>NC_081407.1:393627228-394354728 GCF_030272615.1 Cryptomeria japonica | reverse complement strand
ATCATGGTTGCTGAAGTCTTGAGCAGAAATGTGGCTGATTTGGTTACCAATGGAAGACTTCAAGGATTCAAAGCTGTTTCCACGCTCCCCCCTCTATTATTCAATAATTTGTAGATGATACCTTTCTTTTTGGTAAGTCTTCTGTCATGGAGGTCAAACAATGGAAGAACTTATTGGCAGATTACGCCAAGGCCTTGGGGCAATTATTAATTATGAGAAGAGTAATCTCTTCTTATTCAACACTCCTAATGACCTCCAACTCAGAATTCTCTCTATCCTTAGTTGCAAGACTGCTGTTGTACTGGGGACTTACCTTGGTCTCCCCCTCATGGTCAAGGAAGTCTTGCCCACTTTCTGGAGCACTATCCTTGAACGAATGCAAAAAAAGCTTGCTGGATGGAAAGGAAAATTCCTTAGTAGTGCGGGGAAGCTCCAACTCCTCGCGACTTCCCTAGAGGGAATTCCTGTGTACTTCCTGTCCATGTTTAAAATATCTAGTTCCATAGGGGAAAAACTTGAGAAAATTCAAAGAACCTTCTTATGGATGGGCTTGGAGGAGAAAAAGTGCCTTTCTTTGGTCAATTGGGATAATGTATGCTTACCCAAGTCAATGGGAGGCCTGGGTATAAGAAAAATAAATGCCCTGAATAAGGTGCTAATGGAAAAAATTGGATGGAGCCTGACTAAAGGTGAGGCAGACTGGTGTAACATTATCAGAGCAAAGTACTTGGACCAGGAGCAATTCTATTATAATTTGAGTACGGTCGACCTTCCCCAAGACTCTAAGCTATGGAATAACATACTGACAAGAAGATTGATAATAAGAGAAGGATTGAAATGACAACTTGGAAATGGTAGGAAGGTTAGATTCTGGGAAGACATTTGGCTAGAGGACAGGCCCTTGGCTAACACTCATTTCCACTAAATTATGCACCATCTAAACAAGCTCCTGGGGGATTATATCGCTGATTATATGGAACTAGGAAGGAGAGGATGGAGGAACATTGTCCAGTTCTTCAACAACAAGCCTAACCTGGTTCCCATAGCTCATGACCTTCAGAACATTATGCTGGAAACTAAAATGCCTCTGGCCCCTCATGAAGATAGCTTTATCTGGAAAGAGACCCAATCGGGCACCTTTTCGGTCAAATCTTCTTACAGACAGCTCTTGAGACCCCCTGCTGATGTTGAGTGCTAGAAGAAGATATGGAACCCTCAACTAATCCCTAAAATTAATTTCTTCTGGTGGTCCCTAATGCATGGTAAAACCCTCACTTTGGACAACCTGAAAAAGGGGTTTCCATCTCCCCAACAGATGCAGCCTATGTAAAGCTAACGAGGAAACTATTGACCACCCATTTTTCCTCTGCCCCTTTGCTAAACATCTATGGATTAACACCCTCCAAAAGTGTGGTCTCTATTGGGTCTTCCAGAATGGCATTAAACAATTTGTTTTCGGATGGAATCCCCCCTCCCATCACCCCCTCATAATCCAATTATGGAGACAAATACCGTTGCACATCTATAGGGCTTTATGGAGAGAAAGAAACAACAGAATCTTCAGAGATACTGAAACCCATCCTGATAGTGTTGCTCACATTGGCTTTAAGATGATCTCTGAAAACATAGCGGTGACAAAGTGGAAAACCCACCCTAATCCCCCTAATTGGATAGAGAAAAAAGTTGCTGAAAGTTGGAAGCTCCCCCCAAAGTTTGAAATCTTCAACAATAGTGCCAAAAACAAAAGGAGATTGACCAAATGGTCAACCCCAAAATTACACTGGTATAAATTGAACTTTGATGGTTCCACCCAAAATGCCTGTCAAGTAGGGGGTGGAATCATCCACGACCATTTGGGGAACACTATGGTAGCCTACGCGGGCAACCTAAAGAACAATACTGTCACTCAAGCGGAGGGAATGGCCCTTCTATGGGGTCTAAAATTTGCCAATTCCATAGGAATTAAATAGTTGGAAATTGAAGCAGACTCACAGATTATTGTGGAAATGGTGAAAGGGAGATCTACTGCTGGTTGGAGAGTGGAGTCCATTTTGATGAATGTCAGAAGCCTACTAGCCAACCTAGATGGCTTCACCATCCGACATGTCTTTAGAGAAGGAAACAAAGTTGTTGACTCCATGGTGACGGTGGGAAGGCTGCAAAATGGCTTAAGATATTGGAGGGATCCCAGTCTGCTGCCGGTTAGCACCAAGGTGATATTGGAGAGGGAAAAAACCTATGTCCAAGATGGAATCTGTTTATCTGTCCAAAGATGAAGAAAACCAACTTTCAAATTTTAAGTTGGGATGGGAATCCTGCCCATTATGAACCCAAGCTGCCACGTAGCCACGATAGGCTTAGTCACCACCCTCACAAGGGATGGATTTATGATGACAGTATAGATATCAGGAATGATTATTCCCTAATTATTGCTCAGATGGAGCCAACTAGAGACGATAAAGGTGAAGGAAGGGAAAGGTCAAATCACACTGGCTCGATTGAAGGTCTGCACGTTCCTAGTAGATTTCCTAATTTTGATATATACTCGGACATAAGAGATAATAATCACCCCAATTATTAAGTCCTCTTCTCTCAAGTTAGGGACAAATTTTATATCAACTCTACCTTAATTCTGCCTCGGCTCTGTGTTTTTGCTAGAAGGTCTCACATTTACTCTCTTAAGCTGGAGGAATCGAGAATGGGAGGAGATAGGCTCAGACTGGAACCTGATAAAGTTGATGACTTTAAAGATAAACCGACAGTGTGGTTCATCTGCTCAGAGGACGACATTGATAAGTTCATGGAAAATATGAAGGGAAACAATGAAAGACTCTCCAAGCAATTTGTGACTTCCTGGGAAGATAGAAGAGTTACCATGGGGGGTATCTCATTCGAAATCAATGAAGAGGTCATAGCCCAAGCGATGGGTCTTTCTATGGAGGGGAGGAAATAGAAAAAGTAGAGCCGTATTGTGTATGCCACTAGCCTGAACCAGTTCTTCCGCGAGGGTGAAAACCCTATTAAGAGGACTGGCTGATTCAACCGGGAGGAGCTCCCTTCCCCGTGGGATGAGATTTGTTACATTGTGATGAAGTATTTCACACTGGAGGGAAGGTATGTTATTTTCTATTACTACCATCTCCCTTTCCTTAACAATTTGAGAAATAAGGACTATATTTCCATTCCATTTTTCTTGCTGCATTCTCTGGATGCTAATGTTAAGGACATTGATGAAGCGAAGAAAAAGGGGAAAGGTTTTCTTGCTGCATTTTTCACCTGTACAACTTCCACCTCTCTCTCTAGCCGCCCCATTCTATCTCCATCCAGAATGTGACTAATACCAGTCCTTTGACCCACCCTTCTGCTAAAAATGATGCTAGCCCCCCTCGACTCCCGAAAATTGGCTCTTGCAGCAAGAAAACTAAAAACACTCCCTTGAAGAGGACAAAACTCCAAAGAAAGTTAGAATCTAGGAGATTGATTCTGACATGGATATCATTGATGAGGCCAATACCCCCTGCCACTCTAGCATGCTTTCCTCTAAAGCCTCAGAAAAATCTCTGAGAGACCCCTCGTGTTCGCATGACATTGGAAATTCCATCCCGACTGATAATGTGGTTTTGCTCCACCATAACCCAACCCCTCACTCTATCAGCTCCACCTAGGCTTCTGAAAGCCCCACTTCTTCAAAGAGTCTGGAGCCTGCGAATTCCCCCTCCCCAATTTTCAAACTGGATAAAATGATGGTTGTGGAGGAGGCGAGTAGCATAAAAGAGGAGGAGGAAAACAACCTAGTGAAGCTGGAGAAAAAGATGGTGGCCCTTTCTGATAATGTGCGGGATATCACCAGCAGACTGGAGGTGGTAGAGTCCAAAATGCATGATGTTTCTTAATTTGCGCTGAATGTGATGCGTTGCTCGGCTACCACTCTATGCCTCATTCATTAAAGTGCGTCCAAGGGTAAAGGCAAGGATGATGAGGACTACATGGCCCTATTCAAATTCCTCACCAAGGAATGGGCAAGAAAGCTCCTCCCCAAGAGGAGCCATGGGAAAAAGAAGTAATTCTCTAAATGCGGTGGAAAGCTAGTTTTTTGTCTACATTTAGTAGCCTATGGGTGGATACGGTTAGCCTATGTTTTTGTTTGAATTTCTATGTTTATTGCCTTGCGTGGAACATGTCTAAAACTCTACTTATTACTGCTTTATTTCTGCTAAACTCTCATAGAATGATAATTGTTTTTTATAGAGGTAACAGGCTGTAACTGTGCTGATTATATGCGAATAGTGGTCCTGCCACTGTTCTCCTTATTGTTCCTATGGGTTAGCCCCCTTGTTTTTTGGCTGCTTCTAATATCAAAAACAAACTAAAGATATTACTTTATAATTTACCACACTTGGGGCCAATTATATTAAAAGGCCATAATCCCTTTAATTAGTTAGTTCCTAGTCTTGAAATAGAAGTAGAAGTTAGAAGATATTACTTTATAATTTACCACTTTTGGGGCCAATAAAAACTGCCAATAATCAACCTCTTTATCTAAATTATTTTTGTGTTTAAGGAGAGTTAGGCTGATCCTTAGTATTTTTAATCTCTCTAACTATGTTCTATTTCTACCTTGTTTAGATGTTTTTATTGCATTGTCACATTTGTTAAACATGTTTTTATTCTTCTCTGTTTGGTTTAATTTGCAGGCATCTTAAATTATAAATCCCCAAAAATTGAGTTCTATTTAGCATTTCAGCATTTCAATTATGTTCATGTGAATACATGTGTATCTAATTCATTTCTTTTAGCATTAAATTCTACAAGTGTAGTAGGACAATAATTTTATTCTAGAAGTGTGATGGAATATAAATCTAATCCTACAAGTGTGATAAAGTAGGTTATAATTTAGTTGTGATTCTTGCAAGCATGGTGAAATAGAAGTTTAAATAAAATCAGCTTTAGTTTTTGAAAAGGCATAATAATTTTAATTTCATAGATTGTAGATTCATTGTAGGTTGTTTTTAAACTTTAGGATAACTAGGTAACAAAATTTAAGATCCCACCATTGAAATAGATCCAACTACTTGAAAAGATAACACCCCCTAATAATTCTATTGCGGATAGCTCCAAACACCTTCAGGTTTGATAAAATTAAATGATTGATTTTTGAAACCTCAATAAAATCATCATTTTTTGCATCATTGTCGGGGAGACTTGATTAACTTCAAGTTATAGTGTTAGTGGAGTTGCATCTAGACTTACATGGTTTATGAAAAGACCTAGAGACATTGTAGGTCACTTCAATAAAAGTACCTCAGTAAACACAATAGAAAAAGCATAGCCTATTGTAGGGGAGCATTCAAAATAACCAAACCATTCATCTAACACATCCATCAAACTTCACTACAACATGGTTGAAAAAGTTGAAAATGGACCAGCAAACCAAACCTTCTCATATTATATCACTCTAAATTGAGATCTGAATGAACTTTTGGAAACTTGTGTCGTGTTGTGATTAATGTCAATTTTTTTGTTGTCTTTGATGTTATTCAATTGTGTGAATGATGTATATGGTTTTAAAATGAGTGTTCAAATGTTGTTATGTGGTCAAATGGTGATGTTGAGTAAGTATGAGATGTTTCTAGAAGGGTGATGTACTTGAAGTTTAAATATGCAAGAAACCATATTTAAATGTCTTCATGGAAGAATGATTTACATTCCTCCAATTATTGATGTTCATTGCTTATAATTTTGGATATAATTTCTATGTTTCATAGATGTTTCACCATCATGTTTTCAGATTATAAGTTGCTTAGATCATGTAGTTGGTTGTGGCAGTTTGTTGATAGTGAGGTTGTTTATCAAGACTAGTTTGAAGAATGTTTTGCATTGCTCCACTATGGTGATTCAAGTGTTATGTCTTGGAGGACATGTTCATATAGTTCTTGCAGTGCTCCAATTCAAATTTATAGTGCTGGTTTTGCCGACAAGTAAAGTTATGTTTTTCTATGTTTTGTGTTGTTAGCTATGTTAGTTTTTGGATGGCTTAGGTGGTGTATCTTATTTGGATCATAATTTTTGGTTTGGATATGCATTGGAGGTTGAGTTATAATGTTGATATGGGTTTCATCATGGCATGTGTATATACACATTCAGTATTTTGCATTTTGTGATGCATTTGGTTCGATCAGTTGACGTATTTCATTGTTGTTCTACATGTTACGATTGATTCCATCTTTAGAGAATGTTTTTGTGGGCTGAGTTTAGTGGAAATAGCTTAGGAAATTGTGTTTGGGTTCTCTTTATCTCTTGGAGTGGGCACCATTATGTAATTTTGGTCTCGGTGACCAAATTTATGTAATTTTTGCTTATTTTGTATGTAACTGAGCTAGTTGAGGGTTTCAATGTATAATTATATAAATGGAAGTGTGGATGTGTGATTTGTTGTGTGGATTTTTTTAATTGGATGTGAATGATGTGCAAGAAATATAAGTGCAACTTTTAGCTTGTGATGAGTTTTGATGATCATATCTTCAGTGTGACAGTGTGCAGAGATAGTGATGTTCTCCATGATATTGTTTGCTTGATCCAATAGTTTCATGTTCAAGAGACCTTGTTCATTAAAATTTATTATTTTTTGTACCTACAAGAAGATAGTGAGTCCTTTGGCAGCCAATGCATCTCTTTGTATCTTGCTTTAAGACTGTGCGTCTTGGTATTCCAAGTCCTTTCTATCTCGTGCTAAGGTTGTGTACCTTAGTTTTGCAACTCAAACTAGGTGCTATGAGCTCCTTGGCCTTGACCCTAAAACATTGTAATAAGTTATTCATATTGTGAATGCGATTCTCACTATAATTTTTTCCTTCTTGGGTTTTCCATGTAAATATGGTGTTCGTGTGTGTGTTGTGATTGTGCTTTCATGTTTCATATTTGCACTAATAAATTAATTGTTGTTTAAATTTTAAAGGATAATAAGTAGATTGTTTTAAGGTCCAAACTGATTCACCCTCCCCACTTAATCATAGGTCCAAACTAGAATAGGATTAAAACCATCACATGTTTTTGCAACTTATGATTTGGAGATGTAGGTTGAACATCTTGCTTGGGAGAAAAGGGAATCATGTCAACTGTTAGAGTTTGAGGAGATTGAGTATTTTGAGGGATAGCTTCATGAGCTCAAACACAACATCTTCATCATCATTCTCTCGCACAATGATTTCGTCGAGTCTTAGTGGAAGGTTGAGAAGGAGGAGGAACACTTGAAAAAGTAGGAATATTTCTCTCCTTGATAGTTGAAGGTTTAGGTTGAGGTCTTTTAGGTTGAACAAGATGAGAAGCAAACCTCTTCTCTTGATAAGAGGAAGGAGGTGGAACTGCGCTATATAGAGGAGTAATATTAGGTGTAGGAAGGAGACTAGGTCCATCATGAGGAGGAGGTACAGGTCTAACCTTAGGAAGAATATTGTTGTTCTTCTTAGAAGAAGGTATAGTCACATCCATATGAATAGGTTGATGATCTTCCTTAGGAGGGAGATTAGTTCTATCCATGAGGGGAAGAACCTCATCTTGAAGAATAATAGGAATGTCAAGTGTTGAAGATCTAGGTTGAATTAAGGATAAGATCATATCTTTCTTCCATTTTTGATAAGATTGAAAAAGAGCATCGCTCCTTGATGGAAGAGATTGAAATTGTTTAGGCCAAAATAAATCAACAGGAACACCGGGGCTTCTTTCAGATGGACGAAATAAGGTATCGTTCACGGTTATGATTTCTCCATTGTGAGTAAATTTCAAACACTTGTGGATTGGAGAAGAAATAGCCTTCATGGAAGATAGCCAAGGATAGCCAAACTTCACATGGAATTGCTCAAAAGATGGGATGATAACAAAGTCAACGTCCATGGATTTAGTATGAACTTCAATAGGAAGGGTGATAGAGCCAATGGTAGGACAAGAGAATCCATCAAATAACTTTACAACCACATTAGAGGCATCATATATTGGTTTATGCAATCATAAAGTGAAAAGATACTCCTTAGTGATGACATTAACCATGCAAGAGGGATCAATAAGGGCACCATGACAAGGTATATTCTTAACCTTTGCAACTATGTATAAAGGACCATCGGGTGCTCTAATGATCTCACTAGGGTTAAATGCAATACAAGGATCCTTAGGCGTATCTTGTTTTTCTACCATATTTACCATGTTTGGATCCATAGAGGTGAATTCCTCAGAAGAGAAAGAATTAGGCACAATCTCAATAAAGTTAGATGTATGAGAAGGTTAAGGGATCAGTGAAAGTATTAATAATTTAATTAGGAGGAGCTACTGATTTGTTCCCTTTATCATTCACACTTGCCACATATATAGTATTGTTATCAATTAAATCTTGAATCTTATTTTTCAATGCGAAATATTTCTCAGTATCATGACCTAGATGACGATGAAATTGACAAAATGAATTGTTATCAAAATAAGGGGGTGCAAGTTTAGAAGGATCAATTGGTGTTATAGGAGGAAGTTTGATCACATTTATTTGCAACAAATGAGACATAATACTATATAAAGATTCATTCAAAGAAGTAAACTATCTTTCTCTTTGGAAAAATTTAGAAATGGAAGGCACACCTGTTGTAGCATTCACATTGTTGTTGTTGATTGTATCATTGAACTTGATGAAGCTTTTTGTTGGTTTGAACTTCACAAATAGTTGTTGAACACTATCCCCCTGATCACTCAGAGCCATAGGAGTGGATTGCTCCATTTGACTCACAGTCAGTTGATAATTGTGGAGTGTTGCGCACAACTGTGGAAAGGAAGTAAACTCAGACAAAAGAAGCTTTTCCCTGATATATTTTTGTAAATTAGAAATGATAATTATTTGAATATCATTATTAGGTACATGAAAATAATTTTGGGCACACAAATGCTTATATCTACCAATGAAATTAGTCACTTTTTGTTTAACACCTTGTTTACAATGCATTAAATCAGTCAAAGTGATTTTAGGACCAATGTTGTTTTGAAATTGTTGGATGAAAGCATTTGCCAGTTGTTGAAAGGAAGTAATAGAATAAGAAGGCAAAGAGAAATACCATTGTAAAGCCTTATCTCTTAGCGTTCTTATAAACAATTTTGCAAGAAATCTTTGATCATAAGCAAAATGGG
Organism: Cryptomeria japonica; assembly: GCF_030272615.1. Lineage (NCBI taxonomy): Eukaryota > Viridiplantae > Streptophyta > Pinopsida > Cupressales > Cupressaceae > Cryptomeria > Cryptomeria japonica. The sequence continues at coordinate 394,345,569 of NC_081407.1, read as the reverse complement.
TATAAAAGGTTTGAAATGTTTTGACATGCGTAAGAGGATCACCTTTTCCATTATAGAGTTCCAATTGGGGGACCTCAACATGCTTATGTGGAACAACTTTAACAATATCAAGAGAAAGTGTGCTCAAAACATCAAAGGTAGGCACACTAAACTTGGATTGACTCATAGAAGCAATTTTTTATTGTAAGGAAGATACGGTTTGAGCAAGATTATTAATTGTCACTTTGGTAGAAGAATTGATGTTAGACATAGTTGATTGAGAAGGTGGTGTGATGTTATTGAAGGAAGGCATGGATTGAGAATAAGGAGGTGGGACATTATTATAAGTAGGCATAGGTGATGAGTGGGTAGGAAAAGGGAAACTTAAAGGAGGAACAAAGTTGTTGAAGGAATTGCCCCCTTGTGTCACATTGATTGGTTGAGGAATAATAGGAATACTTATGGAAGACAGAGGTAAAGATGGAGGATTAAATGAAGAAGAGGGATTGCCCCCATGACCAATGGTTGTAGGAATGACATTGTGAGTTGATGTAGCCATGATGTTTGAAGTGGAAGTAGGAATACTAGTCATAAGAGTAGTCGAAGGAATTGAAGGATTGATTTGTGTTGAAGGATGTGAATAACCTAGGGTTTTGGCACAACTCTTGATAGGCATGACATTAGAATCAAAAATATGTGCAATACCATACAATATATCAATTCCATTCTTATCACTTTGAATCATGTGTTTAAGGCCTTCAATTAATAGAAGAGCTTCACTATTAGGGTATTCTTGGGACATCCATTGTTGAAAGTTATCAAATTGATTGTCCAATGTGGAAAGTTGATCTATAGAGACCCTATTTAAAGCTTCTTCTTCATCATGGGATTCATCAATGGGGTGAATTAGGATGGGAAGAATTAGTATGATCCTCATTAAAGAAGTCACCCAGTGGTATACACGCCACTAGGAGTCAATATCCGACCTCCTTCCTCCCCCGTGCATCGCCTATTCTCCAAACGGATGCAACGGACGACTCTTCCCCTCCATCACTTAGGCTCCATCTCCTCAGTAATTAAACCTTGGGAGGCCTTAATTCTAATGCTTCATCTAATGGGGATAGTATAGGTAGAACTAATAGTGGTGAAACTCATGCACTAGAGGGAAAATTTGAATTTTGAATTTTGGAACAAAGTTTACAAAATTGATTAATGCAAAATGTAAGAAAATACCGATTAAACAATTTGAACTTTGTTGGAAGAAGAGGATGATACAATTTCCGAAAATGAAAGGAAATTGGAATTTTAAAATTAGTGCCAAGGGAATACCACTTAATTTTAAAATCAAAATTTTTAAAATCAGGGCAGACTATAATTAACCTCTTAATTTTAAAAAATTTCTTGAAATTTGAAATGTTGAATTTTGGAGATATTTTCGATTCTACAGGGATCAAAAATCGACAAAATCAGTCAATCTTCTAGATTTAGGCTATTAAATACAGTCATAATAGTCTCCCAAAATTTTGGGAAAATAGTCGAGGACCGTGGCGGGAATGCAAATGGTCTGACCAACTTTTTTCAAAATTTTCAAGGATGATTATTATGATGATTTCAAAGCTAACTCCAAAAAATTGGTGAATTTTACGATTTCTAGATGGGGGAAATTAAGGTTCAAATGTAAAAATAGGAAAGGTTTTGAAGAAAAAGAGGAATTGAATTGCAAATTTGAAAAAGGTCAAACCTAATGGATAGGAACACCTTGGAAAATGTTTAGAAATATGAATCTGAATGAAATTGATTGAAATTTGCACAAAATCCAATTAAATTTGAAAATTGGGGTTTTATGACGTAACCACTTAATTTTGAAATTTAAATTTTGGAAAAAAGGAGGGAAATTGAAAATTTGAATTGTAGAATGAAAACAAGTCTGAGAACAATAAAAAATCTGAAAATTAAATGGAAATCCAATTTTTGCACAAGTTCAAGATGATTTTTGAAAATTAGGGTTTTAACAAGTAACTACTTAATTTTGTAAATTTGAATTGCAAATTGAACAAGACAATGAGGAAATTAGGGTTTTTAATGATTTAACCACTAAGTTTGTAGAAATTTGAAACTTGCAAATGAAAAATATGCAATTTTGTTCAAAGGAAAGCATGTAAGATGTTGGGTTCACCAAAATGTAATGGTGGGTGAAAAATGTGTGAATGAGAGCTCAAGAGGAAAACTACCCTTTCCCTCCAATGAGATATGAGAGTTTCACTACGGATTTCCCTTAAAACACTTTTCACCTATTACATGTTAGACAGTTCAAATAACCAGAAGACAACTCAGAGGGGGGTGAATCAGCTGTCACAGATAACTAGAACCATTAGCAATTTAAACTTTAATACCGGAACCCAAAACATTAATACCAGAATGCTTAAACCAAATACTGGAATAGTAGTTAAACCAATTAAGCATAAACAATAATCAAAGAATAAAGACCATCCACATGACACCAAGATTTATACGTGGAAAACCCGGTAAAGGGAAACACCATTGTGAGAAGCCTACCCACAGTTAGATAATACTTTTGTAGTAAGTATGCGAATTACAATTGAGGGGCCTCCACTTGCAAGAAGGCCAACAACCTAGAGTGCACTGGTCATCACAAAAGGAGCCTCACTGACTACATAGAAATCCATACTACAATCTGGAGAAGTGTTGAACTGCAAAATATAGCATCTCCTATGCCCGAGTACAGTTCCGGTTAAGCTAAATACAAGAGGACTAAATCCTCTTAGATAAACCCAATTCGATCTCCAATGATCAACCAAATCCTCTGCCTGAATGATATTGCATTATTCACACATTACATTCCTTGACCATGACCTCAAACCATAACCGTGATGATCTACAATGAGATCTTACATTTATATATACAAACCCTCGACCATAAACAACTAGGTCGGCCACTAGATAATAAACCAATTACATAATTACAAACCATGTCAGCCTTAGACCAAACAAATAATATCCAACACATAAGACATCCTGGAAACACATCGAGAGGTCCAATCCACACGTTACATTAAAGCCGATCCATAACCTAGATCAATCGGGACCCAATATAGGTCCATACACTACAACAATAATCTCCATCCACCAAGTCTTGAACATGATCACCAAAAACATCCTGAAAATCCACCAGAAGATGCACCAACACCACTTATGCAATTCATCAAAGATCTTCATCAAAATCTCTATTGGTGAAACCCTCGCCGGAACCAGAAACTAAGCTTCTAAGAAAACAATATAGCATCCGATCACCAGACCAAAACCAATTGACCAAATATGAGCATGAGTATCATGAGCAAGCCAATTCCATCACCAAACTATACCTAAGCTTACCGAATCATGCTGGATCCAAATCAACCAGAAACCACTCAACCTACTGGGACTAGAAGGCTGTCAATAAAGCAATCAAATAGCTAGTGTTGGCATCAATGAAAAAACATAAATGCAACACATAATCAATTCCAACAAATGTCCAAAATTACATTGGAAGAGGAGAGGAAAATTCACTAGATTAACCTCCAAAGAAGAAGATAGAATTCTGAATGAAATGGGAATGATAAGTTAATCTTTTTCCTATTTGAAATGGAAAGGAATTGATTGAATTATGTATAGAGACTAAGTGCAAAAGTGACAAAGAACTGATTATAACTTGAGATTGAAGTATGGGATGAAATTGTGCACCTGGATCTGGTAGTAATATGTCGAGACAAAGTCGCCCTATGAATTTGAGGAAAAGTTACGCAGACTATGGCGAGAATGTACACAGTCCTCCGAAAAATCCGCAAAATGAAAAGGCTTTTTTCGCTTCTCCAAATGGAGCCCGAATCTGAAAGTATAGTTGTGCACCTGCAACCTACACACAAAAAAGTGAGGAAAATGGGTTGGGATTGGGGGTTTTCCTTCAGGTCAAACCCTATTTTTTGGAATTAACCAAGTAATGAAAGAAAGTACTTGCAAGTAAATGTAAATGAAATCCTGAAATGTAATTCACCTCAAGGGAGCTTGTGATAACAATGTTGATAGAAATGCTTGTGTGGAATTGAAAGTTGGAATCAATCTCCTCTTCAATGGTTGAATCCTTGACTTGAATGCAACATCTAGCCTTAAGGGGAGACTTGAGAATGCTAAATATTGGAAATGAATGCTTGAATGCTTGAATGCTCTTGAACGCTTGATCACAAATTTTCACCTTATTGAACTTATGCAAATGAGAGGGCAAATGCCACTTAAATACATGTCAATTCGAGTTAATGGAACTGACTTTTGTCATAGGCCAACATCGGGGAAGATTTCCTACTTATTGCACAACCCACAATGGAAGCTCAGGAAAGGATCTTGCCCTAAAATAGGGTAGGGATAGGGGTGCCATGCCCCTGTCCTATCCCTTTCTCTAGGGCAGAGTGTAGACAGGGTAGTGCGAAGGCCAAGGGAGAAGCAAATTTTGAGGTTTGAGCAGTCTCTGGTCTCCGATCAGGCTAGGGGATTCAATTTCACATGTGTGAGGACCCTAATGTGGTCGAAAATTGCTATGCTCTCAATTTTATGACACTGCAATATCCTTCTTTACAAATGGAACTAGAATACTTTCTTAAGAATAACCATTACACATTTCAACAAGTTACTATCTAAAAACATATGCAAGATTATAACAACAAGTACTAATCTTATTTCCAATTAGGATCTCATGCTACTAGACCAATTCAAGAACCATTTGATACAACAAGAATGCACGTAATCTAATCATTCAATTACCTAATCCGATATAGTATCTCAATCTTAACATAATAAACATTCTTACAACATGAACCATACAATGAGTACATCATCCTATTTCATTACAAGATCATAGTTTCTACATCATCATGCCTTACTACATAGGTATACATGGCACAAGAAAATAATCTCATTTACATTTATAATGACATCATGATACGATATACTATCTCAAATACATAGAAATCAACTCCACAAATATCTGCATAATGAAGAACCATAGAATCCATAGCCACACACACAAGCATCCAATGAAGAAAATCCCAATGGAAGAAGCCATCAAACCACCCGACCATGTGGAACCAAGTAAGAACCACCCCTAGCGCTAGGAGATGACATGGGGTTCCAACTCACACTCAAGACATAGGCTGACACCTAACAACCAAGGTACTCAAGAAGACATCCACAATATTACAGCCATATCAATGAGTCAAATCACATCACAAGGCTAATAAAAAATCAATAAAATCCCAAAGGCATAATCAACAATAAGGCATAAAGATAATGAACACATGTAGGGAAGAGTGTCATCACATGCTATCCTCACAAAGAAGGGCATAATATATAAATATTGGGATCTCCACTCAACACTATGGGATCTCCACCCACACCCCTGATAGACACGTGGAGCCATCTCAAGCTATGATAATTAAAGGGAGTTTGTCTTACCATCTCCATGGTCTTCCCAAGTTCATCTCGAGTCTCCACTCAAGGGATATGAAATGGGGCACTGTAAACCAATTTCATTATCTTGATTTAGTGAATTCCTAATTACCCAAACCCACTAATAAATTTATTAAGTTTATCACTTGCAATTACAGAAAAAACTCTTCATGTGGTCCCATGATAGGTCTAGACCCTAACCATCCTATCTAGGTACCCCTTAGAAGCCTATTTCTCACGACCCCAGTCCTACACATGAAAGAGCCCACTATCCCTAACCATGGACCAATACTTTAGGGTGAAATCATAATCAAAATAACATCACATCAACATCTTGGAGGCTCACCAAAGACATAGATACAATCACAACATCACTGATACAAACTGAAGCATAACATGAATCATATACCCAAATACAAACAAGAGACTTCACCAAAACAATGCAACAATGAACGAAGGCCAATGTAAGAGATCAAAAGATAGTCCAAAATAATTTCTAATCCTAAATAGTGAGGCATGAATATCCCATTGGAGTTCTCATAATCATTCCTCAACAGCAAGGCATTTATCCTCTTGTTGAAGTTAAGTATCACTTAAGCACAACCCTCAATGGTAAGGCATATCTCATCCTACTAGAGCCATATAAAATCATGAAAGGATAAATATAAAATCAAAGAGACCTCTGATAACATTAATATCAAACACAAAATCCTCTAGTACAAGCCCAAAACCCGAAAAAACATTCACACTGAGCAAAACTGACAAAACTAGCAACTCAGGGTAGAACTACACAACCCAATTTATCACATCTAGGATATTAGCACATCCATGACATATTTTGGCATTTTGGGGTCTTATTTTGGCATTTTGGGTTCAAAAAGCAAAAAATGCATAAAACAAAAGTTTCAGGTGATGAGAATGCCTAGTTTTGCACATGGGCTCACAAAATGAATAGATGAAGTTCCAAAAAGGTGCGGGAGGAAAAAATAAAGCCATGAAAACATAAAATAGGATTCACAAATTCTCACAAATAAAATTCAACAACAAATCCCTGCACCTCCTTTACACAACCATACTCAGAAATACATCAAACTCACACATCGACACAAGGAGATGCAGTAAAGCACAATGGAACACAAAACATCATTAAAAGGGAACTTGAAATCCTATCAAGACCATCAATATGGGTAAAATATAGAATCATGATGGAAATGCAAAAAGATTCATTCCTGACAACACTCATTTTCCAAATTACGCCAATATCACACACATACACAAAAGTATATACAAATCTTTTCCCCAAACCAAATTGGAACATTAAAAAACTCAAATTTATCCAAAAATCAATATTTTATCAAACACAATGAAAAAATATTTTCAAAATGAAATGCCAAAGTAGAGTTAAAGCTCCAACCTGAAAAATTCATAGTAATGGCAAAAGAATTCGAAGAAGAGAAACTCCCACCCGTTAAATCCAGACAAGCAAAATCCAAATTGCAATCATGAAATATCTCCAACAATCCAAGATTTAATCCCATTCAAATTCCAAAATGAAAACAAAATTCTTTCGAATGGTAACCCAACAACATTCTCAGAAAATTGAATAAATAGATAATTAATTCAAAACTATAGAAAAACATCTATCGATCAAAATATTCCTAAAAACCATATATTATACCCACCATGCATAAAATCGAGGTAAGTAATATTTAATAATATAATTTACTTATCCCCACAAAATCAACCAATAGGGTAAAAGGGTAGGTAAACTATATAATATATTATATTAATATTTTAATCACTCAATCAATAATAAAAAAAGATTAATACACAAAAGCATAAAATAAGCTTTATGGGTAAATAAAATATAAAAGCCCAAAAATTTATTACAGTTAAATATCAAAGCCTCAACTATATAAATTAATTAAAATAATCCATAAGGCCCAAATAAATAAATAAAAAATAATAAATCAAAACCTATTAATAAATAACAATCAAATAAATAAAAGCCAATACAAATAAAATCCAATTAAATGTATAAAATAAAACCAACACAAGAAAACATTAGTAAACAATAAGTAATTAATAATAGCCAATAAACAATAAATCAATTAATCAAATAAATTAAGACCAATAATCATTAATCAAGCTAATACAAATAAATATTAAATAACCATCCAAATAATCAACTCTCAAATAAATCAACTATAGTATTAATACTATATTAATCAAATATAAATTAAATATTAATCACATACTCATAACACCTCAAGAAACCCAACATAAGGTCAAACATTGACACAAGACTCTAACCACCAACTTGCACCACAACACAACTGACAAGGTGAACAACTTAAGCCTAGAGTATGAGAGGGAAACACATGCCATATCCAACAACTTGCCATTGGGATAAAGACACGCTTAGACTTGCAGGACCAGGTGGAGTTGATGTCTAGTATTTGCAATCCTCCATCCACCATTAAACACAATACAATATATGTACAAGACATATACATCATAAATGATCAGGCAAGTGATAGAGAATCACAATGTTATATCATTCTCACAATGAGTGGTATGGCATCATCTCTAATCACAAATACATTAGAAGACAGTCACAATAATCATAACGTCAACTCAATCATCATCATAATCCCGGAATAGGGTTAGCATAATCAAGATGTCCTCATAAGCAATATAATCCATACATGAATAATGAGTACATCTAGGTCACTACACATAAGTGTTGGTAAGAGACACTGTTCTGGAAGAGATAAGTGCTCGAGGATAGTTTAGGGGTTTTTATTGATGGCAACTCAAATCAGATGTGTCATCTGGAATGTTCAAATTCTTTCTACTGGAATTTTTGCTTACGTTTGGAAGGTGGAACACAGTGTTCAGCAAGGTATGAGTATATTGAGTTGAATTCAATTTTGGGTACAAGTTTTGGTTTGTGGTGGAAGAGGTAGTTGAGTTGTTTCTTGGAATCACTTAGTCCACAATCCTAGCATTTCAGTATTGATTCTCGTGCAATTTTAGTGATTTGGTATCTAGTATTTTTGGAAGAACAAGTTTATTTGGGTTATAGTGGTGGTGCATGTTATGTGGAATCTCTGAGATGATTTTGATAATTGGTGTCATGTACGAGGTTGTTGTTCCAACTTATGTGAAATGTATAATCAATTTATTTTGGTATGCATGTGTATTTGTAATCAGATTGAGCCTACTTCTTGTTACACATTTCATCTTTTTGGAGCCGACATGCTGGTGAACTAATTAAGTGATGCAGATATATAAGACCGATCCATATGAGCATTTTAGTGTACGTGGTATGTGTGTGGTAAGCGATTTTAATGTACGAAGATTTTGTGAGTGTTTGCACATACTTTCAAGTGCACTATCTTTGGATTTTTGATCCGGTATATGACAGAGTGAAGCGGACCATAGCAGTGTACTTGATCAGTGGAAGAAGACTCTTTGTACGTAATCAGAACTAGAAATTGTCAATTGTAGATGGTATACATCAGTTCATACAATCAGTTATCATTTGCAATCACTTGTAGGATAGTGAGTCCTCTGGGGGTTGTATCCCTCTCTTTGTAATTGAGCAGTGAGCTCTAGGTAGTGTTCTTGAATGCATGTGTATTCCCCTTTGTAATATTATTATCCATCATGGTTTTTCCCTTTCCGGGTTTCCACGTAAAAATTCCGTTGTTATGGTTTTTTGCTTGTACGTGTTAAGTTTATGCGCTTTACTTTTAATCATTTACATCTGGTGGTTTAAGTATTAGTTAAAGAAAGTTATAAATTGCACAACACTGATTCACACCCCCCCCCCTTCAATATTGATTGATTCCAACAATAAGTCTGATCAACATGTTAGTCCAAGACATAACTTCATCCACATAAATCATAATGAATCCACTAATGTCCAAGAGACTATCCGAACATGTACAAATCTAAAAATCTTTATCATATCCTCTAATAAAGTATGAGTCAGGTAGGGGCACTACAAACATTGTCTAAAATTTATAAGCGTAAGAATTTTTTTATTGAAGAAAGTCATTATATGGATAAATATACCCTAGATTAGCTCTATGCTGCACTCTCTTCCTTTGAGATTGTATAACTTTGTGAGCAATGCAATGAGAAGAAGCAAGTAGCATTAAAATTTACCTAGAAGATTGAAGATGAACCAAGATTAAGCAATGTCAATGAGATGGATGAAGTGGAAGAAAACTTTGTGAGAAGTTTGAAGAAAGGATCTAGGAAATACAAAGATAAGCTTCCCTTTGAATGTTTTAATTATGGAAGAATTAGTCATTATGTTTCTAGATGTACTTTCAAGGAGGATAATTATAAGAGGTTAGATGATGATGTAGCATTGTAAATTGTATCTGTATACAATTTCATCCTCACCTAGACCTCACCTTGGTGCTTCGACTTTTGATACCTTATGTTTGTTTTGATTCTGCTCACACCATCCATAGACTTGCAAATTCATCACCTTCCCTACCTTCTCTCCAAATGCGAGTCTTAATTCTCAAGACCAAGGTGCTAGGCGCCCTCGTATTAGCTCAAGACCAAGGTGCACAATGCCCTGGTCCTCTTAATCAAGACCCAAATTTGGTCCTCACAATGGTCACCTCAAGTGAGTGAGAAATTTTATCCTGTATCAGCCTACTCCAAAACTTCAATCAATTATTGGGCAGTAAAAGGGGGTCTACCCCTCTCATTTGAAGACCTAACAAAATCTAATGACTTCTATGATCTCAATGACATTCTAGAAAATTTAATTCAAGTGAGCAACCAATTAGACATTCATCAAGCATTGGAGAAGAAGTGAAGTTAAGCTCAAGCATTCAAGATGGCATCCATAATCATTTTTTTATGAAGACATTCTAAAACCCTTGCATAAGAATCCAAACAAAATTTCATAAAGGTATACATTTCATTTTAGATTGCCTCAAAAGGAAAGTATGTTGTTGTGATTTTTTATTATATTTATCATTTCAATTTCAAGGTTGATTCCTACATCGAGGTTTGACCTAAGGCAAACTCTTCTCCACAATATTTTTCCTCTCTTTCTATGTGCAAGAAATTGGCTCAAGAGCTATACTTAGGGATTATAATAGATTTGATGATGAAAAACAGGTTCAACTTCTGACAGAGTGAAAGTTGGAGGACCAGGGTGAATTTATACTACTCTATCTTGAAAAATTATTCTGAACTTTTGGGAGTAGGTTCTAACTCTATTCATTTGCCTAGATATCTAACGATGGCTCTGTTGGATATCTGTAGCAATTTTTTTTCATTAGTTTGCTTCAAATTCTCAATTATTTAACATAAATTCAAACAATACAATTCCAATTGCATTTTCAACTCAAACAAAAGGGCAATAAGGACTACAAATAGCATTCAACCCTATTTTTAACAAAATTGAGGTTGGATCTATTGTATTTATCCCCTTTTTAATATTTTGGCATCAGAAAGTTAGGTCATTTCTTAGTTTACAAAGCATAACTTGTGAAACCCTAATTTTTCCACCAAAACATTTTGGTGAACCCAACTTGTTTCATGCTTGTTCTGATTTATTATCTCAAATCTGATTTGTACCCACTTTAGCATTAATGTTTGCACTCATAAATCATATTTTCAATTAAAATACATAATTTAGTGGTTAATTTCATAAAAAAAACTAATTATTTATTCTAAAATTGACTTGTGGGTTGCATAATTGTTTAGTTGTGTTTTTAGATTTGATTATTATGACATGTTATGTTTAGTTTAAAATGCATCTAATATCCAACATCATAATTCACATTATTTTAATTCATTGGATAATCAATCATTTTTATAAATAATTGCATTGCTTAATCATAGTTTCCAATCTTTCCATCGAATTTTCCTCTTTTGTGCATGACTTTGTTACCATTTGTCCTACACACAATATTCCAATGAGAAGAAGCTATAGACTTAAGGCTTCCCAAGGTTTAAATACTAAGGATATGGATCCTCAATTGAATAACTTATTCCATGTGAATGTTTGTGCTTCCTGTAATCCAACAAATGCCATCACTTATCCTCATTCTGGTCATACTTCTCATGTTATGGATGAATCACTACTAGGGTTACTATTGACCAATTGGAGAATATTTATAATGAATTTGAGAAGCTTCAACCGTGGATGGGTAAAAAATACCCGCATATTAAGGCAATCCCCTTGATTGAAGGATGGAAAAGAATGATGTAAAATGATAAGATAGGTGTGGATTTGTTATGACATTTCTCATATTGTTGATAATAATATTATGTCAATAAAAAGTTGTGTCAAAGTACTTGGTTACTCTCAACCCACTAGCCAAGTTAACCATTACATTCCTATGCCTACATCCTTTCTTAGTGTGCCTATATTTACATCTTCTATCATGACTACTTCCACACAAAATATTAATCCTACAGATGTTAGTCATGCAGGAAATCCTATTAATCAATATTCTTACATACCTCCTTCCATGAGTCTTCCATTTGTTTCACAACCATCACCCATACCAACATACCATAATGTTTCCCCTCCTTATTCTCAACCTCCACAACAATGTTACTCATACATCACAATCCAATATGTCTAATTTCAATCTATCCACTAAAGAAACTATCAATAAACTAGCTCAAACTATTACATCCTTACAATACGAATTGGCTTTCAAAACTCAACCCAAGTTCAATGTTCCCACATATGATGTAGGGAGCCCACTATCTGATTACATTCTCTATGTGGTTCCTCCCAACCATATGGACGACCCTCAATTGGAGTTGTATAATAAAAAAGGTGACCCCTTGACTCATGTGAAGACATTTCAAACTTTGTGTAGTGATTTTTCTCATGACCAAAGACTTATGGCCAAATTGTTTACTATAACCTTTAGAGATGACGTGTTGCAATGGTATTGTTTTGTTTCTCCTTATTCTGTTACTTATGTTCAACAATTGGCTAATGCTTTCATTCAACAATTTCAAAATAACATTGGTCCTAAGATTACTTTGACTAATTTGACATTGTAATCAAGAAGTTGAAGAAAAAGTGGCTAATTTTATTTGTAGGTATAAACATTTGCATTCACAGATTGATTATCAAGTTCCTGATCATGATGTTAAAAGAATTATTATTGCTAATTTACAAAAAGATATTAGAGATAAGTTTCTATTTTTTTAGTTTACTTCTTTTATGCAATTGTGTGGAGTACTTCATAATTATTAGCTTCCAGCGAGTTAATTTGAATCATTCTATTCAATGGATCTAGTTGATAAGAATAAGAGTGCTTAACAATAATTTATGAATTTCAAACCCAACAAAGGTTTAATCAAGATAAATGACAACATCAACACTCAAGTGGTAGCCACGAGATCAAGTGTGGCCCCTTTATCCAAATACTTTAGAAGAGAAACAACTCCTCTTTTTGAGTGTTTGCATAGTAAAATGTTGAGGTTGGTGAATGCTAATGTGTTACAACTTCCTCCCATCAAACCAAATGATAAGTTTAAACCATTGCCAACTTACCATGATCCTAAATCTTTTTGTCAATATTGTTGTCAACCCAGCCATGATACCGAGAAGTACTACCAATTGAGGAATAATATCCAATACTTTATTGATAACAATACTATATCTGTAGCTCCATTGCTACTGTTAATCAAAACCTCTGAATCTTTAACAATCTATTTCTTTCTCATTATACTAATTTTGTTGAGTTCGAATCTCTTGATTTTTCTCCTAATAACCTTGGTATAGAATCTAATAATATTGTGAATCTTGTTGACAAACATACACCTCCAAAAGACTTGTGTACTACTCTTGATCCTAGTGAGACTATTGTTGCATCTAATGGCCCATTATATATTACTACGAAGCTCAAGACAAACTCTCACAAGGGGTGCTTATTAATCCAATTTGTATAGTGAATGTAATTACCAAAGAACATATTTATATTCAACAATTGCATCAAGTAACATATGATAAATTTGATGTTATGGTCAAGGTGTATGACAGTTTCTCTTTCCCTACTATTGGTTCTATCACCCTTCCCATTGAATTTGGTACCAAGTCCTTAGATGTCACCTTTTTTATTACTCCTACATAGGATCAATTTCTTGTGATGTTGGGACATCCTTGGCTCTCTTCCATGAAAGCTATCCCTTCTACAATTTATAAATGTTTGAAATTCCCTCATAATATCACTATTGTAATAATTAGTCATAGCCTTTACCAAGCCACAGTGAAGCATGAAAATTTCACTCTTGATTAATTTTGGCCTAAACATCCTGAACCTCTTAAGCCTCAAAATGGCATCCCTTATAAAAATTAAGAAATTGAGATGATCATGGCCTTGAGTAAACCTAAAGACCCTAAACCCATAGATGTTCCTCCTCATTATGGACCAAGTATTCTTCCTACTCTTTCTATTCCTCCTATATATGCCTCAGTCCCACAACTTATATCTTACAAAGGAAAACGCTTAGAATATTCTCTCTCAACCTATTGGGTTTTATTTTGTTCCTCCCCTTATAAGGGAAGAAAAGAATCCTATGTCTATTTATCCTCAACCTTTGCAAGTCTCGACAAACTAAAAGGAATTGTTATGCAATAGAACACCAAAAAAGACATTGTGATAAGGCTCATGAGCTTGCTTCCCAAACTATTTCCTCCCCAAAGATACCAAATATTGACTTGGTCCCATTTGTCTATTGTTTGCCTAACCCTAGGGATGAAGTTCAACTCAAATCACCTAAATTAAAAATTCTTAAGAAAAATGATAGTTCAACTCCTTTTCATGTTAGATATCTTATTTTTATTAATCCAAATGATGATTGGGATGACGTTAATGTTTTTCTTGCTAAAAATGTTGATTATGATGATATGTATGAGCTTGTTGAAATCAATCATAAGTTATATTCACATTTTTCAAAAGCATTAACCCTAGCTACTAGTGACAAATATGTTAGACAGTTCAGATAACCGGAAGACAACTGAGAGGGGGGGGGGTGAATCAGTTGTCCCAAATTACTGAAAGCATTGACAATTTAAAGCTTAATACCAGAACCCAAAACAATAATACCAGAATAGCAGTTAACCCAATTAACAATAAACAATAAACACATAATAAATACCATCCACACAGCACCAAGATTTGTATGTGGAAAACCCGGTAATTGGAAAAACCACGGTGGGAAGCCTACCCACAATTAGATAATACTTTTGCAGTAAGTATGTGAATTTACAATGAAGGGGCCTGCACTTTCAGGAAGGCCAACAACCTAGAGCACACTACTCATCACAAAAGGAGCCTCACTGACTACATACAAATCTAGACTACAATCCAAAGAAGTGTTTAACTGCAAAAGATATCATCTCCTATGCCTGAGTACAGTTTCAATTAAGCTTAATACCAGAGGACTAAATCCTCTTACATAGATCCAATTCGATCTCCAATGATCGAACAACTCATGTTCCTGAATGATATTACATTATTTGTACATTGCATTCCTTGACCATGACCTCTTACAATAACCATGATGATCTACAATGAGATCTTACATCTTATTTATACAAACCCTCGACCATAAACAATCAAGTCAGCCACCAAATAATAAACCAATTACATAATTACAAACCATGTCAGCCTTAGACCAAAAAAAATAATATTCAACACATAAGATATCCTGAAAATACAACGATAGGTCCTATCCACAAGTTACATTAATGTTGGTCCATAACCTAGATCAATCGAGACCAAGTAGAGGTCCACACACTTCAGCAATGATCTCCAAACACCAAGTCTTGAACACGATCACCAACAACATCTTGAAACTCTATTAGAAGCTACATCAACACCAATTATGCAATGCATCAAATATCTCCACCAAAAGCTTTGCCGGTGAAACCCTCGTCGGAACAAGAAACCAATCTTCTGAGTAAGCAGAATAGCATCCAATCACTAGACCGAAACTGATTGACCAAATATGAGTATAAGCATTATGAACAAGCCAATTCCATCACCAGATTATACCAGAGTCAACCAGATCATGCCGGATCCAAGTTAACCAGAAACTACTCAACCTACGGGGACCAGAAGGGTGCTGATAAAGCATCCAAACAACTAGTGTTGACATCAATGACACAACATCAATGCGACACATAATCAATTCCACCAAATGGCCAACAATCTCCCCCTTTGGCATTGATGGCAACACTAGATGTGAAAAACATGTAAGTACCAAGAAATGCCAAACAAGTCTCCCCCCGTGGAAGACAACCAACAATCTCCTGCATATAGCTCTAAATATTAATAACTCTCCCCCTTTGAATCATATCTCTGTAAAGTTATGAATTTCTTTTTCACATCACTATCTCTCCCCCTTTGACATCAATGCTAGAAATCTGAGAAAAATATCACAGCAACAACATAAGCCTTTGAATCTCAAAGATGACTACTCCCCCCGAGCAGTAGCATCCCACATTAGTACTAGAATGAATAGTATTTTTGATAATGCATACCAGACTAATGCCAAACCGCATCAATCAAGTCTCTGTCAGAGGGTAAGAAACCCCCAATCTATGTCTCAGGTACTGAAATGATTCCTTGGATAGAAGTTTAGTGAAAGTATTTGTAATTTGTTCTTTAGTGTTTACATAAACAAGTTTAACTTCATTTACTTCCACATTCTCCTTCAAAAAGTTATACTTGATAGATATGTGCTTTGTCTTAGAATCAAATACCATATTCTTTGATATATCAATAGCAACAGATTTATCACAGTGAATAACTACCGGTGCATCACAATCCACCTTTATATCCTTCAACATTTGCTTCATCCATAAAACTTGTGTACAATTAGTAGTAGCAGCAACTTACTCAGCTTCAACAATAGATAAAGAAGTACATGATTGTTTCTTGTTGATCCATGAAACCAACTTCTTTTCAAGAAAGAAAGCTCCACGGGAAGTACTTTTCCGGTCATCAAAATCTGCAGCCCAATCAACATATGTATATGCACATAAAGTAAAGTTATCATTCTTAAGGTACCATAAGCCATATTCTGATGTACCTTGCAAGTATCTAAAAATCCTTTTCACTGCCATCTCATGATTTTCTCTAGGATCACTCTGAAATATTGAAACAATACAAACAACATTCATAATATCAGGCCTAGTCTGAGTCAAATAAAGTAGACCTCCAATCATAGATTTGTATCTTGTAGGATTTATCATGGCAAAAAATATTTCCTTGTCAATTTCTCACTTGTAACCATAGGTGTACTTACCAGTTTAGAATCTGCCATACCAAATTTCTTCAATAATTCCTTAGCATATTTAATTTGATAGATAAAAATATCTTTGTCAGTCTGAGTAATCTGCAAACCTAAGAAAAATTTCATCTCACCAATCATAGACATCTCAAATTCTTTCTTCATATTCTTAGAAAATTCTATGTATAATTTATCCTCACCTCCAAAAATAATGTCATCAACAAATATTTCAACAATTAGTCTATCATCATCAGTGATCTTTACATGCCTCAATTACTGATACCGGTTCAACTTGTGAAATTAAACATACCTCATTAGTTACCAGTCTTCTTCTTGTCATCACTCCATTGCTCTTATCCCCAATGATTTGATCTTCAGAATGATTCAATCTCACATACCTAGGAGTCTTCTTACTCTCTATTCCTCTTCCCTATTCTTCAGTTACTGTAGAATTCTATGATGTTTCTGGAGTAACTGGTTCAACTCTCTATTCTGGTAAAGGTGCTACCAGTTCAGATATAATCATTTCCATTGCCAGTTCCTTCTCATAAATTTTGATTTGACTTTTGCTTAGCTCATCTACTTTGACATTAGCACTCTCCACTATTTTATGCAATCTCTTGTTATAACATCTATATGCTTTGATTTCATTAGAATAACCAAGAAATATGCCTTCATCACTTCTAGGATCAAATTTCCCAATAGTATCATCTCTCCTGATATAACATTTACTACCAAAAATTCTAAAATACTTAAATGTAGGTGTATTGCCAAACCATAATTCATAAGGTGTCTTACCGGTTTCTCTTTTGATATGTACTCTATTGAATGTGTAAACCATTGTATTAACTGCTTCTCTCCATAGATATGAGGTATATTAGCTTCCATCATCATTGTTCTAGCAATATCCAAGATAGTTCTGCTTTTCCTTTCCATAACTCCATTCTGCTGAGGTGTCCGGGGAGCAGAAAATTGTCTTCTTATACCATGCTTGTCAAAAAATTTATTAAACTCACCGAATGTGAATTCTCCACCATGATCTGATCTCAAACATTTAATCTTCAATCCTATCTCAGTTTCCACCTTACCCTTAAAGATTTTAAACTTTTCAAATGTTGTAGATTTTTCTCTCAATAAAGTAACCCACGTAATTCTTGAATAATCATCAATGATTAGCATGAAATATCTATCACCAAGAAAACTTTTAACTCTAGCAGGGCCACACAAATCAGTATGAATAAGATCAAGAACATTATTTGATTTATCTTGTATACTCCTAAAAGAGGTTCTGACCTGTTCACCCATTTGACATTCTTTACATACTGGATTATAGGGCTTCATAATCTTAGGTATATCTCTAACAACCTTAGTTGAACTTCTCTTCACAATGCAATCAAAATTCACATGACATAACCTTTTATGCCATAGCCAACTCTCATCAATCTGTGTAATCAAACATGTCTTCTCATGGGAGTTCAAATGAAATATGTTACCTTTTTTCTGTGTACCGGTTGCAATCTCCAAGACAAATCTGTTAATGATTTTGCATTTTCCATCCCTGAACTATAATTGATATCTCTTATCTATCAATTGTCCTACACTCAAAATATTATGCTTCAAACCTTCAACATAATAAACATTGTCATTATTGTTCGTACCATCCAATGATATAGTTCCTTTTCCTTTGATCATACATGCCTTGTGATCTCCAAATCTAACTAGTCCACCATCAAATTCTCACAAAGACAAAAACTTCCCTTTATCTTCAGTCATATGATGTGACCAACCACTGTCAATTACCTATTCATCCTTATCCTCAATTTTAGTAGCAAGTTCCTTCTCCCCAGGTACATTCTCTTCCAGTATCGGATCATCTTCCTTGATAGCCAAGAATACCCATTCCTTCTCATTGCCTGATCCACTAGTAGAATCTTTTGCCAGTTCATCATCTGAATAAGTAATGCCTTCCTCATTCGCTATGTAGCATGATTTGTCTCTATTTTTATTGATTCTATACTTGTCTTGATATCCAGGGTTAGGTTCAAATGATCTTTTAACTCTTTCTTCAAGTCTTGAATTTCTTTCCAAACATCTAGATGCAAAAAGATCCATATTATTACATGCAAAACATTTAAAAGGTTCTTTTCCTTCATACTTCATACCGGTCCTTTCGGCACTCTTCTAGAAAATAGTGCTTCAAGTTTCTCAAACTCATCATCTTTTCTCTTCATATCTTCTAGTTCTTTTGCATATAAATCTCTCCAATCTTGCTTACCGATTGTAGATGTAGATGCATGAAAAGTATGTTCAGTCTTCACAGCTCCAGAAGGTCCAAATTCCTCAAGCTCAAAAGCAGATAGTTTCCCAACCAAAATATCTTTGTTTACAGATGTATTAGCCATTGTTCTCAACTCATTAATAACATTAGCCTTCATTTTGTAAGTTGGTGGTAGGGCTCTTGTAATGCCCATACCCTAGTCGGACTTTTAAAACCCGTTTAACCTTGATTGACTTGCTATGTGGCATTCTTGAATGGTAGATCAACCAATATGCAATGTGTAGTTTAGATAATATAAATAAACTGTGCATACTTATTATTGTGCTTTTGCATCGATTTTTCGTGTAAATGTAATTGTTTCCTAACCCTTGAGATAAACCTTGAGCTAACGTCTTCATTGAATATGTATATGTATATGCATGCTTGTATGAATTCATGGGTGCAGGAGATTGCAGGTACAACACCGCTTAGGGCAAGGTTCACCTCCTTTGGAACTTGCAAGGTTGAGTATGCTCTTTCATCTTTTGAATTCGGAATTAGTGGTCATATAACGCTCGTCTTGCCTTAGCCATGGTTAGGTGAGCATCGTGCGTGGATTCATGGAGCTTGCCTTTCATTGGGATGCATGTCGAGAGATTTGGAGGACTACCTCGATTTGCGTGCCTTGCACGAGGTAAGTGAGGTTTGTTATCCTAAGTATTAAATTTAAAATTATGGTTAAACGTACACATTAGAGATATAGAAATTTAAATAGGTAGCTTATTTATACGATTAATCAGTAATTAAAGAGATTTGCTTTAAATTATTATTGTAGCAAGTTTAAGGTATTTAACTGAGGTTAGTGTGCTCATTTACGCATTTGTAACTTTTATGCATTTGTAGTCGAGAAATTAGAATAAATTAAACTCTTGCATTAGATTAGTCATTTATTTAAAAATATCGCTTTATTATGTTGTAGCGAGTTAATTTAATAGCTAATTTTAAAATAATGAATTTAATGAGATTATGCGTTTTTGGAAAGGAAAAATTTAAAGACATTTGGGGAGATAGCAATAAATTACGCATTTTCGCATTTGGAGGGAAAAGGGAAAATTATTATTATTTAAAAGAAATTATTTCTTCTTACTTGTATAGTTGATAAAATATAAAAGTTTGATTTTCAGTAAATTAAATTAAAGTTGAATATGAAATAGAAGCTTTTAAATTTTAAAAGAAAAATGAACAAGGAGGGAATGAATGATTCCCATTTGGATTTTCATTTATTGTATTTTAGAAATAAAACCCTAAATTCGAAATTGAAATTAGGGCAAAATTAGGGCTTTTTCTTTTAACCTAGTTTTGGGAGACATTTTGGGGTTTTTTTTTGGGGGGGAGTTCTTTTTGAAGAAAAATGGAAGATTTGGATGGGAGCAGCAGAATGGGAAGCATTTCATCAAGATTCATGCCTGGAAATTGCATTTTGAGGTAGGATTCGAATCCACTACCTTATTTATTTGTTGATTACAAAAAAAAATTTAGTTTTACCCATGAATGTTTGAAGTTTAGTTTCAGTTTACTTCCAAACTTGGATTGTTCTTGAATAAAACTCTTGTTCTTAACAGATTTGGTGGCTTAAAAACCCGATGTGGAGATGTTTGTTCTATTATGGAGTTTTGGGTGAATCTGGAAATGAAAAGACCTGTAAATTTTTTTTAAAAAAATGAATGGGGCAATAATGGACGATTTCATTCTGGTTAAGATTTTATGCAAAAAAAAAAGGGGGTTAATTCGAACTGTGAATTCGAATGAGAAAACACAAAAAAAAAAAAATTAAACAAAAAAAAAAATTAATAACAAAATTTATTTGGGGTTTCGGGGGGGGGAGCCGAAGCTCAACCCGCCCCTCCCCGCGCGCCGCTCAATGCCTTTCGGCGCCCACACACAGTGGGGGCCGAGAGGACTGCGTCTCCCATGGAGGCCGCAGTCCCTCCCGGCGCCACTGTGTGGGGAGCCGAAGGGCCTGCGACCCCCACGGAAGGCGCAGAACCCCCGACTCCACTGTAAGTGGAGGCCGAGGGGCCTGCGTCCTCCGTGGAGGCCGCAGCCTCTTCGGCTCGGGCCCGGCCGCCCTAGGGTTTGGCCGCCTAGGGTTTGGCCGCCCATTATTTTATTTTAGTTTTTTTTTTGTGTCAAAAAAAAATGCTTCTTTTTAAATTTAGGTTTATTATTATGGTTTAAACTTGCATTGGGGGGGGGTTTTTCATGGTATTATAGAAAAAAAAGGAGATGCTTATTAAAATAGATTTAGTTCAAGTATTGTTGTGTTATTTTACACTATCATAAAAAAGGGATTATTCATATAAGTGTATTTTAGGCAATATTTTATATTAAAATTTGTGTTGAGATGAAAATTGTAATAAGTGATAAATGTTCATAATAGATATGTTTAAAATATGTGTTAGTACAGGTAACCATCTAATCTGTATAAATATATATAATGATATGACCTATATTGATTTGGTCTTGTTGAAATATAATATGGAAATGAGTTTCACTATCTTGGCAATGTTGAAGAGTGCATGTAGGCTTTAATTCTTTTAAGTGGGAAATGTTAGCACTCGCGGTTAGGTGTTAATGAGTAAACCGAAAGGGTGGTGTTAGTCCTTAATTTGTCTTATGTATCCTTGTGCAGTTTAAAGGGGCTAGAGTACCTTTGTAAAACCATCTTATCATTAGTGGGGATCTAGTGTTAGCTAATTTGAATAGACGTTTATGTCAATTTGAGAAAATGTTGTATTTACTCGTTAACGTTTGTGCATGATCTATTAATTTGGAAATTTGTTGGGACCCCGTCATCTGCTTTCCTTGGTCTACCCAACGTCGGTCTAGACCCCATTTAAGGTACCACCTGTTAAGGAATCCTTGCCCTTTTTACTTGATGTACTTAGTAGGATCCGTTACAAAAGGGATCATTATGTAATTAATGTCCGAAGTGTCTGTTGTATATTGATTGTAATCGCCTGAGTGGCAAGATTGTAAAGACATGTAATTATGTAACCTTAACTATATTAAATACCAAAAGGGTCTTGCAGTTGAGCAGACCCGGAGATGTAGCCCATCCGGGGTGAACTCCGAGATCATATTCTGTGTCATGCGATGTTTATAGCGTACTTTGTTTATGTTTTAAATTATCTTGATGGTTGTATTCTTGCTTAGTGTAAAGTGTAAATTAAATGAATTCAAATTTAAATGTATAACATTTTTCAGATGGATAAATGTAGTTATTTAAGTTCATAAAACTTGGTGAATCATGGTTATGGCAAGCATTTAAAATATTGTAATTAGAGTTGTGGAAAGGAGTATTTTGATAAGGTTAAATGAACGTAGTAATAATGGAAGGAACCTTGCTAGTTTTCTTTATTGGATTAACTTGTTATTAAGTATATAAATGGAATGGATGTAAAAATGAAACAAAGTTAAAATTTATGTCACCATTCCTAGATTGAAATCTAAAGGTTGAACATCATATCAACATCTATCCTTTTGCCTTAGTGAATGAAATTCACGCCATGTTAATTTTGCTTCATTGCATTGGATGATTTGTTAAGTTATTTCACTCTTTAATCATAACCATTAACCCTCATCAGATTAATTTGATATTCGTGTGGACTCAATTAGATATCCATATTTTTTTAATCCCTTATAAAAGGAACCCCTCATGATTGCTAAAATTAAACTAAAATGGAAAAGTAATTGATTTGTTGTTTAAACATTAAATCCTAGTAAAAGTATCTCTCTCATTTTAAGATCATTTAACAAGAAGAGAACAAAACAAGAGATATGCAAAAAGATAATTGTATTTTAATCCGAATAGAAGAACGTCATTATGATCTAATTACTTCAATCTTGAAATGTTAAATATTATCTTCCTAACTATATCATAAAGTTAAAGGATGAACTCTTGTGGCTCAAATACATCTTTCATGTAATGATTCTAGCCATCTAGTAGTATTATTTTTAAAACATCAAATGTATCCTATGGCTACTCATATTTTACCTTTCATAATAGAACTTCAACTCATTAGTAGGCTACGCATGATAAAAAATGAAGAGCCCTCACTCTACTCATGGAAGTTTAATCCGAAAGAAACAAATTTATCTTATTAACCACACTGTTTAATATTTTAAAGGAGGTATCAAATGTGGGTGAATATTTTAAGATCAAATGAAGGAATCCTCGTTATATTGAACGTAGTTTAACCCGAACGAATGAATCTCATTAGGCATATTTCTAAAACATTAAAGGATGAAATCCATTGTGAATGGATACCACAAAACCAAGGAGTGGACTTCATCACATTAAACACATGAACCCTTTTGGGGGCCCTCTTAACGTAATTATGAAATTAAGTGCATTGAGTAAATGACTCCTCAATGGCCTCCTAACCACCAAAGTAAATGTACGCCTCCAAGAATTTTAAGATGTCATATCTATGAACACATATGTAATCTAGATCTATGCATTATCTCGTAAGTAAGATATCCAATTTAATGGATCTAATGACGCAAGTTGAGTTAGGTGTAAGGTTAGGTAATCGCGTTGGGAAACCTCTTAGGATTGTTGAGCCTTCCGCTATGATAGCTAAGTTGACAGATAACTCCAATGTATTTTAATGTCGTGCCTAATAATGAATTGAGTTAACTTCAATTTATCTTAATAATGTAACTTTTCATTAACGCTCTAAATAATTATTATAAAAAAAAAAATTTACACTCTATTTGAGTGTTTTTAATTTAAACCCTTAGGGGTTTCCTGGCGGGGCACTACACTTGGTATCAGAGCCCATGTTGCAACACTGGGATCTCTGGTTTCGCTTGTGCTCTTAGTTGTTGTGTGTGGGTCTACTTTATGATGTGTGCTTGTCCTCCTTGATGTGAGGGTGTGATTTGACAAACCGTACTTGGGTGTAACGTGTGTGTTCACACCTTGTGTTTCACCTTATTGATGTGGGTGTTTTGGGAGTAATTATGGGTGTTTTGTCTGCCTAATGAGGTCTTGGTCTATGATTTCTCTTACCTTGAAAAGGGATTTGTATGTACTTTCATTTTTTATTTTATTTTGCTCCTTTGGCTAATCCATCTGGGTGAGTTGTTGATATCTTAAATCTAAAAGTATGAAACGTGCTTGTTTATGGTTTTGATCTACCCTAATGATTGTCCACTTTAAAAACTAGTATGGCAAATGTTAATGCTTATTATGTAGTAAATTGAGTGATTATGACTCATCCTCTTTTCTCTCTCTAAGTAAATTAAAAGGGATTGATATGTGTAGTTATCTCTCATTTAAGTTTTCTTATTGCAAGAGAAAGGATGATATATCTTGAGCCCTTGTGTGAGCCTTATAATGTTTTTTGTGTTTTAGATTGTGAAAGGGAATGACTTGGGAGTTAATTTTTGGTTAATGATAGAAAATGGTATGTTTGCATTAAGGACTCTCCATGTGCTTGGTAGGAGTAATATAAATAAATTTCATCTTAAGTAAGGTGCTTTAATATGCGTATAGTGATTTTGTGAAAATTTCTTGATGTGAAAAAAGAATACCAAAAGAGGACATATTGTAGTAGCTTCAAGAGTGAATTAATGTGCTCCTCGAAAGATTGTTTTAAGTGTTTAATTAAACTAGTGTGATTTAGAACCTATTAAATGACACACCATTTAACTTGTTTTGGAAATTAGTTAATTGCCTTATTATGTTTCGAAAGGAGTAAATAAAAGACTTGTGGAATTGTATGCACTAAATGTGTAAAATCTAGTAGATAGCTCTCTATTTACCTCCTTATCATATTATGGAGTTTCAATGTTAAATTTGAGGTATTATTGTATTGTAACGTATTATGAATAGTGATTGTGCTTTAGAAGACTTGTATTACAAAAAAGAAAATTTGGTTATTTGAATTCTTGTTCGGAAAAACTAGAACATTATAGTCCAGCAATAATGATTAGGAATGTCATGTGGGATGTTTTGGAACCTTCCTAAAAGATAGAAAAATGAAGACCGTGCAACTCAAATGATAAACTTATATCTGAGCATATGGTGTGATTTTGAAATCCTTGTGTATTCGTAGGAAATGGTTGATTTTCCAACTCTTTTCCTCCTCTTGTCTAAAATATAGGAATTGTTGTTTTTGAAACATTATTTAGAATGCAGTGATTTAAAGAAATTCTTATAATGCATATGAAATTTTATGTTGCTTTGGGCTTCTAATTAAAAGGGGAACATTTTTGCATCTTGAA
Source organism: Cryptomeria japonica (assembly GCF_030272615.1). Classification (NCBI taxonomy): domain Eukaryota; kingdom Viridiplantae; phylum Streptophyta; class Pinopsida; order Cupressales; family Cupressaceae; genus Cryptomeria; species Cryptomeria japonica. The sequence goes on along the minus strand of NC_081407.1, from coordinate 394,320,236 downwards.
AAAAGGGAAATTGCATAGTTAGTAATATGAGTGAAAAAGCTCAGGGAAGATTGAGAAAGATATCAGAATGATGCTATTACTTTGTGTAAATTTGAATTGTTGAAAATATCAGTACGTGGATCTAGAGTAAACTTTGTTTGGTGATTCATGTGTAAAGCATAATTAAAAACTTCCCTTAAGTATATGTTAGCATAATGTAAAGTGCTCCCCGTAAATGTGACTAAACCAGTAATAGTGCTATTCGGTGTGTGTTGTGAGAAAACCCGTACTTGCTTTGTGTGCCCATGGGATTGTGAAGTAATCAACCATGGGGAATGTGTTTGTTTATGAGTATGGGAAACCATACCTATCTATGTGATGTTGCTTGTTTGTTTCCCTTACTGAGTGCCAACCCACGGGTTGTTGATAAGTCAGTATGTGAAGGGGTAGTAGTAGAAGTCACCGTTCCTTGAATAGAATGAACAGCGTACGAGTAATGTCGACGCGAAGCGACTTTAGCTTCCCTATTTCGAAGAAAAGCATGGTTTTGTAATGAAACTATAACATAGGTGTACTCAATACTTCCCCTTGTGATGAACCGATTTATGAGGTTCATGTGTGCCAGCCTTATTCCTATCCTTTATCTTGAGCATATAGATGACAGTTTTTCAGCATATTGTTGGATTCCATATTGGAGCGTTCGTTGCCTTGTCTTCATGAGAGGCGTGGTACTTTCTTACATATTGGAGCATTTGTTGCCTTGTCTTCATGAGAGGCGTGTTATTGTTCTACATAAGTTACCAACTGGCTAGTGTTGGTAGACTTATGGGTAGACCTTAGCCATGTATACCTCTGGCTTACGGCGAGTATCCTAAGAGGAACATCGCTATGCAGAGTGTGACCAGCGCGTGCCTTATCCGCGGGGTACACTGCCATGCGGGATACGTCCATTGCGTACTTTGTCCGCTTGGAGTATTGCCATGCCGTGCTGAGACACGATGCGGGATGTAGTAGACATTTCCATGCGGTCTACCGCTATGTATTAGGTAGAGCCATGCCACGTGACGACGTGATGCGGGGTGATGCCGAGGTGCACACTGCCATGCCATGTGGATGTGTGACTTGGTCACACCACATGATGAGCTACTAGGATAGCTAGACGATTGTTCCTTCCTTCCTCGTTGGTGGCTAGCTACTAGTCACATAGTGATGTAATGTGCACTTATGAATTTCTTTTATTTATTTATTTATTGATTATCTTGTGGGCCAGCAATTTATTTTACTTTGACCTTGACAGTTTAGCCACGAACTTGCGATCTTGATTTTACTTGATTTGATGTTGCAAATCCGGAAATTATTTTCTTGTTTTATTGTTGGAATTGACAAATATTACCCTTAATCTTTTGTACTTTGGTGGCTAAACCGGTTAATTCTTGTTGTTTTTGAATGCTGGTCTTGTGTTGTGATGTGAATTCCTCTCCAAGAACGTGGGAGACGGGCTTGGATGAGTGTATACGAGGAAGTAGACGCAAGGAACCTTGATGATGGAGGTATGTGAGGCTGTGTAAACAGCTAAGATCCACTACCTACCTATGAGTGGTGACTATCTCTTGGAGGCTAAACACCTTACACAACAAGGGATATTCACGAGGGACTTGTATGGAAGGGAGCACCGCTATGGTGTACCCTATCACCATCAAGCCCTCGGGTGAGATGTTGGATATTGTTGATCATGTATTTATTCTGAGAGCAGGCATTAAGATGTGGATCATATATGTTACCTTTGACCGAGCATTTGACATGCTCACATGTGGCCTATTGTGTTGTGCAAACCACTCTTGTGGATGGAAATTATGTGTAATCATGGATTAAATGGTATTAACTTGTCACTATGTTATGGGGCATAGTCATTGGAAAAGTTCTTGTATGTCTGAAAAGTGTAAACAATTGAGTTCTTATGTTGTTCTTATATGTTGAAAAGTTAACTTGGTTGTAAAATTGATATGTGAAGCTAGTCCTATGTGATAAAGTTTTGTGAAAGAGATGAATTGGTGAGAGAAATTGACCTTGAGAGCATATTTTCGTGTCTTGTTTGATAAATGAGTATGATAACTGTGCTTATATATTTTAATTGCTTTAAATTTGGTGAAATAAAAAGGGAAAAGTCTCGTATCCTTGCTATGATTGAGTGTAGATTATAGAATGTTTGAAGGTGTGAATGATGTTAGATGCGTTTTTATTGGTGAATAATGTTTTAAATTGTTGACAAAATAGTTGTTTGTGCAAATTGATAATTGTTAATTGAGTCTAAGGACTAATAAGTGTTGCAGGACTTCCGTTTAACTTTGCGACTTCCAGGAGTAAGTCGGAACCTAGGGGGGGAGAATGTAATGCCCATACCCTAGTCGGACTTTTAAAACCCGTTTAACCTTGATTGACTTCCTATGTGGCATTCTTGAATGGTAGATCAACCAATATGCAATGTGTAGTTTAGATAATATAAATAAACTGTGCATACTTATTATTGTGCTTTTGCATCGATTTTCGTGTAAATGTAATTGTTTCCTAACCCTTGAGATAAACCTTGAGCTAACGTCTTCATTGAATATGTATATGTATATGCATGCTTGTATGAATTCATGGGTGCAGGAGATTGCAGGTACAACACCGCTTAGGGCAAGGTTCACCTCCTTTGGAACTTGCAAGGTTGAGTATGCTCTTTCATCTTTTGAATTCGGAATTAGTGGTCATATAACGCTCGTCTTGCCTTAGCCATGGTTAGGTGAGCATCGTGCGTGGATTCGTGGAGCTTACCTTTCATTGGGATGCATGTCGAGAGATTTGGAGGACTACCTCGATTTGCGTGCCTTGCACGAGGTAAGTGAGGTTTGTTATCCTAAGTATTAAATTTAAAATTATGGTTAAACGTACACATTAGAGATATAGAAATTTAAATAGGTAGCTTATTTATACGATTAATCAGTAATTAAAGAGATTTGCTTTAAATTATTATTGTAGCAAGTTTAAGGTATTTAACTGAGGTTAGTGTGCTCATTTACGCATTTGTAACTTTTATGCATTTGTAGTCGAGAAATTAGAATAAATTAAACTCTTGCATTAGATTAGTCATTTATTTAAAAATATCGCTTTATTATGTTGTAGCGAGTTAATTTAATAGCTAATTTTAAAATAATGAATTTAATGAGATTATGCGTTTTTGGAAAGGAAAAATTTAAAGACATTTGGGGAGATAGCAATAAATTACGCATTTTCGCATTTGGAGGGAAAAGGGAAAATTATTATTATTTAAAAGAAATTATTTCTTCTTACTTGTATAGTTGATAAAATATAAAAGTTTGATTTTCAGTAAATTAAATTAAAGTTGAATATGAAATAGAAGCTTTTAAATTTTAAAAGAAAAATGAACAAGGAGGGAATGAATGATTCCCATTTGGATTTTCATTTATTGTATTTTAGAAATAAAACCCTAAATTCGAAATTGAAATTAGGGCAAAATTAGGGCTTTTTCTTTTAACCTAGTTTTGGGAGACATTTTGGAGTTTTTTTTTGGGGGGGAGTTCTTTTTGAAGAAAAATGGAAGATTTGGATGGGAGCAGCAGAATGGGAAGCATTTCATCAAGATTCATGCCTGGAAATTGCATTTTGAGGTAGGATTCGAATCCACTACCTTATTTATTTGTTGATTACAAAAAAAAATTTAGTTTTACCCATGAATGTTTGAAGTTTAGTTTCAGTTTACTTCCAAACTTGGATTGTTCTTGAATAAAACTCTTGTTCTTAATAGATTTGGTGGCTTAAAAACCCGATGTGGAGATGTTTGTTCTATTATGGAGTTTGGGTGAATCTGGAAATGAAAAGACCTGTAAAAATTTTTTTTAAAAATGAATGGGGCAATAATGGACGATTTCATTCTGGTTAAGATTTTATGCAAAAAAAAAAGGGGGTTAATTCGAACTGTGAATTCGAATGAGAAAACACAAAAAAAAAAAAATTAAACAAAAAAAAAAATTAATAACAAAATTTATTTGGGGTTTCGGGGGGGGGAGCCGAAGCTCAACCCGCCCCTCCCCGCGCGCCGCTCAATGCCTTTCGGCGCCCACACACAGTGGGGGCCGAGAGGACTGCGTCTCCCATGGAGGCCGCAGTCCCTCCTGGCGCCACTGTGTGGGGAGCCGAAGGGCCTGCGACCCCCACGGAAGGCGCAGAACCCCCGACTCCACTGTAAGTGGAGGCCGAGGGGCCTGCGTCCTCCGTGGAGGCCGCAGCCTCTTCGGCTCGGGCCCGGCCGCCCTAGGGTTTGGCCGCCCATTATTTTATTTTAGTTTTTTTTTTGTGTCAAAAAAAAATGCTTCTTTTTAAATTTAGGTTTATTATTATGGTTTAAACTTGCATTGGGGGGGGGTTTTTCATGGTATTATAGAAAAAAAAGGAGATGCTTATTAAAATAGATTTAGTTCAAGTATTGTTGTGTTATTTTACACTATCATAAAAAAGGGATTATTCATATAAGTGTATTTTAGGCAATATTTTATATTAAAATTTGTGTTGAGATGAAAATTGTAATAAGTGATAAATGTTCATAATAGATATGTTTAAAATATGTGTTAGTACAGGTAACCATCTAATCTGTATAAATATATATAATGATATGACCTATATTGATTTGGTCTTGTTGAAATATAATATGGAAATGAGTTTCACTATCTTGGCAATGTTGAAGAGTGCATGTAGGCTTTAATTCTTTTAAGTGGGAAATGTTAGCACTCGCGGTTAGGTGTTAATGAGTAAACCGAAAGGGTGGTGTTAGTCCTTAATTTGTCTTATGTATCCTTGTGCAGTTTAAAGGGGCTAGAGTACCTTTGTAAAACCATCTTATCATTAGTGGGGATCTAGTGTTAGCTAATTTGAATAGACGTTTATGTCAATTTGAGAAAATGTTGTATTTACTCGTTAACGTTTGTGCATGATCTATTAATTTGGAAATTTGTTGGGACCCCGTCATCTGCTTTCCTTGGTCTACCCAACGTCGGTCTAGACCCCATTTAAGGTACCACCTGTTAAGGAATCCTTGCCCTTTTTACTTGATGTACTTAGTAGGATCCGTTACAAAAGGGATCATTATGTAATTAATGTCCGAAGTGTCTGTTGTATATTGATTGTAATCGCCTGAGTGGCAAGATTGTAAAGACATGTAATTATGTAACCTTAACTATATTAAATACCAAAAGGGTCTTGCAGTTGAGCAGACCCGGAGATGTAGCCCATCCGGGGTGAACTCCGAGATCATATTCTGTGTCATGCGATGTTTATAGCGTACTTTGTTTATGTTTTAAATTATCTTGATGGTTGTATTCTTGCTTAGTGTAAAGTGTAAATTAAATGAATTCAAATTTAAATGTATAACATTTTTCAGATGGATAAATGTAGTTATTTAAGTTCATAAAACTTGGTGAATCATGGTTATGGCAAGCATTTAAAATATTGTAATTAGAGTTGTGGAAAGGAGTATTTTGATAAGGTTAAATGAACGTAGTAATAATGGAAGGAACCTTGCTAGTTTTCTTTATTGGATTAACTTGTTATTAAGTATATAAATGGAATGGATGTAAAAATGAAACAAAGTTAAAATTTATGTCACCATTCCTAGATTGAAATCTAAAGGTTGAACATCATATCAACATCTATCCTTTTGCCTTAGTGAATGAAATTCACGCCATGTTAATTTTGCTTCATTGCATTGGATGATTTGTTAAGTTATTTCACTCTTTAATCATAACCATTAACCCTCATCAGATTAATTTGATATTCGTGTGGACTCAATTAGATATCCATATTTTTTTAATCCCTTATAAAAGGAACCCCTCATGATTGCTAAAATTAAACTAAAATGGAAAAGTAATTGATTTGTTGTTTAAACATTAAATCCTAGTAAAAGTATCTCTCTCATTTTAAGATCATTTAACAAGAAGAGAACAAAACAAGAGATATGCAAAAAGATAATTGTATTTTAATCCGAATAGAAGAACGTCATTATGATCTAATTACTTCAATCTTGAAATGTTAAATATTATCTTCCTAACTATATCATAAAGTTAAAGGATGAACTCTTGTGGCTCAAATACATCTTTCATGTAATGATTCTAGCCATCTAGTAGTATTATTTTTAAAACATCAAATGTATCCTATGGCTACTCATATTTTACCTTTCATAATAGAACTTCAACTCATTAGTAGGCTACGCATGATAAAAAATGAAGAGCCCTCACTCTACTCATGGAAGTTTAATCCGAAAGAAACAAATTTATCTTATTAACCACACTGTTTAATATTTTAAAGGAGGTATCAAATGTGGGTGAATATTTTAAGATCAAATGAAGGAATCCTCGTTATATTGAACGTATTTTAACCCGAACGAATGAATCTCATTAGGCATATTTCTAAAACATTAAAGGATGAAATCCATTGTGAATGGATACCACAAAACCAAGGAGTGGACTTCATCACATTAAACACATGAACCCTTTTGGGGGCCCTCTTAACGTAATTATGAAATTAAGTGCATTGAGTAAATGACTCCTCAATGGCCTCCTAACCACCAAAGTAAATGTACGCCTCCAAGAATTTTAAGATGTCATATCTATGAACACATATGTAATCTAGATCTATGCATTATCTCGTAAGTAAGATATCCAATTTAATGGATCTAATGACGCAAGTTGAGTTAGGTGTAAGGTTAGGTAATCGCGTTGGGAAACCTCTTAGGATTGTTGAGCCTTTCGCTATGATAGCTAAGTTGACAGATAACTCCAATGTATTTTAATGTCGTGCCTAATAATGAATTGAGTTAACTTCAATTTATCTTAATAATGTAACTTTTCATTAACGCTCTAAATAATTATTATAAAAAAAAAAATTTACACTCTATTTGAGTGTTTTTAATTTAAACCCTTAGGGGTTTCCTGGCGGGGCATTACAGCTCTCAAGACTTTAGAAACAATTTCATCTTCACTCAAAGTTCCACCACAACATTGAATTCCCATAATAATCTCATTTACCCTTTCCATGACTATAGTAATCCTTTCATCTTCTTCCATCTTCAGGTTTTCATATCTCACCTGATAACCATCAAGTTTAGCAATCTTCACTATAGGCTCCCCTTCATTAAGAGTCTGCAACTTATCCCATATAGCCTTTCCATATGATTCATCAGTTAATCCCATTATTTGTTGATCAGAAAGTGCACACAAGAGGGCTTCTCTTGCTCTACAGTCATTCTCAAGCTCATTGTCTAGGTTTTACGAAGGAGGATTGCCATATCCTAGATTAAAGGGTGTGACACCATTCTATGTGATCTCCCAAATCTCCTTGCCAAGACATCTCAGATGAGTCTCCATCTGAATCTTCCATATTGTATAATTTGTTTCTTCAAGCCTCGGTATATCCCTTTGAAAGATAGCTCCAAAAGAACCAGATGAACTTGAAATGTTAGTAGCCATAGGATCTTCCTCAAGCGGTTAAGCTTTTTGGAGAGAGGACCAAATCTTTGATACCAATTGTTAGACAATTTAGATAATTAGAGGACAACTGAGAGGGGGGGGGGGGGTGAATTAGTTGTCACAGATTACCAGAAGCATTGGCAATTTAAAATTTAATGTTGGAACCCAAAACAATAATACCAGAATAGCAGTCAATCCAATTAAACATAAACAATAAACATAGAATAAATATCATCCACACAACTCCAAGATTTGTACGTGGAAAACCTAGTAAAGGGAAATACCACGGTGGGAAACCTACCCACAGTCAGATAATACTTTTGCATTAAGTATGTGAATTTACAATGAAGGGGCCTGCACTTGCAGGAAGGCCAACAACCTAGAGCACACTGCTCATCACAAAAGGAGCCTCCCTAACTACATACAAATCCAAACTACAATCCAAAGAAGTGTTGAACTACAAAAGATAGCATCTCCTATGCCAGAGTACAGTTCTGATTAAGCTCAATACCAGAGGACTAAATCCTCTTACACAAACCCAATTCAATCTCCAATGATCGACCAACTCCTCTGCTTGAATGATATTACATTATTCGCACAATGCATTCCTTGACCATGACCTCTTACAATAACCATGATGATCTACAATGAGATCTTACATCTTATTTATATAAACCCTCGACCATAAACAATTAGGTCAGCCACCAGACAATAAACCAATTACATAATTACCAACCATGTTGGCATTAGACCAAAACAAATAATATCCAGCACATAAGATATCTTGAAAATACAACAATAGGTCCTATCCACACGTTACATTAATGTTAGTCCATAACCTAGATCAACCGGGACCAAGTATAGGTCCACATGCTTCAGCAATGATCTCCAAATGCCAAGTCTTGAACACAATCACCAACAACAACCTGAAATTCTATCAGAAGCTGCACCAACACCAATTATGCAATGCATCAAAGATCTCCACCAAAAGCTATGCTGGTGAAACCCTCGCCGAAACCAGAAACCAATATTCTGAGTAAGAAGAATAGCATCCAATCACTAGACCAAAACCAACTGACCAAATATGAGTATAAGAATTATGAACAAGCCAATTCCATCACCAGATTATACCAGAGTCAATCGGATCATCACAGATTCAAGTTAACCAAAAACTACTCAACCTACCGGGACCAGAAGGGTGTCAGTAAAGAATTGAAACAACTAGTGTTGACATCAATGACAAAACATCAATGCAACATGTAATCAATTCCACCAAATGGCCAACAAAATAGAGTGATTCATCATTAGAGTATGGTCCTTGTTTGGAACTTGCAGTATCTCCATCTGTTGTGCTAGAACTGGCTCCTCTTACTTTTTTTCCACCATCCCTATATGATGTTAAGCAAGATTAGTAGGCAGATGATTTTCTTCACTAGCTTCATTTGTGCCATAGATTCTCTTTTGTGTGTTTTCTTGTTTTTAATATGCTTCCCCTGTGGTGTGCCACTTGATATAGTTTTGTTGTTATGTTAGGTTCTCTTTTGATGACCCTTGTTACTCTATTAGTGTAAGATAATAGAAAGGCCAAATTTGTTGTGACGTTCTTGTATTTGTAACCCAATTCTTATATATTTCGTAGCTATGTTATGTTGTACATGTGATATTGTTTGTAAATGTGCCTTGTATTGTCTACTTGAGGACGATGCAAAGCATTGAGATCTCTCTTTGGTCTCTTCCATGTTGACTCAAAAGGACACTTGTTTTTTTATCTCTTGTGCTCTTCTTCCATTGTGTTCGTAGTTCCACTACCTTTTAAGGATGAGGTCAATTCAATACAAATATTCTTGATATACATTATTTATCATAAAGAGCATACTGACCCCACAGTTAGTGGATCCCTTATGTGTTTTTTCCTATATATGATTTGTGACAATTATCCTTTGATTTGTCCTTTCTAGGGGGCATCTCATTGTGCTAACGTTCTTATCTTTTGGATGCATGCTACCTTAAAGTAGTTTCTCTTGATAAGGTGTATGCAATAGTTTTAACATGGGGGCATACACTCCACTCAATGTTACACTTTATGAACACAACATGGCATGCTTTCAATACTCAAGTTACTTTGCAAATTGATCCTTCTACTTTTTACTTTGGTATTTTTCTTTTTCATGACTCATAGTAACCGAGTCTTACTAGCCCAATAAAGTCATGATCTCTCTTTCCCTTTCATATATTTGTTGGAATTTGGCATAACTGATGCAAAATGAGATGATGTATTTTAAGACTGCATCGGTAGAGAATAGAAGACTATTTGTGATGAAGAGATTGAGATTTTGTGATTAGATGAATTGATCAGTTATTTGTGTTATCATTGATGGCAACTGATGTCAAATGATGATTACTAATGTTCCTGTTACTTTGTTTTGTCATCTAAGTGATTTGGTTTGCCGAAAGACAGGGTTTACCGATAAAGGACAAAAGATTGTGAATTAGGACTTTAACCGGTAAAGCAGAGATGTTTTGGTTGAATTGGGTGATTTGTTATGATTGGTGATTTTTGGTTTGGGATGTGAGCTTGTATCATGGAAATGAGTATCTGACTAGAACCATAACTTGTGGAGATTATCAGAAGACTTGTTTCTAATTTATGATGAAGCTTTGCTAGGGTTTTAGTAGGGTTTAAGGACCGATGAAGAAATCATCAAACCGGTAATGATTTTTGTTATGGTCGACGATGAGTCTACAAGAATGTGGTAACACGACATAACCCATGTGAAATGTTTGATTATTGTTTTGGCGCGATTCAAGGAAGAATTTCTTGGGAAACAACAAAACGCTTATTGGAGTGTTTTGAGGTTTTGACTTTGATAGGGATCAGATTTTTGTGATGTGTATCAATCAACCAATGGTTGATATTGTATTGTAATTTGATGTAAAGATTTGTATATTGATATGAGATGATCTCTTATGATTTATATTGTAATTTCATGATATAATTAGGGTTTAGTGTCTGACCTAGTTGAGATGGTTATTTAGGATGGCACAGTTGATATTTATTGTGTCGGTGGTCTTAAGAGAATATGACGACTCATCCAAGAGAAGTGTGAGATTTTTGAGAGTTGCAGAGTGTTAAGCATAACTAGATCTGATCTAGCAAGATAAGAAGTGAAAGTAACATATCACTTTTTCATTGTTGTTCCCTAACAGTTGCAGCAGGTTAAATCCCTTAACCAGGTAGGTCCTAATAGGCCTTAAGCATTTAAGTCCCCTAATAGGGAATCTCTCAAAAAGAGTCATAAATCCCCTAACGAGGTTGATCCTAATAGATCATCAAGCTCCTCACTGGGTTGCTATGCAAATCCATTAACCAGGTGACTCCTAACAGGGCGTATTGTAAGCTCCTAGCAAGGCTAAGCTCCTAAAAGGACTTACTTCAAAAGAGTACAAATATTTGTGGGTATCAACTCCCACCATTGTTTTTACCTATTTGGGTTTCCACGTCAAAAATTATGGTGTTCATGTGTGGAATGCTTTTCATGTGATATTCTTGTTTATGTTATATTTCATGCACTATTTATGAGTACATCAGTTATGGTGTTTTATCAGAGTTTTATCAAAGGTTGCCAATACTAATAAGAGTTGGTAGAGAAAGTGTTTGATCTAATAGATAAGGATAATGAGTTGGTAAATAATCAAATTTATATGATTGCTTAAGTGGTGAAAGAACTGATAGATGTGGTAAATGATTTGATTAATGTGTTAGCAAATCTAATAAAGAGGTTGTTAGATCTGATAAAAGAAGTTGAGATATTTGATAAATGATTTCAGATCTGATATAATTTTGATTTTGGCTTAGCATTTGAAATTGGTATTAATACTGATTCACCTCCCCTCTTAGTATTAATCGAACCCTCATAGGATTAACAATATTATCCCTTTTATCTTGATATTAGAGAAGTAAGATCCTAAAGTTATTAGGGGTTTGGTATGTCTTGTCTCTTTTCTATCTTGGTGAAAGTTTTTCAATGTGACTTTGTACTTTACTGTATGTTTAGTCTCATGCTCCTGATCAAGTGGGGGCTAAATGTAGTGTCATAAATTGTATCTGCATACAATTTTGTCCTCATCTAGACCTCACCTTGGTCCTTTGTTTTTTGATACCTAATGACTATTTTGATTATGCTCACACCATTCGTAGACTTGAAAATTCATCACCTTCCATGTCTTCTCTCCAAACTTGATTCTTGATTCACAAGACCAAGGCACCAAACGACGTGGTCCTCTTAATCAGGACCCAAATTTGGTCCTCACAATGGTCATATCAAGTTACTAGGAAATTTCTAATCCAAAAATTCAATTAATTTTCAAGTAGTCAAGTATAAAAGGAGGTCTACCCCTCTCATTTGAATACCTAATGAAATCTAATGAATTCTATGATCTCAATTAAATTCTATCAAATTCAATTCAAGTGACCAAGCAATCAAAAAATTATCAAGCATTGGAGAAGAAGTGAAGTTGAAATATCCCCTTTTGTTGTATGACTGAAAGTATAGGGAATATTAACAAACAATTGTATGATAACCTGTTGTTCTAGTTTCAGAATGAATAATTTGCCTGTTATGTGGTCTTGGACATGTGTATAATTCTGCATGTTATGCAGTTGGCTTGTAGGACTATATGGATGTAATGCAATGAATTTAAGAGATGATTTATCAACTAATCAAGCATACAAACACCATAATCATCTAGTTGACACATTGTCAAACATTTATCATGCAACCTCAGATATGAAACAACTTTCTGACAACAAATGTAAAGCTCATGACTGACAGACTTATTCATTGCAGTCCTGATTACAAAATACTTGAGAAATAGCCAAGACTCTTGGCTTACACAAATTATTATCAGAATTTTCTGAGCACTAATGGTTGCCGGTAATTTCTACAAACACTTGGAATGCATACTAGTGATTCAATATAATCTGAAATGAATAACAACAACAAAGACATTTCATCAAATTATTAGTGTGCAACCTTGTAACTCCTTATTTTTGAATGCCAAAGCCAAGTTCAATGTGCCAAACTAAATAATGTTAAAATATAATGAGAAACCTAGAACGTAATGGCGGTTTGTTGTTGAACATACTTGATGGTGCACTTGTTGGTAAAGAGTTTTTCAATCTGCAATGTATGTCCCTTTTAATTTGCTCTCAAACCCTGTCATAACATTTTGGGAAAAAATATGCAAGTGATAATATGAATTTGTGTGCAGACCCTAGCTGCCATTATGCTAAAAACATCAATTAAGAACCTACAATAAACTCCATAGTGATTCTTGAGTGAAACCACCTCACAATGGTTTAGAATGAAACCACCTTGTCTTCACTCAGAAGACTCTCTATCCCCCAGTTATTAGCCTACGAGGGTTAGAATGATAGGATAATCGTTCAAAAATAGGAACAAGCTAAAAAGGGGACATTACAAAAGTCAAGTTCAAGCATTCAAGATGACATCCATGATCAACTTTTTATGAAGACATCCCAAAACCATTGCATGAGGATCTAAACAAATACTCATTAAGGTATACAATTCAATTATAAGCATTTCATTTCAAATATAGTATTTTCCTCAAAAGGAAATTATATTATTCTGATTTTCCATTACATTTATCATATCAATTTTAAGGTTAATTCCTAAACCAAGGTTTGACCTAAGGCAAACCCCTATCCACAACATTTCCCTCTCGTTCTATGTGCAAGAAATCATCTCAAGAGTTGTAATGGATTCAAATAGAGTTGAAAATCATGAATAGGTTTCAACTTTCGATGGAGCAAAATTTGGAAGGACTAGGGTGAATCTGTACTACCTAATCCCAAAAAATCAGCACAAACTTCTGGGAATGAGTTCTGACTCTATTATTTTTCCCATGTCTCTAATAGTGGCTCTATTAGATATCTATATTAGTCTATTTTCATTAGTTTTCTTCAAATTCACAAGTATTTATCCTAAATTCAAACAATACAATTCCAACTGCATTTTCAAATCAAATAAAAGGGGAATAAGGACCACAATCAATATTCAACCCTATTCTTAATAGACTTGAGATTGGATCTATTATATTTATCCCCCTTTTAATATTTTGGCATGAGAAAGTTAGCTCATTTCCTAGTTTACAAAGCATAACGTGTGCAACCCTAATTTTCCCACCAAAATAGATGACAACAAGAGAAAAGATTATTTTAGGAGAGATGACATAAACAAAAGGGTAGATGACAGAGATAAGTCTAAAAGGAGTTATTGTTCAATGGATACCTAGTCCTTTGAAGATGAAGATGGTGATGACTCAAATGAAGAATCATTATTTTTAGCCATAGAATAAAAGGATAGTGAAAGGTCTAATACTCCACATGATGGGAATTAAAGTGAAAATCCAATGACTATGAAGACTAGACTACATATTAAAGTGAAACCTTAAGCTTGGATAATTGATTGTGGATGCTCAAATCATATGACAGGTGACATTAAGAAGTTTATAGACTTTTAAAAGTATGATGGTGGATCAATAAAGTTTGTTGGTGAGGAGGATGCATTGATTTGTGGCAAAATATTGGTTGCATAATGTATAAGAATAAATAGGAATGTTTATTGTCTGAAGAAAAACAAAGGAATAAATTGTTGTCTATCCCATAGAAATGAATGTTGGTTATGTAATAATAGGTTGGGACATGTTAACTTTGAAAACATGTGGTGAAGATCAATACAACTCATGTTGTGAGAGATTTACTAAGGATTATCAAACCTGTTGATACAATGTGCAAGGGATGTTAGATGGGAAAGTAGACAAAGAACATATTTAATAACAAAAAATATTCTATCGAGTTGATTCATACATACCTATGCAAGCTACCTACAAAGACAAGAGGACTCAATGGTGAAAGGTATATTATGTTACTCATTAGTGATTATTCTAGAGTGTTGTGGGTTACTCTCTTAAGAGAGAAATATGAGGCATTTGATAAATTTAAGATATTCAAATCTATGGTTGAGAATCAGATAGATGTTAAATCAAGTGTTTGAGGTTTGAAAAAGGAGGATAATTTACATCGAACTAATTTGATATGTTTTTATGAAAAACATGGTATTAGAAGACAATTATTTACACCTAGGACTCACCAGAATGGAGTTGTTGAGAGGAAGAATAGGACTGTTGTTGAGATGTCTAGAACTATGTTGAAATATGCTAGCCTACCTAATGTGTATTGGAAAGAAGTTATGTATAATATTGTGCATATTCTTATTAAAGTACAAGTAAGAGTGAATCATACTAAGACACCTTTATGAGCTATGGCATTGAAGATCACCTAATGCCAAGTATTTCAAAATATTTGGAAGTAAGTTCTACATAAGAAGAGATGAAGAAGACTTGGGAAAGTTTGATTTAAGATCTGTTGAAGGAATAATCTTGGGATATTCTACAAAGAGAAAAGATTATCGATTTTACAACAAGAGACTAGTGAAGATTGTGGAAAGTATGAATGTCAAAGTAAGTGAAGAATTGAATCATGTTGTATCTGAAACTAAGATTGAGATAGATGATGCTTTGGTTGTTGTGGAAGAGAAGGAAGTTATAGAAGACAAAGAAGAGACAAATGAACAAGAGAAGAAATATTAACAACCACCTAAGATACTTAAAAAGTATGTGTAGAAAAACCATTTAGAATATTAGATCTTTGGAGACAAAGACAAAGGTGTTTAGACAAGAAGAAGAATTTCTAAGACTAGTGAACAAGAAAATTTCTATTTTTTGTCCTAGGTAGAGCCAAAATTTTTTACAGAAGCTAGAAAAAATGAATGTTGGGTGAAAGCTATGGAAGAGGAGTTGAATCGGATTGAAAAGAATCAGACATGGATACTAGTACCTAGACCAGTAGACAAGAATTTGATAGGAACAAAGTGGGTGTTCTAGAATAAGCTTAATGAATATGGAAAAGTCACAAGGAATAAGGCAAGAGTAGTTTGTAAACGTTATTCATAGGTTGAAGGTATAGATTTTGAGGAGAATTTTTCTCTGGAAGCTAGGATGGAAACTATAAGAATGTTTATTGCATTTGTTGCATATAAGAAATTTAAGGTATATTAGATTGATGTCAAGTCAGTATTCTTTAATGGAGAACTTGAAGAGGATGTTTATATTGAACAACTAAAATGGGTTTAAGTTGTCAAAAGATTTGGATATGGTCTACAGACTCAAGGAGGACTTTATGGACTCAAGAAAGCTCTTAGAGCTTGGCATGCAAGATTGGATGAGTATTTGTTGGAACAAAAATTAAAAAAAGGTACAACAGATAGTAATCTTTATTTCAAAAATGAAGTTGATAAACTATTAATAATTGTTGTGTATGTTGATGATATCATATTTAGAGGTGATGATAGTGTTTGTAAGAGATTTGTTTAAGAAATATAGAAATAATTTGAGATGTCAATGATTGGTGAGTTGTCATTTTTCCTTGGTCTCCAAGTGACACAGTTAGAAGAAGGTATTTTCATTTCTTAGACCAAGTTTATCAAGGTGGTGTTGAAGAAGTTTGGTATGGAGGACTGTAAGCCAATTGGAACTCCTATGACAATTGACTATAATCTAAGTAAGGATGATGGATCTCTCAAATTTGATCAGAAACAATATAAGTCCACGATTCAGGGGTTGTTGTATTTGATTGCTTCAAGACCAGACATTATGGATATTGTCTATTTGGTCACCAAATATCAAGCTAATCTAAAGAAATCTCATGATCAATCAGTGAAGAGGATATTTATATATTTGAGAGGGAATCCATATTTTGGTTTATGGTACAAGAAGAATGATGATTTCTTTTTGAAGGCATAAACTAGCACTGATTGGGTCAGATGTGTTGATGACAACATAAGTACAAGTGATGGTGCAATTTTATTGGGAAACATATTGATCTCTTGGTTGATAAAAAAGAGATTTGGTGTATTTATCTACTATTGAAGCAAAATATTTTATAGCAACATCTTGTTGCACTTAAGTCATGAGGATGAAGCAGACTCTCAAAGATAACAATTAGGTGATGTATTATGAGGCAATTCCTATTATGTGTGATAATACAAGTGCAATTAACATTTTGAAAAATCTAATAGTGCTTTCAAAGACTAAACACATTTCTATCCAATATTGTTTTTTAAGAGAGAAGATTGTAGAGAAGGAAATCAAATTGGAGTATGTGCCTACAAAGAATTAAATTGAAAACATATTTGCCAAGACTAATACTTTGAGTATCTTAGGGAGAATTTAGAGGTTCTTGCTCCTCCTTATTTAGACTAGATGCATAGAAGTGGTGCATCTCTCTAAGAGGAGAATCAAAGATCATCTTTTGTCTCCTAGATTTTTGTGGTGGCTACTCTCAGAGGGAGTAGCGAAGGCTGTGGTTATCCCTTAGAGGGAGTATTGCAATTCTCAAAAAAATTCTCCAAAGGGGAAGAGAGTTATTATTTACAGTATTTCACCCTTTGAACTTGATGTCAAAAGGGGGGAGAGAGATACAATAAGTATGAGAGAGATATGTTTGGAATAAGTATATTGTTGATTGGTGGTACAAGTGTTTCCATCATGACAAAGGGGGAGATTATTGGAAATTTGTGTTGTGTTGTCATTGATGTCAAACTTGACGGTGTTGTCTTACATGTTGTTTAGTTATGTGAATATTCTAGATTGTCCAAAAATGAATGCTTCAAATGTTGACAGGTGGTCTGATGGTAATGTTGAGTAAGTGTGAGGTGTTTACAAAAGGCTAGTGTAGTAGAAGTTTTAATATGTAGGAAACAGTATTTAAATGTCTCATGGAAGAATTCTTTGTATTCCTTTTATTCTTGATGTTCATGGCCCACAATTGTGGACATAATGTCTATGTTTTGTGGATGTTGCTCCATCATGTTTTTAAGTTCTTAGTTGCACAAATGATATAGTTAGTCGAGGTAGTTTGCTGACAGTGAGGTTGTTTGTTAGGGCTGGTTCAAAGAACACTCTAGATTGCTTTCCTATGGTGATTAAACTATTTCAACTTGTAGGAAATGTTCATATAGTTTGTGCAATGTTCCAGTTCATATTTCTAATGTTGGTTTGATTGGGAAGTCAATTTATATTGTGATGTGTTTTGTGTTGTCAGCTATGTTGGTTTCTAACTAACTCAAGTAGTGTCTCTTATTTGAATCATACTTTTTGGTCTAGATATGAATTGGAGGTTGAGTTAGAATTTTGTAATGGGTCTCATTGTGGTGTGTGTGGATCCACATTGATTATTTTGCATTGGGTAATGCATTTGGGTTGACTGGTTAATTGGTTTCATTGTTGTTCTATAGGTTACGATTGATGTCATCTTTGGAGGAACTGTTTGTGTGTGTGGTTGATTAGAAATTGATGGTACGATGAAAGAATAAGTATCTAGTAGAATACTAAGAGGGGGGGGGGGAGGGTAGATCAATATACTGAAAAAACTGATACAAAGTCCCCAAACTCAAATTCAACCACACAAAGTAAACTTATCACAATCAAGATCAATATTCATAAGAATACTTGACATCAACCAGTTTGAATGTTATGACAACTTAATAGTAAACAACTTCAATCTTTGTAAATATCAACAATGCTTAATCATATCTCATATTCATCTCTCAATTCTTCTAGTTATCATGACTTATCAGAAGTTAATCAAATCAACAAATAAGATCATAACCACAAAAACATTCACCACTTGACACAAATGTTTATACGTGGAAAACCCAAATAGGTAAAAACCATGGTGATATGAGACTCACAAGGATAGCTATCTGAACTCTTCTAAAGTTCACCTTGTTAGGAGCCAAGCCTATTAAAGCTTTACAATAAGTCCTATTAAGAACTAATTCTAGTTAGGAATCATCCGGTTAAAGGATTTACAAATATTGCTTGATGAAAAGCACAATACCCTGTTAGGAGTAACCTTGTTGGAGGATTTAAGAATCCAAGCTAATGGACCACCTTGTTAGAGGATTTAATAAGTAACCAAGCTTGTTAGAGCTTACCCGGTTAAGGGATTTCACTTATGCTGTAATTGTTATAAGAAAACAATAGGTTCTCTTGATTTGTTTGAATAGCACTACATTTGCTTGATTAGATCCTTTTAAGCTTCAATCTGTCTTTACTCAAAGTGCAGATCCATTCATCAGTTAGGCAACTACACACTCAACAAGTTTTTGCCAATCTTGCCAACTACTTTTACAAACAACTTCATCGATCTTAAATACAAATCAATTAGGTTGATAACACAACAAAAACCTAGTTCTCATCATTGAGATTACAAACAAGTTGGTACAATCTTGACTATTAGAAATCATAACAATCTCTTCACATTCTTCAAGAAAATTCCGACCACTCCATGATCATTGCTTCATCGAACTTTGTAACTCATCATGCGCTATGCATTAGATGCAATCCACTTTGCTCCTTCCCAAGACATCAAACAAACACGTTGAAACAATATGAACTTATCCTCATACAATGATCACACATGTCTCCATCATTACTGCTAATCAGATAATAAAGCAACAAACTTGATTGGTTAGGGTTTAACAAAACAATAGGTAGGGTTTATCGGTTATATTGCATAGAAAGGTTTAACCCTTTTCACCGGTTTACCGGTTCAACTCACAAACTTAACATACCGGTTTACAACATCTTCCACAAAGCTCTTCTTGTTGGTTACTAGCCAATATCAAAAACAATAATATCGACAATAACATAAAGACCATTATTGGTTAAATTTACATCAATGACAACATATCATTAATGCAATCTATATGCAAATGCCAACAAAAATATCTTAGGAAAATGTGTTTGGATCCTCTTTATCTCCTAGAGTGGACCACATTATGAATTTTTGGTTTGGATGGACAACATATGCAATTCTTGCTTATTTTCTCTATGGCTAACCTAGTTGAGGGTTTCAATGTATAAATGGAAGTGTGGATGTGTGATTTGATATGTGGATTGTTGTGAATTGGATATGAATTGTGTGCAAGTAGCAAAATTGTGAATTTCAATTTGTGATGAGCTTTGATGATCATATCTTTGGTGCAACACTATGTTGAGACGATTAATGAAGTCAATGATGTTTGTCATGATATTGTTCACTTCATTCAGTGGTTCAAGGATAGTTTCATGATTAGGATATCTCGTTCATTACAATTCATTATTTCTTGTACATGTCAGAAGACAGTGAGTCCTTTAGCAACCCATGCAACTCTTTGTATCTTTCCCTGAGATTGTGTGTCTCAATATTGCAAGTCCTTTATATCTTACCCCAAAGTTGTGTGTCTTATTTTTGAAAGTCCAATCAGGTCCTATGAGCTCCTTGGCATTGAGGCTAAAACATTGTAGTCAATTATTCATATTGTACGTGTGATTCTCACCATGGTCTTTCCCTTCTTGGGTAATTCTTATAAAACTAGAGTTTTTGTGTGTGTTGTGCTTTGTGCTTTCATGTTTCATGTTTGTAGTAATAATTTAATTGTGGTTTGAAGTTTAAATTATAATAAGTAAAGTGTTTTAAGGTTCAGACTAGTTCACCCCTCCCCATCCCCTCAATCCTATGGTGTGTTCAAAATGACCTCCAATAAAAATATTTTTCCCTCCATACTACCAAGCTTAGAGTAATTTTTTGGAAATATCTTATCATATTTATTTAAATTCAAAGTCTTATGCTAGACCTATGATTATAGGACTGACAACCAAAAATTGAATTTGTTTCTGTCTACCTTAAAATAATCAACCTTGTGTTAATTCATGATATCAACTATTGATTCCATTCACACAAGGGATGAAATGGAAAATATATTCCTTAGTAAATAGTAATATTATTTCCATGTAAGAGATAGGAAGGATGAACTCATTTTGAATCAAATAATGAGGATAAAAATTTGGAGTGCTATGTAGATCACTTTATATTCATCCATTAAAGGAGTGGTGATGGTCTACACTACAAGCAAGTAGACAAACCATTTTTCTAAGAGGGATTGATGAAGAAGCCACTGAGGCATTGGATTCTATTGGGAATGTATATATTAATAAGATAACCTTTGGGTAAATCATTGAGGTTTTTAGTAATTATTGCCACACTCAAGCTAGCAATAGGATGCTTAAAAGGGGGAAATTAGTACCAATGATATTACAAAAGTGATAGAGCATTTGACCAATTAGTACCAATGATATTATAAAAGTGATAGAGGAATTGACCAATCTAAAATATGAAATCATTATACACCTAAACACCATGTTGAATGGAGTATAATAAACACTAATACATTTGGCCTAACATTCCGATGGAGGTTTCCGATGGAGAAGGTATATTGTGATCAAATTTGATTTTTTTTTGAAAAAATGCCCGCTTTCTTCAAAATTCCGATGATAATGCAACATTTGGTTTCGACGGAGAAGGAATTGGCAATGATATTTGTGTTTTTTTAGAAAAAGTGCCTGCGTTCATCGAAATTCTGACGACCGCGGGCATTACTTAAAAAAAAAAAAAAAGACCAAGTCATTTCATAAATCCCACCTCTTCGTCCTGTCGACCTCTGCCATTACAAAATCCTGCCTCTTCATCTCATGGACCTCTACCATTACAAAAGCTCCAACTTGGATAAGTCTCCTCTGGCAGGGAACCTGTGGGTTTAATCGCTACAGGATGTAGGAATGGTCAGCTATCATAGTGCCGCTTTCCTTTCCTTTTGCATTTGAGCCAAAGGATGTGTTTGTTAGGGCGGCCATTTCAATTATCATCACTTCACTCTAAATTGGGCATTACAAGATCCAGTTGAAGAAAAAAGGTAGGGTATAATCAGCCAATTCATTGTTATACATATTCAAATATTTAGATTCAAAATTTATTATAGATTTGTCAGATTAATTGCCAATAGCAGAGATGGTGAGAGGTTTCTATAATATGATATGATCAATTTAAAAGAATAATTTCTTACAAGACCTAAACCCTTGAACAATCCTATAATCATGTATTAATTAAACATTGCATTTTAAATAATGAATAATATAGTAAGCCTGAAACATATTAACACTACTTTCCATATTTAAAATATATCCTTATTAAGGAGAGGGATGACCTAAACCTACGTGATCGAGTGCCATTATGTAAAATATATCCTAATTATGGATGCTGGTATATATGGTTGTGACAGAAAATCCCTGCTGTAGAACCGTGAGAGCACTGTGTAGTGATCGAGTGGTATTTTTTGTCGGTGTTTTGGAAGGGAGCATAAGTGTACCTTTAGGAAGGTGATATAAAATGGAAGCTGAGAGGTATAAGGTTATGATGTGTGGGTTAGGATAAAATAGGGAGGTAAGTGATGAAGGATGTAGTGGTGAAAGAGTAAGTTAGGATATGTTAGGGGTTTGGAAGGTAGGAAAGTGAGTGGGGGGAGATAAAAGGATGTGAAGGGTGGAATAGGGTTAGGTAGGTGAAGTAAAAGTAATTTTGTATGAGGTTAAGGTTTAAGATAGGATGTAGGAAAGTGAAGGAGGTTAAGATAGGGGATATGAAAGGTAGATGGAAGGTAATAATGATAGGAAGTGAGGTAAAGGTTATGAGGTGTGGGTTAGAAAATAGGGTGTAGGAAATGGAAGTAAGGCTCATATCACTTTGAGAGTTTTCACCAAGATGAGTAGCCTGAGTATGGACCTCAAATCTTACAAGCCATGAGGATCCACTTGTAGTAGAGGACCATATACTTGCATCTTGGGAGCTTATTAAGAGTTCACCTTGAATTTGGGAAATACACATAGAGGAGATATAATATTGATCAATACACATTACCTAGCCTCATCATGCATAAATACAAGAGGTATAGACTCTAGCAAGCACATATCATGAGCCAAAGGATCATATTCGAGAGTTGCTTCATCTCCAATCCTCTACATTTTTAAGATCCACAAATGGGGTTGAGGATAAGTCTTGGTTACTTAGCTTTGACTTATGCTTTGGGTTGCCTCTATATGTGAGCAACCTAAAGGCATAATTTTCAATGCAATTTTTGAGAGGACTTGCTTCCACCTTGTGGTACTGGGAGGATAAAATGCACCAACTCACATTGGAAACCTTCCAGATACCATTTTGGAGTGCTTCAAAGTGTATTCTATTTCAAAATATTTTTGACAAAGATGCATAGATGAGTTTCATAATTTACATAATAAGGTTTCATAGTGGCTCAACATGAGAGTTAGTTTTTGGAGTTCTTGTAGTTTGTAGATTACATTCAAGACAAGTTACTTGTCAATTATTTCATTAGGGGTGGAAAGCCCAAAATTTTAGTTTTTCTACACATGGCCAATCCAAATGACTTTAGGGTTGCTATGGCAAAGTCTCTTAAGGAAAAGGAGGTACATGGGAGGACACAAGAGGCATGAGAGAAGTTTTTAACCTTGATGAAGGGACTAAAGTATCCATAGGCCTCCCCATCCTTCAAAGGATAATTTAGACTTACTATATGATTTACAAAGAAAAACCCAATAGTATCAATATTAGGGACAAAGGTCTAGAGCATAGTAGGGGCCATAGGGTAGTCACATGTGACCATCATCGAGACAAGGATATTTTAGGTATGAGAGACTATAGGGATATCAAGCTAGGCCTTCTATGACGCAACAACCTTTTAGGGGAGAATCTAGTGTTTTTAGTAGTTAGGATCTTCTAATTATGGTGGGGCCTAGCCAACATAGGGTTATATGAGAGGCACATGTTATGTATATGTTAGTATCAGACAGAGAGTGCCCACAAGGTTTTAGAGTAGGTGGACACCATCCTAGGATGTCAAAGTAGATAGTTGATATGTGGGTCTTTACCCTCCCAGCCACTCAACATATACCACCATGGGTCTTTACCATCCCAAACACCCAAAGGTCAAAGGAAGATTCACTGCTGCAACACTCACTTTTTGTGACAGTCTCAAGCACTTAGGACTGTCACTCCTTTCATGGCCATTCTTCTTCACACAACACTCTCTAACATTAATTATGATGATAATGTACCTCCTTAAACCTTCCACCAACACCTAACTCAATACCAAACTCTTTCCCAATCTCGCTAATGGACTAACTCAACTCACTGTGAAATTGTGATGGTCAATGCAAGGTTTAGGACAGTAGTAATTAGGATCTTCTAATTATGGTGGGGCCTAGCCAACATAGGGTTATATGAGACAGGGGTAAGTTCAACAGTGATGTGTATTATATTGTCATCCAAATATATACAGTATCCGAACAACGTAATCGATTAGTCACACATGAAGTTCCACGAGTGTGATCTTTTTCAAATCCTAATATTATTTCTATCTTGTCAACCTCTAGAGGAGCCACCTGACCTGGCCCCACCCAAACCAAGATCCATTCTTCCCACTTTTCAAGAATGTATTTATATTCACTATCTTGAAGGTTTCCCTTGTGAGTTTTCAATTATAGTGCAGAGTTCTTCACGAAGGACACCACCACATCGTCTACAGTCTAGCAATTCAATTTTTTTCTTTTATCCCATGGAGGCCAATAGTCCTTTGTCTGAGGAAGTGCTTCCTGAATAGTCATGGGTGGGAGAGGTAATGCTTGAAATCACCCTTCTATTGCAAGATTGTGTACATAACCTCTTGGTCTTCTGGAAGCCGAAAAGTACTTCAATTCCGCCAACTCTAGTTCCACACTATAGAAATTGTCGGATATTGCCTTCCAAATATCCTTCGATACAAAAGAATCATTCTCATAATAGAAAAAAGGTGGTCCTTGCATGAAGTACACATTGATTTCCTCCAAGTGTGGCCCAATAGGTTTCTCAGGAACTCCAAAACTAGTTAGTCCCTCCGGACATAAATTAGAGACATCACATCACACACTCCAGACATTGTTTGTTTGTATTTCATACTACTCTCTATGTATTTATCACCCTTTAACACTGTGCTCTGCTTTTCTCCAATTGCTCTCTTCTAGGCAACTGATGAGCTTGTTTCCATGTCATTCAAGATAATGCTTGCTTGCTTTCTTTTACAAAATTTGCATGTGCACGAGTCTTCAACTTGTATCTTCTGCTACCGCACAGATATAAATTATAATTCACACACAGACGATAATAAAATAAAATAAGCATTTGTAAAGAAAATATTTAGTCATTGGATGTTACATATTATCTGACGAAAAAGATCCTAGATACAATTCTTGGAGAAAGGAAACATCATGTGCACAAGTCTTCAACTTGTATCTTCTACTACCGCACAGATATAAATTATAATTCACACACAGACGATAATAAAATAAAATAAGCATTTGTAAAGAAAATATTTAGTCATTGGATGTTACATATTATCTGACGAAAAGATCCTAGATACAATTCTTGGAGAAAGGAAACATCATTGATAAACTTTTTTTCAAATAACACTGAATCAAATAAATTACAAATGTTTTATGCAATCTTTAAAAGTAGAACTCATGCAATGCTTTCATGCATCGATGACAAAGCCATCTGACCGACGTCACTTCCATGTCGGACTGTCATTGAGGAGAAAACAGGGTATTCATCAGAATTCTGATGGTAATCTGTTTAATTTTTTGGTCGGGGGAGCAAATATAGCTGCTGTCAGAAGAGTTCATAAAGTTGTTGGAAGTCTGATGCTAATGGCATCGTCGGAAAGACCGACGATGAGTTTTTGACGGTTAAATTTGTTGAAAGTTTGACGTTTTGTCATTGGACTACCGACAATTGTCCATCGGAAATTAGGCCCAAATGTACTAGTGAAAGGAATAAAACCAATGAACCTTTAGCCATTTACTATGCTTGATATAGGGAAAATCATCCTCTTAAGGAATCACCTCTAAATCAGCCTTAATTGTATATAATTTATGAGAAATTGTACCCCACCAATTAATGTAGTTTACTTCCTAAAATTAAAATTTTCTTGAGGACCTCACAGGTTGAATAACTCAACATAATTAGCCAAATCCAATCTAATTTGGGTTTTAATTTGTATCTTAGGCAATTCAGCCCTAGATGCCTTCCAAATCGGGGTCCAAATCCATGGTCTAGACTTTGGGTTACCCCTCCTCTACCAATTCCTCCACCTTGGATGCCACCACCTTGGGGAAACACCTTGGGGCCCACCTAAATAGACTAATCCATCTTGGAATTCTCCCTTGTGGTCAAATTTGTTAGTGTAGGTTTTTATTTCTTAGTTGGTTTTTTTATTTTCTATTCTTAGGTTTTTCCTACATTTATAATTAAGCTTGCTTAGGATTAATAATGTGAGTATTAGTGTGAGTGGGTGAAAGGTGTTCGCATATTCCATGGAAGTTACACTTGCCTATTTCAGGCTATTGTGGTGGAACCTTTCCATCGGTCATATTTGCCACCTCTCCCCTCTCTCATTGTTTTATATATACTCACCTTCTAGCTAGTCTTTGTATTGTATTTTTACGTAATTTTCTCTTGAATTCTCCTAACACCATTTTATTTTTGTATAATATTCACTTCTCACTTAGAGACTAACTTTATGTTGTTATTTTCATTTTGTATTTTTTAAATTCGTAGTTTTATTTTCTATTTGTTTGCATTGTGTTCTAGTTTATTCAACTTTTTAGATTCTAACATGGTATCAAAGAATTTCTAGGGCATTAATAGGTATTAGTTTCTTTATTTGAGTGACTTAGTGGGGATAATAAGAACTACAAGTTTCTTAAAAATCTACTATTCTCTTCTTATGCATCTTCAGGTGATCTGGAGAATAAAAAAAGTTTGATGAAAATTTTTAACCTCTGGAGTTTTTTGTACAAATATTTTTTTTAAATCTTGGTATTTAAAGCATTCTAGTAATCTTGGTGGCATTTTTAGTTATTCCATAGCATCTTCAAGGCTCAATAACTTTAGATTTGACTTTTGTTTCACCAAAATTGAAGCACAAAAAATTAGTAGCAAGGGTTTGAATTTGATTTTTTTACTGGAGGCATTTTCATTTTTGCATCATATATGTACCTTCTACAAGTTAAATAAATTTTTATTTTTTATTTTTATTCTTAAAAAAAAATTAAAAAATTGATTATTTGTTAGATTTTGTAAATACTAAGAAAATATTGCATGTTCATTTCTCTACAAATTGAAGGTTGAATTTACATCAAAATTTTATCTTCTACTAGCTGAAAAGAAATTTTTTTATGGGTTTGTTCATAGCATCAAAATATTTTTAGGTATCTATCATTTTTATATTTAATGGATATTTTTAGTGAAAATTAAATTAGAGAACTTTTTTTTTGCTAGAAAGGTTCCTATAAGACAAATTCAACTTTTTAAAAAATTCAAGTCTTTTGCTTCAAGTGTCATATTTTAGTGAACAAGATGTCATTGGAAGGCTACAGATTAGAACTTTTCATCCATATTGATCTTGATTAGTTTTTTTCTCTTCTTTTCCATATATTGCAAGTTAAAGCTATTTTTCCAAATTTTGTATCAAGTTCTTTTTCTTTCAAGACTTCAAATTTTGGCCATTGTGAATGTTAGCAAGAAATTTGAGGGATACGAATAGGGTTTTTCACTAGTACATTTGGAGCGGTTTTCCGACGAGCATTTCCGATTATCTATGGGAATTCTTTTGTTTTGTTAGATTAAATTTTTATTTTTTATCAAAAATTACCCCGTGTTCGTCGGAATTCTAATGTGTTAAAACTTCATGTCAGAATTTGGATGAAAAAACCAACAAACATTTCCAACTGGCTATGGGATTTCTTTTGCTTTGTTGGATTTATTTTTTATTCTTTTAAAGTATACCCCATGTTCATCGTAATTCAGACATGTTGAAATTTCACATCGGCATCCCAACGAACATGGATTTTACCTGTTGATCAACATATGTTGGTCTGATGATTTTCACAGCCTCTTGATTTCTTCTTACTCACCAAGATAACATAAGTCAATGACCTCTCTTCCTATTGATCGGTGCGAGTTATCCTGCTAGTCTCATTGGGCATTGGGATAGCTTAAAATGTGTTCAAGCAATGGGCATAATTTCTCCGATATCTTTTCCCTTGGCGTAGCTCCTCCCGATATGTTATGTCTCCTCAATATAAACTTTGACCCTTTATTGTCATAACCTTTGTTGATGCATTTTACTTTTGCCAGTGTCTAGCGAGATAAGTCTTACCGATAGCATCATTGACTATCGATAATACAAGATTTCTCCATTGTCGCTAGTGTGTGTTATGTCGATGGACTTCATCAATGCATTCTATCTTGATGACATGCTTCTACTTGTGTTTTACCATCGAGTTGAATTTTGCCGATAGTTCAGATTTCATATTTGACGTTGAAATTCTGATGAACACGAGGTATTTAAAAAAAAAAAAGTAATTACGCACCATCATTATACACGGGCTTAGGGTGAAAAAATTGGGAGGAAGCGGGCACAATTGATGCAGATGGATGCTCGGCAACAACTGTACAAGAGGTTGGTCCTTTCATTCTTGTCATCAAGATTTTTTTGCAAGTTCCTTTGCTTTTCTTGCATTCTCTTGTTCACTTTATTTCCAGCTGTAAGCAACTTTAATTCCTGTTAAATGACCCCATAGAATAGTAGGGCCTTTTCTTTCAGTTTGAATGAATTGAAATTTAATTTGAATGAAATGGCCCTACAATTCTATGGCCTTTGATTTTTGGGTTGGCTAAATCTTTTAAGTTTACTTTTGGTTTTTGCATTTGTTCGAAAAAATTCCATAAAAAGAGGTTCCTAATGCCTCCCTTTATAATAGTAGGGGCATGAGATTTTATTTTGTCTGTATTCCTATAGAAAGAACAGATTGCATGAGATTGTATTCTATCTATATTCCTATATCAAGAACAGATGGGCATATCCCTTGCCTAGATGGCGAACTGTACAAGTCATCTGTATTCCTATAGCAAGAATAGGGATTGGTAAGAAGGGGGGGCACCCAAGAAGAGGGCAGATAAGTGGGAAGCTAGAGCATATAGGTGGGTAGCCTTTGTAGCTTCTTTCCTAGACGTCCCCTCCCTATGTAGGGACAAAAAAGTCAGGTGATTTGGAGTTACCCCTACTGGGGCCTCAATTCCCCGCTACATGAATCCTGAGTTATTTCGTTAAGAAAATTGCGACCAAATTATTAGCTCAAATTTCCTTGTCGAATAGTAGGGCGTTAGCAACTATTAATCAAATTGTGACCAAATTATTAGCTCGAATTCCTTTGCCAAATAGTAGGGTGTTAGCAACTTGTTCACTTTGTTTAATGGTATCCACTTTGGCAAAATATGGATCCTCAACCTCCTTAACCTCTCCATTCTGCAGATGCTTGTTATAAAGACATTTTGCTTCATAGCTTCTAGAGGGGTCAATAATTCTCTGAGACTGTAAACCCTTCCAGCCCTCAAAATAGCCCTTTGTATGGAAGCAACTTTTCTACAATTATTTAGGATTCTAGGGGCAGTTGCTTGTACAATTTTCCTCACTGAAAGGATCTCTTCATTTTCTCCAGTTAGTAGATAAAATTACTCATCTCGAGATGGATCTTTATATGGTGTTTGCCAATCCTTAAATCCATGTACCAATTCAATCTTTATGTCAACAAGAGTTTCCTTTTCCTTCTTTTTATTGGATGTTTGTTGTTCCACACTTCTAGCATATTCATCAATATCAAGGGCCTTTAACACATTGGGATATTTTTTAACATGTTCAACTGCCATTTCTTGTATTTCCTCATCCATATCATGTATATCATGTCCTGCGTCTTCACAGTATTCATCATTAGCCATTTTCTTGGCTAGTTCATATGACTCTGGATAAATTCTAGTATCATCCAATGGATGCATAACATGGTTCCTAGAAGCTTCTTGTCCAGTCCCTCTAACCCTTAAAAACTAGCAACATTTATAAAGACATGCCACTTCATTGATTCTAGAGGGGTCAACAATTGTCTGCGATTGTAAACCTTTCCAGCCCTTTGTATGGAAGCAACTTTTCTACGATTATTTAGGACTCTACAGGCAGTTGCTTGTACAATTTTCCCCACTGAAAGGGTCTCTTCATTTTCTCTAGTTAGTAGATAAAATTCCTCATCCTGGGATGGCTCTTTATATGGTGTTCGCCAATCTTTAAATCCATGTACCAATTCAATCTTTATGTTAGCAAGAGTTTCCCACTTTTTATTGGATGTTCGTTGTTCCACACTTCTAGCATATTCATCAATATCAAGGGCCTTTAACACATAGGGATATTTTTTGACATGTTCAATTGCCATTTCTTGTGTTTCCTCACCCATACCATCTATATCTTGTCCTGCATCTTCACAGTATACATCCTCAGCCATTTTCTTGGCTAGTTCATACGACTCTGGATGAATTCTAGTATCATCCAATGGATCCATAACATGGTTCCTAGAAGTTGCTTGACTGGTCCCTCTAACCCTTAAAAAACTAGTAGCATTTATAAAGACAAGTCGCTTCATAGCTTCTAAAGGGGTCAACAATTCTTTGCGACTGTAAACCCTTCCAGCCCTCAAAATGGCCCTTTGTATGGAAGCAACTTTTTTAGGTCCAAGGCCAACTACAAATTGCATATTTTATTTGTTAGTTGCATATTTTGTTATGAGTTAATAGAAATTTGGGTATTGTATATAACTTTAAAAGAAAGTAGAATCTAATCAAACACTATATTTCATTTGATGTTATCAATAATTTTGACTAGTTTTCTTCATAATGTATATCTTGTATAGTTTATCTTAATATTGTCTTTCTTGTATCCTGTAGCAGTTTTGGAAGAATTATCATAACTTTTCATTTGAACCGTTGGATCTTTCTATAAATTGGAGGACAAGTCTGTAACAATGATATCAAGAGACTGACTAGAGTGATTGGCTTCATTAGAAGGTAAGGGAGCCTTTGTCATGTTTGTCTTCCTCAAAGTATGGTTGGTGTCCTATAAGTTGTTGTCTTGTAAGGGTTTTGAAGATTGAGAAGAGAATTTTGAATGGTATTAATCCCATTATTGTCAAGTATGCCTGATTGGAATTGAATGTTTCCAAGTTTTATGTGCATTAGAGGGCAAATGATTCCTGAGATTGTCACCTCAATTAAATAATTACTGAAAACTTTGAATTGCTTTCTTGAAAATGAATGCTTTAAATAAAAGGTTACTTTATTAAAGTATGATTTTGTAATGTTATCTAATAAAATGCCTTAAAATATCCTAGTTATGGATCTCAGTTCTTAATGTTATTTTTTTAATCTTTTGTATTTTAATTTTATTATTATTATTATATATTATTGAATCTTATTTCAAAGTGGGGACATTACAGATTTCTTAATTGAGATTACTCTGAAAACACCTGATTAAATTATCTTCAAACAATAGTAGATAGAATGAAGCTTGACATCCAATCCTTCAAACTAATAATCAAACTAAAACTTAACCCAAACTATAATAACATAGGATAGCACATTGAAACAATATAAATGAATAGATTTATCATAGGGAACTAATCAAACAATAAAAAAGATAAATACCATCAGAGATGAAAAACACTTGATCTTTATATTGAAATAAACATAAGATAATCAACTGATTAGATACAGCACAATGTATTTTCACCAGTTTGGCATTTCCAGAAAATAAACCCCGAGAGTATTATATAATTTCATCTTTGAATCTCTCTCGTTTCATCAAAAGATCCTCTATATATACAAATGAGGATTCAGTTTCAAAATGAAAGGGCATACCCCTTCATTCAGAATTACACTAACTAATATCTGAACTAAAAAATACCAACTAACTGACCCTAACACAACTACTAACATAACAAACATATTACATAAGACTTTAAAAGACAACAATTCAAAACATTCGGAACAAGAGCTAATTTCCAAGCACTTCACCACAATTCTTAATATGCTCCAAATAATTTTCTGACTTATAGTTATCCGCATCATAAATCACATCCCTGACCACGATTTCCAGTGTGACAATGTGACTCTATTCCATATGTCTGAGCAGCACCAAGTCCAACACCGAGGAGACTTTGACATTCAACAATCCATTTATCCTTATCCTTAATTTCACATTTATGGTCAACTAACATAGGAATACCATGTTGGATTACATCTTTACACTTATCATATTCATTTTGTAATTTTGCATCGAATTTATCATTCTTTGCAAGTAGCCTTTCAATTTTCTCAATCTCTTTGGCATCTTCTCCCTCCAAATTCTTCTCATGCAGCTTGACCCCCAGTCTGTTTTTATCCTATTATGTGATACTGCATTGTCCACATTTTTCTGAAACACAACCCAAAAGTCTTCCAAGTGACCCTACAACTTTTCAAATCTTTTAGTCAATAAGAAAGATGCAGTTTCAATTCTTACACTTTGCATATGTTTGAGAATTCCTTGATTTTCCGCTGCAATTCCTCACATTTCTTCTTCCATTTTGAATTTTCAGGAGAAAGCAACATGGGTTCAGACTGTTCACTTCTTTTGATGGCCTCCTCATACATATCTTTGTACTCATTCTTTTCCCTTACCACTCTAACCATCTATTCCCTATTGAATTTGGAAATATCTACTCCTATATATGCTGAGACAATAGGATCAATTTCTTCCACCTTTAATTTCATCATGTGTCCAAAAGCCCTATCCACATCAATGATTGTTGGTCTCTTGTTTTGTGGATAAAGTGTCCATAGAATTTGTTCTTCGTCATCTAGATCAAACCTTAACCCAATAAAAATGTCATTAACTCCCTAAATATCCAATTTGAATTCCTTATTATCAGAGTGCAATAAACTATCAAAAATAAAAGAGGCACTTAGGTCCCATCCTGGAAAAATAATTACTATGACGTCTATCAGTAATTGTCTCCCTCTCTATGGAGACATTGTCACTATTTCTACTTCTATATCCTCTTTTAGTTTCTTCAATAATTTTGCCTCATTTTCAGGTTTCACATTTGGGATACAATCCCTCAGCCTTTTGCCTTTGAAATTATAAAGAAAAGACTTAAATTATTTGGATTTAAAAAATACATCATCTGCCACAAAAGAAGCATGTCCATCCAATCTTGCATCTTTATAAATTTCCATTTTATTTACAATTTGATCATCTTCATTGAACTCTTCTTCCACATCTTTTGCCTGTGCCCTAGAAATGGCTTTAGTGTCTTCTAGTTCATTTTTTGACATTTCTTCTTCTGACTCCTTCTCCATTAACCTCTGTCTTTTCTCCTCCAATTGTTTTTTTAGGTTATCAATCACTTCTTGAGCCTCTACATCTTTCATATTCCTAAATATATCTTCCGCTTCCAGACTCATATGCAAACAATCACCTAGATTTTGCCTTTTCTTGTAGCATTGGATATATCCTTCCCTGTCATAATTATTTCTTGCAAAATGTTTGAATAAATTAAATTCTTCCATTGATTTGTTGTCAATTACATCATAGGATTTTATTGAAACAATTGTGAAATCTCCAAAGCTGAGAGTACCTAGCAAGAAAGCCTACTTACGCAGATCCCCAAAGTTTTTTAGCATTTGAGACACTCAATTGTCTGAATATCTCCAAGTATGCTATTTAGTCGGGAACACATTTTGGAAACATATAGGAACTTCCTAAAAACCCATATATCTTGAAATATGTGAAGCCCTTATGGACATACCAATCTCCCCAGTTATGATTCACTATCTTTCTGTCATCAAAATATTTAGGTCTTAAAAATATTTTAATAACATATGAGATTTATCCATCACAAGGAAATACATACATCTGATCAATTGGCTTTGCTATACATTCCTCAAGTTTTATATAATTTGATGTTGTGTAACGAGAATCCCAAACAGAAGTCCCTAATTGAATAGGTTGCTCCTCCCCTTGCATGTTTCTAACGTTAATCCTTAATTGCTTGGGCCACATACCCCTAAAACATCCATAGAATAAGATTAAATGCATCAATAATTACTAAAACTTAAAATTAGGGAAATTATTATCCCCGAGGTTCAAAAAACCCTCATGCAATCTCTCCACAAAATATGACGCATAATCAAACAGCCTGGATTCATACATTTGAATGTCTGAAGCTAAAACTAATGGCCCAATACTCATATGGTTTGGAACCTCAACGACTCCTAACTGCCCACAAGACATATAGGTGTACTGAAGGTATTGTCTGAATAAATCAATATTAAATGGTGGCACATCCTATTTTGTAAGTTCTCTCACTTCTTCTTTATGGACAACTAGTTTCCACCCAAGGTATGTAGTGTCCATTCTTTGATATTCCTCTTCCAATTCCCTAAAAGACAAAGGTTTATCAAAACCAGAATCTAGATTGAACACTTCACTTATAGTGTTTACTGAAAACCTTATGAAGGCTTCTCCATTTGGAGTTTGAATGTATCTTCCTGCAAAATTATAATTTTTCACTAGATTCTCTAAAACTTTCGTATTTACAAAAACATTAGGGACAATTAGCTTACCCAGATTTGTAACACAGGGGTTGTAGAATAGCACCTCCCTATTTCTTCTCAAGTAATGGAATAAAAACAATTCATAGCCCCTTACCCTAATCCAAACATCCCTGACATTCTTGTATCTATCTTCCAATTGATCCCGGCCAGGTAGATGTTGTTTCGATCTTCTAGACTTAGGGCCAAGTGCTTGCATTTGATCAATCATATCCTAGTTCAATTTTCTAATTGGGATGTCTTCTCCTGTTTTGGATTTCTTGGCTTATGACTCCGAACTCTTGGCTGATCTCTTTTTCCCTGTAGAAATAGACACCTCCATTTCTACAACTGCAATTTCTCACTCTACCCTTTACGAATTAGAAGTTTCTATTCTGCCAATTTCCTTCACTGTGTGATATTTATGTCAAACAACTTCAATTATATAACAAATGAATTCAATGCCAAACTCGTAATGATTAGCATCCCATAAATTGGCTGATTGTGAACCCGATGCAAGCATTTAATAAGAGTGCTCTGCTTCAGTTGTGAATTTGATTTGGCATCAACTCATAGGCATAGGTCTCCCCGATGTAATTTTATTTTGGCGCCATTGGCATAACTCCCTTTCTTCGATACATTGAGATTACCTGTTGATCGGCATATGTTGATCTGATGAATTTCACAACCTCCTGATTTCTTCTTACTCATCTGGATAACATAATTCAATGACCTCTCTTCCTGCTGATGGGGGCGAGTTTGATGAATACTAAGAGGGGGGGTGAATTAGTATGCCAAAAATTACTATACTTAAACACTTTACTAGACTACCAGTAAATCGGTAAAACAGTTTAGCAAACAAATCGATTAGCACACATGCAAACCAAATAGCAAATAATGCATTGACCCACAGAAGCACAAACACCATAACACAAGAGATTTTGATGTGGAAACCCAAATGGGAAAAACCACAGTGAGATGAAACTCACAAGTAACTATCTACAGAATAGGAACCAGATCGGTTAAGGTCATACAATGTTCTTTACGAGAATATATCCTATTAGGAATCTCAATCTCTTTTAGGAGATAAGTCTAATTAAAGACTACCTTGCTAGAGGATTTTAGATCCACAGATGTGAACCACCTTGTTAGAGGATTTACAAAAGTCTTTTTGGGCCTACCCGGTTATGGGCTTCAGACTTGTCGAAGATGTGAGTAATCAACAAGTGAGTGATCTAGAAAATAGCACAGATTGCTTGGTTAGATCCTTGATAGCTCGTTTCTAATGCATTCCAGCATTACTTCAGTCTTCAACACATTCACACTCTACCTCTTCTCGCAGACCTGAACTTCTCTTCTATATTCACACTCACAAAGACTCATCAACCACCTTAAACCCTAGAAACAACCTAAAACCCTAGACATGATGTCCTTATCAAGGAATCTGAATCATGTCGGTCCAATAGGATTACAATACAATTTCCTAGGTTCAATGCATCTAGACATATTTGGTAACATGACACAAAAAGTACTGCCAAAGTGTCGGCACCGCCAAACAATCGATGGATGGTAACTCATCACAAAATGTTGGTTGGTAACTCATCACAGAGTATTACCAGTTCATACAAAATACCAGTTTAAGCAAAATACCGGTTGCCAGTTTGACAATAATGAAGACTAGGAAATATGAGTTGTGTCGCTTCGTTCCTTCGTACTGCTTGGGGTCTTCATACCGCTTCAGATCGGTAAACTGCAAAACACCGATAGTCTAAAGACTATAATACATCATACCAGTTGGAACAAATACTGGTTGAGCTTTAACTCATACATACAAAGAGTGATCTCAAATCAAGTGTGTGTCCATCAATGGCAATCACAGCATCAATCATAAAAAATGCCAACAGAGTTATCCCGCTAGTCTCATCGGACAACGAGCTAGCTTAAAATGTGTTCAGGCGATGGGCATAATTTCCCCAATGTCTTTTCCTTCATCGTAGTTCCTTCCAATATGTTATGTATCCTCAACATAAGCTTTTCCAAAATTCTCATCCGGAATAGTCTTACCGATAGCCTCATCGGCTATCGGCAAGACAAGTTTTCTCCATTGTTGCTTGTGTGTGTTCTGCCGATGGACTTCATTGATATATTCTATCCCGATCACATGCTTCTACTTGTCTTAAGTGTTACCATCAAGTTGACTTTTACTAATAGTGTAGATTTCAATTTTGCTGTAACTTTTGTTTTTCCTTATGAATACAAATGTTTATAATCTACTTAATGGGTTTGATATAAATTGAACAAAACCTCTAACACAAAAATGAACTCCACTATTCCTAGTTATTCTTTAAGATACTTTTAAAGCATTTATTTTGGCAAAAAATTTCAAAGTGAAAGCTCATCCATATCTACCATCTGATAACAACACATGTTTTTTATTCAAAGGAATCTTGAAAACCATTTGATAAGTAGCCACAATCACACTTGCATTTTTTATCACTTTAAGAAATGTCTGATAAGCTTTTTATCCTCACCTTGAGAGGATCTATGTTTTCCTTGTCTCATCTTAGTACCACCTTAAAGTTGCCCAACTGATGGTTGGTTTACAAGAGCCAAATCATAGATGGATGGGAGTTGGTCACCTTCAAGCTCCTTTAAATGTAGCTACTCTTGACTTACTGCTTGCCCTAGTTTGAAAACTCTAGAGAGTCCTAGTGGAGAAGCTATAGGATCCCTCAAATCTTTGTGAACCTTCCTGACCTTATCACTACTTTGATCTTATCAGAGTGCTTTAACATTGCTGTAATATAGTTGTTTCTCTTGTGATCTGTCAATGACTATTGTTCATGATGTTACTGTGTTGAACGTTCAATGGTTTTGGTTCGTTTTAAAAAATTTCTATGTTTAAGTATTTCAATTTGGTATATTATACCGAAACATCATTTCATAACTAACATTACAAGTTCTTTATAACTAGTTCTAAGAAGACTTCCGTACTTGCAACATCATTTTTCTTAGTTTGTGAAGGTTATAGACTGAAGTTTCCATAGCCCGATTTTTTTTGGCTGTGAAGAAATATCATGTCAGATAATATCAGCAAAGATCAAAATAAGGAGACAATTGCTAGATTGTGGTCTAGCTTGAAAATAAAAGGTGATGGAAAATGTTATTGTCCCTACGAAAATTGTAAGGGCTTAAAGACTAGAAGACTTCTAATCACAACAACTAAGGAACATTGTAGGTAGCATGGTCACATTGTAGGGGGAATGATTATGGTCCATTGGTAAGTTGTTCATTATATCATTTTAACAATTTTTTTCTTTTTTGATAGGTAATGGGCCAAAGCTGATGGGGTTTACATACCTTACCCCCTTTGGGATTTGAACTTGTGACCTCTCTTTTAAGAACACAAGTTCTCTACCAATAGGCCAACTTAGGTTGTACATCATTTTAAAGATTTATATACATAAGAAATCACTTGATGATGAGAGAATGATCATGGTTTATTTATGTCAATCATTTTTATATAGGTGGAGTGCCCTAGGGTACATGATATGGACTGTCACAACCTAGAGAATGTGCTTTTCCAAGTGGACGAACATGGAGGTGTGAATATCGAAACTAAAGATAATGATCCTATGGAAGAAGATGATCATGCGCCAAAAAGCATAATTGAAGATGATGGTATAAATACATTGATCCATGACACATTTAGTGCTAGCGCAATTAATTATGATGATCAAGATGACTTTGATGTTGTTCATGATGTACCTCTACTTGAGAAGGCATACGAGCCCCTTTATGAAGGCTCCTAAACAACCCTTCTCTCCATTGTATTGTTGTTGGTGAACTTGAAGGTTATGAATAATTTATCCAACATAACAATCTCACGTATGGTATGTCATATATGTCATCTCTATTTTTGTTGTTATTTCATTATAGTTAATAAAGGATGAAACATGCACCATTAAGATTCTTTATATTAACAAATTATATTTTTGGTTGTAGATTGATAGGTGAGTTTTTGTTACCACCATCAAATATTCTACCTCGTTCATACCGAGAATTATTTGCCATTATGAAAGATATTAGAATGGAGTATCAAGCAATAGTTGCATGTCCCAATGATCATGTTATATATCATAAACAACATGAATTTGCATCAGAATGCCCTAAATGTCATATGAGTAGATATCAAATAGATCAACTAACAAAAAAGGTGTCTCGCAAGGTTGTTCATTATATTCTCATTATTCCATGTTTGCAATGAGTATTTAGGTGAGAAAGCTTGGCGCAATTTATGGATTACCATGCATGCAATAGAAGTCAAGATGACTATTTGAATGTTGATGGAAATACAAATATCAATACCCTTGATTATGATGATTGTGAGTAATGCACATACACAGGTATAGGAATCTTGGTTTATATTTTACCATGTACTCTCTTTCAATTGTGTCTCCATATATTCAGTCGATAACTGGCTACAGTTATCCTCTCTATCAATCATACAGTTCTTCTCCCCCTTTGACAACAATGTCAAAGTGAAAGTAAAGCATACAGTGTCAAACTTCATTGTTCTGCAACAAGTTGCTCCCCTGTGGAGTAGGTCCACTCTACACCAATTTTGTTGACGCTGGATATGTTGTTGCGTATATGAATTATACCTAGACAATCTAGATGAAACACATTCTAGCTAGAAGGTTTTAAGTTGAAGATTACAGAACCAGTAATGATTTTCTATGATAACACCAGTGCAATAAATATTTCAAAGAATCCTGTGTTGTAGGCTAGAACCAAGCATATTGAGTTGAAATATCATTTCTTGAGAGAAAACGTGCAGAGTAAAGATGTGTTACTTAAGCATGTATCTACTAAGGAATAGCTAGCAGATATCTTTATTAAACCTCTGCCTAAGACTACTTTTGAGTATCTTAGAGGTCAGCTAGGGGTTGTGCCCCTACATGAGGTTAGTTAAGTAGGTGTGGAAGACATCAGTCCCAAAGCTTATTAAAGAGCTTGAAGCAGGATTGGTGTAGAGTGGAGCTACTCCACAGGGGGAGTATCTTGTTGTAGAATAGTGAAATTTGACACTGTATGTTTTACTTTCACTTTGGCATTGTTGTCAAAGGGGGAGAAGAATTGTATGATTGATAGAGAGAAGAACTGTAACCAGTTACTAGTTGAAGACATAGAGACAGAGTTGAAGGAGAGTACATGGTAAAATGTAAACCAAGATTCCTATACCTGTGTATGTGCATTAATCTCAATAATCACAATCAAGGGTATTGATATTTGTATTGCCATCAATGCCAAAGGGGGATATTATTGGCATTTCATGAAGATTGCATTAATGAAGTTTAAGTGTTGTCATTGATGTCAATTGTAACTGGTAATGGAGTTGCATTGCAACCAGTAGTGATGTAGTTATACAATCGGTAGTTGAGAAAGTGAAGGAAACCGATATTACTATTGTATCAACGAGATCAATTGGTAACCTTACCTATTGATATGTCAAACCCTATCCAATGGAGCTTGGTGAATCGATTGTGTTGATCTATGATCAAATCGTGATAAGAGATTATTATGCCACGTATACATGATGCACGTGATGAGTTTCAAGTGGTTTTTGGTGCATAGAGATAATTGTTTTTGATGAATACTAAGACGGGGGGTGAATTAGTATACCCAAAAACTTAAACAAACTCTTAAGCAGTTTAACTGCAGACTGGTGTAGCAGATTAAACAATAAACTGGTTAAAACATAAACAAGCCAAATAGCAAATAAAGCATTCACCCACAAAAGCACAATCACCATACCACAAGATGTTTTGATGTGGAAACCCAAATGGGAAAAACCACAGTGAGTAAAACTCACAAGTTAACTATTTGCAGAATAGTTACTAGACCGGTTAAGGTTAAACCAGTTAAGGCCTTACAACATTCTTCACCAAAATAGATCCTGTTAGGAATCCGTATCTTTGTTAGGAGATAAGTCTTGTTAAAGATTACCCTGTTAGAGGATTTCAGATCTACAACTGTGAACAACCTTGTTAGAGGATTTACAATAGGCTTGGTTGGGCCTACCCGGTTAAGGGTTTCAGACTTGTCGAAGATATTAGTAATCAACAAGTGAATGATCTAGGTAGTAGCATAGAATGCTTGATTAGATCCTTGATAGCTCCTTGTTAATGCATTCCAGCATTACTTTAGTCTTCTATATTTTGCACTCTCTATCTTTGTTGTGAGAGACCTTTTCTCGCACAGACCTAATCTTCTTTCCAATTTTCGCACACAACAACTACCTTAAAACCCTAGACATGATGTCTTCATATAGGAACCTGATTTCATGTTAGTCCAATAAGATTAGACTACAATTTCCTAGGTATAGTGCATCTAGACACATTTGGTAACACAACAGAGAAACACCGCCAAAGTGTCGGTGGATGATAACTCATCACACATTACAATTATACCAATGTAATACAATATGCTGATTATCGGTTGACAAATAAAGACTAGAAAATGGGAACATAGTGTTTCGATCAAAAGATTAACTATCGCTTGGGGTCTGCATTCCGCTTGAGATCTTCAGACCACTTGGGGTCTTCGGTCATGTTGTGACCGGTAAGCATCTTCTGCAAAACACTGATAGTCTTCAACAAACAAAGACTATACATTTAATGACATACAATACCGGTTGGAACAACTACCAGTTGAGAATAACTCATACATCAAATAAGTGTGTGTCCATCAATGACAATCACAACTAATCATCATCAAAATAACAACAATCTCCCCATTTGGCATTGATGGCAACACTTATAAAAATTTTGACATCTAAGTGCTTACAAAACAAAAACAAAAAATGCCATAATCAAAATTACTCCCCCTAAGCATATATACTACTCCCCTTGCAAAAATTACAAGTATGTGCATGAAATTTTAATACTCGCCAAAATTTTAATATACACTACTCCCCCTTTGCCAACAATGACAAAGTAATGCAAAATATTCCTTTTTTGCATAATATGAAAAATAGAGTATATGTTCATGACAATAAGGAGTAAAACTTCTCAAAAAGAGATTTAAAGTTTTGCATAAAATTCTTCATTTCTGAAGACCATGAATCAAGAAGTGAGGTAGAAATTTCACTCTCGGTCTTCATCTGGAAGGCTAATTCTTCCATTGCATCGATGGTGCTCATCTCCCAAGTCACAGTAATAGCCTCCAAGTTCAGGAAGCACTTCTGAAGAACCTGTAATTTTGGCAATAGGAGTAACTGGAGCTCTTGCAGATCTCTAAGTCAAGCTTTGCAATCTAATGTTGGTGAGTATGAACAGTTTGTCCATATATTGTGAACAAATCATAGGGTAGTTTAAAGTTGTCGATATATTTCTATAACTCCGATTGAAGTTGAGTCTTTTGTTTCAAAGCATCTTCACAAAATAGGTGAGGTTGGCATATTTTACTCAAGAGTAGGTTACCTTCACCCATAGATGAACTTATATCATCTTTTTGCTTAAGCAGTTGTGCCCTGTCTTCATCCATTTTCTTTACTAGGGAAAATTTGAGTGCCTTTTCATGGTTTTTCTTTGCAATGGCCTGGGCAACATCTTCCAAAAATTGTACCTGATCATAGACTATTGTGCAAATAAGTTTGAGCTTGGCCAGTGAGGAATCAGTATTGGGGAGGTTAGTACCAGGGATTAGATTAGAAAGGGTGTCAACAACAAACTGAATGACATCCTGTTCTTTCTTTTCCCTTAGTTCTTCCAATCTCTCATGTGCTAGTTGAATGCTCCGTAGTAGCTCAGTCTCATCAACTGATTGAGTTAGACATGCAAGAGTCAGATCGGTGGGACCAGTGGGATCAACCTACTTGGCTTGATCTCTGGTTGCCTTAGGAGTCTGTCCTCGTTCCTTTGGCTTGATCTTCACTTGTCTTTTCTCCTCCTCTTCTTCTCTTCTTCCTTCTTCTTTTCTTCTTCCTTCTTCTTCTCTTCTTCCTTCTTCTCTTCTTCTTTCCTCTTTTCTTCTTCCTTCTTCTTCTCTTCTTCCTTCCTCTTCTCTTCTTCCTTCCTCTTCTCTTCTTGTCTCGCTTTCTCCGCTTGCTCTTTCTCTTGCTTATCTTTCTTCACTTTCTCTTTTTCTTGTGTCTCTTTTTCCGCTTTCTCTTTTTCCTGTTTCTCTTTTTCTGCTTTCTCTTTTTCCTGTTTCTCTTTCTCCGCTTTCCCATCCTTTTCTTTCTCCATTGTCTCCTTTTCAACTTTTTCTATATCTGGGGTGATATCCTCAATATCCAGTGCATCAACATCAATGGGATCATTTTTTTCTACTATTCTTTCACCCAGACTATCAAAGACTTCATCTGATTTGGCTGTGGATAGGTCAGGCTCTTGGTCAACTTGTCGATTAGCTTTAGATACTTGTTGCATTTTGACAATAGCTTTAACCTTTAGATGGGTGTCTTTTTCCACTTCAGATGTTTTACCTCTGAGTAGCTGAAGTCTTCTTCTTCGCATGAAGAAAATTCCTTTGTACTTATCAATAATTTCAAACAATTCTGAATTAGAGGCATCTAAAAAATATTGAGCAAAAACTTTCTCCCTAATGTCTTGCTCCTTTTCAATGGAAATGCACCATTTGTTGTCCACAGAATCATACAAAGATTTAGAAGTAACTGATTTAATTTCAGAAGGTGACCGATCATTAATACATAAATATTTAATAAGTTCTTGTTCAACATCCTCCTTTTCACTATCATTGAAATCATCAAAATATTCTTTTAAATCATCAATAACTTTTCTTCTAATATTCTTTATGGTCCTTTGACAATTTGTCATAGGTTTGTAAGAGGAAATATCTAAAGTTACCGGTGCAGAGGTTGTTGATACATTACCGGTTGACTTTGTCTTCTTTCTTGATTGCCTTGTCTTTTTAATTTCTACCTCTGGTTCAGTGCCTTCTGAATCTGGTGAGTTATTCCTAGGTTTCCTCTTCCTTTTGAATACCTTTTTCAGAATAGCATTTAGTTTCTTTTTAGATGGTGACCTCTTGGTCACTTTAGGACTAGAAACAGATGTAACCGGTGCTGATGCCGATGGTACTGCTTTATTCTTTTTCTGCTTCGGTACCTCAATAGGTTTGATCCTCTCTAAGTAAGTACCGGTCCTCTTCTTCTTGGGATCTAGTGGTGAAGAAAGTAGGGTAGAGGCATACCCTGTCAATATATCATTTACCACTTGATACCCAATAGGCTCAACTACATCTTCTTTGGGTTCGACCGCTTCCATTATGCAGTGATCTGTTTTGATTGTAAATCAGATGTCATCTTCATGTTTCTTAACTATATCACTAGATATTCTCATTCTTTGGTTCATCTTTAGTCTGAACTCATCAAAATACCTGTTCAGAGCCTCTGGATATGCAGTTCCCACCACTTGCAAACTCTCGTTTATTTGTCTGGAAACCGGTAGGTTAGTTGACCATTGAATAACACCAACTCCAGGAAAATATCCTTGAAAGTAGAAAAATAAACTGACAAGCACTTGACCAAATTTAAACCTCAAGGTTTTGTCCAATTTGATCAACTTCAGGTTATCTATGAGTTGTTTCTGCATGCAGGTACATAAGTCACATTCTGCATTCTCCTTGATCATCCTATAAGCGGCATGCACCACAATTGTAGGAATAGAATTCATTCTGCTAGCATAGAATATTCTATACCTGATTACCATGCATGAATATTTCACTAAGTCATCTTTAATGGTATTAATAGTCATTGCTCATTGGTCACTCACAAAACCAGTGAGATCTGTCACTTTGATTTTGGTGATCTTTCAAAGAACGGGGACTTCCCCAACATTACAGAAACCAGTCACGACATGAATTGCCTCCGGTGTAATATCATGGATTCTCTCAAGGTACATCTTATCACCATGCACCCTACTAAGGATAATCCTGATGTGTTCTTCTGTAAATTCTTTGAGAAAGTATAATGCGTTATGTAATTGCTTCTTCTCTATTATGTTGTATTCAGGTTTAATCTTCTTATCGTCTCCACAGAATAGACTCAGC
Organism: Cryptomeria japonica; assembly: GCF_030272615.1. NCBI lineage: Eukaryota > Viridiplantae > Streptophyta > Pinopsida > Cupressales > Cupressaceae > Cryptomeria > Cryptomeria japonica. Next base: position 394,276,139 of record NC_081407.1, on the reverse strand, counting down.
TGGGAGTGAATCACTAGGGACCCTAGGTCTTCTAGTTTGCAATCAATATATCCTGAAACATCGCCTTCGACAATGATTCCAATGGGAATTTGAGATAGGGCATTATATTTTATCTTCTTTTTAAGAAACTCAGGTGCTTCCTTAGGTTTAGTAGGACTAGAAGGGATTTTAGATGTAGAAGCCATATCTAGAAGATTCCAAATGATAAGAATGTTTCAACGAGAAATACCTTCACTCTCTAAACTAGGTTTTGCTGATGTCGAGCACAACACACTTCTTCAGAAGCTTGTTTACCACTTTGACTTCCACACTGATAGCTTGAAGTGGCTGCAAGATCTTATGCAAGATTCCTTTCTGAATTCTTTTGAATGTAAGATAAATTTCTCTGGTTGCATTGGTCAAGATTAGAAAAAATCTTCTTCGAAAATAGGTTAGTAAAAATGACAACAAGAGTCACTTTTAAACATGCTCCCACCTACCATAATAAATGCATCACGATTAGGGCTCAAACCCTAATTTTACCTTTTTCCGCTTCATTTCTTCTGTTTGTTGACAGGTAACAAATACTGTTAAAGATACTTTACCGATATACTCCAGAAGTTTGAAACATTTTACTGATATGTTCCCCGTAGTCTTTTTGAAGCTCTTTTTGTCGGTTCAGGGATTTCCACACCGGGTGTGGAAACTGGTACATCCTGTGGCTTCTCTTCAGATTTCTTTTTCTAAGTTTTATCCATATCTGCCTGAATGGTTTTAACATCAATCTTTCCTTCTGAGTTGATCGGTATGTCTCTCAATGGATTCTTTCTCAGTCTGCATGCTCTGGCAGTGTGCCTCAGTTTGTTTCAATAATAGCATACCATTCTAGGTGTTCTCCATGGTCCAATGTTTACATTTCCATTCTTTCTTCTGCATGTTGCAATAGTGTGACCGCTACCATGACAGATAAAATAGGTTGCTCTCCAACTGGTTGTCGCTTCATAACCATTTGACTGGTGGTCATAGGTTCTGTACCAGCTTGGGTTCCGGTTCATAGGAATTTCTGGGATAACTCCTTTAGATCTTGGTGGATAACTTCTAGAGTTGTTCATAACTGACTTGCACTCAAAAGCTCTATGCCAAACTTATTGCATGCATAATAGTGACCATTAAATCTACTACATCTAGCCATATTATTTTGAAATTAAGGAAAGTCATTGTAAGCCTTGCTCCTACATACATTGGCAATATGTCCTTCTTTAAGATAGTTAAAGAAAATACATTTAAACTTTTGCTTACCTTTACTCCTGTTGTTGTTCTTAGGTGTCGATTTCTTCTTTTGTGCATCACTCTTGGTTCTAGAGGTCTCACCTTCCTCATATCCAGAGAAACCAAGTCCAGTGGTATCCTTTGATGGCTTTGTCGATTCCAACTTAGCAGCACTCCGGTTGAAGTTAGCAAGTATCTCCTTTGTCTCATCAAGTTCCTTGGAAAGAGCATCATTGGTCTCCATCAAGGTTTCATTTTGAGAAATAGCTGTATTCAGTTCAGCTTGTATTTCTTCTTTCTCTTCTTTACCCTCCTACAGATAGGCGGTAATGGTACTGATTTCTTGTTTCAACTTAGAGATCTCATGCTCCTTGTCCTTTACCAAATCTTGAAATTTTCTTCTATTTTCTACCTCCTAACTCATCCTAATAGTCATTCCTTCCAACTCCCTCCTTAGGTTAGTTTTGGATTCATTTAGTTTTTCCACTTCTCCGACTAGGGTCTCCATGTTTGCTTCATCAGAAGAGCTATTTTCAGTAAATTCCATCAATTGCTCAGCAATTTCTTTTCTCTTGGCTAAAGAGGCTTTATACTTGATTTTGAGTTCATCATAGGCTCTCTTAGACTCAGTAAGATGGTGAGTGAGTTCCCTCATGCTGTATTCCCCATATCTCCTTCCAAGTGGTTAGACTTATAGAAAGGTAGGCTCTGATACCAATTGATGAATACTAAGAGGGGGGGGGGGTGAATTAGTATACCCAAAAACTTAAACAAACTCTTAAGCAGTTTAACTGCAGACCGGTGTAGAAGATTAAACAATAAACTGGTTAAAACACAAACAAGCCAAATAGAAAATAAAGCATTCACCCACAGAAGCACAATCACCATAACACAAGATGTTTTGACATGGAAACCCAAATGGGAAAAACCACGGTGAGTAAAACTCACAAGTCAACTATCTGCAGAATAGTAACCAGATCGGTTAAGGCCTTACAACTTTCTTCACCAGAACATATCCTGTTAGGAATCCAGATCTCTATTAGGAGATCAATCCTATTAAAGACTACCCTATTAGAGGATTTCAGATCCACAACTGTGAACCACCTTGTTGGAGGATTTACAATAGGCTTTGTTGGGCCTACCCGATTAAGGGTTTCAGACTTGTCGAAGATATTAGTAATCAACAAGTGAATGATCTAGGATGTAGCATAGAATGCTTGATTAGATGCTTGATAGCTTCTTTTTAATGCATTATAGCATTACTTTAGTCTTCTATATTTTGCACTCTCTATCTCTGTTGCAAGAGACCTTTTCTTGCATAGACCTAATCTTCTTTCCAACGTTCGTGCACAACAACTACCTTAAAACTCTAGACATGATGTCCTCATATAGGAACTTGATTTCATGGCGGTCCAATAAGATTAGACTACAATTTCCTAGGTATAGTGCATCTAGACACATTTGGTAACATGACACAGAAACACCGCCAAAGTGTCGGTGGATGATAACTCATCACACATTACAATTATATCAGTTTAATACAATATACCGATTACCGGTTGACAAATGAAGACTAGAAAATTGGAACATTGTATTCCGATCAAAAGATTAACTACCGCTCAGGTTCTTCATTCTGCTTGAGATCTTCATACTGCTTGGGGTCTTTGGTCATGTTGTGATCGGTAAGCATCTTCTGCAAAACACCAATAGTCTTCAACAAACAAAGACTATACATTTAATGACATACAATACCAGTTGAGAATAACTCATACATCAAATAAGTGCGTGTCCATCAATGATAATCACAAATAATCATCATTAAAATACCAACAGTTTTATCTTAGGAATGAGTGAGTACATTGCATGAAGTGGAAACCGCATGATGAGTTACAGGATTCGATGAGCAGTGATCAAGGAGTGGTCGAGGTTGTCTTGAACAATGTGCTGATGATTTCTATGTGATCTAATGGTCATGTTTGAACTGATTTGTTTGTAATCTCTATGTTATCTTAGGTTTTTGGATGTGTTACCAACCTATTGTTTTTCTTATAAGGTCGATGAGTTGTTTTGTAATAGTGTTGGCAATTTTTGGTTAAGTGTCAGTGTGATTGATTTACGAACCAGAAGGAGTATTTGTACAATCTTTGAAGGTAGATAGGAGCATGAATATAATCTAATCAAGTAGAGTAGTTCTATTACCGGATCAGCAAAAAATTTGTTGTTCTCTAATAATTACAACAGTTAAATCCCTTAACCGGGTAAGCTTTAATAGGATTAGTGTTTTCTAAATCCTCTAACCAGGTGATCCATTAGCTTGGATTTGAAATCCTCTACTGAGGTTACTCCTAATAGGGTATTGCCTTTAACAGGGTATTATAGTCAATCCCTTAACCAGGTGGTCCTTAACCGAATTTGTTCCTAACAGGACATTTTTGTAAAGCTTCTAAACAGGGAAAACTTTAGAAGAGTTTAGAATACTTGTGGGTATTCATCCCCACCATGGTTTTTCCCATTTGGGTTTCCACGTCAAAAATCTTTGTGTCAAGTGGTGAATGGTTTTTGTGGTAATGTTTTGATATGGTTAATTTGTTTAACTGCTAAAGCCACTTAGATATGTTAAGATGACCGGAAGTGATCTGAAAAATGCTTTTACTATTGTTAGTAAAGGGTTTTTTATGCTTTGGTTAAATGGTTTGAGAGTTTCAAATCTGTTACACTCTTATTTTGGTATTCTAGTCAACCGGTAAACTTGACAGTGCAGTTGCAATTTATAGTTCAGTGTTTGAACCAGTTAGTTCAGTGATTGATTTATGAGTTGGGTTTGAGTTTGGTGAAAGTTTAGTTTGTTTTTTATCTACTGATTCACCCCCCCTCTTAGTAGTTGACTAGATCATTATTGATTCATCGTATCATCAAATGCTTGTGGATGGTTTTGAATTTATGGACATAGACGAAAAGTGACCACACTTTAAAGAAGAACCTCGTAATATTAGGATTTCATTGGTAGCAGATGGTGTCAATCCATTTGGAGAGATAAGATCTACTTACTCGGTGTGGCCTGTTTTTGTTATCAACAATAACATTCCTCGATGGATTTCAGTAAAGAGGGAGCACATAATGTTGGCAATGATTGTTCCAGGAATTTTTTCATTTAATAGTCATCCACATTAAATTATAAATATTGCAGCAAAATGGTCATAATAATTATGTAATGTTTTTGTTCATTCAACTATGTAAGTACCAAGTTAAAGATATGAATGTATATATTGAGCCTCTTATCGATGAGTTGTTGGAGTTATGGAATGGTGTCACTATGCATGATGTCTCTAGACCAATAGGACAAAGACAATTTCAATTCCATGCAATGCTTGCATGGACAATTCATGATGCCCTAAGGCTAACACATTTTTCTAGTATGTTATAGTGATCAACTTGTGCATAATTATAAATATATAAAATTATCATATTTAATCCAATTATACATGATCTTGTAGGTCTTCAAACAAAGGGAAAATTTGCATGTCCAGTTTGTGGTCCAAAGATGAAATCTCGTTATTCAAAAAGTTTAGGAAAGTAGGTGTTTGATGAGTATAGGAACTTCCTCCACAAAAATCATAAGTATCGAAATACTGAAAAACATCTTTTCAATGGGAAAGAAGAGACTACATCAAAGCCACGAAGAATGACACCTCGCCTATGGAAGTTGGAATATAATAGAATTAATCGTCAAGGTAATGTCATTCCATCTAATGGTTTATGTATGGAATTTGTATTTGTATATTGTGTTTTGTTTATTGATGATGTAATTGATGATGATCGTCGATGTTAACTTTTTTAACATATTATATGCCTCGTGAAGGTCATCAAGGCATTAAGGACCACCTTCCAAAGGGACTCAAGAGTTATCCCAGACAATTTAGTAGGTTGTCCTACTACGAGCAGCTACAAATTGTCCATTTGTTTGATACTATGCATATTGAAAAGAATATAACAAAGACATTATGGAAAATATTGGATGGAAGGTGTGACAAAGAAAAAATTGTCAAAATTGGTAGTGACATTCAAGAATCCAATCATGAAATAAAAAATGTCATTCAATCAAATAGCGATGGAGACCAGATTAATATAAGTGCCCTTCCTTGGTTATTAATGGAGCATCAAAGAAATGCTATAAAATAATTCATACGAAAAAATCAATTTCCCATAGGATTTGCTACAAACATAAACAATCTCATAACAAAGAAAAGTGAATTTGGGCCATGGATGAAAATGCATGATTGGTATACCTTCATTCAGGTAATTCATGTTCTTGTGTATTTACTATATATTTGTATACTACATGTACTTTTCATTGTATTATGTTAGAAAACAATGAAAAAGATCATTTTATAATTGTTGCAGTACGTTCTACCTCTATCTCTCCCAGAACACTTCGACAATAATGTCAAGCAAGTTATATATGATCTTGGAAAATACATGAGGTAAGTAGTGATATTTATTCAATTTGTAGTGATATTACTTGTTATGTAATATATTGTATATTATTTTGTAAAGTCTCATTAATATATTTGTGTCTTGAATCTCTTGTAGGTGGTTGTCATTTAAATAAATCCATAAAGAAGATATAAAATATTGGAAGAGAAAAATTACTCATATAATTTGTGAAATGAAAAAGTGTCTACCTTCAACTTTTTTCAATGCACAAGAACACTACCTCATACACCAAGTTAAGGAGATTGAATTGTGTGGACCTGTACACACAAGGTGAATGTGGATGGTTGAGAGGCACTTGAAATTTTTGAAGTCTATGGTTTGATAAAGAGAACATCCTAAGGGTTCTATGGTGGAGGGATATATGGTATACTAGACTATGGTGTATGTTATTGAATACCTTCCTAAGTTCACGGCAAAGATCCATGTAGATCGTATTTTGGATCCCAAATCCATTAAAAAATTTGAAGGGGAGAACCTGATGGGGAAAGGTACAATGAGAAAAGTGAGAGGTAATTATTCGATATTGCAGTTATTTATATATATATATATATATATTGCAATTAATTTATTCATAATATTCAATATAATTCATTTGTAAATTTCTAGTTATTTTTTGTACAATTGGTCGAGAGTGGGATGCACTACATTTGTATGTTGCAAACAATCTTGATTGGATGATGGTATGGATTCAAGGATGTCAACAATCTAGTCACGTATTAACATGGGAAGGTGTGACTTCATTGGTTTTAGAAGCTCACCATAGTTAAGATTATAGTGTTACATAGAGAGAAATTGATTGAGCATATGGTTTAAGAGATAAACATGTACGTATAAATATATTAATCACCCATATTATTTAATTTTCTTCCAATTGTAATAATGTGCATATTATATATGTTTGACATTTTGTAAGTGAAACACCACAAGGCTATGTGGTGCAATGGTTCTAAATTTCACATCAAAAAGTTGGATGAAGTGAAGAAAACTTGTGATTCTAGATAAGTGTAGTATTTCAGGTGACTAATGTTTTGTCTAGAAGTGACATACATCCTCAAGTCTCAAAAAATAGCTACTATGGGATTTTGGATGATATACTTGAGTGTGACTTTAGGTCCTTCAAATTAGTTATTTTCATCATCCAACGTTACAGGCTACGATTGAATGAAAATGATCCCAAGAGAACTGTTATTGAATATGATAATGGATTTACAATGGTTAATACAAGGTTGTTTGAGCGAGCTGGAAATGAGCCCCATGTTCTTCCAATCCAATGTGAGTAGGTATTTTACTCAGAGGTTCCTCATAAACCGAGTTGGTCATTTATTGTTAGACATGATCCAAGAGGAAGGTCGGTAAAGTATAATGTGATGGAAGAAGAAGATACTGAAGAAGTAGAAGATGATGTGGATGATGATCATGATCGACAGTTAGTTGATGATGTTCCCGACGGAAATGTTCGTGAAGAAGAACAAGATGAGGATGATGAGGATGATGATGATGATGATGACGACGACGATGATGATGATGACAACAACGATGATGATGGTGATGATGATGATGATGATGATGATGATGATGATTATGATGATGATGATGATGATGATGATGATGATGATGATGATGATGATGGTGATGATGATGATGATGATGATGATGATGATGATGATGATGATGATGATGATGATGGTCATGATGAGTTGGATGAAGAAGAAGATCAATGACATGAATGAAATGTATTAATATGCGATTAGAATATTATCTATTTGATATTGATTTCTTGATAGAAATTTATTTCACTTATATATATGGTCACATAATTAATTCATTGTGTTTTAAATTCTAATGTCATTACATAATTTATTCATGATGTCCTAATAGTAGAACCATGCAACCCGTAGGAGATGGAGACAAATACAGTGTTGGCTAGCCCTCATTTTATTTTAGAGCATGTAGACCATGGTGAGAAAGTTGAATGATCCAGGTAGACAACATCAAGAATGTGATGGGGCCCCACCAAGTAAAGATGGCCACTGCTATTCCTTTAAACGAATTTGATTTCAATTGGTGTATTGATTAATGTAACCTTTCATGTTTCAACTCCAGAGGATTTAGAAGGTGTTCAAGATGTTGAGGATGAGGCTAGACAAAATGATCATAAAGTTGATGTGGCCCCATCAAGTAAAGAGCACACCTGTAATTTTCTTTTAATTAATGGAATACTTGTAACAATAATAATAAAACTCATGAATTTAACCCATTTATTTGTTATTGCAGCAGACCCCCCTTTGCATACGCGTCCTCATCGTGAGTACAGGACTAGGCACACATTAACTAGATCACGAGCACAGGGTAGAAGAACCAAAGAGGGGACAAATGATGATGACAATGATGGTCCAATTAGTCTGTACCTCCAAGATTCAAAAAGAAAGAGAAAAAAATTATTGTAATCTTATTATATGTTAACAACTAGATTTTATGTCAGGCCACGGGTCTCCGAAGGGAAGGAAGCAGATACTACAGAGATAGAAAAGTGAGCAAGGAGTCCATTGAAAGATATCCTAAACTTGAAAAGGAGAAAAAATGCCTGGTGAAGCTCAGTAAAAATTACTATCCTCCTAGGGCTTTTGTTAAGCCATGGAGGGAGGTCCTTTTTGTTATAACGCGCTATATTACTTTGGATGGTAGAATCACTAAAGTGTATGGCTACCATTTTGTTTTACTGAATCATTTTAGGTATGACGAGAAAGTTAACATTCCATATTTTCTTTTATGTTCTATGAATGCAATGCTTTTTTTAATGAATGATATGTGTTAATGAATGTTGATGAATGTTACGTGTTAATGAATGTTATAATGAATGTTATGTGTTAATGAATGTTATGTGATAAAGAATGAATGTTATTTTTCATTAATGTATGAAAAATATTAGATGTTAATGGGGAATTTAGAGTGATATTGGGGGGGGGGGGAGGGGCCAAATGAGCTTCCACCTTCGCGTGGCTGGCCCTATTATGTAGAGAGTATTAAACTATTCTTGAAACAAAGAGAAGCTCAATAAAGTAATGCACTTTTCAATATTTCATTATGCTGCACTGTTAATCTTATTGATGTAAGTATCTTGTTTGTAGGTTACATATTTAGTGTTGTACATTGTGAACATGCTTCTATGAGACAGTTCCCCATTACAAGTGAATGCATGCCTCATTGGTTTTGTGAGTTTGTTTTGTTCTAGAATAAACATACTTTCTCTGTTCATTCCTTAACATTTGTTCATTTTGTTTTAGAATAGACACACTACCTCATTTTGTCCTTTCATTGTTCATTTAGAGTTTATTTTGGGTCGAATTTGAAGAAAGAGCATGCGTAAAAGGAGGTGGAACTACTGGAAACTGACTGTTAAACTAAGTTATTGATTCTTCACTAAAATCCCTAGATCCTGATTCTCATTCTATCTAGGTCCTGGTCCGAGCCTAATTTCTCTTGTATTCCTCCAAGGTCCTTCTTAGGTGGATTGGTCCTAAGTGATTATTCATCATTCGATGTGCCTAATTTTGGGGAAAATAAATAAAGTAGTGATGGCTGCAAAGTGTATAATTTAAATTGCTATCTCATATACATTGCAACCTTTTGTAAGGGATGTAATCTGACCCAAACTTCTATTCGAATTGCAATTGTCATAAATACACAACCTGCCATCATTGGTGCAATCTGATCTTTATTTCTATTTTTGTTGATTTCTTCATACTATCATAAGAATGTGAAACTGCTATTAGTGATTTCTTATTGGTCAACTAGTTATCATATTGGTTAGTAATCAGCTCTGAGATCTTTCAATAGTTATAGTGGCATTATTTATCACTAGATTTTATCATCCTACTATCTTAATGACTAGATCTGGTATTTCAATTTTTTATGAGGGTTTCAAGACCTAATTGACCATCATTAATCAAATCAATTTCTGCATCTATGCAATTCACTGTATGAGTTCATTTCAGTCTATCATAAACTAAATAAATTCAAGATTACATTTGCTCTCAGTTGCTTTTATATCATTGGAGTAGATTTTATGTCATATATGTGTGAGTGTGTGTGTGGACGAACCTGTACCCATACCCAAGGATTTTTTGTTTGTCGATTTCATGAATCCATACCCGATTTTGTATCTGTATGCGTACCCAAATCGGTAACTTAGCTATTAAATTATCTAAAAATCATCTTGTCTCCTATATGACTTATCAGGGGTTTCTAACTAATAAAATTATCCTCAAAACTCCACCTTTTCAGGCCTCAAACTGATGATGAACTTATAAATCCACATTTTCTCTAAAAACTAAAGCCTAGACTAATGAATGATACTAAGAACTTGCATTCTAACTTGGAGTTCACTTAATTGAAACTCCCACCCTTTAGTCATTTCCATGTGCATGTTTATGGTAGTCCAATCTACTAAAAAATACTATCATGACTGCACTTTCATTTTTGATAGAAGGTGATCATATCTCCATGTTGCATTGTCTAATCTCAAACTTACTATCATGTGCCTCTATATTTAGAACCCAATTTCTATCACAATCCTTATTCTTCAGTCCTCATTACTGGTCTGCAACATTGTATCACCATTGTACTAAGCCTCTATGCATGCCTTATGACTATTACTGTTGGTATTATGGATGACTTCGTCATGTGTTGCATTGGTTTTGTCATTGATGTCAACACTTATCTTTTTGGAGGTCTACATTGTTGATTTGGCACTCTGGTTATATTATCTTGTTGTTGAACTAACACATTGTGGTCCCAGTATGGTTATTGGCTTATGCACAATCATCGATATATGTTTTATGGACAACTTATGTGTTTCACCGACAGCTCAGGAAGTTGATGATGAATTGTTATCATTTGGAGATCATTTGGTAATGTCAAAGACATCGATTGGATGTTTACAATTGGTGTTTTTCTTATTGGTTTGATCAGGTTCACATATTTACCTTAACTAGTAGATAGGTCTAGGTTATGGACCGGTACAAGATATCGTGTTCCAAATCAGCACGAAATGTTTTGCAAATGGTTTATTGATTGGATAACGTGTAAATGTATTGAGGCTGACATATTTTATTGCATCAAGACTTATTTTGTAAATGTAATATCTTTAGGGAGCTGACCTAATCATGAGGTCTTAGGTTTTGTATAAATAATTATAAGATCTTATTTGTGAATGATATGCGTACATGTTGAGATCATTTTGAAGAGAGAAAATAAGTAGATCCTTGTGCAAATCACGTAGACATTATCTAAAATTTGAAGGAAAGGTTATGAAGGTGTTTGGCACTCATGGTCAGAGCTTAAACCAGTACTGAATCCAACATTGTATATTCTATACTGAAGCAGTACATTGTTATTGGATTTAACCATCCAATTGTAGTCAGTGTGGCTCCTATTTTGTGATTGAGCAGTGAGCTCTAGGCGGTTGGCCTTTTTGCATGTGCAGACCCCATTATTGTATTCACTTACTATCTACAGTAGTATCATCTATTTGTGGGTAAGGTTTCCCGCCATGGTTTTTCCCCTTACAGGGTTTCCACGTCAAAATCTTTGTGTCACGTGTTGTGGATGTTGTTTCTCTTTTTGTTTCATGCATTAAGTTGTATCGGTATTTCTATAACTATTAATCTATTTTACCGGCACTAAGTTTCAAGTTGAAATAATTTGTTTTGGGTTGCAATTTATTGACAAAGGATTCACCCCCCTCCTCTCAGTTGTCCTTCCCAGTTCCTAACAATTGGTATCAAGCCTAGTCCTCTTTTTGCAGAAGCCTAACAGATTGAGGAGATCCTATGGCAGCAAATATCTTCAAGAAGGACAATCCCAAACTTGATGGAACTAACTATGGTATATGGAAGATCAGAATGGAAACACATCTGAATTGCATTAGAAAAGATATATGGGATGTTACAAAGATTGGGTATATTGCTCCTAACCAAAATAACTCTAATCCACCAACTTTGGCTAAAGACTTGGAGAATGATTGCAAAGAAAGAGAAACACTTCTAAGTGCATTATCAGATCAGCAAATCATGGGATTATTAGACAGATCTACTGCAAAAGCTATTTGGGATAAACTGAAAAACATTGAATGAAGGAGATTCCACTGTCAAAATTGCAAAATTGGAATGTTATTGGGTCAGGTATGAAAATTTAAAAATGGAAGAGGATGAATGAATTTATGCATTTATGGAAAGAGTTAATGAAATTATTTTAGGAATACAATGTTGTGGAGGATCTTTAAATGAAGATAAAATTATTTCTAAAGTTTTAAGAGTTTTTCCACCGACTTAAAAAATGAAATTGACAGCTATTAATGAGTTGAGAACAATGCCTAATACATCAGTATCTAGAGATACTTTGGTTAGAAAACTTTCAGCATTTGAGCTTGAATAATTTGGTCTTGTTGCTACAGTCAAGATTGATATAGCCTTCAAAGCATCATCATCATCATCATCATCATCATCTTCTGACAAATTTGATTGGAAAAGACTTTATGGAAAATAACTTGAAGATATCAGAAGAGAAAATGAAGAACTTGAAAAACTTGAAGTACTATTTGCAAGGAAGATGCCTAAAGTTCCAGCAGTAAGTAAGTATGAAGGTAAAGCACCTTTTAAATGTTTTAATTGCAAGAAAGTTGGTCATATGGCATCTAGGTGTCCTGACAGACATTCAAGACTAAGAGAGGAATAAAAAAGAACATATAAGCCTAACCCTGAATATTAGAGATAGAGATTTAAGAAAAACAGAGATGTCGTGTAACTATGCAGATGAAGGTGTTACAGATGACTTTGATGAATATCTAGCAGATAGTAGATGGGAATTTGTTGCAATAAAAGAAGATCAACCGACACCAATTGTCAAACCGATAGAGCAAGCATTAACAATAAAAATTGAAGAAAAGGATGAATGGATCATTGATAGCGGATGCTCACATCATATGACTGGTGATAAAAGCAAATTCTTATCATTTCGGGAATTTCATGGAGGTCTAGTAAGATTTGGAGATGACAAAGCTTGTTTAATCAAAGGAAGAGGTACTATATCTTTGTATGGTAAGCACAATATTGACAATGTTTATTATGTTGAAGGTTTAAAGCATAATCTTTTGAGTGTTGGCCAGTTAGTGGAAAAGGATTTCAATTACAATTCAAGAATGGAAAATGCAAAATCATAAACCAAAATGGATTGGAGATTGCAACTGGAAATCAAACTAAAGGTAATATCTTTCATTTGAATCCCAGTGATAAAACATGTTTGATTGCTCAGATTGATGAAAGTTGGTTATGGCATAAAAGACCCTATCATGTGAATTTTGATTGCATTGTAAAGATCAGTTCAACCAAGGTAGTAAGGGATTTACCTAAGATTGTAAAGCCTCATAATCCGGTATGTAAGGAATGTCAAATGGGAAAGAAAGTTAGAACAATATTTAAGAGCATTTCTGAGAAATCCAATAATATTCTTGATTTAATTCATACTGATTTATGTGGTCCATCAAGAACAAGAAGTCTTCAAGGTGATAGATACTTTATGCTAATAATTAATGATTATTCTAGAATGTGTTGGGTTACTTTTCTCAGGGAGAAATCAGAAGCTTTTGGGAGATTCAAGATATACAAGGCAATGGTAGAGAATGAAACCGGCAAGAAAATCAAATGTTTGAGATTTGATCAAGGAGGAGAATTTACATCTAGGGAATTCAATGCATACTGTGAAGAGAATGGAATCAAATGATAACTATCAGCACCCCCCACAACCCAGCAGAATGGAGTTGTGGAAAGGAAGAACATAACTATATTGGATGCAACAAGAACCATGATGATGGAAGAAAATCTACCTCATATGTACTGGAGAGAAGTAGTAAATACAATGGTCTATACTTTCAACAGAGTTCACATCAAAGGTGAAACTGGTAAGACCCCGTATGAACTATGGTTCGGTCATATTCCTACTCTTAAATATTTTAGATTATTTGGAAGCAAATGCTATATTAGGAGAGATGAGTATATTAGCAAATTTGATCCTAGAAGTGATGAAGGAATATTTCTTGGTTATTCAACTAGAAGGAAGGCATATAGGTGCTATAATAAAATACTACAGAAAATCATTGAAAGTACTAATGAGAAGATAGATGAACATTTTAGAGGAGTATCAAGATCTATAGGTTTTGAACCGGTAGTAGAAATGATTATAAATGAACCAACACAGATTGCACCAAAATAGAATGAAGAACTAATCACATCGGTGTCATCAGAAAACTCAACTGTGACTGAAGAACAACAGCCTGTAAGTGGAAATCAGAATAAACCTAGGTATGTAAGATTGAATCATTCAGAAAATCAAATAATTGGAAATAAAAATCAAGGTGTTATGACAAAAGGAAGATTGGCAAATGAAGAGGTATGTTTAATTTCTCAAGTTGAACCAACATCAGTTATTGAAACATGTCAAGATAAACATTGGATAAAAGAAATGGAAGATGAATTAGAACATATTGAAAAGAATAATACTTGGACATTAGTTCCCTGACCTAAAGACAAAAATATGATTGGAACTAAATAGGTATATAGAAATAAACTTAATGAAGATGGTGAATTAATAAAAAACAAAGCAAGATTAGTTTGTAAAGGTTATTCTCAGAAAGAAGGAATTTATTATAATGAAACCTTTACACCGGTAGCCAGAATTGAAGCAGTAAGACTATTTCTTGCATTTGCAGCTCACAAAAACTATAAAGTTTATCAGATGGATGTAAAATGTGCATTTTTGAATGGAGATCTTGAAGAAGAAGTTTACATTGAACATCCTGATGGATTTTCATTAACATATGATAAGGATATGGTTTGCAGGTTAAGGAAAGCTTTATATGGATTGAAGCAAGCTCCCGAAGATTAGTATGCTAGACTAGATAAATATCTTCTAACTCTTGCATACACAAAAGGTAATGCTGACAGTAATTTGTATTACAAAATCACCAATGATGACATTTTGGTTATTGAAGTATTTGTGGATGATATGATTTTTGGAAGAGAAGAAGAGTTATGTAAAGACTTTGCTAACAAGATGCATGAAGAATTTGAAATGTCTATGATTGGAGAAATTAAAAAATTTCTAGGTTTGCAAATTTCTCAAACAGATAAAGGTATATTCATATGTCAAACAAAATACTTGAAGGAACTTGTGAAGAAATTTGGAATGGAAAACTCCAGACCGGTAAGCACTCCTATGACTTTAACTGATAAATTGACATTAATGGATGATTCAGCTCCTATAAATCTGACAAGGTACAAATCTATGATTGGAGGGCTGTTGTATTTAACACAAACTAGACCTGATATAATGAATGCAGTGTGTATTGTTTCAAGATTTCAAAGCAATCCTAAAGAAAATCATGAAACTGTAGTAAAAAGGATTTTCCGATACCTTCAAGGCACAACAAATCTTGGTTTAGGGTATCCTAAGGATGACAATTTTGAGTTATGTGCATATACAGATGCAAATTGGGCAGGAGATGTGGATGACAGGAAGAGTACCACTAGAGGCGCATTCTTTCTTGGCAGAAGATTAATTTCATGGATCAACAAGAAGCAGACTTGTACATCATTATCTACAACAAAAGAAAAATATGTTGCAGCAACAACTAAATGCACTCAGGTATTATGGATCAAACAAATGTTGAAGGATGTCAAGGTAAAATGCAATGAACCGATAATTATTCATTGTGATAACTCAGTAGAAATAGATATATCAAAGAATCTGGTATTATCAAAGAAAATGTTGAAGCAAATGAAGTGAAATTGGTTTATGTGAATACTAAATAGCAAATTACAAATATTTTTACAAAGCCTTTGCCTAAGGAAACATTTGAATATCTCATAGAGAAGCTTGGGGTAATCACTCCACTGGTAGAGACTCGAATGATGAAGATTGGCATCAAACTGATAGGAAATAATAGAAAAATCTTTTTCGGGTTTTGATGAAGGAGAGCTACTGCTCAGGGGGAGTAGTTACTTGTATGTTATGTTCTGATTTTGATTCTTGACTACTTTTTCATTTGATGTCAAAGGGGGAGAGATTTCTATGGAAAAACATTATACTTTGAAGATTGGGGAGAGATGTATTTTGGTTTTGGTTTTGGTTACATTGTTGATTTGGCACTCTAGTTAGATTATCTTGTTGTTGAACTGACACATTGTGGTCCCAGTATGGTTATTGGCTTATACACAATCATTGATATATGTTTTACAGACAGCTTATATGTTTCACCAGCAACTCAGGAAGTTGATGATGAATTGTTATCATCTGGAGATCATTTGTTTATGTCAAAGACATCGATTAGATGTTTACATTTGGTGTTTTTCTTATTGGTTTGATCAGGTTCACATATTTACCTTAACTGGTAGATAGGTCTAGGTTATGGACCGGTACAAGATATCATGTTCCAAATCAGCACGACACGTTTTGCAAATGGTTTATTGATTGGATAATGTGTAAATGTATTGAGGCTGACATATTTTATTGCATCAAGACTTATTTTGTAAATGTAATATCTTTAGGGAGCCAACCTAATCATGAGGTCTTAGGTTTTGTATAAATAGTTGTAAGATCTTATTTGTAAATGATATGCATACATGTTGAGATCATTGTGAAGAGAGAAATTAAGTAGATCCTTGTGCGAATCACACAAAAATTATTTAAAGGTTGAAGGAAAGGTTATGAAGGTGTTTGGCACTCATGGTCAGAGCTTAAAATGGTACTGAACCCAACATTGTAGATGCTATACTGAAGCAATACATTGTTATTGGATTTAACCATCAAATTGTAGTCAATGTGACTCCTATTTTGTGATTGAGTAGTGATCTCTAGGCGGTTGGCCTTTTTGCATGTGTAGACCCCATTATTGTATTCACTTACTATCTACAATAGTATCATCTAATTGTGGGTAAGGTTTCCCACCGTGGTTTTTCCCCTTACAAAGTTTACATGTCAAAATCTATGTCATGTGTTGTGGATGTTGTTTCTTTTTCTATTTCATGCGTTAAGTTGTACCACTATCACTATAACTGTTAATCTATTTTACTGACACTAAGTTTTAAGTTGGAATAATTTGTTTTGGGTTGCAATTTATTGACAACTGATTCACCCCCTCTCTCAGTTATCCTTCCCAGTCCCTAACATATTACATCTTTGAATGCCTTTGAGTTCTTTTTTTTGTTTGATAGACTTAATCTTCTTATCTCTCTATGACTGGACTTTGTCTTTGATTTGTTAGGATAACCAGTTAACAACTGAGATGGGGGATGAATCAGTTTTTAACAGATTATAACTTTTAATCCACAATATAACCTTAAACAAATCAAGTACCGGTAAAACACAGACAGATGCCGGTAGAGACAAATATTGGTAAACAATACAACATAACAATTATCCAGATAATAAATGTAAAGCAACCATACCACATAACACCATGATTTGTACGTGGAAAACCCGAAAAGGGAAAAACCATGGTGGGAATCCTACACATAGTCAGATGATACTTCTACAAAAAGTATGTGTTACAATGAGGGGCCTGCACTTGCAGGAAGGCACACTGCCTAGAGCTAACTGCTCATTACAAAAGAGTCTCACTGACTACAGAGAGGTTGCAACCTTATCAAGATAAATGGACAACAATCTAATAGAGTGAACTACTAGAAGTAGCATCTATCATGCCTGATTACAGTTCCAATTAAGTTCAATGTTGGAGGACTAAATCCTCTTCTAAATCCAATACGATCACCAATGATCGAACAATTCCTATGCATGGATGATATTAGAATATTCGCACATTAAATTCCTTGACCATGACCTTTCCATTAATCATTATACTTTACAAAGAGTTTCTACCTCTTATTTATACAAACCCTAAGGCCTAAACCAATTAGGTCAGCCACCTAAAGATATTACAATAAGATCATTATATAATTCCTTATTACAATGATATGTCATGTCAACTCAAAGCTGACTACTCCCCCTGAGTAGTAGCGCCACTCATCAGTGCCGGAATGAATAATGTTCTTGATAATGCATGTTGGACTAATGACAAAATTTATCAATCAAGTCTCTATCGGAGGGGCAGAAACCCCTAACTTGTCTCTCAAATATTCAAATTATTCATTAGACAACATTTTAGTGAATATGTCTGCAATCTTTTTCACATAAACCAATTTGACTTCCTTTGCTTCTACCTTGTCCTTCAGAAAGATATGCGTTATTGAAATATGCTTAGCCTTAGAGTGAAATACCAGATTCTTAGACATATCAATAGCTACAGAGTTATCACAGTAGACAACTACCAGTTCACTACAATCTACCCTGATATCCTTCAACATTTTCTTCATGCATAAGACTTGAGAGCAATTGGTTGTTGTTGCAACATACTTAGCTTTTGCAGTAGATAAAGAAATGCATGATTGTTTTTTGCTGAACCATGAAAGCAGTTTCTTTCTAAGAAAGAAATCTCCACCAGAAGTGCTCTTCCTTTTATTAGTATCACCTGTTCAATCTGAGTCAGTATATGCACATAAAGTGAAATCATCATCTCTGGAATACCATAAACCATATTCCATTGTTCCTTGCAAATACCAGAATATTCTCTTTACTACACATTCATGATTTTCTTTAGGATTACTTTGATATCTTGAAACAATACTTACTATATTCATAATATCAGGTCTAGTCTAAGTTAGATATAACAGACCACCAATCATAGACTTATACCTTGTCATATTTACCAGTATAGAATTATCCTTGATAGATAATTTCTCACTTGTAGCCATAGGGGTACTTACCGGTTTGGAATTCTCCATACCAAACTTCTTCAACAATTCCCTTAGATACTTAGTTTGACAGATAAAAATCCTTTTGTGAGTTTGAGTAATCTGCAAACCTAAGAAAAATTTCATCTCACAATCATGAACATTTCAAATTCATTTTTCACGTTGTTAGCAAATTCCGTGCATAGTTTATCTTCTCCTCCAAAAATAATATCATCAACAAAAACTTCAATAATCAGAATATCATTATTAGTGATCTTATAGTATAAATTACTGTCAGCACTGCCTTTAGTAAAACCAAGCTTCAAAAGATATTTATCCAACCTTGCATACCAAGCTCTAGGAGCCTGTTTCAAACCACATAAAGCTTTCTTCAATCTGCAAACCATGTCTTTATCATCTATCAGTGAAAATCTATTAGGTTTCTCAATGTCAACTTCTTCCTCAATCTCACCATTCAAAAATGCACATTTTACATCCATTTGATAAACCTTATAGTTCTTATAAGCTGCATAGGCAAGAAATAGTTTAACAGCTTCAATTCTAGCTACGGGTGCAAATATATCACCATAATCAATTCCTTCCATTTGAGAATATCCTTTACAAACCAATCTAACCTTTTTTCTTATAACTTGACCATACTCATTCATTGTATTCCTAAAAACCCATTTAGTTCCAATAACATTCTTATTTTTAGGTCGGGGAACTAAATACCAAGATTCATTCTTTTCTATGTGATCTAATTCATCTTCCATAGCCTTTAACCAATGTTTATCCTTACAAGCTTCAATAATAGTTGCTGGTTCAACTTGAGAAATAAGACATACCTCTTCATTTGTCAGTTTTCTTCTTGTCATAATTCTCTTGTTTCTATATCCAATAATTTGATCTTCAGAATGATTTAGTCTTACATACCTTGGTATCTTTTGAACTTCAGGTTCACTGTTCTGATCATCAGTCATAGTTGAGTGTTCTGATTGTGTCGGTGTAATTGTTTCAGCTTCTTGTATTGGTTGAGGCATTGTCGGTTCTGTTCTAATCATTTCCACTACTGGTTCCCTATCATATGATATAGAATGATTTATGTATTGTTCATCTACTTTCACATTATCACTCTCCACAATTTTTTGCAATCTTTTGTTATAGAATCTATATGCTTTGCTTTGAATTGAATAACCAAGAAATATTCCTTCATCACATCTAGGATCAAACTTTCCAATTGAATCATCTCTTTTGATATAGCATTTACTTCCAAATATTATGAAATACTTAACAGTAGGTGTATGTCCAAACCATAGTTCATAAGGAGTCTTATTGGTTTCACCTTTGATGTGAACTCTATTCTATGTGTAGACTACTGTACTCACTGCTTCTCTGCAGTAGATATGAGGCAATTTGGCTTCCATCATCATGTATCTAGCTACATCCAAAATGGTTTTGTTCTTCCTTTCAACTACTCCATTTTGCTGAGGAGTCCTAGGTGCAGATAGTTGTCTCATGATTTCATTTGTCTCAAAATAATTGTTAAATTCATGAGAAGTGAACTCACCGCCATTCAATCTGATCTTAGACATTTAATTTTCAATCCAGTTTTTGTTTCAACCTCTTAAATTTCTCAAAAGCTTCAGACTTCTCCCTTAGAAAAGTTACCCACATCATTCTTGAATAGTCATCAATAATTAGCATGAAATACCTATCACCTTGAAAGCTTCTAGTCCTTGTTGGACCACATAAGTTAGTGTGAATCAAATCAAGTACATCATTAGATTTATCATGTATGCTCTTAAAATAACTTCTAATTTGCTTACCCAATTGACATTCCTTACATACTGGATTATGAGGCTTCATAATCTTAGGTGTATCTCTAACTGCCTTAGTTGAACTGATCTTAACAATACAAACAAAATTAACATGACACAACCTCTTATACCATAGCCAACTTTCATCTATATGAATAATCAAACATGTCTTGTTACCAATGTTCAAGTGAAATATATTACTTCCTATCTGAATACCAGTTGCAATTTCCAAACCAGTATTGTTAATGATTTTACATTTTCTATCTTTGAACTGAAGTTAAAAACCCTTATCAAACAATTGACCAACACTCAAAAGATTATGCTTCAAACCTTCCATTATTGAAATTTTCATAATAATTACAATTTAATGGAAAATTCAAGTACCTAGGCAAAGATTACAGTTACATGAAGAAAATTTCAGAAAAATCTTTCAATTGTTTTCAATTTATTATATTTTATACAATTGAAAAGATTAAGAGAAAGTAATCTACAAAATAAATTTTTCTCTCACACAAGTCCGTGAGAGTGATC
Organism: Cryptomeria japonica; assembly: GCF_030272615.1. Taxonomy (NCBI): domain Eukaryota; kingdom Viridiplantae; phylum Streptophyta; class Pinopsida; order Cupressales; family Cupressaceae; genus Cryptomeria; species Cryptomeria japonica. Next base: position 394,255,207 of record NC_081407.1, on the reverse strand, counting down.
TTTATTTTCCTATGCAAAGGAGAAAAGAAAAATTAAATAAAACAAATGTATAGAGGAGATAAGAAGGGAACCGGCCATTGCCTGGGGGTATATGGCTAGCATAAGTCTATTTCTGAAGTTGTAGGTCTGCATTCCCAATGTGTTTTGGCCTCCAGTCTCCTCCTTGTCCTGAAAAAGTCAAAAAAGTGATATGGGTTAGATCCAAGGGATCCAAGCAATGACTAAATTCCTACTGATCTTGCCTATACGTTTGTATTATTTAATCATGATCCCTTTTTGACAAAAAATAAACATCATGGAAAACCAAGAGGAAAAGGTCATTCTCATTGCTTTGGAGAATCAGTGTTTTTTTCTGACTGTTTGTTTAATGTGCAGAAACAAGTAATTTAAATTGTATATTTCAAGGGTTTTTATTATGAGTGGGATTAAATGAGCCTCCCACAAGGGTTGAGCCCAGCTCATAGAAACTATATGATTGTTCAGAGTGTATTTGCAGATATATATAGGATATAGTATGGAGAAGATCTTTTGTTTCCAAGACGGGAAGGGAAAGAAGCATAAGGTGGGATAAATGCATCATTAATCCAAACAAACCACAACTGATGAAGTTTCTAGCTTGGCCCAACAGTGTAATGGTTTTGTGATGGGGTTTTCTCATTTTCATTTTTATTTTTCCCATGAATTCGTTGCAAATTCAAAAACCAACAAAAGGAATGCTACAAGTGTGAGAAGAAAGTGAGAGAGACATAGCACAAGTTGTGTGAAAGGAAATATGCAAGAAAAATCTATAAATTCATTACAAATTGCAGAAATTCCAGAGTCCAAAAAAAAAAACTGAAAAACCCACCCACAAAATTGTTCTTGAAGAATCAACAAAGTTGACATGCATTATGAACAGATTTTCAGAGTTCAAGAAAATTTCAGAAGTTAAAAATAAGAAAGAATTTTAAAGGTGACTGTTGAAAAATTACAAAGATTTCTTCTTCAAATGCACAACAAAAAACCTAGAAAGTTGCAGAGGGTTTCGTAAAAATGCAAATTGCAAAAATTTCCAGAGATATAGTGAATGAAACCCCATTTGCGTTGTTTCCCGTTTTTGCATTTCAAAGCAAAAAATAGCAGAGTTTCATTCAAATGGGAAAATACAGAGATTTATTCCTCGAAAATGCAGAGTTTTCCTTCTAATCTTCAGAAATATGAAAAGCAAAATACAAATGTTGTCCGAATTGAAAGAAATTCCCTAGAAAATGGAAAAACTATATATACAGGAAACGTTAGAGTTCCATTAAATTAGAAAGTGCAAAGATAACAAGAAATGAAACAGTAAAAGCCATGGCACAGCTTCCTTTCCTGAAAAATGTAGAGATTTCTTCTTTGAAATACAAACAAAACTCATTCAAAATTCTGAGTTTATAGTTAGAAAAAGGTGAAAAATGCAAAGAATCTTTGAAACTATGCAGTCTGAAAGAAATACCTCTCATTTTTCTGGAAATGAAGTAATGCCATGGTTTTTAAGGAAAACCCTCTGAATTCCAAGAATGGAGCAAACTGAATCAAGTCATGGACAACTACCAGTAGAAGAGGAGCCAACACACAGATCTCAGTTTCCATCTTCAGTCCAAACCCTAGCAACTCGGCAAGTTCCTCTTCAGTGTTGTGGAAAATGCAAAAATGAATGATAGACTTAGGTCTTCTATCATGATATATTCCCTTACTTTGCCTTTTCCCATTTTAATGGGATTGTATTTTGTTTATGAAATACAAGGTAATAGATACATGGTGGTTGAGTCCAAAACTCCCACTTAATACATGGTGGTTGAGTCCCATAATAATAGTTTAACCACAGACTCATGATTATTCTCATGTTATCCCAAAGTGCTCGGTTTTAATAACTTAGTTTTCGGGTGCACTTTTGCGCCTTAACACCTTCTACATAATAGACATTATTAGTATTATGCTTGTCATCCAAAGAAGTAATACCTCTACCTTTTATCATACATGCCTTGTCATCTCCAAATCTGACTTGACCTCCACTATCTTCTTGCAGGGACAAACATTTCCTTTTATCTCCAGTCATATGGTGTGAGCATCCACTATCAAATACCCATTCATCTTTGTCTTCAACTTTTGCTGTCAGGGCCTTCTCTTCATTTTTGATAGTCGGTTCTGGTTCATCTTCCTTCAAAGCATAAAACACCCATTCCTTTCCATTGTTGGATCCACTAGTAGAGTCTTCTTCAACTGGTTCATCTCCAGAGTCATCTATTACTCCTTCCTCATCTGCTATGTAACATTGTTTGCTTTTCTTGAATCTATATTTGTTCGGGTTAGGCTTAAAAGTTTTCTTGCTCTTTCCTCAAACCTTGCATTTATTTCAGGACATCTATATGCAAAATGACCAATCTTATTACATGCAAAACATTTAAAAGGTGTTTTTCCTTCATACTTACTTCCAGTTGGTCCTTTAGGTACTCTTCTTATTTCCTCACGTCTTCTAGTTCTTTTGCATATAGGTCTCTCCAATCATTCTTGCTGGTAGATGTTGATGATGATGCATGAAAAGAAGGTTCAGACTTTACAACTCTAGAAGATCCAAATTCTTCAACCTAAAAACAGATAATTTCCCAAGCAGAATATCTTTGTTAACTAAAGTGTTTACCATTGTTCTTAACTCATTAATTGTAGTTGCCTTCATCTTTTAAGCCAGTGGAAGGGCTCTCAAGACTTTGGAAACTATTTCATCTTCACCTAGAAATCCTCCACAATATTGAATTCCCATAACAATCTGATTTACTCTTTCCATAAACACAACAATTCTTTCATTTTCTTCCATTTTCAAGTTTTCATATCTTACCCGGTAACCATCAAGTTTAGCAATTTCGACATTAGGGTCACCTTCATTCAGAGTTTTCAATTTGTCCCACATAACCTTAGCCGATGATTTGTCAATTAATCCCATGACATGTTGATCAGTAAGTGCACACAAGAGGGCTTCTCTAGCTCTGCAATCATTTTCAATATTCTTATCCAAGTCTGTAGGAGTAGGATTTGCAAATGTCATATCATAAGGTGTGTATCCTTTCTCAGTGATCTCCCAAATATCCTTGCCAAGACATCTAAGATGAGTCTCCATTCAAATTTTCCATATCCCATAATTTGTTCCATCAAGCTTAGGGATTTCTCTTCTGAAAATAGTTGCTGGTGGATTAGTAGTGTTAGCTGCCATAGGATCTACCTCAAGTGGTTAAGCTTCTACAAAAGAGGACCAAGGCTTTGATACCAACTATTAGGAAAACCAGTGAACAACTAAGAGGGGGAGGGAGGGTGAATCAGTTGTTAATAGATTATAACTTTTAATCCACAATATAACCTTAAACAAATCAAGTACCGGTAAGACACTAACAGATGTCGATAGGAACAGATACTAGTAAACAATACAACTTAACAATTAACTAGATAATCAATGTAAAGCAACCATACCACATAACACCATGATTTGTATGTGGAAAACATAGAAAGGGAAAAACCATGGTGGGAAGCCTATCCATAGTCAGATGATACTTCTGAAAAAGTATGTGTTACAATGAGGGGTCTGCACTTGTAGGAAGGCACACTGCCTAAAGCCTACTTCTCATTACAAAAGAGTCTCTCTGGCTATAGAGAGGCTGCAACCTTCTCAAGATAATGGACAACAATCCAATAGAGTGAACTACCAGAAATAGCATCTATCATGCTCGATTACAATTCTGGTTAAGTTCAATACTGGAGGACTAAATCCTCTTCTAAATCCAATATGATCACCAATGATCGACCAATTCCTATGCCTGAATGATATTATAATATTCACACATTACATTCCTTGACAATGATCTTTCCATTAACCATGATAATTTACAAAGAGTTTCTACCACTTATTTATACAAACCCTAAGGCCTAAACCAATTAGGTCGGCCACCTAAAGATATTACAATAAGATCATTACATTATTCCTTATTACAATGATATGTCACGTCGACTGAAGATCAAAACAATAATAACAAATTCATGAAACATCCAAATAACGTGTAGAGTACACATTAGCATGATACTAATCCATAACCTAGATAGGTATTAGACCTATTCTCGGTCCACCACGCCAAAGCAACATCTTCAAGCAGTTGAATCGTGACCAAAGAACATCTTCAACATCCCAAAATCCATGAGGAAGTTGCACCAACAACAATTATGAATTTTGTCATGATTCCTCAATGAGAATTCTATCGGTAAAGCCTTAAACTAGTGTCAGTAAGGGTTCACCAGAGTGTATGATAACATCTAATTACCAAGCCAATACCAACAGACCAAAATATGCTCATGGAGCATATAACACATGAAATCAAATATACTTTATTGATCCAAACATGTCAAAAGTGTCAACAGATAATCTCTTCTGCCGGTAACACTAGATCTTCTACTGGTAACCAAAAACCATCTGTCGGTAACCATCCATAATAGCTAGTGTTGACATCAATGAAAAAACATCAATGCAACACATAATAAATTCATCCATAATGCCAGCATGATTTTCTTTGTGACAAGGCTTTTATGGACTACAATTGCCATTGATGGAATCTCCTTGTATTGCCCTTACGTTTGGGGCCTTGAAATGGAGTGTACGCCTTATGATGGCACTATCTACTTTGTATTCTACAATATTCTCATGTCTCCAACTCAGATTGTCTTTTATGACTAGATATATCTTAAATATATTGTTGCTTCTGGATTTGATTGTGTGACTTTATTTGCATCAACATTTTGGATCACACTATGTGATCCATTATTAGGATGTTTAGACAATGCCAGGATAAGAATGAATGTTTATATATATCTTTGTTAATCATTATCTCCTTGAGTTGTGTATGCCTAAGATTGAAATATTGTTCTTGATAGTCTTGTTGCTCACTATTTTGTAGAGTTTTCCTTAGGCACGTGCACTATCACATCTTGACCTTTAAACAAGGTCTAGAAATATACCTAACCCTACATTGTTATCCATGACTTCATACTGAGTTCTAGGTCTCTATCTTTATAATATCCTCCTTTGATAGTATTTTTAAACAACAATATGACTATTTATGAATGCTTTATATATTGGCTGCAAGATATTTTTGACATTTACTATTATGATTCCTTATGATAAGTCTTCTCATGCCTTCTTGTAGCTATTTTATCTTTATCTTCCAAATAATGAAGTACCTACTGCGCAAAGGGTGCTGCCCCTTTGCATTTATTAATCTATTAAAAAAAAAAAGTACCTCCTGCGTTTAATCCTTTGTAAGCTCACTAATATTAATACTGTTGATATTAATCCTTTGTAATCCACAAAAGTCAACCTGATAGTAACACTCACAAGTAGAAGCATGTGATCAGGATAGCATACACCCTTTAAGTCCATCGGCATAACACACACTAGTGGCAATGGAGAAATATTGTCTTGCCGATAGCCGATGAGGCTATTAGTATGACTTATCCCGATGGACCTTGGCAAAAAGTAAAATGCATTGGCAAAGGTTACAGCGATAAAGGGTCATCTATGTAGACAAAACCAGTCGAGATTTTTTTTTTTAAATGTTAGGGAAGCTCAAAATTTAGACGAACACCACAAGACAACCGACGATGTTGCCATACCTACAATGACAAAAACATCACAGGATGCAGCCTCCTTCGTCATCTTAATCATTGAAATTTTGGCATCTCCTTGAAGATGGTCCATCAACAGAACACAGACTAGCAACAATGGATAAATCATGTCTTGCCGATAGCCGATGAGGCTATCGAGAAGACGTATCCTGATGGAAACTGGAAAAAGGAAAATGTATTGGCAAAGGTTACGATGTTAAAGGGTCATCGACAACATTTACGGTGATAAAATGATGCAACGAGGTCATAACTTCGACGTCTCCTCATCAAACAAACATGTCGCCTAGCAACAATACATAAATCTTGTCTTGTTGATTGCTGATGAGGCTATTGGCAAGACTTGTCCCAATGGACACTGCCAAAGTAAAAATGCATCAGCAAAGCTTACGATGATATATAAAGGGTCATCGATAGAGGTTATGATGATAAAGGATGCAACAAGGTCAGAATTTTGATGTCTCGTCATTAAAAACACATACCATTGGTGCATAGAAATTTTTGATGTGGTGTTGTTTGAAGTTCGACGTGAATCCCATCATTGGAATCATCGAAAAAAATGGCAACAACCAAATACGTAATAATTGTGACATTTTGTTGTTTGAGTTCCGACGAACGGTCATCGGAAAACTGCTCCAAATGTACTAGTGTTTATAACCAAAAGATTCTTGATGTTGTAGTTTGATACCCTAGAATTAGTACTATTGAGGCAATAAGGAAAATATTTTGTATCCTATCTTAGTTGTAAATTAAAATAAAATATCATATACACATAATAGACTCAAACTTTGAAGTATTTGTATTCATATATCAATATATAATCATTGCATTTCTTATGTATCCTTTACACATATATCTTATATATATTCCTTATATCTTCTTTATATGTTGTTTATGGCTTATCTATTTTGGTGAATAGATCTATCTTATCTACTCATATCTCCCACAACGGATGTTACCCTTAGATAATATATTGAAAGTATAACCTATCTTCTAAAGCTCATATTCTAAAACCTCATTTTTGGTTTACAATGGACTAATTTCTATATACTATTTTCTAGCCAATATCATCCCCATGTTAAAAGTTTGAATTTTTGTCAACTCAACTTGCTTGTGGAAGAATATCTTTGTATATAGTCTAGATGGGCTTGAATTTATCATCCCATTGCTTCTTTGTCATCTATGGCTAATTGATGTGAATATGCAACTATAGTAGTTGAATCTCTATATATTGAAGGGGATCTGAATGTTTCTAATGAAGGTCTAGATATCCTCAATAATGTCGATAATGTATACTAACTGAAGGCTAACAAATCATCTCAAGTGCCTAAACTTCCTTTGGGCTTTGTCCTTTTGGTCTTGAACCTGTTGATACTAATCATGTGGCTCTTCTATTGTTACTTATTCTACCCCATCCATATCCTTAAAGGAATCATACTGTTGGGACCTTTGAATAATTCTCACCTCCACTTGCTCCATCTGATTTTTGAGGGGGCCTAAAAGATTTATCCACCATAAACAAACCTAGTACAATTGATTTATTTTCAACTCTAAGTTTTCAGTGATTGCAAGTTCAATCTGAAGGGTGGTCTAAATTGTGGCACATTGGTGTCTTGCTTCATCTTCTTTTTCCTTTTCAAGCTTCTTTTGCATCTATTTTTTAAGATTATCAATCTAAAAGGATAAATATTGAAATAGTTCATCCACTAATGCTTGAGCTATACTAGAGCTATCTTAGAAGGTTCCCCTTTTACATATGGGTATTTCTCCTAAATATATTTAATCACTTCCTCTATCTTCTCCATTCTATGTACGTGCTCCTTTGGAACATTCTCCCAAATCGATTGATGAAGAATGTCCCATAACTAAAACTTATGTAGAGGTGAGATGTTATTGATGTCTACCTAATTATTAGCCACTATAATTTGAAGTAGCTATCTAGAGGCTTTTAGTTTTTGTTGTTGTGCCAAAACATTGTAGATATTCTCCACAGTGGAGGTCCTTGATGATGATGCAATATCGATTCAAGGAAGTGGGGGAGTTACTAATGCTTTTAGTTCCTCCTTTTTCTATTCTTCACACAACTTATTATAGTTCTTGGTAGTTGCCTTTGTTATCTCCATTTGTATCTATTGAATGGATTTTCATCTTGCATAGCATCAACTTACCAATCCTCTATTAGGTTTGAAATTTCATTTTTTGCTTCTCCTTTAATTTGGTCAGTTGTGGAGGTGTTAAATACGAGGCGATAGTTTGAATGGATAGCTCCTTCAAATTTTCCTTTTATTGTTGTGCTCTAGCTCTTCAGTCCCTTAGGGTAGTTGTTAGTAGGCTTGGAAAGTTTTGGATGAAATCTTCCAGAGCATTTTTTATGCAGCCATATTACCAAATTAAGGCCTACTTTTTAGTGTGCTTCTTTTTAGTGTCATAGCCTTATATGTATCCAATGTCTTTACAAATACTTGGGAGGAGAAGAGAATCTCATATAATTGATCCTCATCTAGAACAGGGACTTCTTGTCTTAGCTCTAGTCTAGGAATTTCTCCTTCTACAACTTTGACCTCCTCTTCTTCACTTTCTGTCTCTAGCTCTAGTATTCTTTGTGCTCATTGTTTTTTCTTTTCTTTTGAGTGCTCATTTGAAGGAGGGCTTTGGTTGCTTTTTTTTTTTTACAACTTCACCTTCTTTGGTCAATGGGTAGCCTCCATTTAACTTGTTAGATTCCTCTATATTTTTCAAGAATGGTGTTTGACGTTGTAGTTGGTCAGATCTTTTTCTAGGCGTGGTCTAATTTTTATTGGTTCTCCTTGTTCCTCCTTGATGATTATTTCAATTTATTTTATTTTCTTTCCCTTCTTCTCAACTTTTGTGGCTTCTTTATCCTTTTCTAGTGAATCAAATAACTCCCTTGCACTCTAGTTTCTTTGTGTCTTCAGATATTTGGGAAGTTGTAGGAGCCCTTGTGCATAGGACTTGACTTCTACATCTGAAACTTCATATGGAAATGGAGGTATCCATGAAGTATGGGGTCTATGGTATCCACTATAATGAAGTCCTTGTCAACTTGAAATATAATGGTGTCAATGTACTTGTAGTGTTGTAAATTGTATTCCTTTAATTAATGAGTTCAATTTCACACTATCCTAGGACCTATTTTAATTCTCTCATTCCTCTTAGTATTTTGGCACCTTTCCTTGATTTAAATTAGTATTTAATTCAATATTATAAGTATTATTTTAATTTAATACATTGACACTCCTATTTTGGTCCTTTTTATCTTTTTTCATTTCAATCTTATATGGGTCCTATGTCTTTTTTAATTTCAATGCACTTCCCCCTCCCCTAAATATTTTAATTTTTTTATATAAATTACAGTTTTATTATCATAGCCCTATTATCTCGCAACACTAAAAATTGCTTTGGTTACATTATTGTTTATTAATATGACATATGAGTATCTATTTTAATCATAAGTGCATTTGATTAAATGGTGTTGTTATATTATTTTGCTAGTTCAATTTCATTTTTTATTCAAGATGGTCATGGTGTTCCTTGATGGTATGATGAAAGAATAAGTATCTCGTAGATTACTCGGGGGGGGGAGTGAATCAGTAAACTAAAAAACTAATACAAACTGTATGTGAGAAAAGTGGTTCAGTGAAATCCAAAATGCGGAAATATTTCAATGACTTGCCCACACACCCATGGGAATCTTGGTGCAAGTTATGGAGCCATGAGGAATTGCTCAACTTCCCAAGGAGCGTTCCATGCTTCTCTATCTCACAAGGTCCCTCAAGCCAATGTCTTTGCTCTCAGATCACTGAGCAAAGTGACTTAGGGGTGACAAATGCAAGAATGAGGTATGCTTTTGATTGAACTTAGTATGAATGCATCCTATTTATGCATGATTTTAGTAAATGAACTAAACTAGATGATAAGATGACAAGGTTAGTAAAAATACTATCCTAACATGATATACTAGTTATGTGATTTAAACTAATGATAATAGAAATACTCTAAAATGCTTATTAGATTAATTTCTATTGCAAAGAGAGGCTAAATTATTTAAAATTAAGTATAAGTATGATGCTAAAGACTTGGATTCTTGAAATGGAGGAATGAGGGTTCTATTTATAGAAGAAACAGGGCAATGGATGGTCAGGATTGAAAGTTATCAATCCATGTTTGCAATTCTCATCAATGCAATTGTGACAATTATCAACATAAGACTGCTTGAGAGGAGAGGTAAGAAGCATTAAATGCTTGAGAAGACCTTGTGGTTACCTTAGAAGGTAAAGGTAAAGGTTAGGTTAAGGTTATCCATTGGATAAAGCTTTTACCCAAAGGATAAACTCTTGTGCAAAGGTTAAAGGGATAACCATGGTCAAAGCAATGAATGCTTGATGAGACCCCTGGGTTAGATGAGGGTTGAGTTAGGCAAAAAGTCTCTAACCATGCCACTAAGGGTTAGTTAACCATTAATGGTTTGAAGACTTTGGGGACAAATTTATAAGTCCTTCCAAATTTGGGGGTTTTCAACAAGTTAGCTTGTTGAAGGCATAAAGGCTTTAATGCCTTTGGAAGACTTTACTCCAAATTTGAGAAGTGACCTCCTCAAATTTAGGGAAAGGGGATAATTGATGGGTTTAGGTTAATTGATTATGATTAGAGGTATTCTAGAAGAATTTAGGAAGAGGGTTAGGAGGCAAGTGGGAGACGTAGGAAAATGCAAGTGGGTGAGGAATAATAGGATTTAATTAAAATAAATTGCTTTATTTCAATTTGGTTGCAAGTTGGGGATTTAAATAAATTAGATTTATTTAATTGGGGTGAAGTATTTAATTAAATCTAAATTTAATTAAAAAGTAGAAAGAAGGGATTTAATTAAATAAAATGATTTATTCAATTAAATGATATAAAGGGCTAAAGTGAATTTAAATAAATAAATTGAATAATTTATTTAATTAAATAGAAGAATGTGGGTGATTTAATTAAATTATATTTAACAAAGGCAACTGATAGGGTTTACCGGTTAGATAGTATAGAAAGGGTTTAACCTTATACACCAGTTTATCGGTTCAACTCACATACTTACATACCGGTTTACAACATCTTCCACAAAGATCTTCCTATCGGTTACCAGACAATATCAACAATAACAATACCATTACCGATTCAATTGACATCAATGACAACATAACATATCATTAATGCAATCTTCATGAAAATGCCAACATTCATTTCTATGCATATGATGACAACTTAGCTATTCCTTTCATCCATAGCTATGATTTACCCTCTCCCAAACTTGATCCCGTCGACGAGGACATTTTGGTGTAAGAAAATACTATCAAAACTTCTTTCAAAAATATCCCTCCTAAGGATGAACCTTTCAAGAATGATGTTGATCCTTCTCCTAAAATGTACATCCCGCGTGAGGATCATTTGGTGCAAGAGGATGATTTTATTGCTACTTCCTACCTTATTTTCATTTCAATGACATTCCTTCTAGAGATTAAACATTAATGATATCCCTCTCCTTAAGTTTTTTTTACTCATGAGAATACCTTGGAGCAAGAGAATTATTCCATTAAGACTTCCCTTCATGATAATTTTCCTGCCTCTCACTTTGCTGACATCCCTTCTAGAGATGAAGTATTGATAAATTGTACTTATCCCTCTCCCAAAATTGATCCTATTCATGAAGAATTTTTGGTGCAAGAGGAATATATCACTAAAAATGTTCCCAATGTTGTCTTTCCTAAAGGTGAAGCTTTAGTAGATAAAGAAATTGATCAAGTTAATTCAATTCATGTTGTTGGTTATGTGAAGCCTAAAATTGTTGATCACCTTCTTCAAGATGACCCTCAACCTCAAAACAAACCAATGATTGTTGTTAAAAGTGGATTGAATCATCAACCAAATTATTATGTAGTATCTCACACATATAACACTCCAAACAACAATAAACCCCTCCTCAACATTTTCTTCCTTTGCCCCCTTGTCTTTTACAACATGTTGTTAGGGAGTATTATCTTGTTGAGAAACTTCATGCCACTCTAGCTAATATCTCCCTTTGGGATTTGATGCAAACTTCACTCACATACCTTGGATGCTTAAATAAGCCCTATAGAAGGAATTTGTCTCACCTTTACTAGACCAAATGATATAACAACCGTTGTTGATAGTATGCATGAAAATATTGTGCTCCACAGTCAACATGAGTTACCCTATTTGGAAATTCAAAATCAATATGATCCTCTCATGATTATTGTGCTCATCAATTGTATTTATGTAATACTTACTATAGTAAATAATGATTCAGGTCTTAATGTGTGTAGCATTGACTTGTTGCGTAAAATCAATGTGGATACTTCTCTTGTTCAAATCAATTCTCTTTCTATTCATGGCTCTGACAATGTTGGTGGATAGTCCTTAGGTACAATTACCTTACCTATTAAGGTAGGTCAAGCTATTTTACCTAAACCTATCAATGTCATGCCTGATACTTGTTGACCTATTTTAATCCATTTGATATAAATATCCACAAAAGATACTTGTGCAAAGGTTAAAGGGATAACCATGGTCAAAGCAATGAATGTTTGATGAGACCCCTGGGTTAGATGAGGGTTGAGTTAGGCAAAAAGTCTCTAACCATGCCACTAAGGGTTAGTTAACCATTAATGGTTTGAAGACTTTGGGGACAAATTTGTAAGTCCTTCCAAATTTGGGGGTTTTCAACAAGTTAGCTTGTTGAAGGCATAAAGGCTTTAATGCCTTTGGAAGACTTTACTCCAAATTTGAGAAGTGACCTCCTCAAATTTAGGGAAAGGGGATAATTGATGGGTTTAGGTTAATTGATTATGATTAGAGGTATTCTAGAAGAATTTAGGAAGAGGGTTAGGAGGCAAGTAGGAGATGTAGGAAAATGCAAGTGGGTGAGGAATAATGGGATTTAATTAAAATAAATTGCTTTATTTCAATTTGGTTGCAAGTTGGGGATTTAAATAAATTAGATTTATTTAATCGGGGTGAAGTATTTAATTAAATGTAAATTTAATTAAAAAGTAGAGAGAAGAGATTTAATTAAATAAAATGATTTATTCAATTAAATGATATAAAGGGCTAAAGTGAATTTAAATAAATAAACTAAATAATATATTTAATTAAATAGAAGAATGTTGGCGATTTAATTAAATTAGATTTAACTAAATAGAGGAATGAGAATAAAATGAACATTAAATATTCATTTAGGAATATCGTCATTTTTATATGTCTACATTTTGCCCCTCTTTTAAGTGACATGTGTGCACATGTTGATTCAAAGAAAAATGATGTGTCGTCAAAATTTGATTATGATCAGTGTGATGTCATGTCAAGATGTTCATGTCGTGTCTCAGATTTGATAAATGATGTTGATAATGCCCACTCGGGAGATGAATCAAAAATTTGAAAATTTGATTTGAGTTGATAAATTTGATTGCAATTTAAATTTTGTCTATGTTGAATGTGATAATTTGATTCATCTCCCGATAATGATGTTTGTTAGGGTTAGAAGTGAGACCACGAGCAATTTTCATGTTCCACCACGTAACCCTAATTTCCATTTACCCTATAAAAAGGTAAAAAGTGATTTATTTTGTCTCATTTGTGCTTTTTGACTTGGAGAAAGTGACATTTGGAGAGAAATTCAAGATGTCGGTTCCCTTTGCTTCTCATCGATTCAAGCACGTTCAGAGGTATCGGAGGCCCCCCACGTATGGACCACCGGTAAGTCATCATTTTTTACCCCTTTTTTTATTTTTGTTTTGTAGTTTTTGATCATGTTTTTCATTTTTTGCACGTGGATTTAATGGTTTAGCACGTTGGGTAAAAATTGCAGCGCACACAATAAGTAGCATAGCGCGTAGCATCCTAGGAACTAGGGTAGCGTCCAGGTAGGTTAGAATAGCGTAGAGGGGGGGTAGGATAGCGCATAGTCATAGTTTAGCGCAGAGGGTGCACAAGGTAGCGCATAGGGGGAAGCGGGTAGTACATCGCTCAGACCTAGCCCTTAGGGTTAGCCAGGGTTCGCATGGGTAGGTTAGGGTAGCGCGTAGGTGTGACATGGCACATAGGGTTAGGTTTGTAGCGCAGGGCTAGATTAGGGTAGCGCGTAGGGGTTTTTAGAGCGTCAGGTGTTTTGGGTGGCGCATTGATAGATCAGGGTAGCACATAGGTGTGTTTTAGCGCGTAGGGTGCATGTGGTAGTGCATAGAGATTGTTGGATAGTGCACGCAGAGCAGTGTAGTGCGTGGATAAAAGTTTCTAGCGCGTGGGCAGAAAAATTTGGGGAAAGTTGGATTTTGGTGAAGATTATGAGATGAAGAAAGATAGGTAGGTGTTTGCCAGTTTTGTTGGGATGGGTATTATAGTTAGTCTGCATGTCTGCTGTCGTTGTTTTGATAATTTGTCCAATATGAGTTTTGATATGGTGTTTTTGATATGAATTTATGAGATAACTTGATTTGATTTGCAATGTTTCAAGTTGACATTGATCTGATATTGATATGATATGATGTGGATTTGATATGGATTTGTGATGTGATATGAACTTGATTTGATTTGCAATGTTTCAAGTTGATATAAATGTGGGACTTGAGTTATTTTTCAAGTCGATATGGTTGTGGAACTTGAGTTGTGTTACAAGTTGATATGAATGTGAAACTTGAGTTGTTTTACAAGCTGATATGAATGTGAAACTTGAGTTGTGTTACAAGTTGATATGAATGTAAAACTTGAGTTGTTTTACAGGTTGATATGATATGATATGGATATTGATTTGATATGATATGGAACTTGATTAGATTTTCAATGTTTCAAGTTGATATGGATATGATGTGGATTTGATATGGAAACTGATATTGGACATGGTTTGCTTGTGAGAGGAGCGGCTTGGGGTTGTGCAGTCGTGAGAGCAACTTTTGAGACTGTGGTCATTGATACCATGATTGACACAGGTAGACAGGGATATCATTGAGAGGTGTGGACTATCCTCTTTGTTGGAGATGCCCTGATATATCATTAATTGGGGTTTATTGACCACTTTAGCCGAGAGGTGGCATTGTGACACCAACAACTTTCATTTGGCGACAAGTGAGATGACAATGACACCTGAGGATTGCTAACGGATTCTGTGGATTCCTGTGGTAGGTGCACTTTTACCATATGAGTAGACCGAGGAGGGTGGGACAGAGGCTCTGCGTTGGATATTATAGGATGATATAGTTTGCGGATATGAGATCCCCTGGCAGGAGTTCATTGATTTGGATTACGCTCCTCTACCATTAGTGCTGGCAGGATTCATAGGTGGTTTCTTATGTCCCAACCGTAGGTCGAAGGGATTGGTAGTAGGGTGGGGGTTAGTCCTAGAGGACATGGTGACACAGGGTCACCGATTTGCATGGAGTCTGCTATGTTGGCCCACTTATATAGGGATCTACATCAGGTGGTTTACTTGGGATACAATAGTCTCTCAACTGGGGTCATATTGCTACAAGTATGGGCATGGGAGCATATTCCCACAGCTAGGCCACTTGCGGACAAAGATAAGCCAGTTGGTCATGCGTATGCGTATGGATACAGAGGGATAGTTGTCCAGTGTAAGCTGGGCAAACTAGAGCATTGGAGGCGAGTGCTAGATGATATTGATACAGTTGTCTGGAGACTGTATACGGATTGCGAGGTATGGGAAGTGGATGGGATGGAGATGCCCTATGTCTATATGTCTTGATTTCTGATAGGGTGGACACCCTTTGTTATTGAGAGGTTCCTGCACAGTCAAGTGTTGCAGCAATATGGATGACAACTGGGGATACCATAGGGAGCATGCATGTATGCTCGATGGAGACAAAATGTACAAGAGTGGGGACCCACTATTGATAGTGTGGCTATGGTTGAGGATTTCTTTCACCTAGCCGACCAGATATGGGACTATGCCTACGAGATAGTGGATGCGGGGATGACCGATGAGTTTGCAGCACTCTTTGCGGCTCATGTTGTGGCTAGGATATCGGATCCAGCGAAGATGATTCTTGCTTTTGATGATGACGAGGATGAGTAGGCTGAGAGGCTAGGAAGACGAGGAGAGGAGGGAGAGGAGCTGGATGAGGGAGGTGGGGATGGTGGAGGTGATGACTGTGGAGATGGTAGAGGAGGTGGTCAAGGTCGGCGTGTGGATAGGGGGAAAGTTGATCAAGGGAGGAGAGGGGATAGAGGTGGAGCTGGTGGTGACAAAGAGATATGGGTGGAGAGAGTAGTGCAGTGGGCTGCGGGTGATACAGGGAGGGGAGGTTTGGCTATTGGAGCTGGTACGATATAAGAAGAAATAATACAGCTTTCTTGAAACTGAATGTACATGTTTTAGAGAAGATACACCACATTGCAAATTTTTATCTATGTCTTTGTTGTTTTTTTTGACATGTATGCCAAAAATCAAAGCTACACATCTTAGCTTCTAATTCTTTTGAATGACTGTATGCACAAATGGACACATGCAAGTGATTGTTTGATAAATTTTCTAACAAAGTGTCATTTCAATGATAAAAATATAGAATGATGAACTCTTTAGGGGCGAGATATGGGTTATATATCCATCTTGGGTTTTATATGTATAAAGAATTTTAATATCATATTCATTACATGTTAAAATGAGATGCATAACTATTCATTATTTGAATACTTGAGGAAGTTTGCTTGACCTTTGCCTCAAAGCTTTCTGATTTGAGGTTGAAGGAGAGTGAGTGTAATCCAAATTACAAGCATGTAAATGTGTACCAAAGACCTACAAGTACCAACAAAGTGGCCTGATCCCAACTAAGACGAGAAGATATAATTTTGACTAGCATAATGTTTGAGAAAGATACAAGTAATGCAAAAAAATAGTTGGGAAAGGATCTTACAAGGTAAGAAATAATAGTCCAACATTATGCACTGTCAACTATGAAGGCAATCTCAAAGGGACAATAGGAAAATGAATTGTGATAAAATAAAATGTTTCTTTGAAGGATATATAGTCGATGTAGGATAGACTTCCCTTGACACTAAATAGTGGAAAGATAATGCAAATGACCATGATAATCATATCATGAATGGACAATAGATTAAGGACATCAAGCATAACCATGACATAGTTAGTCATGATAGCACCAAGGATGGTGATTTCATACTTAATCAAAGGAAAATGTGACTGATGAAGGTGTTAATCCTATGAGGATCTAGTTAATACTGAGAGGGGGAATGAATCGGTATTAAGACCAATTGAAACTTTAAACTCATAATCAAACTAGTCTCATATCTGAAACCATTTAACAAATATCTCAACTTCTTTAATCGAAGCTAATAACCTCTTTATCAGATTTGCTTAACACACTAATCAAATCATTTACCATATCTATCAATACTTTCACCACCAAAGAAATCATATAAAATTGATCATTTACCAACTCATTAACCTTATCAATCAGATCAAATACTTTCTCAAACAGCTTCTTATTAGTACTGGTAACCTCTAATAAATTTCTGATAAAACATCATAACCGGTGTCTCTCAAAAAATGCATGAAATGAAACATAAACAAGAACATCACATGAACACCATAAGTTTTTGACGTGGAAACCCAAATAGGGAAAACCCACAGTGGGAGTTGGCACCCAAAAACATTTGTACTCTTTCAAAGTATGCCCTGTTAGGAGCTTACAATATGCCCGGTTAGAAGCAGACCCTGTTTGGAGTCACCCGGTTAGGGGATTTGCCTAGCAGCTCGATTAGGAGCTTGATGATTTGTTAGGATCAACCTCATGAGGATTTAAAACTCTTTTGAGATCTACCCTGTTAGGAGACTTAAATGTTTAAGGCCTATTAGGACCTACACGGTTAAGGTATTTAACCTGCTGCAACTATTAGGGAACAACAGTAAGAAAATGATATGTTACTTGCACTTCTCTGCTTGCTTGGTTAGATCTAGTTATAAACAACACTCTGCAACTCTCAAGAAGATCTCATACTTAACTTGGATGACTTAACACATTCTCTAAGACCACCGACACCATAAACATCAATTGTGTCATCCCAAATAGCCATCTCAACTAGGTCTGCCACAAAACCTAATTACATCATGAATTTACAATTCAAATCATAAGAGATCATCACAGATCATTACAACAAATTACAATATAATATCAATCATTGGTTGATCATAACCCATCATGGAAATTCGATCTGTACCAAAGTCAAACCCTCAAAACACTCTACTAACTAGCATTTCACTAATTCTCAAGAAAATATTTCTTTAATCGTGTAAAAATAGAAATTAAATCTTTCACGTGGGTTGTGTTGTGTTACCAACTTAATGTAGACTTGTTGTTGATCACCGTCATAACATAAATCATTACCGGTTTGATGATTTCTTCACCGGTCTTAAACCCTAGTAAAACCTTCGCAAAACTTCATCAGAAAATTGAAACACACCTTTCAGTAAACTCCACAAGTTCTGGTTCTAGTCACATACACCTTTCCATAATACAAGTTCACCATCCAAACCTCAAATCACCCATCATCGTCGATCGACTGATCCAGTCAAAACAACTTTGCTTTACTGGTTAAAGTCCTATTTCACAGCCTTTAGTTCACTGTCGATAAACCCTATCTTCCAGTAAACCAAATCACTAAGATGAAAAAACAAGACATCGAGAACATCAGTTTCCAGCAATGACAACACAAATAACTGATCATGGCATCTATTGATAGAATCTCAATCTCTTCATCACAAATAGACTTCTATCCTTTACCGGTGTAGTCATCCATCTTCAATTGCATCACCTCATCATCAGTTATGCCAAATGCCAATAGAAGGAAGGGTCTTTGAGAAGAGATAGTAATCAAAGGTCTATCATAAGTAGTGCAATGAATTTAGTTTGTGCCAGTGATGGTGAAGGAGATGGCCATAGAGAAAGATATTGCTCAGGAAAAAGAGAGGACTATCACCATTAGAACCGTCATGATATGTGACAGAGATGCTCAAAGTCAACAATCATATGAAAGGGAAACGATATAACAAGGTAAGCATGATATTCATGAAGAGACATAGAGCATGATATGAACAAGATTTTAGTTAAATGTATGTGGGGTGAGTTTAGACAAACACTAGTACAAGGACATTTACCTAGAAGCTTTGTTGATAATAGACAACTTTCATGACTATCATAGTGAAGAAGATGACTCTATAGTAACAACAAACAAGTGGCAATTAATAATCCTTAATGACCTCCTACCGATTTTCAAACTTTTCCCACATGACCTATATGCATGGAGAGTGGATTGGAGTAGTTTGGGTAGTTAGAGGGCATTCATGACAGTAGTGAAGACTTGTCCATCTATCTAGGAGGTATTTTGACCAATTAGCCACCTATCCAAGAGAGTGGAGACAAAATTTGCAAATATCAAGGAGTTCTTGGAGCAAATTTAGGAACTTTTTCTATTGATAGAGCCAAATGCAAAATAGATCACTTATTCCTAAACACGACCTAAAAGCAACTTATAAGGATTCAAAACTAGAGATTTTGTTTTCAATGCCAAGTGAAGGTTAGCTACTTTGTCAAGCAAGTGAATATCATTAATTTTCCTTTAAGGCTCTCCTTTTCTTTCTCACATTGGCTACAATGTAAATACTACACTAGCAATAGAAATGGGGGGAGTTCTTTATTTTTTGCTAGGGGTTGTAATTATCAAAAAAATTGCCAACTAAAAGAATTGTATGTAACCCCAAACCAGTTATTTTTTTGACTGAAATAACATGTATTTTGTATAACCAAAGTATTATCAGATATGTATTACTGATTACATCACCTTTTAGTCAATAAAAATCAATCTTTACCTTCTAAACATCTATTATCTTGTGTGTCAATATTATGATCGATAGTATTTTTCTGATTTTATTTGTGAGATCCTTGAATATTAGCCTCATTATAACACCTTGAAACAAAGAAAACATATAATTATATAGGTTGTAAACTATGAAGTGAAGTTCTATCAAGCCTTAGTTGTGAAAAGTATATCTTTTCCCACTCAGAATTGTGAGAATTTTGTCTTCTTTACAAATCATTGAGGTATGGGTGCATGAAATGTATGAGTTGTGTGAACAAATAGTTGAGTATTGAAACAATTATGTGTCAAATAGTAATATGAATCTAAGAAAAAATTTGGTGCATCACCTATTTAGAGTTTAGATTTTGTTACACGTTCCTCTTTTCATTTTTCTCACTTGAAATAGTTTTAGGTGAAGTATCCAAAGTGAACCAACCCTCTCAGGAGGTTGACCTCTTCTTATAGGTTACCCACAACCTTAAAGGTCATCCCATGTTTCACTAGAATGGTTGAACTGATGAAATAGCTCTGATTCTGGGCAGACAACTAAGAGGGGGGTGGTGAATCAGTTGTCACAAAAACTTACGGAATTTAAACTTATTCTCAAATTTGATAATTAAACATGAAAGCATAAATGAGCAACACAACATGAGCACACATAACACCAAGATTTTTGATGTGGAAAACCCAATCAAGAGAAAAACCACGGTGTGAACCTACCCATAATATAATGATACTCTCCTAGAAGTATTTGAAATATTACAATAGGGAATGCACATGCATTCAGGCACACTTCCTAGAGCTCACTACTAGAAACAACAAGGGCTACAACCCAGGGAAGACTTACTGTCTTACAAATAGATTCAGATCACATTTGAAAGATCATGAAATGAATAATAGCATCTCTTAATGTTTGGTTACAGTTTCAGTTAAACACATAACAACTTCCTTTTCACTCTTTTTTGCCTCCGAAAGATTAATACATTATTTGCACATACATTTGATTTGCATTCATACACAACACCTCTCACTCACAACACACTCAATTACAAAGATATGAAATTTATTTATACATGACATCAACATTGTGAGGATCATCAAGCTCGGCTCAAAACTCACCACCTAATTACAAAAATATAACCATACACGCTACAAAAATCACATGTGGACCAAGGAATGTTGGCTAAGACATAGCACAGACCCAGATCACACGCCTTGAATATGAAACAACTCCAAGAATTATGCATCGAACATCTACAACATGCTACAAGCATTTGGTCGGCCACAAATATGAAGAACACTAACACACCATAAAAAATCATCGATTACGCACACAACAATAAATGCACACCACCAACACAAAAGGCACACGATCTAGAAACATCCACAAGCACCATGAATTACCACCACAACATCCACAATAACTCAAATTACTAGAATCACATCATCATTAAACCGAACCTCAAGAATACTAACTGTAATTACTGTCAACCTCGAAAAATAACCTACAAAGCTCCAAACCACAAACCACTTGAATTGAAGATACACACCAATGACTCAAACATTCCTTAAAATCCACAAATTAAGAAATTACAATGCAAAGAAATGCAAATCAAATTGCTAACACTCTGCCATCACAAAACAACTAAAAAACCAGCCACAACACAGATATCCATAACTCTGCAAATCTTCATGCAGACCACTGAAAATTATATTGAATCATATATACACAATCCTCTACAAACCCTTCAATCTGCAAACTTTGATCATCAACTTGCTGAACAAAATAACTCACTGAACTTCACTGCATCACTGTCATAGATAGACAAATATGTTGACATCAATGACAACACATCTCTCATATATCTCTTAAGTAAATATTTGCATCATACTTACAACAATCTCCAACAATCTCCCCCTTTGGCATTGATGGCAACATATGATGTGAAAAACAATCAATGACAAAGAAATCAACAACTCTCTCATATTACTATCTTCCCCTAAAATCCCTCTCTCCCAACACATTTTTTCACATGAATATCTCCCCCTTTGACACCAATGGCAAAGATACATATTTGCAATCAAAATTTAAAAAATGACTTACTGACTACTCCCCCTGAGTAGCAACATCCACTCATCAATTTAGATCAAAAGATATGACTGTGAAATGCACTAGATTGATGTATACAAATACATCTTAGTTCTGATCGAGAGGGGAAATCATCCCTAACTTCCCTCTGAGATACTCAAAAGTATCCTTAGGCAAAGGCTTCATGAAAATATCTACAATTTGTTCCTTTGTAGGCACATACTCCAATCTGACTTCCTTCTCATTTACCTTGTCTCTCAAAAAGTGAAACTTGATTGCTATATGCTTAGTCTTTGAATGGAACACTGGATTCTTAGAAATGTTAATTGCACTTGAATTTTCATAGTAGATAGCAATAGGCTCATCATACACAACTCTGATATCTTTCAACATCTGCCTCATCCATACCACTTGAGTACAATTGTTAGCAACAAGAATATGTTTTGCCTCTGCAATAGATAGAGAAATTGAATTATGTTTTTTGCTCAACCAAGAAACCAATCTTTTTCCCAAGAAATATGCACCACCACTAGTACTCTTCCAATCATCTACATTTTCTACCCAATCAACATCAATAAAAGCACTCAAAGTAAAATAATCATGTTTAGGATACCATAAAACAAAATCAACAGTTCCTTTCAAATATCTAAATATTCTTTTAACAGCTACAACATGAGATTCCTTAGGATCATCTTGAAATCTAGCAACAAGACAAACAACATTCATGATATCCGGTCATCTGAGTTAAATATAGTAATCCACCAACTATAGATTTGTATCTAGTCTTATTTTATTTAGGGGAATCATCATCCTTAGTCAACTTACATCTAGTCACCACAGGAGTTCCAACTAGCTTTGTATCCTCTAAACCAAACTTCTTCAACGGCTCTTTCACATACTTGGATTGAGATATAAAGATCCCTTTTTCTAAATTTGTGATTTGCAATCCTAGAAAGAATTTCATCTCTCCAATCATACACATCTCAAACTCATTCTGCATTTCATTAGCAAACTCTTTGCACAAACTATCATTTCCTCTGAAAATAATGTCATCAACAAAAACTTCAACAATCAGAATCTAATCATGGTCAATCTTGAAATACATATGACTATGAGTAGTACCTTTATTAAATCCAAGCTTTGCTAGATACTTATCCATCTGGCATAGCATGCTCTTGGTGCTTGCTTCAATCCGTACAATGCTTTCTTCAACCGACACACCATATCCCTTTGACCAGTTAACTAAAATCCATTTGGTTTCTCTATATACACCTCTTCTTTCAATTCTCCATTTAGGAATGTGGACTTGACATCCATTTGATAAATTTTGAAATCCTTGTAAGCAACATAAGCAAGAAATAATCTAACAGCTTCAATCCTTTCCACCAAAGAAAAAGTCTCTTTCAAAATCAATTCCTTCCATTTGAGAATATCCTTTGCAAACACGTCTTGCTTTGTTCCTAACAACTTCAGCTTGCTCATTCAATTTGTTCCAGAAGACCCATTTAGTTCCAATTACATTTTTGTCTTTATGTCTAGGAACAAGAATCCATGTATTATTCTTTTCAATCTGATTTAATTCTTCTTCCATTTCTTTTACCCAATGTTCATCTTTACATGTTTCATTCACATCTTTAGGTTCAATCTTAGAAATCAAACAATATTCAACCTGATCTTTTGTAATTCTTATTCTAGTCTAAACACCTTTATTTCTATCTCCTATAATATGATTTTCAGAATGATTCAATCTTACATACTTGGGAGCCTTAATATTTTCTTGAATTTCAGACTCTTGAGCTCTTTCTTCTGCACTTGCACTAGTTCTTTCACCTCAATTCATTGGATTCACCAGAACGATCTAAAATTGATTGTGGATCTGAGGTTTCTTCCCTTTGTTTTCACTATCACTTTAATCATCTGAATCATATCTGCAAGATCCATTTACTGTCTCTCATTTCTTTCATCTTTCATCAACCCTAACATTTGCACTCTCAACTATCTTTCTCAGTCTCTTGTTATAACACTCGTAGGCCTTGCTTTTAGTAGACTAACCAAGAAATATTCCTTCATCACATATAGCATCAAACTTCCCTTAATCTTTATCCCTTTTGATATATAATTTACTTCCAAAATTTTTGAAATATTTAATGGTTGGAACATGACCGAACCATAATCCACAAGGAGTTTTACCGGTATCACCTTTGATATGCACCCGGTTAAGAGTGTAAATAACAGTACTCACAAATTCTCTCCAATAAACACGTGAAACATTTCCTTGCAACATCATTTTCCTTGCATCTTCCTAAATGGTTCTGATCTTCCTTGCCACAACTCCACTTTGTTGAGGGGTTCTTAGAGAAAATAATTGTCTTGTTATCCCATGTTCTTCACAAAATGCATTAAACTCACTGGAAATGAATTCACCGCCTTTGTCAGATCAAACACTTCATCTTGAGACATGTCTCAGTCTCAACCATATCTTTGAAAAATTTTAACTTCTCTAAAACTTCAAACTTCTCCCTTAAGAGAGTAACCCACATCATCCTTGAATAATAATAAATCATTAATATGAAATATATGTCTCCTTGCAAGCTTCTAACTCAAGAAGGTCCACACCAATCAGTATGCACAAGATCCAATAATCCATTAGAAAAATGCTTCTTACCCTTGAAAGAAATTTTGGTTTATTTTCCTAACTAGCATTCCTTGCACATAGGGTTAGCAGCTTTCATCAACTTAGGAAGATCTCTCACAACCTGAGTAGAACTTATCTTAAGAATGCTATCAAAATCCACATGACACATCCTTTTATGCCACAACCAACTTTCATCAACTTGATAAATCAAACATCTTTTACTAGATCTATTCAAGTGAAAGATATTACGTTAGTCTTTGTACCTGATGCAATCTCAATTTCGGAGCTACCCAAGATTCTACACATTCCATTCTTCAACTAAGGATCATAACCCTTGTCCACCATCTATCCAACACTCAAAAGATTGTGCTTTATGACTTCTACATTCAAGACATCATCAGTATTGTGCTTACTATAGATAAAATCTACATCTTCAGGGAATTATGCTTGGAGGCATTGGTCGAGACATGTGAAAATTAGTCCAAAAGAGATCCAGAACTGTGCAGAGGTGATGGACCAGTCAAAGGTGAGAAAACCAAAAATCCATAATTTTGGGTATTTTATCTGTGTTTTAGTAATTTGCATTTTTGGAGGCCTTCAGAGCAAAATTTTGGGTTGAAACTGTCGCCGATCCCTTAGTTCAATAGCCAAAGGAATGGTGTTGAGGAAGTGAAACTATATCTTTTGAAGACCTTTTTGACAGTGTAAGCGGTTTTAAATTTCAACCACCAAATGGAAAGTTATGATTTCACCAATTCAAGACCATGTTGTTGTTGTTCGCAGAGAATACTTATGAGTGCACCATGTGTCAGCATGGCACAGTTTTTAGCAAGCCCATGGCTTCTCACTTTATCAAAGGCACGTGGGAATTCCATGTGTCGGCATTGTGGGGTTCTGAAAAGAAAAGGGAGAAGAAGGCTCTAAAAGCCCTTCCAACATGCCACATGTCATTAAAGTGCAAGCCCAGAGATGTTTTGAGCCTGAGGAGATTTCAAAATAATGCCTTTTTTTCTTTCAAGGGAGGAAGACCACAGAAGGCATTGTGTGGTGAAACCAGAGCATGAATTCAAAAGAAGCCCACGTGATGAGGCAGTTGCAACAAAAAAGGGATAATTTCCAAGTGGCGTTCATGTCGTGGGCATGAAAGGGGAATAATCATTACAATCTAGACAACTGC
Source organism: Cryptomeria japonica (assembly GCF_030272615.1). NCBI lineage: Eukaryota > Viridiplantae > Streptophyta > Pinopsida > Cupressales > Cupressaceae > Cryptomeria > Cryptomeria japonica. The sequence continues at coordinate 394,229,728 of NC_081407.1, read as the reverse complement.
AACAACCTCCATGATGATGGTGGACATGCAATAGATCTGGAGGAGTTTTTTTTAGTTTCAACCACTGTTTCAGATCACAGAGGTTTTCTCTATATAAGCCTGAGGGTGCATTGTAAAAAGGGGTTCCCAATTGTTTACCAATTTTGAAGAAGAAGAACACTTAGAAAATAGCTACGATTTTAGTTCAGACATTAGCATTGTAATTAGTCAATTGATAGAAAGAAAACATATCAGATTGTGCTTAGTTTGCCTCTGGTGTATGTTTATTTCTGTTTTATGGATGAATTTGTAGCTCTGTATCATTTCAAATGAATGTAACCTCTACCATGGATTATGTAAGGAACCGGAAGGGCAACTGAGAGGGGGGGGGGGGGTGAATCAGTTGTCAATGAATTTCAACCCAATTATAACTTAATCAAACTTGATACTTAATACCAGTAAACCAAACTTAATGTTGGTTGATATATTAGCATTTAATATTAATACCTGTGAAACTTAACGCATAAAACAGAAAGAAAAACAACATCCACAACACATTACACAAAGTTTTTAATGTGGAAACCCTGTAAGGGGAAAATACACGGTGGGAAACCTTACCCACAATCAGATGATACTACTGCAGATAGTAAGAGTATACAAATGGGGTATGCACATGCAGAAAGGCCAACTGTCTAGAGCACACTGCTCAAATGGGAGTCACAATGACTACAGTAGGATGGTTAAATCCTAGAATAATGTACGCCTCAAAATAGCATCTCCAATGCTGGATTTAGTACCAGTTAAGCTCTTATAAACACTTTCAAACCTTTCTTGAACCTTCTCTATGGTCCTCTCATATGATCTTCAATTTTTGTACATACCATGTTACAATACCATAACCTTACATACCACGCATTTTCTATATCTCATCTCACAAATGAGATTTTACATATATACAAAACCAAAGACCAGACGTGTAGGTCGGTTCACTAAGAATATTACAATTTAAATCAATTACAAATAAGTCAAGATGTGATGCATCATGTCGGCTCAATACATTTATAACAATATCTAATCAATAAATCATCTTCATAAAATGTCGTGCTGATCTGGAATAGATAACGAATACCGGTCCATAACATAGACCAATTTGCCAATAACAACAAATGTGTCAACCCGATTAGACCAATAACCAAAACACCAAAACCAAGTATCCAAAGCATGTCCTCAACATAATCAAGTGATCTCCAGATGATAACAAGTCATCATTAGTGTCAGTGAACAATATAACCCATTGGTGATCAATATACTGGTGATTGTGCATAAGTCATTGAACTTGTTGGTGAACACAATGTGTCGATTCAACATAACCATAGATCTCCAGATGGATAAGTGTTGACATTAATGAAAAAACTAATGCAACACATCCATAATACCAAAAATCTCCCCCTTTGGCATTGATGGCAACACTAGATGGAAAAACATCTAAGTGCCAAAATAGAATGCCAAAAACCAAAAACCAACAATCTCCAGAATAGATCAATACTAGAAATTAAAATACAAATGTATATCTCTCCCAATGAAATAATGTCTCCAAAAGAATAATCTCTCCCCCAAGGATAATGTTTTTCCATAGATATCTCTCCCCCTTTGACATCAAATGCCAAAGCAATAAAAAAAATACCAGAACATACAACCAACTAATAGAACCAACTACTCCCCCTGAGAAGTATCTCTCCTCCCTCAAAGTCGAAAAAAGAATTCTCTGTTAATTTCTTTCGATTTGATGCCAATCTCCAATTGTCTAAGTCTCTACCAGTGAGGGTATTACCCCAAGCTTCTCTCTGAGATATTCAAAGGTTTCCTTAGGCAAAGGCTTAGTAAAGATATCTACAATCTGCGCTTTAGTATTTACATAAACCAATTTCACTTCATTTGCTTCAACATTCTCTTTCAGAAAATTATATTTGATAGAAACATGTTTAGTCTTAGAGTGAAATACCAGATTCTTTGATATATCAATTGCTGTTGAATTATCACAATAGATGATTATAGGCTCTTTGCATTTTACCTTTATGTCCTTCAACATTTTCTTAATCCATAATACCTGAGTACAATTAGTTACTACTGCAACATATTTAGATTCTGCTATTGATAATGATGTACAACTCTATTTCTTGCTTAACCAAGAAATCAATCTGCTACCAAGGAAGAATGCTCTGCCAGTGGTACTCTTTCTTTCATCTACATCTCCAGCCCAATTTCCATCTGTGTATGCACATAAATCAAAATTTTCATCTTTAAGATACCATAAACCAAGATTTTTTGTGGCTTGTAGATACTGGAAAATCCTTTTTACTACTGATTCGTGATTTTCTTTAGGATTACTCTGAAGTCTTGAAACAATACATACTAAATTCATTATATCAAGTCTTGTTTGAGTCAAATACAATAAAGCTCCAATCATATATTTGTATCTTGTCGGATTAACAGAAGCTGAATCATCCTTCAATGTCAATTTATCAGTTGTAGGCATAGGAGTACTTACCAGTTTACAGTTTTCCATACCAAATTTCTTCAGTAGTTCCTTTAAGTATTTTGTTTGACATATGAATATACCATTATCAGTCTGTGAAATCTACAATCCTATAAAGAATTTTATCTCCCCAATCATAGAAATTTCAAGTTCTTCCTACATCTTATTAGCAAATTCTTTACATAATCCATCTTCTCCTCCAAAAATGATATTACAAACAAAAACTTCAATAACCAAGATGTCATCATTAGTCACTTTAAAATATAAGTTGTTGTCAGCATTACCTTTAGTGTAACCAAGCTTCAAAAGATATTTGTCCAATCTAGCATACCAAGCTCTAGGAGCTTGCTTCAATCCATACAAAGCTTTCCTTAATCTGCAAACCATATCTTTATCATTTGTTAATAAAAATCCATCAGGTTGTTCAATGTAAACTTCCTCTTCAAGATCACCATTCAGAAATGCACATTTTACATCCATCTAATATACTTTATAGTTCTTATGTGCTACAAATGCAAGAAATAATCTAACTGCCTCAATTCTAGCTACCAATGCAAAGGTTTCATTGTAATCAATTCCCTCTTTCTGTGAATATCCCTTACACACTAATATTTCTTTGTTTCTGATTACCTTACCATCTTCATTAAGTTTATTTCTAAATACCCATTTAGTTTCAATTACATTTTTGTCTTTAGATCGGGGAACCAATGTCCATGTATTGTTATTTTCAATTTGTTCTAATTCATCTTCCATTGCTTTAATCCAATGTTCATCTTGACAAGCATCAATAACGGATGTTGGTTCAATTTGAGAAATTAAGAATACCTCTTCATTTGCCAATCTTCCTCTTGTTATAACACCTTGATACTTATTCCCAATTATCTGACTTTTTGAGCGATTCAGTCTTACATACCTGGGTTTATTCACATGCTATTGTTCTTCAGCCACTATAGAATTCTCTGATAATACCGGTGTGACTGGATCCACATTTTGTACCAGTGCACTTTGTATTGGTTCATTTATGATCATCTCAACTACCGGTTTAGAATCTATAGACCTTGAATTTCCTCTAAAGTGTTCATCTATCTTTACATTAGCACTCTCAATGATCTTCTGCAATCTTTTATTAAAACATATATATGCCTTTCTCTTAGATGAATAACCAAGAAATATTCCATCACTTCTAGGATCAAATTTACCAACATACTCATCTTTCATAATATAACATTTGCTTCCAAATATTCTGAAATATTTAAGAATAGGAGTATTACCAAACCATAGTTCATAAGGGGTCTTACCGGTTTCACCTTTGATGTGAACTCTATTGAAAGTGTATACCATTGTATTCACTGCTTCTCTCCAGTACACATGAGGTAGATTTGCTTCCAATATCATGCTTCTGGCTACATCCAGGATAGTTATGTTCTTCCTTTCCACAATTCCATTATGTTGAGGTGTTGATAGTTGTCTTTTGATTCCATTCACTTCACATAATGTATTAAACTCCTTAGATGTAAATTATCCTCCTTGATCTAATCTCAAACATTTTATTTTCTTACTATTTTCATTCTTTACCATTGCCTTGAATAACTTGAATTTTCCAAAAGCCTCTGATTTCTCCTTGAGAAAAGTAACCCAACACATTCTAGAATAATCATCAGTAATTAGCATAAAGTATCTATCTCCCTATAGACTTCTTGTTCTTTCCAGACCACATAAGTCAGTATGAATTAAATCAAGAACATTATTGGATTTCTCAGAAATAATCTTAAAGGTTGTTATAACTTGTTTTTTGATTTAACATTCTTTACATACCGGATTATGAAGTTTTACAATCTTAGGTAAATCCCTTACAACCTTAGTTGAACTGGTCTTTACAATGCAATCAAAATTCACATGACAAAGTCTCTTATGCCATAACCAACTTCCGTCAATATGTTCAATCAAGCATGTCTTGTCACTGTTATTCAAATGAAAGATATTGCTTTTAGTCTTATTACCGGTTGCAATCTCCAATCCAATTCTATTCATGAGTGCATTTTCCATTTTTGAATTGTAACCAAAATCCCTTTTCAACTAATTGACCAACACTCAAAAGATTGTGCTTTAAACCTTCAACATAGTAAACGTTGTTAGTATTGTGCTTACCATCCAAAGATATAGTTCCTTTTCCTTTTATCAAACAAGCTTTATCATCGCCAAATCTTACTAGACCTCCATTGTATTCCTGAAAAGATAAGAATTTACTTTTATCACTAGTCATATGATGTGAACATCTGGAATCTATAATCCATTCATCTTTTTCTTCAATTTTAGCTGTCAGGGTCTGCTCTACCGATGGAACAGTAGGTGTCAGTTGATCTTATTTTATTGCAACAAAATCTCATCCATTGTATGTCGGTTCTTCATCAAAATCATCAGTAACTCCTTCATCAGCATAGTAACATGATTTATCTTTATTCTTCTTAAATTTGTATCTCTGATATTCAGGGTTAGCCTTATATGTTCTTTTAGCTTCCTCTCTCAATGTTGCATGTCTATTAGGACATCTAGATGCTATATGACCAACTTTATTGCAATTAAAACATTTAAATGGCTCTTTACCTTCATACTTACTTCAAATTGGACCTTTACGCATTTTCCTTGCAAATAGTGCTTCAACTTCTTCCAGTTCTTCATTTTCCCTCCTGATATCTTCAAGTTATTTTGCATAAAGTCCTTTCCAATCAGATTTGTCAAATGATGATGATGATGCTTTGAAGACTAAATCTGTCTTAATTGTAGCAACAAGACCAAATTCCTCAAGCTCAAATGCTGAAAGTTTTCCAACCTGGGTATATCTAGATATTGATGTATTAGGCATTGTTCTCAACTCATTAATGGCAGTTACTTTCATTTTGTATGATGGTGGAAAACCTCTTAAAACTTTAGAAACAATTTCATCTTCCTTTAAGGATCCTCCACAATATTGTATTCCTAAAACAATTTCATTAACTCTTTTCATAAAAGAAGAAATTCTTTCATCTTCTTCCAGTTTGAAATTTTCATACCTGACCCGGAAACATTCCAGTTTTGGAATTTTGAGAGTGGTATCTCCTTCATTCAATGTTCCAATTTATCCCAAATAGCTTTAGTAGTAGATCGGTCTGATAATCCCATGATTTGTTGATCTGACCATGTGCTCAAAAGTGTTTCTCTTGCTTTGCAATCATTCTCTTGATCCTTACCCAATGTTGGTGGATTAGGTTGATTTGTAGTAGAACCAACATAGCCATTCTTTGTAACTTCCCATATGTCTCTTCCAATGCAATTCAAATGTATCTCCATTCTGATCTTCCATATACCATAATTAGTTCCATCAAGTTGCAGACTGTCCTTCCTGAAAACTTTTATTGCCATAGGATCTTCTCAAGCTGTTAGACTTCTGCAAAAAGAGGACTTGGCTCTGATACCAATTGCTAGGAACTGGAAGGTCAACTGAGAGAGGGGATGAATTAGTTGTCAATGAATTTTAACCCAATTATAACTTAATCGAACCTGATACTTAATACTAGTAAACCAAACTTAATGTCGATTGACAAATTAGCAGTTAATATTAATACCATTGAAACTTAATGCATAAAACAGAAAGAAAAACAACATCCACAACACATAACACAGAGATTTTAACGTGGAAACCCTGTAAGGGGAAAACCTACAGCAGGAAACCTTACACATAATGAAATGATACTAGTGCAGATAGTATGAGTATACAAATGGGGTTTGCACATGCAGAAAGACCAACCGCCTAGAGCACACTGCTCAAATGGGAGTCGCAATGACTACAATAGGATGGTTAAATCCTAGAATAATGTACTACTCAAAATAGCATCTCCAATGCTGGGTTCAGTACTAGTTAAGCTCTAATAAACACTTTCAAACCTTCCTTGAACCTTCTCTATGGTCTACTCATATGATCTTCAATATTCACACATACCATGTTACAATACCATAACCTTACATACCACACATTTTCTATATCTCATCTCACAAATGAGATCTTACATATATACAAAACCTAAGACCAGATGTGTAGGTCAGCTCACTAAGAATATTGCAATTTAAATCAATTACAAATAAGTCAAGATGTGATGCATCATTTCGGCTCAATACATTTACAACAATATCCAATCAATAAATCATCTCCATTACGTGTCGTGCTGATCTGGAATAGATAACGCATACCGGTCCATAACCTAGACCAATTTATCGATAACAGCAAATATGTCAACCCAATTAGACCAATAACCAAAAAACCAAAACCAAGTATCCAAACCATGTCTTCGATATAATCAAGTGATCTCCAAATGATGGGTAAGTGCACAAAGATGGTCAAAAAGGGGGTATAAGTGGACACTTTTTTTTTGAAATCAGGTGAACCTGAAGTTAGAGGAAAAATTTGAAAGTCATCCACTCAAGATATGAAGATAATCAAAGAACAAATATTGTAGTACTCTGAATCTAGTTTCCAAACTACTAAACTTTTTCAAAATTGGATAAGATTAAGGGGGTCAAATCCTTCGCGCACGAAAAATTGACCCTGTTTTTTTCTGAAAAACATAACATAGTGTCTGACGTGCGCATCAAAAAAGTCATAGTTAGATTTAGTATTTTGACAAATCCTTTGGCAAAAAGATAGTTAAGTGTGAGCACTAGAAGATGTGTATTTTTTTGTAATTTTTTGTTGAGTATTTGTTTTTTAATGATTTTTCCAATCAAGCACATCATGAAAATTTGGTACCTGTTCATGCGCGAAGCATAAGTTGCACTAAACAAATCGAAAATACAATTTTTTTTAAAAAAATTGTAAAGAATAAAGTGCACTACAATAATATATAAAGTTTTTTAAATTTGGATACGTATATCAAAAGTTATTCAAAAAATGGTGCACCTATGTCTGTGAGAACTATGGAGACACTAGTAAACGAAATTCAATAATAATATGCTATTGTTGTTCAAATTGAAAAAAAATTATATGGTTAGAAAGCTCAAAAGATGGGTGAAAATATGGTGGCAATTTTAGAAATACCCACTTTATGAAGTGTAAACCTGATGATGACAAAGTCGATAAACCAAGTTGATAAAATAAAACACGTCAAAAATGAGAGAAATGGAGGGAAATCAAACTTCCAATCTATAGCTTTGTCATCCAGGCCTATTTCCAAGCCTAAAAAGTCAAAAACGTGTACAAGGTACGTATGGTTTAAAAAGCGCGTACGGGGTATTTATAGTGTAAGAAGCGCGTACGCACGTGTTTCCCATTAAACAGCGCGTACGCGCTATTGTATAATATGATATTCTATGTATAATATGTGTTTATTCATATAATATATGTAATATATAATATGTGTATAATATGACATTGTATATATAATATGTTTATATACATATAATATATTAAACATATATATACACATGTAAGTGTATCGTCTCTCCCTCTCAAATGCATACAAGGTCTCTCTCTCTCTCTCTCTCTCTCTCTCTCTCTCTCTCTCTCTCTCTCTCTCTCTCTCCCCTTCTCCCTTCCTCCATACCCCATCCCTCTTTCTCTTCTTCTCTCCCTCCATACCCCACTGCAACTGTGTCTACACTTCTATAGAAGTAAGTGAATTTATTTCTTATCTGCAACTTCCTCTTTGATTTTTATCATGTATTCTCTCCCTCCCTCTACCTCTCCCTTCCCCCCATGTTCTCTCCCTCTCTCCCTCTCCCCTCTCCTCTCCCTCTCCCCTCTCCTCTCCCTCTCTCCCTCTCTCTCCTTCTCCCCTCCCTCTCTCTCCCTCTCCCACCCTCTCTCCCTCTCTCTCTCTCTCTCTCTCTCTCTCTCTCTCTCTCTCTCTCTCTCTCTCTCTCTCTCTCTCTCCGGAGTTTATTGCACTTAATTTTTGGTTAAATTAGGCACATACTATAAATAGGAGGTTAATTAACACTATGTCTTGCGTGCCTTTGATGATAGGTGAGTATTCTCTCCCCTTCATTGGGTGACTAGAAAACCAGACTCGTCACTTTTCCATTTTAGTAGTGCAATAGCTTTAGCGGGCCTACCCTCCCGAGTAGCCCATAAGGCCGGGTGAGAGGGGAATGACCCAAGTGGTAACGGGCTAAAGCCAAGCATCTCCAAGCCACTATAAAAAAATTCACTTGTGATGAAAATTGCAAGAGATGAATGCTACATGCTACCATGACAACGTTATGCCTCCCTCAATGTCTGCATGGCACGCAAAAACTTTCAGAGCATAAGCTCTACAAACTGGGAGACCTTCTTAGCGGAGCGTAACACGCTACTGATTATGGTCACTTGAACGGTGCCCTTACTAGATACCAAATAGAATAGAAGCCACCCTATATAAGCCTTGGTACGACAGCTTTAGTGCAAGGGGATAACAGGTTTTCCCCCCAAGACACTCACCATTTGGCTCCTTGGAGGAGAGGTAGAAATCCTCGGCTTTCCATAGGCTACTTGTAGCCTTTCGAGGAGAGAGTGATTGGGTTATCCTTCGAGTCCTAGAGGCCCCTATCTGCCACCTCTCGACAATGACAAAAGTGCGTACCCCATATTAGGGTGCTTACACTTGCGTCATAGAGATTCTAGGTTGTGGGCTGATTTATCGCATTGTATCCATTTCCTTAGACTAGAAATTCTTTAAAGTGTCTTCTATTGTGCAAAACCAATGGAAATCATGGGCTTTGTTTGAGCCCTGCACATACACTTTGTGTTTAGATATTATGACAAAAGAAAGATAATTATTTGCATTCTGTCTACTGTGTCTTCACAATTCACAAAACAAAACCTCAAACTGTCAAAAACACTTCACATTTAAACTTTCGATAGACTCCCCTTTAGACTCTCTCTCTCTCTCTCTCTCTCTCTCTCTCCCCCATTAAGACTCCCCTTAAGACTATTTCTCTCTCTCATACTCTCCTTACAGGTCAAGCACAAAATCAAGTGGATGCTCCTGCTACAAAAGTTGGAGAAGGGTCAACCCAAGTTCAAAAAAGTATGTACATATTTAATTGTCTCTCTATCTTGAAATCCTTTTAAACTTATTAATACTTGGGTGATAAAATATGTTTAGTCTCTCTATCTATTTCTCTAATACTCTCTTTATGTAGGCCAAGCACAAGATCAAGTTGAAGTTCAACCTGCCGAAGTTGGACAAAGGTCATCCCAAGATCAACATGATGAAGCTCAAGAAAATGTTGGACGAGGGGAAGAACAATTTCAAGCAATGGAAGTTGGAGAAGGGTCAATATTTCTTCCTACTACAAGGGGAAGCACAATTTCAAGCAATGGAAGTCTCTACCTTCCCTCCCCCCTCTTCTCTCCCTCTCTCCCTCCCTCTACCTCTCCCTTCCCCCCATGTTATCTCTCTCTCCCCATGTTCTCTCTCTCTCTCTCTCTCTCTCTCTCTCTCTCTCTCTCTCTCTCTCTCTCTCTCTCTCTCTCTCTCTCTCTCTCTCTCTCTCCCCTCTCCTCTCCCTCTCTCCCTCTCTCTCTCCTTCTCCCTCCATCTACCTCTCTCTCTCTCTCTCCCTCTCCTCTCCCTCTCTCCCCTCTCCCTCTCTCCCTCTCCCTCCATCTCTCTCTCTCTCTCTCTCTCTCTCTCTCTCTCTCTCTCTCTCTCTCTCTCCCCCCTCTTCTCTCCCTCTCTCCCTCCCTCTACCTCTCCCTTCCCCCCATGTTCTCTCCCTCTCTCTCCCTCTCCCCTCTCCTCTCCCTCTCTCTCCCTCTCCCCTCTCCTCTCCTTCTCTCTCCCTTCCCCCCCTCTTCTCTCCCTCTCTCCCTCTCCCTTCCTCCATACCCCTTCCATAACTTTTTTAAGGCTTATTAGCACGTACGCGGTACTCTTTACTCATAAGTGCATACGCAGTACTTATTACTCATAAGCCAAGAATATCGTTGGGCTTGCCAACATTTTATGGCCTAGCAGCATGTATGCGGTTATCAATGTAGCACGTATGTGGTTTATAGACATAGTTTTAGTTGCCCAAGAGCCTCAACGACCTCAAAAGAAGTTTTTGAGGTCGTTGAAGGCCCCACTGGAAATGTGTCTGCACTTCTATCACTGTTGTATACATAAAAGTAAGTGAATTTTTTGTTTTTTGCATGATTTCAAATGATTGAATTGTTGTTTTTATTAGTTTTTTGTTTTTGCATGGTTTCAAATGATTAAATTGTGATTGTTTAATAGTTTGATTCCAAAAAATAGTGATAAGATGCATACTTATGGTTATTTATTTATTTTTGAACTTTTCTTTACATATATATGTAATATGATTCTATTTAGGTCAACCGATCTCAACCATGGGAAAGAACAAGCGAGGAACGATGTAACAACGAGAGGCTCAAAAGGAAAGAGAAAGGCAGCGTATGAAGAAATTGTGTGACATAAGAACAATGGGAGAAGAAGGTATGTCAACCTCAACATCTCAATTCGATTTACCAAATGAATATAATGCACCTAATGCAATTGAAGAAGAAACATTTGATAATTTACCATTTGAACCTAATGCAATTGAAGAAGATACCACATTGAATAATCAATTAAATGGTGAACATATTACACCTTCTCTACTTGATGAATTGAATGTACATAATGCACCGATGTTAACACCTCCTAGAATCATTCGTAGGAAACCAAAGTATCTAATTGACTTTGATGAGAATATATTGAAGTCAATGCCCAATAAAATGAATGAACGAACTTGCAGGAGAATGGTTAAAAGAATATGGCAAAACAATTTTAAAAACTTAAATCAAACCGCAAGATGTCAATTAATTGTTCAAATGATTAAAAATTTGAATTTTAGAGAGACAATGAAAATTCTAGGCCTAAGATCATCAGAAATCTATTTGATGCATATCAATCTATTGGTTCAAAATCAAGTAGTAAAGATTCTAATTCTACTCGACGTGTCATTACATCAACCATAATGAGCAAGAAAATAAAAAAAGATCATTTGATAAGCAAAACAAGTAAGTCATTGAACGTTAGTAGAACAACATTAAGTAAAGCATTAAAGAGGTGAGAACAAATAGAGGAACCTAACAATAATTCTCTTTGGGCATTCTCGGGTAGACTACTACGCAAAGACAAGGTTGTTGTAGATGCACTAAAAACATTAATTGAAAATTTTTGGCATGACAACACAAGAGTATCACCCAACCAAAGAGATGTTGTTAGAAGGCGAATTGGGTCTAAAAATGGTGAGCCACATGTGAAACACTATTTGGATATGACTCAAACTAAATTTTATGAAAGATTCCTTCAAAAGTTTCCTCAAATAAAAATTTCTCAAAGATTTTTTGAAATGGCAAAACCTTTTTATATTAAGATTAATCATGTACGCACCATGTGTTGTTGTAGGATGCATATTGAATTTTCCATGCATTATGATATTTTTCATCATATTTGTTCTACTTTGCACACTAACGAGGTTTTGCAGGAATGTAATATATAAGCACCTCCTAAGTCGGCAAGAGAATTTATTTCAAGTGTGTTATGTAATAGACATGATGGTTGCATTTATTATAAGTTGCCTTGTTTGGAAGGTTCTTGTGCTATATGTGGTGGTTTGCAACGTTTACCAAGATGCATACGTTTGGAGAGCACACATGAAATTGGTATGAAACTAGTTTCTTTTGGAAATTACAAGACAGTCACATATGGAGTTAAAGATGGAAAAGATTTGAAGAGATGTGAGCTAGTGAAAAATGATATATGTGTAGCTCAATTTATGAAAATGTTTCAAGAGAAACTAGTTTATGAGTACATAATGCATACACATAGAGCTCGATGGTTAGATGAGCAATTCAAGTTGTGTAAGGACACATTTCCTCTTGGCACCATTGTCTCTATCATTGATTTCACTGAAAATTATACTCTACAACCTCAAAATGAAGTGCAATCCATGTATTATCACTCTACACAAGTTTCTATTTTTGTACACATAGCATTCATGCATGCAGATGATAGCACAAAGGAGGATAGAAAGGTTGTAAGAGAGTATCACTTCTACATAAGTGATGATTGTACTCATTCATCAGAGTTTGTACAAGGATGCTTCAAAGTTTTCTATGATAGTTTAAGGGAAAGGAACATACGATACAACCGACACTTAATATGGTCAGATAATTGCACCGCACAATTCAAGAATGCAAGGATGTTTTATTGGTGACAAGGATGCATGTGACAAGTGATGTACAACATTTTTGGAATTTCACTGAGGCTAGACATGGTGCGGGAGAGCACGATGGTGCGGGAGCATGTGTGAAAAGAGCCCTAGCCAGGGAAGAGTTGAAGTACGAAGGTGGTGCTGAGTTGGTAGATGCAGAAACAATTGTGCGATGGTGTAAGTCTACGATGGGTCCAGGTAATCCAGGTACATCATTGGTTTGTAGATATTTTTGGTTGATTACTGAATCTAACATTGAAAACTATCTAGATTGTTGTACAGTTGCAGGATCGAGTGACATGCACTCATTTATGAGTTCAAATTCAAGTTCACTAGTAATTTATACGAGACAGATGGTATGTTTTTGCTCTTCATGCATGTATTGTTTGTGGGAAGAATGTGAATCAGAAGAGTGGGTTGACAAATGGTCTTGTAGAACGTTGGTTCCCATTGATTCATATCAAATTCCCAAAGCACTACAATTGAGCCAGATGGAGACATCAGTGGATTTTGACCATGTATCCAACCTAGTGGATTCAAGTGATTTTTTGAGTTAATTTTTTTGCAAGTATTCTTTTTGGTTCATTTTGTTGTACATCATACTTTATTTTTGGTATTAATTAACACTTTATAAAATGCAGGTCATGTGTATGCAATTGTTGCAGAAGAGAACAATAAAGAAGGAACAAATTACTATTTGTGTCGTTGTGTTGAGCCTAAAAGAAAATTGACAATCGCAATCATTGACGGAGAGGGTATTGAGTACCTAATAGGGTCTGTTGTTGTGACAAGATGATGCAGAGCATCATGAAAATCCATAAAACCTTCATTCAAGGGTAAACTTTAAACTTGAATCAAGAGACATATAAAAAGATAAATCACTCTTCTCTACTTCAAAACAATTTCAAAGGTTATATTACATCCTTAAAACCCTTGATTCAATATTTCAGATCATAACATTCACCATAACATGAGAGAACAAATTCTTTATTGCCATGGAATACCCTAGTTTAGGGTTTCATCCCTTAACAACTGTTTTCACCAAAATAATCACAAAATATTAAATTCTTAACCAAATAAAGTAAGACCACAAGAAATAGAAAGAAGATTCAGAGACCTTTCCAAAACATATATCATTTCTTCAATATTATCCCTCATGTGACCACACCAAATGCTACAACCGGGTTGTTGCTGCCTTCACCAATCTGCTTTTCACCGTGAACTGTAACAAACAGTCATCCATAATATTTTACATATTTCTCATAAAGAAAATCTCTTCGATCAAAATTTATATTACTGAGTTACACAAGTTATATAAAAATTTCAGCCAGATCCAACGGTTTAATCAAAAGGTATGATCATTTTTCCAAAACTGGGTAACCCTTGGCAGGGTTTTGACAATCATTGAAAAAACAAACATATCTTGCCAAATACTCCACAAAAATGCACAAGAAAGGATTCATCTGAAAGATATTTCATCAATATATCAGTAAATAACATCTACATATAAAAATTACATCAAATGTGATCCTCCATGGATCTATGACAGCCATAGATTCCTTAAAACCTCATGACAGTTTGAGGGTTTGATGGATAATCTTTGTCAAATCCCCTCCAAACTGATCTCCCTTCTTGATTTCGACCAAAAATGGTTTTATAAACCATTTCCAAGTCCTTTCTAACTTCTCCAACCACCTCATAACCAATGGATTTCATTTTTACACTTTTGTTGCACTTTTGGCAATATTGCAACTTTGCAATTTTTACAATTTTTGACATAAATGACTCTAACTCTTACATGGACACTTTTTAAAACTTCAATATGGACCAAATATGATCTCTTTGGACAAAATGGCTCATTTAGCCTTGCATATTATGATTTAATTGACTCAAATAACCTTAATACATTATGAATGACTCAAATATAATAAATTGTTCATATTATGACTTTTGACCTCCTACTATGCTTGTGTGCTTAGGTGCCTCTACACCACAAGAACAGGGGCTTTGGGATGCACAACAAGGGCATGCCTAGTGTAAACATGCCTACCTGGACGTGCTCGCAATGTCGGTTTGTGCACATGAGGAACAAAATCAATTCTAGCCAATCTTGTAACTTTTCCTTGCAAGCAACTGACGGTTTTTTGAGCAAGTGAAAAAATGCTACTAATTGAAAATGGCTTCAAGTCATCAAAAATAGAGATAGGCCATTGTAGATGAGCCTCACATGACCCCACGGGATCAAACAGATTGACCGTATGTGTCGTGGATTGGAAGAAACAGTCCGTCAAATTTTGATAATTTTTTGGACTCAGGCCACTTGAGAGATCTCACCGGTAGGGTATGACTCTCAACGTTCTGGTGCTTTGGGATACATGACAGGGGTATGCCTAGCGTAAACATGCCCACCCGAATGCACTCGTGATGTCGGTTTGTGCACACAAGGAACAGAATCAATTCTAGCCAATCTTGCAACTTTTCCTTGCAAGCAACTGACGGTTTTTTGAGCAGGCGAAAAAATGCTACTAATTGAAAATGGCTTCGAGTCATCAAAAACCAAGATAGGCCATTGTAGAGGAGCCTCACGCAACCCCACGAGATCAAACAGATCAACCATATGTGTCGTGGATTGGAAGAAATAGTCCGTCAAATTTTGACAATTTTTTGGACTCAGGGCACTTGAGAGATCTCACTGGTAGGGTATGACTCTCGATGTTCTGGTTCTTTGGGATGCACAATAGGGGCATGCCTAGCATAAACATGCCCACCCAGATGTGCTCGCGACGTCGGTTTGTGCACATGAGGAACAAAATCAATTCTAGCCAATCTTGCAACTTTTCCTTGCAAGCAACTGACGGTTTTTTGAGCAGGCGAAAAAATGCTACTAATTGAAAATGGCTTGGAGTCATCAAAAACCAAGATAGGCCATTGTAGACAAGCCTCACACAACCCCACGGGATCAAACAGATCGACCATATGTTTCGTGGATTGGAAGAAACAGTCCGTCAAATTTTGATAATTTTTTGGACTCAGGGCACTTGAGAGATCTCACCGGTAGGGTATGACTCTTGACGTTCTGGTGCTTTGGGATGCATGACAGGGGCATGCCTAGCATAAACATTCCCACTCAGACATGCTCACGATGTCGATTTGTGCACACGAGGAATAAAATTTGACCATTGCGAGCGTGAGAGTGCTCTCGCACCAAACACATTGTTGTTTAAATTCATATTGTCAATTTTTGTTGTTTATATTCATATTGTTAATTACATATGCAAATATTTATTTAAATTTATAAAAGGACAGCCACCAAATACAAGGAGTTTTGTACGGTTAATTCAACATTTTAGAAATTTTATCAAATCATATTCCACGATTGCAATGCTTTATATCATATATTTTTGTTGTTTATATTCATATTGTTGATTACATATACAAATATTCATTTAAATTTATAAAAGGACAACCAAAAAATACAACGAATACAAAATAATGAACTCATTACACATTTATTGGATCGAATATCGATATTTATATATATATATAAAGGCATGTCTGCCAAGTCAATACAAGTATTACAAAAATGTGGCATATGCCATGTCCAAATCGATATACAATAAAAATGTAGAATATATCTACATGTATTGGTCATTCTATGACCAAAACTAACACTATATGATCCTAAACTTCTGGTGGATCATCGAAATCAAGCCTCTTCGGTGCAGTATGCAGCTTTGTAGATGGCTGCAAAACCACAATTCAAAAGCCAAGTTAGAATTCTTTTGTTAAAAATAGTTCACAATTGACATCATAACTATGCATTTAACTTTAATTCCTTTGCAATTGAAATGTAGATTACCTCATTGGCTGATCCAAGAGCTAATGTATTCGCTCTCCTCTCCTTGTCACTCTTAGGAGTTTTCTTGAAGACATACTTAAATGGATCCACGTTATGGTCGTACCGCGAAGGAGTCTATTGTAGATTAAATGTACAATTAGTACAATGTACTAACATAAATATATCAAAAACACTTAAAATCTATAATATAGAGAACAATGACGTACCTGTGCCTCAGATGCTTCTCCAATGGACTGAGGATGGCTCACCATCGATGTAGAAACGGTTGCTATTACCTATACAAAAAATGTACAAAGATTAAATACAATTAATATAATGATAATTATTGAAGGTTGAAAATAATTAATTTTACATATCAAACAAAAGTGTACCGGATCCTGATATGCTTCTCTAGTGCAAGGAGGAGGGTTCTCCATTGACGAAATAAGTATGGATATTTGCTGTATGAAAAAAATATAATATTATAATATATCACAAGTTCACATGTACGCGTGCATATAATCATGAAATCAAGAAAATAAAGTAGAGATACATACCTCCGCCCTCTCTTGATTCACGGGCAAATCAGGTGCATTCAACATATCCACAAAGCTCAATGGCAGTTGTACATGTAAAATAGACAAAAAACACTAATCAATCTACAAACCCCAACTAATACTTGATTTCAACATTTTCAAACAATTGTACAACTAAAAATGTTTTCAATTACCTTCTTCACACGTTTTGGCATCTTCGAGATATTCTTTTTCTTTGGATGAGCCCTAGATGCGGAGGGGGTGCCCTAAAAACAAAAAATTAACATGAGATATTTGTACAGATAATAAATTAAACATAATTTTAAAAATCTAAAATGAAATGACTTGCATATTCCATCAAAAAAATACATAAAAAGAGTTGTACAAAATATGATACCGTATAGCCTTGTAGGCCAAAATCGATCACCGACAACGTGATGTCATCAATCTGGGACATTTCGTCCCCTGTCAACACCTACAAACCAGAAATTGGACCAAGCATTAAAGATAGTTAGTATATCTTGTATTTTTTTGAATTCAAAGTGTACTATTCTATTTTAACATGTTACAAAATTTATACCTCAGGCATCGAAGTTGCAGTTGTGGTAACTAGGGGAGGTGTATGGGATACCGCTGCTACATCCTAAAATGCATATTATTTGTCTCAATTTAAATCAATGTATAAATGAAAATTCATTTATGTAATTACAAAATTAAAGTGACTGATAAATAAAATGTTATGAATTCAAATCAACACACCTGTGTCTGTGGCTCATGGGCAAACACCATGTCCATCAACTCATCTGTCAACGCGACATCCTCAACCGTGTGAGCCTGACATCTACAACCACAAATCGTGCATAGATGATATGAGTATCCATCTGCACCAACTGCATCATCTATCCCCGAGCAACTGACACACATATGCTCAATGGGCTCTTTGTCGCCCTCTAATGGCTCATCATCCAATACAATAGGGTGTGCTAATGATGTCCCATGCTGGATGATGGCACCAGTCAATGTTGTGGCTACCTAAAGAGTCTGTAGCTCCATCGACTCTTTTAGCTCTAATGGGACAGCCTGATGCACCTTGGGTTTGGGTGCTAGGGGGCGGCGACTCTTCGTGGCTAATCGCCTATGGGCTCCAGGTCTATCTTGGGCAGCGCCACCACCTCTACCATGAAACTCTCTCATGTTAAAATAATTTGGGCGCACATTGAGCAAAAACTCACAATATATTTTTCTCAAAAAATATAATGGCACCTCATAATTATTACAAGGTGGATCGTCAAAGACCATCTACCACCTTTGCCAAAAAAGATTCTTCATTTGCACATTGGTACACCAATGTATGGGAAACCTCTTTGCATTAGGAGGTAATGACTAACCAGTTTTGGGGTCAACAAAAAGGGCACATATTTGTTGTTTAGAAATATTTTTGTTTTTAACTCCATCGTATGATAGCCCATTGGCATAGAATTGACGACACCTATCCCTAAAGATTCCCCATTTGGTAATTTTAATGGAAACAGCTATGGCACCACTAGCTAATGTTTCTAGGCTAGTGGCGAGGGATTGATAATGGTCAAGTTTAGAAGTTTTCAATTTTTACAATCAGTCTATTGATTTTGGATGTATTTTGCCCTAACTGATTAATTAATTCTTCCTGTGTTTCGGCTGTGCAGTCAAAAGGAGGAATTGGGGGTTGTTCTTGTGTGTTTTCAGGAGGTGCATTTGGTTGTTCTTATGGGTTTTTAGGAGGTGCATTTGGTTGTTCTTGTTCTGGATTAGAAGAATCTGGTTTTTGAAACAAAAATTGAAAAAACCTAATCAAAATTAATGAAATTAAATTCAAAATGTAAAACAAATTGCATAAACCAGAAAGAAAGACAAAAAAAACAAAAACTAACCTTGATCCATAGCCTGAGGACAAATTTCGCACACCGTTCGCAGTTTAGCTTAAAAAATGGAAAAAAAAGAAAGTAAAAAATGCGCTTTTCGGGTAAATGAAGACCCAGTTTTTTTAAAAAACTTTTTTCATCAGGCACCGCGTACGTGGTTTTACTAGGATTATTAGCGCGTACGTGCTCATTTTCCTATAAGAAGTGCGTACATGCTAATTTTCCTAGGCGTAGCACGTACGCACTCAGTTTCCTAAGCTTAGCACATACGCGCTACCTTTTCTAGGCTCAGGAAGAACAAACCTAAGCGCATACGCAGGAATTTTAAATTTTAAAACCGCGTACGCTCTGCCTATTTTTCCAAGTTTTTTTTGGGTGGTGTCCACTTTTCTAACCACCATCTTTGTGCACACGCCCTGATAACAAGTCATCATTAGTACCGGTGAACAATATAACCTATCGGTGATCAATATACCAGTGATTGTGCATAAATCGTTGAACTTGCCGGTGAACACAATGTGTCGGTTCAACATAGCCATAGATCTCCAAATGGATAAGTGTTGACATAAATGACAAAACTAATGCAACACATCCATAATACCGATAGATTATACGAGCTTTTTCATCACAAAATTTTGCAACACCACCTTCATAATTTTCCAAGCTCACAAATTTACTCTTATCACTTGTCATATGATGAGAGCATCCATTGTCTATCACCCATTCATCTTTCTCTTCAACCTGTGCAGCCAAAGCTCTTTCCACATTCATGTAGCTAGTAGGTATTGGATCATCCTCCTTGATAGCATTAAACACCTGTTCATTATCTTGTATTTCCTTTATCTAATTCATCATCTGACACACATTCATCAGCAACATAATATAAATCTCTTCTAGAATTTAGGCTTGAAATTTTTCTTAGGAACTCTTTTCGGATACCTTAAGGCAAAATGACCAATCTTATTTCAAGAAAAATATTTAAGAGGCAACTTTCCTTCATACTTATCAGCTCCCTTAGGTAATATCTTGGCAATTAGTGCTTCAATCTCCTCAAGCTCTCGCTCTTCTTCTTCCATTTATTTCATCTCCTTCTCATATCTAGACATCCTCCTTGAAGAACTTTCTCCTGGATCATATATCTTCTTATCCTTTCTAGAAATACTAGCTTTGAATGCAGATTCTAACTTGGGAAGGAAATCACCAAACTTACTCAATTCAAAGGCTGATAGCTTTCCAATCAACATGTCTCTGGTTACATCAGTCACATTTTGGATCTCCTCAATAGTAGCAACTTTGTGTTTGTAGGATACAGGTAAGGATAGGAGCACTTTACCAAAAATCTCTAATTCTTCCAACTTTCCACGGACACATCAGATATTGCACACTAGTTCATTCACCTTCTGCATAAAATAAGTGATGTTCTCATCTTCACCCATCCTCAACATCTCATATTTTCCCTTTAAGCTTTACAACTTAGCAATCTTCACGTACTTGTCACCTTCATACAAGGTTTCCAACTTCTTCTATATCTTATGATTCCATAACATTTGTCATCTCATAATCTGTCAAGGCACTCAACAAAGTTTCCTTAGCCTTAATATTGCATTCAGATTCCTTTATTTCATCTGGAGTTGTAGGTCCATTTGTAGGAATAGTACACTTGCTCTTTGTAATAGTCCAGTAAACTTCGCCATTGCATCTCAAATGACACCCCATACAGCTCTTCCAAAGAGAGTAGTTAGTACCATCAAATCTCAAATTCACCTTGTAAGACACCATCCCAAATCACCTCAAGTGATTAAGCTTCTCTGAAGGAACCTACTCTAATACCAATTGATGAAATAGCTCTGCTTTCAGGTAGATAATGGAGAGGGGGGTGAATCAATTGTCACAAAAACTTACACAATTTGAACTTATTCTCAGATATGATAATTAACCATGAAATCATAAATCAACAACACAATATGTGCACACATAACACCAATATTTTTGACGTGGAAAAATCAATCAAGGGAAAAACCATAGTGGTAACCTACCCACAATATGATGATACTTTGTTAGAAATATTTTAAATATTACAATGGGGAATGCACATGCATTCAAGCACATTTCCTAGAGCTCACTTCTCAAAAACAACAAGGGCTACAACCCAAGGAAGACTCATTGTCTTACAAACATATTCAGATCACATCTGAAAGATCATGAACTAAATAATAGCATCTCCTAATTCCTGGCTATAGTTTTGGTTAAGCACATAACAACTTCCTTTTCACTCGTCTTTGCCTCTGAAAGATTAATACATTATTCATACATACATTTGATTCTCATCCATACACAACACCTCTCACTCACAACACACTCAATTACAAATATATTACATTTATTTATGCATGACATCAACCTTGTGAGGATCATCAAGGTCGACTCAACACTCACCACCTAATTACAAAAATATTGTTGGAGATTGTTGTTGCTAGGATATGTTGTTGTCATTGATATCAATATACTCATGCTCTGGTGATTGCAGATTGGTTTATTGGGATAATGGTTTGGTGTATGGAGTATTTATAGTATCACTATATTCTTCTATATTAGTTTTGGTAATCCGTGAAGCTTAATTGACCATATCATATGATCTAGTTTTGCAAGTTGCTTTCCTGATTAGTGCTTTGCAGAGTTATGTATTTCCTTCTGTATATTCCAGTGTGATCAGACCTTGAGCTGAGTCTTTGGGAGACTGTTTGGGATTGTCTTGTGTATCTTCATTTCATATGGTTCATGATTTGGTGGTCTACAAGTTATCTTTCTTTGTGGCAGTTGATGTTGTTTGAGTGTTCTTGAGTTTCAGATGTTGATCAATGA
This sequence comes from Cryptomeria japonica, assembly GCF_030272615.1. Classification (NCBI taxonomy): domain Eukaryota; kingdom Viridiplantae; phylum Streptophyta; class Pinopsida; order Cupressales; family Cupressaceae; genus Cryptomeria; species Cryptomeria japonica. Next base: position 394,207,861 of record NC_081407.1, on the reverse strand, counting down.
AAGATTTGATAAGTGGTGTTGGTGTAGTTGTTTTTGATGATTCTAATGTGATTGCTGGTGATTCCTAATTGTTTCCTATTTTTTTTTATGATTTGCATTGATTTTTTGCAAGTAGATCATGATTTTGTTGAACCGGTAATGTTCTTTGTGTTATGCAGTTTTCCTAGTGGTGTAGCATGTTGCGATTGATCTTGGCATGGTTTTTGATGGTAATGCATGTTTGCATATTTGAATTAGGTCCATGTTATGTCATGTGTATGATTGTATTGGTCTGGTGATCGATCTTTGTATCGTGTGATGTAATTTTGTAATTGTGAGTTGGGAGTTTATCCGACCTTGTTGTCAAGGTTGATAAATTGTATAAATAGGTGATATTGTCATGTAATTTTGGTATCAAGGTTGTGTTTGCATTAATAGGGAGTGGTGTATGTGCGAACAAGTGATTCATTCTTTAGCATTGTGATTGAGAAGAGATTGGTGTTGTAGAGTAGACAATTATGCTTAACCAGAACTATCATTAGGCATTTGAAGATGTTATCATTGCAGCTCATTACTTCTAGATTGTAGTCTGAATCTTGTTTTAAGTCACTGAGATTTCCCTAAGGGTTGTAGCCTTACATGTCATTATCTTTTGAGCAATGATTTGTAGGCAGTGTACTTGAATGCATGTGCATTCCCCATTATAATATTTTCACATACTATTGCAGAGTATCATCTTATTGTGGGTAGGTTCCCACTATGGTTTTTCCCTTAACCAAGTTTTCCACATCAAAATATTGGTCTTGTGTGTTGTTCTATCTATTTTATTATGTTTGTTATTGTTGTAGTTCATTAGATCTATATTTGTGGTTAATTTTGTAGATCTAGTGAAAACTGATTCACCCCCCCTCTCAATTTTCCTTTATTGTTGTTGCCAACAATAGGCATCAGAGCTAGATCCTCTGGAAGAAGATTAACCACTTGAGGAGATCCAGGATGGCAACTGGAACTAGAGGTATTATCTTTAAGAAGGAGAGTCTAAGATTTGATGGAAACAACTATGCTATATGGAAGAACCGGATGGAAGCGCACTTGAGATGTCTTGGAGAAGATTACGAAAGATTACAAAGAATGCCTATTTTTCTTTGAATAGATCGGTTACTACTGATGAGATCAAGAAAGTTGAACATAACATTAGAGTGAAGGAAACATTATTGAACGCCCTGACTAATTTAGAGATGACAAATGTAATGGGACTTCAGACCACACATGAGATCTAGGAGAAACTTCAAACCCTGTATGAAGGAGATAAACAAGTGAAAGTTGCTAAGTTGCAGAGTTTGAAAGGAAAATATGAGATGTTGAAGATGGGACAAGATGAGAATATAAATACCTTTATGGCTAAGGTGAATGATCTTTTCCTCGGTATCAGATGTGTTAATGGAACCCTCGAAGAAGATGAAATTTTTGCTAAGATGTTGAGATCTTTGTCCTCTGCTTATAAACATAAGGTAGCTACTATCGATGAGTTTCAGAGTGTAACTACAGTAAAAAGATATATGTTGTTTGGAAATATTGTTGCATTTGAGCTGACTAAATTTGATGAATCACATGGAAATTCTGAGACAACATTTAAAGAATCTGTATCCGGAAAGCAGAAGTATGAACCTGAAAAATGCAGAATATCCAAATATGAATGGGAAAGAAGAGAGATGGAAGAGAAAGAAAGAGAACTGGATGAGCTTGAAGCATTGATTGCCCATAGATTTCCTAAGGGAGCTGGTAAGTATGATGTAAAATTACCCTTGAAATGTTTCTCTTGCAATAAAGTAGGACATTTTTCTTCCAGGTGCCCAGAGAGAATGGCTAAGTATGATAGGCATGATAAATTTGATAAGCATGATAGAAATGATAGATATGAGAAGCATGAGAATATGATAAGCCTTACAAGTCTAACCGAAAGCATAAGAATCAGAAGAAATTCTATTATGATATTGATGAAGGTGTTACAAATGAAGAATCAGAAGGAGATGGAGTTGTGTTTGTTGTCATTAAATAAAATGGACTTATACTTGTTGATTCCACTAGTTGCACTATTGAGGAGAAAGATTTAGCTACTAAAGTTGAAGAAAAGGATGAGTGGGTGATTGACAGTGTTTCTCAATATCATATGACTAGTGATAAAAGAAAATTTGTGAGAATGGAAAGGTATGATGTTGGAATAGTGATATTTGGAGATGACAAAGCCTGTGTGATCCATGGTAGAGGCTATATATCCTTTGATGGTAAGCATAAAACTGATGATGTTGAGTATGTTGAAGGTTTGAAGTATAATATTTTGAGTGTTGGATAGATAGTTGACAAAGGTTATGATTTAAAATTCAAGAATGGTAAATTCAAGGTCCTAAATGCCTCCGGTATAGACATTGCATTTGGAACTAAGACTGAAGGTAATATTTTTTATTTGAATGTTGGTGAGAAAAGTTGCTTGATTGCTTAGATTGATGAAATCTTGTTGTGGTATAGGAGAATGTGTCATTTTAATTTTGAGTCAATGATTAAGATCATTTCTACACAAGCTATTAGAGATCTTCCTAAGATTGTTAAGCCTGTTAATCCTATATGTAAGGAATGTCAATTGGGTAAGCAAACAATAATTTATTTCTCAAGAAAATAGTATACATATGATGAATTGCTAGATATTATACATATAAACCTAATGGTATGAATAAAGAATAAGTATCTGGTAGATTACTGAGAGGGGGGGTGAATCAATAAACTGAAAAATTGATACAAACTTTCCCAAACTCAATTTCAATCTCTCAAAGTAAACTTATCAATGAAATACCACTGTCAAGATAAAAACTCATAAGATAAACCAGTTGACTGTTACAACAATTTAACTAGTAAACAATATCAAACTTATAAACATCCAAATGCTTTATCATATGTCAATAGACTTCATTTATCAATGCTTCTGGTTATCATGACTTATCAAAAATAGTTAAGTAGTTAATCAAATCAATCATAAGATCATAACCACAAAAACATTCACCACTTGACACAAATATTTTTGACGTGGAAGCCCAAATAGGTAAAACCATGGTGAGATGAGACTCACAAGATAACTATCTGAACTCTTTTGAAGTTCGCCCTGTTAGGAGCCAAGCCAGTTAAAGCTTTACAAAAGTCTCATTAAGAACTGATCCTGTTAAGAACCACCCAGTTAAGGGATTGACTACAAATGCCTTGTTAGAAGCAATACCCTGTAAGGAGTAACCTCGGTAGAGGATTTGAAAACCCAGACTAATGGATCACCTTGTTAGAGGATTTAAATAGCACCAAGCTTGTTAGAGCTTACCCGATTAAGGGATTTCAAATCTGCTATAATTGTTAGAAAGCAACAAGAGTTTGTTGATCTATCTGAATAGCACTACACTTGCTTGATCAGATCCTTTTTATTTTCCTATCTACCTTTACTCAAACTGTAGATACATCATATGGTTCGACAATCACATGCTCAACTAACCTTTTGCCAACACTTAAACTAAACAACTTCATCGACCTTATAAACAAATCAATTAGGTTGGTAACACAACAAAAACCTAATTCTCATAGAGATTACAAACAAAACGGTTCAAGTATGATCGTTAGATCACATAGCAATCTATGCACATTAATCAAGAAAACCTTGACTACTCCTTGGTCACCTCTTCATTGATCTTAGTAACTCATCACGCACTTTGCATTATATGCAATACACTTTTCTCATTCCCTAGACAAAAAATCATTACAACAACGCACCAAAAAACACTTGAAATTGTCTTCATACAATGACCATACGTGTCACCATCATTATCACTCATCATTAGATCATAAACCAACATAACCAATTCAAAAACCTTAATCGGTTAGGGTTTAACAAAAACAACAGAGAGGGTTTACCAATTACATCAATGGATAGGGTTTAACCTTTTTATCAATTACCAGTTCAACTCACAAACTTACATACTAGTTTATAGTTTCCTTCACTTATCTCATCCTACCAGTTAGAAGACAATATCAACACTATCAACAATATCATTAATAGCATTACCAGTTAATTGACATCAATGACAACATAATATATCATTAATGCAATCTTCATTTAAATACCAACAATCTCCCCCTTTGGCATTGATGGTAATACAAATATCAATAACATTAATTGCTGCATGATTGTGAATAGGAATCTTGGTTTACATTACCAAGTATTCACATGCTCTCCATGTCTTCAGCTTGTCACTGGTTCTCCTCCTCATAATCACATAATTCTTCTCCCCCTTTGACAGCAATGCCAAATTGAAAGTAAAACATATAATGTCAAATTTCACTGTGCAACAACAATAATAATCTGCAACTAGATGCTTCCGCTGTGGAATAACTTCCACTTCTACACCAATCCTTCTATAAAACTTTGCAAGTAGCTCAGGGATTGATGTAATCTACATCATGCTCAACTAGCCTATTGAAGGGGTACAACCCCTAGTTGAATTCTAAGATACTCAAATGTAGTCTTAGGTAGAGGTTTAGTAAAAATATCTGCAAGTTGATCCTTGGTAGAAACATTCTCTAAGATAACATCTTTACTCTGCACTTTTTCCCTCAAGAAATGATACTTTAATTCAATATGTTTGGTTCGTGCATGCAAAACAAGATTCTTGGAAATATTTATGGCACTTGTATTATCACATAAAATCTTTATAGGTTATGAAATCTTCATCTTAAAACCTTCCAAAATGTGCCTCATCCAAATAGCCTATGTGCAATTCATGTAAATTGCAACATACTCAGCTTCAACAGTAGACTATGAAGTACAACTCTACTTCTTACTACTCCATGAAACAAGTCTTCCTCCAAGAAATAATGCTTCACCGGTTGTTCTTTTCCAGTCATCAACATTTCCTGCCTAATCAGCATCTGTGTACACCTTCAAATCAAAATTTCCTCCATATGGATACAATAATCCATAGTCAACAATACCTTTCAAGTACCTAAAAATCCTCTTGGTTTCTATCAGATGTGTTTCCTTGGGACTCTTTTGGAATCTAAAAACTGTGCCAACTGCATGAGCTATGTCTGGTTTGTTGTGAACAACATAGTGCAATTTTCCAATCATTGACATGTATTCCTTCTCATCAACAGACTTAGATTCATTTTCCTTAGACAACTTACAACCTATAACCATTGGTGTCCCAACTAGTTTATAGTCACTCATGCCAAATATCTTCATGACCTCTTTTACATACTTAGACTGTGTAATGAAAATACCATTCTTCATTTGTTGTATTTGCAAGCCTATGAAATTTTTTATTTTCCCTACTAAAGACATTTCAAATTTATTTTTAATTTCATCTGCAAAAATATTGCTCATGACATCATTACCTCCAAATATACTTCACTGACAAGTATTTCATCTCCTTCTAATTTGAGATATATTCTACTATCATCACTGGTTCTTAGAAAGCCTATCTTCATCAGATGTGTATGAAACCTTTCATACCATGCTCTAGGTGCCTGCTTTAATCCATATAAATCCTTATGCAATCTGCATACCATGTCTTTTCATTAGTTAGAGCATAACCATCTGGTTGCTCAATGTAAACTTCTTCTTCCAATATCCCATTCAAAAATATAGACTTAACATCCATCTGATATACCTTGAATTTCTTATGGGCGGCAAATGCAAGTAAAGTTCTGACACCTTCCATTCTTGTCACTGGTGCAAAAGTTTCACCATAGTCTTCTCCTTCCTCTTGAGCATAACCTTTGCACACCAACCTAGCTTTGTTGTGAACTACAACACCATCTTCATTCAACTTGTTCCTGAATACCCATTTAGTACCTATTAAATTTTTTATTTAATGGTCTTGGTACTAGGGTCTAAGTGGTGTTCTTCTCAATTTGATCCAATTCCTCCTCCATACCTTTAACCCAATTATCATCACCAAATACTTCCTTAGTAGTTTTAGGTTCAATGGTGGAGATCATGCAAGAGTTTTCTCTTACTCTTCTTCTGGTTAGTACTCCAACATCCTTATTCCCAATAATCTGTTCAGGATTGTGATTCAATATACATATCTTGGAATAACATGATCATTATCTTCAGGTTCAACTTCATCATTATCATCATCATCTTCTGAATTCATCTGTTCTGGTTGAACTAGTGCATTAGAATTTTCTTTGTCGGTTTCATATTTCACAGTTTCTGGTTCCAAAATCAAAATGCAAGGATCTTCATATGTCTTCTCCAAACTGGTTTCCTTTGAGACTTCAGGATATTCATCCACTCAAACATGAGCAATCTCAATAATTCTCCGTGTCCGGTTGTTAAAACACTTGTAGGCCTTACTCTTGGTGGAATAGACAAGAAATATACCTTCATCACTTTTAGCCTCAAATTTGCTAATATAATCACCTCTCTTAATAAAACATTTGTTTCCAAATATCTTGAAATAACTAACATCAGGTGATCTTCCATACCAATATTCAGAAGGAGTCTTATCCTTACCTCTTTTTACCAGAACTCGGTTCATAGTGTAGATAGTTGTGCTGACACCTTCTCTCCAAAAAATTTTTGCTAGACCTCCTTGTATCAACATTGTCCTAGTAGCTTCAACAACTGACTAGTTGTTCCTCTTTGCTATACCATTCTGTTGTGGTGCGCTTGGTGCAGAAAGCTGTCATTTGATAGCATTCTCTTCACAATACCTAGTGAATTCCTTAGAAGTAAATTCACTGCCTTGATCTGTCCTCAGACACTTTATCTTCTTACCGCTCTTTTTCTCAGCTAAGGCCTTGAATGCCTTGAAATTACCAAAAGCTTCAGTCTTATCCTTCAAGAATGTGACCCACATCATCCTTGAACAATCATCAGTGAGGATCATGAAATATTTGTCACCTTGAATGCTTTTTGTTCTTATTGATCCACAAAGATCTGTATGAACCAAATCTAACAAATGCTCCGCCGAAAAGGATTTTCTCTTGAAAGTTGAGGATTTCATCTTTCCTAACTAACATTCTTTGCAAAGTGCATTAACTGGTTTGTCCAACTAAGGCAAACCTCTCACTGTCTTGGACTTACTCACTTTAACAATGTTATCAAAGTTTATATGACAAAATCTCCTATGCCAAAGCTAGCTATCATCTATTTTTGCAATTAAATAGTTGCTAAATTTAGGATTAAGGTGAAACAGGTTACCTTTAGTTTGCTTCCCAGTTACAATCAATTCACCTTTGTTGTCAAAGATTTTGCACATACCATTTTGAACTCCAGTGGGTATCCTTTATCATTGAGTTGTGCCACACTCAATGTTGGCACTTTGGATATGTTGATCTGGTTTTGCCATTGATGTCAACACCTGTCATCACTTGTCAACACTTACCAGCACTTGGAGATCTTTGGTTATGTTCACCGTCAAGTCAGAGACTTATGCACAGTCATCGGTATTTGGTTCACCGATAGATTATATTGTTCATCAGCACTTGGAATGACTTGGAGACTACTTGGTTATGTTGAAGACATTATTAGATCACTTGGTTTTGGCCATTTGGTTATTTGTTTATTCAGGTTTGCATATTTGCTATTACCGGCAAATAGGTCCAGGATAAGCACCAACAGGTATATTTATTCCAGATCAGCATGGCATGTTATGGAGATGATTTATTATTATTGTAAATGCATTGAGCCGACATCATGCATCGGATATTGATTTTATTGTAATATCTTTTAGTGAGCCGAACTATTCAATTGGTCTTAGGTTATGGTATAAATGTAAGATCTCATTTGTGAGATTAACATGGGAATGTGAAAAGGATTGTAATAAGGTATATGCGAAAATAAGCAGAGCTATACACGCAGACATAATTTGAAGGTTGAAGGAAGGATTTTGTGAAGGCAATCAAAACTAAACCGGTACTGAATCCATCATATGAAGATGCTATTTTGTGCAGTACATTATCATTGGATTTAACCATCCAATTGTAGTCAGTGTGACTCTCATTTTGTGATGGAGCAGTGAGCTCTAGGCAGCTGGCCTTTCTGCATGTGTAGAATCCATATTGTACACACATACTATTTGCAGTAGTATTATTTGATTATGGGTAAGGCTTCCCACCATGGTTTTTCCCCTTATAGGGTTTCAACGTACAAATATTTGTGTTATGTGTTGTGGATGTTATTGTCTTTTTGTTTCATGCATTAATCTTTACCGGTACTGCAATGAACTGTTAAGACTGTCTACCAACATAAAGTTTGGTTTACCGATATTAAGCATTTTGGTTAAGTTAATTTTGGTTGAATTTATTAGACAATTGATTCACCCGCCCCCCCTCTTAGTTGTCTCCAGGACCTAACAATTGGTATCAGAGCCTAGTCCTCTTTTTGCAAAATTTTAACACCTTGAGGAGATCCAATGTGTTCTAACTATTTCAAGAAGGACAGTCCAAAACTTGATGGAACTATGGCATATGGAAGATCAGGATCGAGACACATTTGAATTGCATTGGAAAGGACATATGGGATGTTACAAAGAATGGCTATATTGCTCCTACTCAAGGTCAACCTATTCCACCTAACTTGGCTAAAGATGAGGAAAATGATTGCAAAGCAAGAGAAGCACTTTTGAGTGCATTGTCAGATCAGCAAGTCATGGGATTATCATATAGATCTGCTGCTAAATCTATTTGGGACAAACTAGAAACATTGAATGAAGGAGATTCCATAGTCAAAATTGCAAAACTTGAATGCTTCCAGGTCAGGTATGAAAGTGAAAATGGAAGAAGAAGAAAGAATTTTTGCTTTTATGGAAAGAGTAAATGAAATTGTTTTGGGTATACAATGTTGTGGAGGAACCTTAAGTGAAAATGAGATTGTTTCTAAATTTTTAAGAGCTTTGCCACCAGCATATAAAATGAAAGTTACTGCTATAAATGAATTGAGAATAATGCCTAATGCATCAATATCTAGAGACACTTTGGTTGGAAAAATTTCATCTTTTGAGCTTGAGGAATTTGGTCTTGTTACTACTATAAAGATAGATCTACCTTTCAAGGCATCATCATCAACTGTAGCATCATCATCATCATTATATGATAAATCTGATTGGAAAGCCTTCTATGCAAGAGAAATTGAAGAAAGCAGGAGAGAAAATGAAGAACTTGAAGCACTATTTGCAAGGAAAATGCCTAAAGGTCCCTTTAAATGTTTTAACTGTAATAAGATTGGTCATATGGCTTCTAGATGCCCTGATAGACATGCAAGATTAAGAGAAGAAGCTAAAAGAACATATAAGCCTAACCCTGACTATTAGAAATACAAATTTAGGAAGAATAGAGACAAATCTTGTTATTATGCTGATGAAGGAGTTACTGATGATTCTGATGAAGACCCGACAGACAATGGATGGGCTTTTGTTGCTATAACAGAAGATCAACCGACACCTACTAATAAACCGGTAGAGCAGGCCCTGGTAGCTAAAGTTGAAGATAAGGATGAATGGATTATTGATTCAAGATGTTCACATCATATGACTGGTGATAAGAGTAAATTCTTAACCTTTCAGGAATACAATAGAGGTCTAGTAAGATTTGGAGATGATAAAGCTTGTTTGATCAAAGGAAAAGGCACTATATCTTTTGATGGTAAGCACAATACTGATAATGTTTACTATGTTGAAGGTTTGAAGCATAATCTTTTGAGTGTTGGTCAATTAGTTGAGAAAGGATTTCAGTTACAATTCAAGAATGATAAATGCAAATTCTTAAATAGAACTGGTTTGGAAATTGCAACCTGTAATCAGACTAGAAGTAATATCTTTCATTTCAACAACAATGAGAAAGCATGTTTGATTGCACATATTGATGAAAGTTAGTTATGGCATAAAAGACTTTGTCATGTAAATTTTGATTGCATTATGAAAATCAGTACAACTAAGGTAGTTAGAGATTTACCTAAGATTGTTAAACCTCACAATCCAGTATGTAAGGAATGTCAATTTGGAAAGCAAGTTAGAGCAACTTTCAAGAGTATTCCGGAGAAGTCTAACAATGTTCTTGATTTAATTCATACTAGTCTATGTGGTCCAGCAAGAACTAGAAGTATACAAGGAGATAGGTATTTTATGCTAGTCATTGATGACTATTCTAGAATGTGTTGGGTTACTTTTCTCAGGGAGAAATCTGAAGCATTTGGGAAATTCAAACTATTCAAGGTGATGGTAGAAAATGAACCTGGCAAGAAAATTAAATGTTTGAGATCAGATCAAGGAGGTGAATTCACATATAAGGAATTTAATACATTCTGTGAAGTGAGTGGGATCAGAAGACAGTTATCAGCTCCCCGAACACCCTAGCAGAATGGAGTTGTGGAAAGGAAAAACAAAACTATCTTGGATGCAACCAAAAGTATGATATCTGAAGCAAATCTACCTCATATATACCAAAGAGAAGTGTTCAATACAACATTTTATACATTCAACAGAGTTCACATCAAAGGTGAAACTGGTAAGACCCCACATGAACTATGGTTTGGTAATACTCCTACTCTTAAATATTTCAGAATATTTGGAAGTAAATGCTATATTAGAAGAGATGAGTATATTGGCAAATTTGATCCTAGAAGTGATGAAGGAATATTTCTTGGTTATTCATCTAAGAGCAAGGCATATAGATGTTTTAACAAGAGATTGTAGAAAATTGTTGAGAGTGCAAATGTTAAGATTGATGAACAGTTTAGAGGAAATTCAAGGTACACAGACTCTGAACCTGCAATAGAGATAATCACAAATGAACCTACTGTGAATACACCGGTACAGAATGGTGATCCAGTTACACTAGCATCATCTAGAGATTCAACAGTCACTGAAGAACAACAACAAGTAAAAACACCCCGGTATGTAAGACTGAATCATTCTGAAGATCAGATTATTGGAAACAAATTTCAAGGAGTCGTGACTAGAGGAAGATTGGAAAATGAAGAGGTATGTCTTATTTCTTAGATTGAACCTACATCAATTAATGAGGCATGTGAAGATAAATTGGAACAAATTGAAAGGAATAACACTTGGTCATTAGTTCCCCGGCCTAAAGACAAAAATGTAATTGGAACTAAATGGGTTTTCAGAAATAAACTTAATGAAGATGGCATGGTAATCAAAAATAAATCAAGATTGGTGTGTAAGGGATATTCATAGAAAGAAGGAATTGATTACAATGAAACCTTTGTATCGGTAGCTAGAATTGAGGCAGTTAGACTTTTATTGGCTTTTGCAACACACAAGAACTACAAAGTATATCAAATGGATGTTAAATGTGCATTTTTGAATGGAGATCTTGAAGAAGAATTTTATATTGAACAACCTGATGGATTTTCTTTGACAGATAACAAAGACATGGTTTGCAGGTTAAGGAAAGCTTTATATGGATTGAAACAAGCTCCTAGAGCTTGGTATGCTAGATTCGACAAATATCTTTTGAATCTTGGTTACACTAAAGGTAATGTTGACAGCAATCTATACTATAAAGTGACTAATGATGACATCTTGGTTATTGAAGTTTTTGTTGATGATATAATCTTTGGAGGAGAAGATGGTTTGTGTAAAGACTTTTCTAACAAAATGCAGCAAGAATTTGAAATGTCTATGATTGGAGAGATAAAATTCTTTTTAGGATTGCAGATTTCACAGACTGATAAAGGTATATTCCTATGTCAATCTAAGTACTTGAAGGAACTACTAAAGAAATTTGGCATGGAAAACTATAAACCAGTAAGCACACTTATGACTACAACTGATAAACTATCTTTAAAGGATGAATCTACACCTGTTAATCCAATTAGATACAAGTCTATGATAGGAGGTTTATTGTATTTAAAACAAATAAGACCTTATATTATGAATGCAGTATGTATTGTTTCAAGATTTCAGAGTAATCCTAAAGAAAATCATGAATCAGTAGTGAAAAGGATTTTCTGGTACCTACAAAGCACTACAAATCTTGGTTTATGGTATCCTAGAGATGAAAATTTTGATTTATGTGCATAGACAGATGCTAATTGGGCAGGAGATGTGGATGACAGAAACAACACCATTGGTGGAGCATTTTTTCTTGGTGGCAGACTAATTTCATGGTTGAGCAAGAAACAGAGTTGTACAAGTATATCAACAGCAGAACTAGAATATGTTGCAGCGGGTAACTAACTGTACACAGGTATTATGGATCAAGCAAATGTTGAAGGAAATAAAGGTAAAATTCAAGGAACCTATAACTATCTACTATGATAATATGGCAGTAATTGATATATCAAAGAACCCAATATTTCACTCTAAGACTAAACATGTTTCTATCAAATTCAATTTTCTAAAGGAGAATGTTGATGCAAAAGAAGTGAAATTGGTTTATGTGAATACTAAAGAGCAGATTGCAGATATTTTTACAAAGCCTTTTCCTAAGGAAACATTTGAGTATCTCAGAGAGAAACTTGGAGTCCTACCCCCACCCGTAGAGACTTAGACAGTTGATGTTTCTCATCAACCGGTAGAATTAACAGAGAAATCGTTTTATTTTGGGTTTGATGAGGAGAGCTACTTCTCAAGGGGAGTAGTTGGTATAATAAGTTGGTATTTTGTATTTGGTTTTGCATTTCTTTGGCATTTGATGTCAAAGGGGGTGAGATTGATATGGAAAAAAACATTATCTTTTTCTTTTGGGAAGAGATTATTCCTAGGGGGAAAGATATTATATATTTTGATTTTTGGTTAATGATCTCTTTGGGAGATTGTTGGATTTTGGTTTTTGGCATTTCTATTTTGGCACTTTGATGGTTTTTCCATCTTGTGTTGCCATCAATGCCAAAGGGGGAGATTGTTGGCATTTTGGATATGTTGATATGGTTTTATCATTGATGTCAACACCTGTCATCACTTGTCAACACTTATCAGCACTTGGAGATCTTTGGTTATGTTCACTGGAAAGTCGGAGACTTATGCATAGTCACCGGTATTTGGTTCACTAGCAGATTTTATTGTTCACCAGCACTTGGAATGACTTGGAGACTACTTGGTTATGTCAAAGACATTATTCGATCACTTGGTTTTGGCGATTTGGTTATTTGTTTATTCGGGTTTGCATATTTGTTGTTACCAGCAAATAGGTCTAGGATAAGCACCGATAGGTATATTTATTCCAGATCAGCACAACACATTATGGAGATGATTTATTATTATTGTAAATGCATTGAGCCAACATCATGCATCGGATATTGATTTATTTGTAATTGATTTTATTGTAATATCTTTTAGTGAGCCAACCTATTCAATTGGTCTAGGTTATGGTATAAATGTAAGATCTCATTTGTGAGATTAACATGGGAATGTGAAAAGGATTGTAATAAGGTATATGCAAAAATAAGCAGAGCTATACATGCACACATCATTTGAAGGTTGAAGGAATGATTTTGTGAAGGCAATTAGAACTAAACCGGTACTGAATCCAGCATATGAAGATGCTATTTTGTGTAGTACATTATCATTGGTTAGTACATATGAAGTATGAAGGTAAAGCACCCTTTAAATGTTATAACTATAATAAGATTAGTCATATGGTTGAATTTATTAGACAACTGATTCACCCCCACCTCTCAGTTGTCTCCAGGACCTAACACTCAAAATATTGTGCTTTAGATCTTCAACCCAGTAGACATCATTTGCATTGCTCTTCCCATTAAGAGAAATAATTCCCTTACCTTTAACCATGCAGGGTGAGTCATTACCAAATCTTACAACTCCGCCATCAAATTCCTTCAAAGAAATAAATTTGCTCTAATCACCGGTCATATGATGTGAACAACCACTATCAATGATCCAATCATCAAAGTTATCCATCCTGGATACTAATGCCTTCTGGTCTTATATCTCTTCTTTAATAGATACAAACACTATATCTTCATTAGCATCACCATCAGATTCTTCATCAGTGATACCACCACCAACAACAATAAGACAATCTCTCTTTCCTTTACCCTTATACTTCTTGAATTTCTCTCGCTTGTGTTCATTTTCACCATTAGGATAGTTAGCAGCTATGTGTCCCATCTTGTTGCATGCAAAACATTTCAAAGATAATTTACCTCTATACTTTCCAGTGCATCTAGGCAACCGCTTTGCCAACAATGCTTCAAGCTCCACTAAACTATCTTCATCATTAGCATCTTCACTGGATCTGGATTCATAACTATGACTAGCATCTCTACTTTTTCTCACAGATGGGTTAGAAACAGAAGCTCTAAACGCAGACTCGGATTTCTGTACACTACCATCATAACCGTTTAATTCAAAAGTGGTAAGTTTGCCTTCACCTTCACCCTCAAACATAAGAAGGGGGTCAAGAACAAAGTTGTAGATACTTTGAGCAGGAGGGTCTTAACTGTCAACCAAATCAAGATGAAGATTGTTGGTATTGATTCCTTGAAGAGTATGTATGATGTTGAAGAATACTTTGGAGAGATATACAAGGTATGTGAAACCTTTGGTGAGAGGTATCATATTGAGTTTTCTAAATTTCTAATACAAGATGGATTGTTGTTCAAAGGAGTACAGTTGTGTATTCCTAAGTGTTCCATGAGGTTGAATATCATTAGGGAGAAGCATTGTGGAGCTATGGCTAATGGCAGGTCATTTTGTCCTTGACAAGACCCTAGACCTTGTGAAGAGACATTATTACTGACCTAAATGGTAGGCAGATGTAAGAAAGTTTGTGGAAACATGTGTAATATGTCAAAAAGCCAAGGGGAAGTCCACAAATGCAGGTTTGTATCAGCCCTTACCCATTCCTTCTAGGTCATGGGAGAGCATAAGTATGGACTTTGTGTTGGGTCTGCCTAGGACAAGGAGGGGATTTGACAGTGTCTTTATAGTGGTGGACAGGTTTAGTAAAATGGCTCATTTCTTTCCATGTAAGACTTCTTGTGATGCATCATATGTTACAGACCTATTCTTCAAAGAAATCATCTGGATACATGGATTGCCCCTAAACATTGTTTTAGACAGAGATGTGAAGTTCATAGGTAACTTTTGGAGGACCCTTTGGAAGAAGTTGGGAACTAACCTAGATTTCTCATCATCCTACCATCCTCAAATGGATGGGCAAACTGAAGTTGTCAATAGGTCACTAGGAAACCTATTAAGGTGTTTGACAAGGCAACATGGAGAAAATTGGGACAACATACTGTCACAGGTAGAGTTCTCTTATAATGATACTATCAATAGGAGAATAGGGAAGTCTCCTTTCGAGATTGTATATGGCATCCACCCAAGGGGAGTATTGGAGTTAAGGGATTTACAAAAGTAAGAACCCATTAGTGTAGATGGTGAATCTTTTGCATTAGCTATCAAGGAGGTGCATGACCAAGTGAAGTCTCATCTCCAACAGTCTGCAGTGAAGTATAAGGCTTATGCTGATAAGAAAAAGAGAGATGTACAGTTTAATGTTGGGGATTTGCTATGGATACATTTTAAGAAGGAGAGACTCCCAAAAGGCTAATACACCAAGCTCATGAAGAGGAAGATTGGACCATGTCAGATATTGAAGAGGTGTGGACAAAATGCCTATGAAATCCAACTTCCTCCTGATCTTGGATTATCACCCATTTTTAATGTGTGTGATCTTACACTTTTCAAAGGTAATGACAATGAAGGGGAGGAACCAACGTAGATTGCAGCAGACAATGACATTCCAAGGCATGAATCACCTAAGTTTAGGAAAGTGTTAGACACTAGAGTCACAAATAAGAAAAGGAACAAGGAGTATATTGAGTACTTGGTGGCTTGGCAGGACAAACCAGACTCTGAGGTAGTTTGGATGACAGATGAGCAAATTTCCAACCTTGGTGCAGATTTACAAACTCTGATCTCAAGTGAGTTTGAGATCTCTTCTCCCAGGGAGTATGGTGCAGGGGCACCTCATCAACACTCAAATCATGACCCTAAGGATAATTACTAGGATCATTAGAGTGTCTTAGTCTATCTTGTGTTTCATGTATGCAATAAACTCCCACCATGTAAGCCCATGCCATCAATTAGGCATTTTTATGAACCATTTGGAACAATATGGTCAATAGGGGTAGTAGATGGTTTAGTTTTGTGTTTTATAGGTTTTAGACATGTTTTAGGAGTTTTTGGTTGGTCCATGTGTGTGGATTCCAACCTTAGCAAGTATGACAATATTTTGTGCAAAATTGCAAAATTGCAACTTTATGAAATACGGTTGGGGGAAGCCTTTCAACGGCTTCAACCTACTCCAAATTCAATTGGAAAACATTGGAGATTTGTATAAGCCTTGTGGACATGATTCCCAAGGTGGCTTCTATTGTTATTGGAGTTTGTGAAGCAATAAAACACTAAATACTGTAGTTTTCCCAAAAAATTTGAGTTTGCAAGAGTTGCAAGTGCCTGTACAGATTGATTTGAGTCACACCATCCATGGAGTAGATAGAGGGGTGAAATAGATTTTTTTTTGTGGTGGTCTGAGGTCCTAATTTTTTCAAAGTAGTGAGAACCCTCCATTCTTCTTACTGCAACCCGAAAATTGAGGGTTTGGAGAGGGTTTTGGAGAAACATGGCCTTATCTTGCATTCTTGTCCACTAGAAGACTCTTCCTTTGGAGGGATGCAAGATAAGCCTTTGTAATTTAGGGTTTCCATGGTTTTTTGCAGGGGAAACTTGTTTGTGTGGAGAAAGGAGCAAAATTAGGTAGGCATCTCTATGTGACTACCTAAGACAAGATTTAGGACAGTCATCATAGAATGTCATAGCAATCGATTCCAGGTGTGCAACCCTAGAATTGGAGGTTACTCACCATCCCCTACATGCCCATAGAGTTTTTTTTCTAGTTTGGTTTCATTTATTGGTAGTTGCTTTGGAAAATAGGCCTAATTACCCCTATTAGGTCTCTTTGCCTCTAAAGGGATCAGACCTTGTAATTGCAGACTTGGTTAAACCATTTTGGGGATAAGTACAACTTCCAAAAGGGTGTTTGAAATGGTAATTTTTTTATATGGTATGTGGAACATTTTGGATTTAAGATCCATTTTATTGCCAAATAGGGCTACAAGCCTAGGAGGAAGGTTCATAAAGGAAGTATAAGGAATTGGATCCTAATCCCAAAACCAATGCTTGGAATAGTTTCTAATGGCCATAAATAAACCAAATCCTAAGCTCTTAGGAGTAGGGTGTCATGGGATGATGTAGGGTAGGTATTGAGGCATCTACTCATTTTGAGTAAACCCAAGCCTAGTGAACTTGTGTGTAGTTTCATCTAAGGTGTGGAGTCCTTCCTTGCAAGACCCTTGTGATCATTTGGGGGTCATAAGTCTAACCTTGTTTGGGCTTGTCCTTAGGTGTGTAGGTAGGTCTCTGCATCACTAAGTTAGGATTGAAGGTGAGATGTTTGAGATCTGATAGAGGTGGTGAATTTTGTTCTGATAATTTTAATTCATTTTGTGAGAAGCATAGGAATAGATTAAAATTATCTGCTCCTAGAACCACTCAGCAGAATGGAGTTGTTGAAAGGAAGAACAAGATTGTTTTGGATGCTGCAAGGACTATGTTGAATAAAGGAAATGTTTCAGAGATCTATTAGAAAGAAGCTATTAGCACTGTTGTTTACATATTCAACCAAGTTCATATTAAAGGTGTTACCGGTAAGACTCCTTATGAGATATGGTTTGGTCATGTTCCTATTGTGAGGTATTTTAGTATATTTGGTAGCAAATGTTATACCAAGAGAGATGATGATGTAGGAAAGTTTGATGCAAGAAGTGATGAAGGAATTTTCTTGTGTTATTCTACAAAGAGAAAAACCTACTGGTGCTACAATAAGAGACTAAGAAAGATAGTGAAAAGTGCAAATGTGAAGGTGGATGAGAACCTTGGAAAAGAAATCAGAGCTTGTGGATATGATGATGGTCAGCACATTGTTCTAAATCCTATTCAGAATAAAGAATTGAAATAGAATGATCTGGTAGAGATAGTTAATCTAGATGTTGCTACTATCGGTGGAGAGGTGCAAGAACCTGAAAAATCAGAATATTCAGAAGACTCAGAGGTATGTAAGACTGAATCATTCAGAAAATAAGATTATTGGTGACAAAAATAAATGTGTGATAACTAGAAGAAGGCTAGTTTCTGAAGAGGTATGTTTGATTTCTAAAGTTGAACCTAAAGATGTTTTTGAGTCTTGCAAACATGAAAATTGGATAAGAGCTATGGAAGAAGAATTAGATCATATTGAGAATAACACATGGGAGCTTGTGCCTAGACCTAAAGATAAGAATGTGATTGGTACTAAATGGGTATTCAGGAATAAATTGAATGAAACCAATGA
Organism: Cryptomeria japonica; assembly: GCF_030272615.1. Classification (NCBI taxonomy): domain Eukaryota; kingdom Viridiplantae; phylum Streptophyta; class Pinopsida; order Cupressales; family Cupressaceae; genus Cryptomeria; species Cryptomeria japonica. Next base: position 394,189,465 of record NC_081407.1, on the reverse strand, counting down.
AGTTGTTATAAATAAAGAAAGATTGGTATGCAAAGGATATTCACAAAAAGAAGGGATTGATTATAAGGAGACTTTTGCTTTGGTAGCCAGACTTGAAGCTGTTAGACTTTTGCTTGCATATGTTACCTATAAATACTTCAAGGTATATGAGATGGATGTCAAGTCAGCTTTTTTGAATGGCGATCTTGAGGAAGAACTCTACATTGAGCAACCTAATGGATTTTCATTATCAGATGATGGAGACATGGTATGTAAACTGAAGAAAGCTCTTTATGGATTGAAACAAGCCCCTAGAGTCTGGTATGCTAGATGTTGGCATTTGGCATAACTAATACAGATCAGGTATTGCAGTTGAAGATGGATGACTGCACTGATAAAGGATAGAAGTCTATTTGTGATGAAGAGATTGAGATTCTATGAATAAATGACATGATCAGTTATTTGTGTTGTCATTGATGGCAATTGATGTCAACTGATGTTTCTGATGTCTTGTTTTGTCATCTAAGTGATTTAGTTTACCGAAAGACAAGGTGTACCGGAAGTGAACTAAGTTTGTGAAATAGGACTTTAACCAATAAAGCAGAGTTATTTTGATTGTACCGATCGATCGGCAATTATTGGTGATTTACAGTTTGGATGGTGAACTTGTATCATGGAAAGGTCTATATGACCAGAACCAAAACTTGTGGAGATTACTGAAAGGCGTGTTTCAAATTTTTGATGAAGTTTTGCTAAGGTTTTAGTAAGGTTTAAGACTGATGAAGAAATCATGAAACCGGTAATGATTTATGTTATGACAGTGATCGACGATGAGTCTACATGAAGTTGGTAACATGACACAACCCACATGAAAGATTTTATTGTTGTATTGGCGCGATTCAAGGATGACTTTCTTGAGAATCAATGAAATGCTTAGTAGAGTGTTTTGAGGGTTTGACTTTGGTACAAATCGGATTTTCATGATGGGTTACGATCAACCAATGGTTGATATTGCATTATAATTTTTTGTAATGATCTGTATAACGATCTGTGATGATCTCTTATAATTTGAATTGTAAATTCGTCATGTAATTAGGGTTTTGTGGCCGACCTAGTTGAGATGGCTATTTAGGTTGACATAATTGATGTTCATTGTGTTGGTGGTCTTAGAGAATGTGTTAAGCCATCCAAGTGAAGTGTGAGATCAGCCTGAGAGTTGTAGAGTGTTGTGTATAACTAGATCTAATCAAGAAGGAAGTGAAGTGCAAGTAACAGATCATTTTCTTACTATTGTTCTCTAATAGTTGCAGCAGTTTAAATCCCTTAACCGGGTAGGTCCTAACAGGCCTTAAACATTTAAGTCCCCTAATAGGGAAAATCTCAAAAGAGTGTTAAATCCTCTCACGAGGTTGATCCTAATAGATCATCAAGCTCCTAATTGGGCTGCAAGGCAAATCCCCTAACCGGGTGACTCCTAACAGGGTCTGCTCCTAATCGGGCGTATTGTAAGCTCCTAACAGGGCTATGCTCCTCACAAGGCATACTTCAAAAGAGTACAAACATTTATGGGTGCCAAATCCCACCGTGGTTTTTCCCTATTTGGGTTTCCACGTCAAAAACTTATGGTGTTCATGTGTGGAATATATTTCATGTGATGTTCTTGTTTATGTTTTATTTCATGCATTATTTCTCAGATACTGATTATTGTTTGAAAAAGTATTTGATCTTATTGATAAGGTTAATGACTTAGTAAATGATCAAGTTTGTTTTATTTCTTTGGTGGTGAAAGTATTGATAGTTGTGGTAAATGATTTGATTAATGTGTTAAGAAAATCTGATAAAGAGGTTATTAGATCTGATTAAAGAAGCTGAGATATTTGTTAAATGGTTTCAGATCTGTGATAAGTTTGTTTTTGAGTTAAAGTTTCAATTGGTCTTAATACTGATTTACCCCCACCCCCCCTCTCAGTATTAACCAGATCCTCATAGGATTAACAATTGAATCAGAGCTTTGGTCCTCAGTGTGTAGAAAGCCTAACCGCTTGAGGAAAAGATTCTGAGGAATTCAATATGATGAAGAAAGAGGTCCCAAGTTCAACAAGGTTAACTACAAGATCTGGAAAGACAGAATAAAGATCCACATCAAAGTTCTTGGTGCACAATATTGGGAGCAAGCTTAAACAACATATGTTGCTCCTACTACTACTCCCTTGACACCGAATGAACTCAGAGAACAGCAAGATAACATGCAAGCCCTAGAAGCTATTGTAAGTACTTTATCTGATTCAAAATATATTGATGTTCAAGGATTGGAAACTACACCTAAGTTTTGGGAAAAGCTAGAGACAATCTATGGAGGAGATGAGCATGTTCAAAGGTACAAAGAGGAAAGATTGAGAGGAAATTTTGGTGAAATGAGAATTCTTGAAGGAGAGAATATTGCGCAGTATGGTCAGAGAATCAAAGAAGTTGTTGGTGGCATAAAGAGTGCAGGAGGTAAAATAGAACATGATGCAATAGTAAGTAAAATGCTTAGAACTCTTCAACCTCAGTATATCAGAAATCCAAGAACTTAGATCTATTTCAAAGGATAAGGTAACTATTGATTCATTGATTGGTAAGCTTACAACTTTTGAGTTAAATAGTTTTGACAATAGTGTGACAAAATCTACTAATTCTGCTTTTAAAGCTTATGTTATCGGTTCATCTGCTAGAAAAGGAAAATGTGTATGTCAAAATCATGAGTGTAGGGAAAGTCATGGAAGTAACCGAGGAAATGAAGACAATGAAGATCAAGTGATGGAACTTGAGGCACTATTAGCAGAGAGATTTCCAAGAGGCACTGGTAAGTATAAAGGAAAGATACCTTTGAAATATTTCTCTTGTAGTAAAATTGGTCATATTGTTGCTAACTACCCTAACACCGATAAGAAAGAAAAGTTTAGAAGATTCAAAGGAAAGGGCAAGAAACATTGTTATGTTGTAGTAGATGAATGTGTGACCAATGAGGAGTCAAAAGAGGAAGATGACAATGAAGAAATTGTGTTTGTAGACGTGAAGGAGGAACTGTCAGATGAAAAGGCACTAGTATCTCATTTGGAGAATAGTGATGAATGGATTATAGATAGTGGTTTCTCACACCACATGACCGAAGACAAAATTAAGTTCATAACCCTTAATGAATTTGATGGAGATGTTGTTAGATTTGGAAATAACTCTCCTTGCATGGTGAAGGGTAAAAGTTCAATATCTCTAAATGGGAAGAGTAATGTAAATGATGTATTTTGTGTTGATGGTCTAAAGAATAATCTTTTAAGTGTTGGTCAGCTCAATGATAAAGGTTATTTGCTTGATTTTAAAAGTGGAGTCTGTCTTGGAGTTAATGGTGAACTGTTTGCTACTGGGAAGCAAACTAGAGTTAACTTATTCCATTTCAATAGTAATATTAATAATTGTCTGGTTGCAAGAATGGAAGATAGTTGGTTATGGCATAAAAGATGTTGTCATATTAATTTTGAAAATTTGGTTAAAATAAGCAAGTCAAAAGTTGTAAGAGGATTACCCTAGCTTGTCATACCAAATAGTGTGATATGCAAAGATTGTCAAATCGGTAAGATGACCTCTATTTATTTCAAGAGAAAGAATTGTATTTTTTAGAATGTTTTAGATTTGGTACATACTGACCTCTGTGGCCCTATGAGAACAAAGAGTTATTATGGCAATATGTATTTCATGATCTTCACCAATGACATTTTTGAGAGAGAAATCAAAAGCATTTAATAAATTTAAATCATTTAAAGCTCTGGTTGAGAAGGAAACCGATAATAACTTGAAGTGTTTAAGATCAAACCGAGGGGGTGAATTCACATTTGATGAATTTGTTAAGTACTATGATGAACAAGGTATAAAGAGACAGATGTCTACTTTGAGGACACCAAAATAGAATGGCATAGTAGAAAGGATAAACAGAACAATAGTTGAAGCTACAAGAACCATGTTATTGCAGTGTAATGTATCCAAAATGTTTTGGAGAGAAGCGGTCAGTACTGTTGTATACACTTTAAACCGAGTACTGGTGAAAAGAGGTAACAATAAGACACCATATAAGCTATGGTATGGAAAAACCCCTTGTGTAAGTTATTTCAAAAAAATTGGAGTCAATGTTTTATTAAGAGAGATAACTACACTAAGAAATTTGATGCAAAATCTGATGAGGGAATTTTTCTTGGTTACTCTTCTAAGAGTAAGGCATATAAAGTTTACAATAAGATAACTAAGAAAATTGTTGAAAGTGCTAATTTAAAGTTAATGATCTATATGATAAGTCTGAAGGTACAAATAGATCAGAACCTAAAAAGGATGATAACGAGGAAAAGTTTATGATCATTGAACCAGAAGCAAAGAATAATGAAGAACTGAGAAATGCAGAATTGGATGCTCAACCAATAAGTGATGACAATGAGGAAGAAAATGAAGAACCCGATGAAGAAGATACAAAATCACCACGGGAAATATGTGATATGTTAGATTGAATCATTCACAAGAGAAGATAATCGGTGATAAGAATGCAGGTTTGCAAACCAAGAGAAAGATCCGAGAGAACTCATGTTTGATATCTAGAATTGAACCCAAGACAGTTAAGGAAGCACTAAAGGATGTTGATTGAGTGAATGCAATGAATGAGGAATTAGATTAAATTGAGAAGAATCAAACAGGGTCACTTGTTCCTAAACCGAAGGATAAGAATGTAATTGGAACAAAATGGGTCTTCAGGAATAAATTAGATGAAGAAGGAAAGATTGTAAGAAACAAGGCAAGGTTATTCTGCAAAGGGTATGCTCAAGAGGAAGGTGAGGATTATGGTGAAACATTTGCACCTATTTATAGATTAGGAGTAAGGATGTTGTTGGCATTTGCTGCATATCAAGGATTCAAAGTCTATCAAATGGATGTCAAGTCAGCCTTTCTAAATGGGATTCTAGAAGAAGAAGTATACATTCAACAACAGGATGGATTTTCTTTGACCGATGATAAAGACATGGTGTGTAAATTGCACAAAGCTCTATATGGTCTAAAGAAGGCACCGAGGGAATGGTATGAGAGATTATATGCACATTTGATCAAAATTAGATTCCAATGTACCAGTGAGGACAACAACATTTATTTGAAGACTAGTGGAGACAAGATGTTGATAGCAGAAGTATTTTTTGATGACATAATTTTTGGTGGAAATGATGACATGTGTATGTACTTTGCTGATATAATGAAAAAGGAATTTGAAATGTCTCTAATCAGTTAAATTAAGTTCTTTATTGGCTTATAGGTTCAACAACTGGATAGTGGTATCTTTATTTATCAGACCAAGTATATCAAAGAAGTGTTGAAGACGTTTGTTATGGAAGACTACAAACCGATAGAAACATCGATGGTTACAAGCTGCAAGTTTTAAAAGCAAGATGATTCCCCTGATGTTAGTGAAAAAGAGTACAGGTCTATGATTGGTAAACTACACTATGTTGTTCATAGTAGATCGGACATTGCTCATGTTGTTGGATTAGTTGCTAGATTTTAAAAAGAGTCGAAAGAGAGTCACATGGTGGCTATAAAGAGAATTTTTTGATATCTCAAAGGAATAGTAGACTATGGTTTATAGTATCCCTATAAAGGATATTTTACTTTGGATGTCTTTACTAATGTTGATTGGGCAGGTAATGTGGATGATCGGAAAAGAACAAATAGTGGAGCCTTTCTACTTGGAGGAATATTAGTGGCATGGACAAGCAAGAAACAAACTTGTGTTTCTCAATCTACAGTTGAAGCAGAGTATGTAGCTACATCCATGAACTGCATGCAGGCAATATGGATGAGACATGTGCTAGAAGGATTCAAGATAGATATATCAGAACCGATGACTATCTATTATGAGAATACAAGTGGAATAAACATTTATAATAATCGTGTACTTCATTCTAGAACCAAGCACATTGAATTGAAGTATCACTTCATAAGGGAAAGAGTTCAAGAAAAAGAGGTGAAGATGGAGTATGTGAAGAGTAAAGATTAGTTAGCTGATATCTTTACTAAGCCCTTACCGAAGACTACCTTTGAGTTTCTTAGAGGTAAAATAGGGGTTAGACCCCTACACTGAAAGAACTAGAATAATGGAGATCCATCAATGCTATGGATTTTATGTGTATTTTTTCACTAAGGATTGATGAAGGTGCAGGATACTCCTTTGGGGGAGCAATTCTGATGAAAAGTTTTGATTTAATGCTTTGTTATAATTTTTCTGATTTGATTAGCAAAGATGATGGAAGAGGCAACAACATAATTTAAGACAAGTGATGCATTTACATCTTTGACATTGTTGTCAAAGGGGGAGAAGAACAGTAATCAGATATGGAAGATATGGGAGAAGTTGAAGATTAGAAGATCAAATTGAGAGAAGCATTGGTTAAGGGGGAGATGACAAAAGGAGGAGAATTGGCAGATGATGTGATATCGACAAGCAAGTTGTAGATGATGATGTTACTCTAATTTTATATCTGATTAGTGTTTCCATCAATGCCAAAGGGGAAGATTGTTGGCATTTGGCATAATTGATGTAGATGAGGTGATGCAATTGAAGATGGATGACTACACTGATAAACGATAGAAGTCTATTTGTGATGAAGAGATTAAGATTCTATGAATAGATGACATGATCTTTTATTTGTGTTGTCATTGATGGCAACTGATGTCAACTGTTGTTCCTGATGTTCCTGATGTCTTGTTTTGTCATCTAAGTAGTTTGGCTTAAGTTTACTGGAAGTGAACTAAAGTCTGTGAAATAGGACTTTAACCGGTAAAGTAGAGTTGTTTTGATTGGATCGGTTGAACAGTGATGATTAGTGATTTATAGTTTGGATGGTGAACTTGTATCATGGAAAGGTGTTGTAGACACCCAAAATTGTCATGTCTAATTAAATAAATATTTTATTTATTTAATTATCTAAGCCTAATTCTTCTATTAATTAAATAAATTTTTATTTATTTAATTAATTCATTTATCCTCTTCTAGCCTTATTTCTCATTTAAATAAATACATTTATTTATTTAAATTATCCCTTTCCTAAATTAAATAAATATTTTATTTATTTAATTGTCCTACTTCTTCTATTAATTAAATAAATCTTTATTTATTTAATTAATTCATTATCCTTTTCTACACATGACACATGTCATTCATCTCTTATTTCCTACACTACCTACCTCTTTCATTATTTTACTATTTCTTTTACCTACCCTCTAATCCTAGCCGACCTCTCTTTTTACACCTCTCAATCTTAACCCTCCATTTCTTATTGTGTCTTCTATTTAAGGAGATGCTTTTTTCATTGTCAAACCCTAATGCCTAATAACACTTGCAACCACATTCCGTTCTTTGTTGAGCTCTTGTGCATACAAAAATCTGAGAGCAAGCATATCAAACAAGATCAATGGAGATAGGAAGAATGGAGATCAAAACCCTATTGGACATGTGATGGTATAATCTTTGTTATTTTGAGTTATTTTGCATTGTCTTAGGTTATCTTCATATGTTATGGTGGATCTTTGTTCATTGTTAGGCTAGGGTTTGGTGGTTGAATCCATTTTAGTCTTTCAATATTGTTGTTATTTGTTATCCATTTTCACCATACACATTTTGGCACGCTCGGTGGGACTCTTGTCCCTTTGCATTTAACATTTTTGTTGCAGATTTTGCATTTTTGAAGTTGCAGATCGGACGATTTCGACGACATTTTAGGTTTTTTTCGCGTCTGCGAGTGTTCGGATTGCGTTTTTGTGTTTCAGAAGCGTCTGTGTTTTTGCCAGATTTTATTTTTGCAGGTTTTTGGAATTGCGTCTGAGAATTTTAACCGCGTCTGTGCCAGATCTTATCGCGTCTGCATTCGGGAGTCGCGTCTGTGACATTTGATCGCGTCTGTGAACTACAGAACCGCGTCTGTGTCTGGTATAAAGGCGTCTGTGCTTTCTGTTTTGCAAATTTTTCAAGTTTCCTTCGATTCGGGTTTTCGGATTTTGTACTTAGGGTTTCAGATCTAGTTTATTTTTGGCTAACCTTTGCAGATCTAGCTAACCTGGTTTTGTGTAGCTTGCTTTGGAGGCAAATACGTTTTTGTTGAAGGCCCCTTTTCACAAAGTCTTTTTGGGTTTTCTAAAATTTACCTAACTTGTGTGCTTGCAGGAAGGGGTTATCATTTGAAACAACCCAAACTACTAACAATTTTGTTGCAGGGCCTTAGCTAGGGTTTTGTAATTTTTATTGTGTGCCTTGTTTTCATAGCTTAGCAAACACTTCAATTGGTGCACTAAAATTGAATCATTGTCTTTTGTGTCTTGAGCAATAGGCTCTTTTTGTTTACTCTTTAGAGGGCCTGTCTTCCCGTGTGGTCATTAGGACTACTAGTGAGAAGAGAACGACCCAAGTGGTAGCGAGGAAAACCCACCTCATCCAAACCACTATAATCAAATGTATTCATGGTGAAAACTATGGATAACGTGTGCTGATTAGTTCATACCGACACTATGTCTCCCCATAAACCCGTTTGATCAAATTTATTTGATCATTTGTAGGGCGTAACCCCTACCGGCTAGGAGCCTTCTGTATTTACAGAGCTGAAAGTGCTGCATGTATGGCCACACGAGCGGATGCCCTTACTAGCACCTCTTTGTTTTAGATGCCCAAATCCTTCTAGTTGTTGAGGCAGGAGGTCGGACCTCTGGTAGCGGCCCACACACATACGGTTCTTAGTAGAGATACAAAGTTCGCCATGGGGAGTTTTCATAGGGACTGATGCTTGGCTGACCCGAGAAGTGAGTACCGAGGGTGGAGCCAGTGAGGTCAAGCATCTAAGTATCCGCTCTGAATAGCGTAGCCTCGGGGGTAAAACCCCATGTGGGATCAACAACTATTGTCTTGGCCAGCCCTAAGATTTGTGCTTGACTTATGCTAAACATTCAAACACTCAAAAACAAAACAGCAAAACATTGTGTCTTTTGTGTCTTCAAGTGTATGCAAAAACTTTTTACATCAAACAACACACTTTTTGGAGTCTAAACAGTCTGCAAACATTGAGTCATCAACATTGTGTCTTCTTGTCATGAAAAACAGTCGAACAATCAGATTTGGTCACAGCAAAACAAATTCACAGATAGGAAAGATTGCACTAAGGTTACAGAAACGCGTCTGTGTCTGTTCAAACCGCGTCTGTGTCGGATAAACGCGTCTGTGAAGTATAGAATAGCGTCTGTGTTTTTATCAGCGTCTGTGTCGAACAGAGACACGTTTGTGTCTGGGAATCACGTCTGTGAAGTATACAGGCGCGTCTGTGTCCACAATTGCAAAAAAAAAAAAAAAAACTGTTACAGTCCCGGCAAACATCAACAGGAAAATCTCAGAATCACGTCTGCGTCAAACAGAGTAGCGTCTGTGTCTTAAAACCGCGTCTGTGAAGAATACAGAGGCGTCTGTGTCAGGATTTGAAAAATTTTAACAGTCAAGCAAACAAAGAAAGTCAGTTTCGGCATACTTGAGCTTCCTAGGTTGTCTCTTCAGGTTTCATCTAGCATTCAGCCTGTTCTAAGGTTTTACACAGTACATCATTGCTTCATACCTCATTTTACATTCATACTTGTCTAAACTTGAGTCAAAAAGGTCACTTGCTTGTCCTCACTATACTCTTTCAACATATTACATACAACTACACTTTGCTAAGTGGTCCCTCATCAAGGTTTCTTACCTTTGGGTCTCATTTGGTCTTACTTAGAGTCAAGGTCAGCTTACCTCATCAAGAGAAACTATCCTCTCTTTAGAAGTCACACCTACTCTACTACTTACATACTTGGTCTTACACTTTGGACATTGCAAGTACACCTCAAGATTCATTTACACTCCATACAACTCTTGGTCTTCCATACTCTTTTCATATTTTTCATCTAGTCTCTCACATATTGGCTAAACACCTAGTTCATGGTTGAAACCCGCCTTCAAAAATCTAGGAGAATAGCTAAAGAAGCTCAAGAATCCGCAAACATGAGTTCTTATGAGTATGACAATGATCTATTCTACAATCCTAAGCACATTACATTACCAGACATGAATGTTTATAGACATAATCCAAATGTGGAAAGCGCAAACACTATAAACAACAATGCTACACACAATGACAATGTTGACAATTCTTCAATACTATCAGCAGACATACAAGAATCTATAATGGATCCTCAATTCAATAGATTGGTTGAAGAGATAATGAGGAGAGATCGTCAATACTTTCTAAACATGATGGCACAAAGTGGAGCCAAAATACCACATGATTTTGACTTATCTCAACTTATGGAAAGTCGACCCTCACAACAAACTCAATCCAACATGGATCAAAGGAGACCAAATAGTGGAGGAAATAGAGGACTAAATATGATGCCTCAGTCACCATCAGTTTTGCTTCAAAAACCAGCAATCCCACATACACAAGCTCAAACATATGATACTTACATTCAAAGACCATCATGGAGGCCTTATGCTCAAACACATGCTCAAGGTATGGATCAATCAAGACAAGTGGATACTCAAGGACATCCTCAAAATTTTGACACAAGGAGACCTCATGTCAAAATTGGGGGCAACACAATGGAAAATGAAAGACCTATTGAATATGGTTTATACACACAAAACAGATATGGGGTCCCTCAACAAGAAGTTATGCCAAGTGCTCCATATATATCGCAACAATATAGACCTCCATATGGACATGTCTACGATCAGTATCATCCATATATGCAGCTAGCTCCTCCTCAAATGGGTGTTCCAAACATGGGATATGCTACAAGAAATCCATCTCCTCCCAAAAATAGTTTTGAGCAACAAATTAGAGATCTACAAAAGAAAGTAGAGGACATGGGTACATCAAAACCCACATATACTATGAGAGATATATGCCCTTATCCCTTCGATAAGAGCATTCCAATGCCTCCGTTTCCTCCACACTTTGTAACACCAAAATTCGACAAATATAGAGGGAGAGGAGACCCCAAGGCACACATAAGACAATTCTTCACAGCTTGCATTGAGGTAGCGGCAGAAGAAACATACTTAATGAGGTTGTTCCCACAGAGCTTAGGAGATCAGGCTATGGAATGGTTTTCTCAATTACCTCCCGGTATTAAGTCATGGGGCAATTTGGCAGAAGCATTCATTCAACATTTCTCTTACAACATTGAAACAGATGTCTCAGTTACTACCTTGTGCAATACGAAACAAAAGGAAGGAGAATCTTTCGCAACATTCTTACAGAGATGGAGAAACTTAGCTAGCAGATGCTCTTGAGAGATCCTGCAAAAACAAATGGTGGAGATGTTCACACAAAATGTTAATAAAGCTATTGGCTATGATCTCAGAAAAGCTTGTTTGTCTACATTCAAGGATGTCATTGAAAAGGGCCTAGCAACAGAAAAGGTCTTAATTGAACAAGGAGTTATCAAGCTATTCAAAGAAAACAAAGAGGACTTCAAAGGAAAGGACAAACCAAAATTTTGGAACAAGAACAAGAACACGGTTAATGATGGTGTTGTTGATGCCAACACAGTAAGACCAAAGTTCGTCTTTTCTGGATCAAGTTCTACCAACAATCAAGTGAACAATCAAACGGCGGCTAAACCATGAAGGAAGTACACTCCATTGGGAGAACCACTTGAATCAGTATTCAAAAAGCTTTTAGCAAACAAAGTGATCACAATTCCAGATTTTCCTCCATATGAACCTAAGGTCAAACCGAATTGGTGGAATGATGATGAATATTGTGAGTTTCATAAGAGCAAGGGTCACAAGACAAGTAATTGCCATCGATTGAAAAACATTGTGCAAGATCTCATTGACAGAGGAGATATAGAGATTGAGGGACATTCATCTAACCAAGAGCATGAGGTGTTTAAGGAACCATTCCCAAAACATGACAAAGGAAAAGGCAAAGTCACAGATGATCAAGCCAATTACACCAGAGCACCTTATAATTATGATTCTACCATCAATCACATCTCAATGGACAATCATATCTCTACCATTACTATCAAAAATAAAAATCCTGAGAATTCTTCTCAAAGACCCAAAATTGTCTTAAAAGGTGTGGGATCTTCGTCCGCATCTACCTCTGAATGTCATGTTACAACCCATCGAGGTAAGATCACATTGCCAGGATGCTCTACTAAGAATACCAATCTTTCATCTACCAAGCCTGAGTACGACCTTGTAGAGCAATTAGGGAAAACACCCGCACTCATCTCTATTCTTGAGCTTTTACGTATATCTCCTGCACATAAAGCTGTCCTTGACAAAACCTTGAGAGATACTGCTGTCCCTACTGATCTGAACGTGGACCAGTTTCAAGCCATGGTGGGATACCTATCCATTCCACACTCCCTCACGTTCACAGAAGCCGATGACGCCTCCATAAGTCAACCTCATAATGCACCTCTACACATTGAAGCCTTCATACATAAACACCGAATAAAACGAGTCCTGATAGATGGAGGAGCAGGTCTTAATATTTGTACATTGAGCACCATCAGACAATTGGGATATTCTGACAAAGCTGTGAATTCTACAAACCAAATCACTGTTAAGGCTTATGATGATGAAGAGCGTTCGTCCAAGGGCACGGTCATCTTACCACTAAGAATAGGGCCAGTCACAAAGGACGTGGTTTGTCAAGTCGTGGATCTAGACCTCACGTATAACATATTGCTAGGACGTCCGTGGATTCATGAAATGAGGGCAGTCCCATCAACATACCACCAATGCATTAAGTTTCCTCATAATGGAGTCGAGGTAACGGTCAATGGTGATCCAAATCCATTCATATATTGCAATAACTTGAGATCACATACTGAGACTATCATTCCCAGCAATCATGAGGCTACTCCCTCTTCAGCATATATTGATCCTGAGTCATTAAAGCCCTCGACATCCAAGCAAGGTGAACTTAGAGCCAAGTTTCAAGACAAAGGCATGGGAGAATACACTCTAAATCAAACAATGTTTTTACGACAAGTCATGACCTCTCCCAAGGAATATGGGAGGCCACATCCCAATAAGCAAATCTCCATCATGCTACTCAAATGGGATCCTACCGTCTTTCAAAAATGGGGCGAACTAGAGGAAGAAAATTTATATAAAATGCTATATAAGGACGCTGAAGAGGATACACATGATCAAATTATAATACCCTGTGAGAACTATGGCAAAGGTTTCAAAATTCTGCAAAGATTCGGGTATGATGGAAAAAGTCCTCTTGGACTACGCAAAGAAGGTGTCATGGAGCCTTTACAACCTGAGCTAACTATAAGAAGGGAATGCTCCAAGGGGCTTGGTTTTCTAAATCCCAAGATTCACAATAAAAGAACAAAACAGATATGGCGAGTCAAAGTGGTTGAAGTTCAACAAGAAGATGACTATTCTACAGATTCCAACGAATGGGAATGGGGTTCAGACAAATCCTCCAGCGACTATGAGCTCAACGAGACATTTAGAGAGCCAGATGAACCTACAGAGGAGGAGGAGTTTTACAAGAAATTCAGAGTTGGTCAAGAACCGACCCATAAGGATCCCGCACAGTCGTCGTTTCAAGGCCCTAGGTCAAGATCACATAGGATGAGGACACCTGTCCCTGAGGGTGCTACTAGTGATGATAATTTGGACTCACTCACGATTGAAACTGATGAGGAGAGTGCCATTGACGACCTCGATGACTATCTTGACATACCTGAATATAACCACATCTTCACTATTAGCCTTGCGGACTCTAAAAACACTAAAGACCTTCCCCTCGTTCACCCCCAACTCATTGACTGGGATCAGGATGGACAAGCACAGCTTGATACATTTCAAAATGACGAAGCTATTGTCGATTATCTTGGCATTCGCGATGATCTTCCTCTTGGAGACCATAAAGCAGGATACGCCATAGAGCTTAATAACATGGCATACTTTGGTGAGGGTGTCGGGCCTTCTAGTCGCAAAAATGTGAAAATAAAAACAAAACAAGGGTCTTATGGCGAAAACCACACTGTGGCGCTATCTGACTCTAAAAAAGTAAAAAGAAAGGACGTATCTGAGGGTGAAAACCTCTCTGAGGCGCCCGAAGATGGAAAGCTTGACATTCTCCCAGCATCATACGAGGAAAAATCATCCATGTTGGTAGAGGAAACTATAAAGACAAACATTGGTACAGCAGAGGTTCCACACAACATATTTTTGGCTCAATCATTGACAGAGGCCAAGAAAGCAAGATTCATAAGCTTCTTTAAGGAACGACAAGTCAACTTTGCATGGTCTTACGCTGATATGCCTGGGCTAGACCCTGATTTAGTAATGCATCATTTAACGGTCAAACCGGAGGCAAAACCAGTAAAACAAAGATTGAGGAAAATGCACCCACAAGTGGCATTATTAGTCAAGGCAGAGCTGGAGAAATTACTGGATGTCGGATTCATACGCCCAATTGATTATCCCGAATGGATTTCCAACTTAGTACCTATTAGCAAACCAGATCGCAGCATCCGAATATGTACAGACTTCAGGGATATCAACAAGGCTTGTCCAAAGGACGATTTTCCATTACCAAACATTGATTTAATTGTTGATCTCACAGCAGGCCATAAGATGTTATCCTTAATGGATGGATTTTCTGGATATAATCAAATCAGGATAGCACCTGAAGATCAACATAAAACATCATTCACTTGTCCATGGGGAACCTTCTGCTGGAATGTCATGCCCTTTGGGCTGAAAAATGCAGGTGCCACGTATCAACGAGCTATGACTACTATCTTCCATGATCTCATGCACATAACGGTGGAAGATTATGTTGATGATCTTTTGGTTAAATCAATAGACAGAAATACACACTTGGACATACTTTCAGTTGCTTTTGATCGGTTGGAAAAGTACAAGGTAAGACTAAATCCTAAGAAATGTGTCTTTGGAGTAACCTCTGGGAAGCTCCTAGGATTCATTGTGTCTAAAAGAGGAATAGAGGCAGATCCAGCAAAGGTCAAGGCTATTTTGGACATGCCGCCACCCAAGAATATCAGTCAACTTCGGTCTTTACAAGGGAGACTCCAGTCCATACGAAGATTCATAGCACAACTTGCAGATAAGTGTAACCCTTTCCAGCACCTACTACACAAAAATATCAAGTTCAAATGGGATGAGAACTGTCAACAGGCTTTTCAGGCACTTAAAGACTATCTTTTGAACCCACTAGTTTTGATGCCACCAATTCCAGATCAACCATTGCTACTTTACATATCAGCTACTCCAACAGCACTGGGGGCACTTTTAGCACAGCAAATACCTGATGGCAAGGAAAAAGCAGTCTACTATATCAGTCGCACATTGGTGGGATATGAGCTGAACTACACACCAATTGAGCGTCCATGTCTCGCTGTGGTCTTCGCTTCACAAAAATTACGACATTATATGCTCACTCACAAGACTAAGTTGATTGCCAGAATTGATCCGCTAAAATATCTTCTCAACAAAGCTACACTTACTGGGCAGCTAGCCAAGTGGGTAATGATCTTAAGTGAATTCGACATTGAATACGTGGACAGAAAAGCCATAAAAGGACAAGCAATTGCAGATCAATTGGCAGATGCTCCCATGATAGATGATGTTCCTCTACAGTCAGAATTCCCAGATGAGTCCATTCTAACAATATCACCTGCAAAGCCATGGCAACTATACTTTGACGGCTCATACACACAGCACGGGGCAGGAGCAGGTATACTCTTTATAACTCCTCAGGGCAATTCTATACCAAAGTCATACCGCTTATCATTTCCTTGCACCAACAATATAGCGGAATACGAGGCATCAACAACTGGGTTAAGAATTGCAGTTCAGTGGAAGATCCAAGAACTTCATGTTTTTGGGGATTCTCAACTGGTTATCCGTCAAGCAACTGATGATTATCAAACAAAAGATGAAAAGCTAATGCCTTACAAACAACTGGTAGATGATCTGAAACAGCACTTTACAAAGATAGAGTTTGAGCAAATACCAAGAGAACAGAATCGCGCTGCAGATGTCATGGCTACGATTGCTTCGCTCATTGATCTACCACAAAATGAGACCTGCTATGAATTCTTGGTAGATAACTTGTTGATTCCTTCATATGAGATCACTCCTACGGAAATGATATGTGTTGTTGGTCCTGAATCCCAGTTATATGGTTCCATATTCACATACCTTCGCGACAATATCTTACCTCCCGATCTATCGAACAATCAACGCCGCACTTTCATTCGCCAATCCTCTCGATACGTTATCCTAGCTGATATCCTATATCGACGAGGTCTAGATGGCACCCTTCTGAGATGTTTAGAGAGTGACGAAGCTCAGATTGCATTACGAGAAGTGCACGAAGGAATATGTGGTCCGCATACTAGTGGTCCTACCTTGGCCAAGAAACTCATCAGGACTGGATACTACTGGCCTACTATGGAAAAAGATGCATATCAGTTTGTCAAGAAGTGTAAGCAGTGTCAAATTCATGGAGACCTCATACATGCACCAGCACAGGAACTACAACCACTTGCATCTCCTTGGCCCTTTTGTCAGTGGGGACTCGATCTCATAGGCAAGATTCACCCTCCTTCTTCCAATGGACATAATTTCATTATCACAGCCACAGAGTATTTTACAAAGTGGATTGAAGCCGTGCCTCTTACACAAGTTACTGGGAAACAAATCGCTACTTTCATCCTGAACTACATCATTTGCCGATACGGGATTCCTACTTCCATTATTACCGATAACGGGCGTCCTTTCAAGAATCAGGATGTTCGTGAACTCTGTGAGCGCTTCCATATCTCCCATCGTTTCTCCACACCATATTACCCTCAAGGTAATGGCCAAGCTAAGGCGTCTAACAAAACAATTCTTAAAATCCTTAAAAAGACAGTCGACGACGCTGGCCGTAACTGGCATGTCCAACTCAATCCTGCACTTTGGGCCTACCGCACAAGTGTCCGCACACCTACAGGAGCTACACCCTACTCACTTGTCTACGGCGTTGAAGCCATCTTGCCTATTGAGGTCGAGTTACCTTCTTTACGGGTCTCCTTGAGAAACATAATCAACGATGAAGACTACAGGGTCTCTCGTTTACAAGAACTAGAACTGCTGGAGGAACGACGACGCACTGCTTTTAATCATCTCAAGGCTTACCAACAATGAATGAGTCGTAGTTACAATCACAAGGTCAAGCCTCGCACATTTGAGGTAGGTGACTTAGTCCTCAGAGAGAACCCCAAGAATCAGCAAGACAGAGATAAGAAGGGCAAATTTGAACCCAACTGGCTTGGTCCTTACATCATCACAGCAGCATATGGATCTAGGGCATATCAGCTCTCAACTACAGAAGGTGAACCCTTGGAGGATCCTATCAACAGCATGCACCTTCGCAGGTTCTACACATAAGCTCTTTTGGAATATCCTAATTCAAAAATACAAAAAAAAAAATCAAAAATTTCAAAAATACAAAAAAATTATAAAACAAAAAAAAATCGTTACTTGGTGAAAACCTGGCAAACAGGCACCTTGTGACAACAAAAAAATTGAAAAATCGAAAAAAGTAAAGAGAAATAATTTTGTCCAACGGTGAAAACCACTTCGGTGGCGCCCTGGGCAAGTACCATGGTGAAAACTGGGTCACCAGCGCCATGCGTAGAGACTTTGCTCCTCCCTCCTTCAGGATTCTCTTTCATCCTTTCACATTGCACACACTCACGACCTATTCGTTCACAATAAACTTACCCATTCCCATCATGGCTTGTTATTGATCTACCCAAGATTGGTTAGCCATCCATAACCCTCCCTTTTCACTCCCTTTCCATCCATAATAAATCAGCTCCTATCTGTGACTAAGCCAATTCCTACGTGTAGTGATGGGTGTGAAACTGAGAACATCACATGTTTCAAGGAGTACAGTTTCTTCCAGCTTCCTTCAAGTCTATCCGCGCACAATCCGCAATAAAGCAGCATTTGCATCACAGATCCGCAATAAAGTTTCATCTTCTCCACAATAAAGTATCAGTTTCATGGATTCAGTCAGTTTCAAATGAGACACAGCGGCAACAATGAGCTTCAACAAAATCAAATCTTTCAACAGACTCAGACAACATATGGTTCAGTGCTATCTATCCTTTTTGTGAAAGTAAACATTGTGACCACAATCGAATAAGACTTATACAAGTGACAAGAGACACTAAACTTGAGGACTACAGTGGATGTTGGTGTCGAGTCTTGGTTTTCTTTTGATTTTATCTTTTTGGTGACATGTCTTTTAGCTTTTCCAGGATGTCTTTGACTAGAGATTCTATCTCCAGGATGTCTTTGACTAGAAAGGCAAGGATAGGGTATCGTCACCTATTTGCATTTGTTGTCTGTCGATTGTCTTTTAGTAATGCTATGACTTGTCCAAGGATATGAGGACACTGTGAGTCTAGTATGAACTGGGGCATTCTTTGTTTGTGACTGTCTTATCTCCATGCAAATAGGTACAATGACTTTCTCGATTGTCATAACCTATTCTGCCATAATAAAGCTCAATGATGATAACGCACAAGAAGCTCTTTCGCGTTCATATCTTCTGTCTTCCATCCCCCTTTCTTGATTGACTTCCATTGTCCTTCTCAAGTCCACGTAGCCCACTATCACATGACTGAGTATAATGACACACCAAAAACATTTGCATTTCATATAGTTACACCTACATCACCACATATAAGCATTTCATACATACATATGGATATCACAATTGCATCACACCCTGCATACAACACATGTTAGCACATCTCACATTTTCATTAGGTAAATAATCATTTGCATTATCATATTCATTTGCATTACATACATTCACATTTGCATCATGCATCACATATACAACATAAAAGAACAAAAATATATTGCATTGCATCATATAAGCATCCATATCATAAAACATGTATTACATAAGAACATTTCATCACATAAGGTACACATGCATATAGCTGCCGCAAAAATGGATCATCTCTCATATATAATCAAAAGTGTCATGATACAATGATGTCAAAAGAATCATATGACTACAAAAGAATCACCTGCAGGTGTCTACAATACAACAAGGGTACATATACTGATACAATGGGGAGCCCTCTATGGCTATGATGAACTCCCTCCCTCGGAGCCGCCTGGCCTCGACGGAGTCTGAGCTATAGATGGACCCGCTCCAGGATCCCCCTGTCTCTCTGGTGGTGGTGGAGGCCCCATGACCCCACCGCTGGATGCCTGTCTCCTGCGACTCCCTCCCATAGCTGTCGCTGTGCGCGACGATCTATGGAAGCTCCTAGCCCGCTGATCTGCTGGCACGACTGTATAGTATAGATCCCTCCAGTAGGCGATCTCCTCTCCGACTCGCAAGACATATGTGTAGCCTACCCCTGCATCCTCTGTTGCCCGCCTCCCTGCCCTCAGAGCTGTCTCAGCCTCAGTATATCTCTGGATGGCCTGATCCCTCTCCCGCTCTGTGTCTCTGACCCTGATCCTAAGGTGATCTCTCTCCCGCACCAAATCTTCGATCTCATCTGCCTGGCCCTGGCAAATCTCTCGTAGCCTCAATAGCTCATCCTCCTCAGGATCTCCGCCCTTAGCCTCTGCCTGTGGCTCCTCCCCTGCAGGTGCCTGTCCCTATGCCTCTGCCTGCACCTGTGGCTGTACCTGTCCCTGTCCCTCTGCCTACACCTATCTCGGTCCCTGTCTAGGACCCTGTGCTGCTGGTACCTGTAGGGGCAGTCCACCCGGACCCCTCACCACCGGAGCTGCTCTCTCCTGTCCTCCCTCCCTCTGAGGTGCTACTCGCCTCTCTCCCACCACTCCCCTCCGCCTCCGCCGGCCCCTACCTCCATCCCCTCCACCATCATCATCATCTCCTCCACCCTCTCCCTCCAGTGGCTCTGCCGGATCTGTCAACCTGGGAAACGGATGCTCTGCCCAATACGCAGAGTACTCTGCATCCATCCCTGCATCATCTACCTCTGGCCACATGTCCCATGGCATCGGCATCATCTCTGCTAGCTGTGTCACTGCCTGATCATATGATAAGAGTGGGCCAAACTGCACCTGATCTCTGACCGTACGGGCATACATGCCCGAGCCTCGTGGCATCCGCTGAATCCTGCCAAACTGCCTGCATACCCTATCAACAAGCTGCCTCTCCAGAATATAGGGCATCCGCCCCATCAGATACCTACTCCTGAAAACATATGGTAGCTCCAACGCGTCGTCCTCCCACTCCTCGCACCCCAGGTACGGCCTCCAGATGACCATGTCTATGTCATCTATGACGCGCCTCCAATGCTCCAATCTACCAATCCGAGGCTGGGATGTGATCATGTCATACAGGTGCATGAAACTCCGTCCCTGTCCTCTGCCTCTGAAATGAATGGGTCGTGTGATGGGAAGGTGCTCATAGGCCCACACCTGCAAGAGAGTCACGCCGCAGCCCAAACCCACTGACCCGTGGTACACAAACTGATGCAGCTCATAATATAAATGTGCCAGGACACATGGCCCCCATGCATACTTGGTGTGCTCTGTCATCAGCGTCTCCAATGCCCCTCCCCAACCCACTGCCAATCCTCGTGTGGCCCTGTCTGGACACAAGTACCCACTGATCGCTCCTCCAATAACCGCCGGCAATGCTAAACCTATGGCAGTCATGGTATCCCAGGCTACATGAGCTGCTCGCATCTCCAACCCAGGATCCTGGAAAACCCGTCTCAATGCCTCCCTGTCACCGTCACGGTCATAGGGAGTCAACTCTCCATCAATAGGAACATGCAGAATCCTGTAGACATCCTCTAATGTAACTGTCATCTCACCCATCGGTAGGTGAAACGTGCACGTCTCTGAGTGCCATCTCTCAGCTAACACAGTCAGCAACCCCATGTTTGCCCGAAACTCAAGCACATAGAGCACATGTGTGAGACCCATCTCCTCAATGGATATCCTGTCCTGAATCGACAACTCTGGTCGCAATCGCTGAGTAGACGGGAATCTCTCCCGTGACTCCAACATAGGCAAATACTCCTGCAGTCACACAATCAATTTTGTCAGTTATCGTGGCATTCACTGTTTATCACAAAATGCTACTTGCTACCTAAATGCATCTGGTTATCTACCCTAGTGACACTCACTGTTCATCACAAAGTGTTGCTATCTACCCTAGTAGTGCTCCCTGTTCATCACAAAGTACTACGTGTGTGACATTCCCTGTTTATCACAAAGTGTCACTCACATTCGCACTCCCTGTTCATCACAAAGTGTTGCCTGTCTTGGTGCTCCCTGTTCATCACAAAGTGCCTTGATCTATCCTACTCTTCCTGGAGGACCTACTTGAGTGTATCCTCTCAGCAGCTTATCCAATCGACAACGTATGTTCATCACAGAACTGCCGGTTTGACCTAAAAGACTAAAACCATGCATTTAAACACACAAACGCACTTGTAACTCACAAACGCACTTTTCAATCCCAAACGCACTTATAGACTGCACAAACGCGCTTCTGCAACACAGACGCGTTTTCTGAACACAAACGTGCCTATGCCATGCACAAACGCGACCAGGGAACACAGACGTCCCTACATGACATAAACGCTCCTACAAAGCACAGACGCTGCTACATTTCACAAACGCGTCCGCATTCAACACAAACGCGGTTCCAGGCATAGACGCGCCTGGACCCGACACAGACGCGCCTGTTTGACACAGACGCGCCTGGCACTGACATAGACGCGGTTGCGCGTTTTTGCATTTTTAACTATCCTATTCCTAGCGCATTTATTGCTACCTAACATGCATTTATGACAAAACTCAAAATGTGTGAAAGTACGAGGAGGTTTTCGGGTACTTACCGGCTCTCCTGCATCGGCTGGTCGAATCTATGAACCAAAGCTATTGCTGCTGACTGCTGCTGCTCTTTTCTCGCTCTGCACTATGATCTTCTAAGGGTGTGGATGACAATGAGGATGTCTTTTGCCCGTGGTCTATCTTATAGCCTACCCTAGCCCTTGCCCTCATTTCCCGAGTCAGTATTCTTCATCCCGTGACTTTGTCACTTTATCTGATCAGTCCATTCTATCCCGTCTTTCTTATCGAGAGATTGTCTGCAATCTTTTCAGACATTTTCATCCAATCTCTCGAGGGGGCATATAATTCCCATACTGGGGCAACTCTGTATCAGTTCATCTTATCTTCTTTGAAACAACGCGACAAGCCGCATTGTCTCAAAGAGGGGCAAAATGTAGACACCCAAAATTGTCATGTCTAATTAAATAAATATTTTATTTATTTAATTATCTAAGCCTAATTCTTCTATTAATTAAATAAATTTTTATTTATTTAATTAATTCATTTATCCTCTTCTAGCCTTATTTCTCATTTAAATAAATACATTTATTTATTTAAATTATCCCTTTCCTAAATTAAATAAATATTTTATTTATTTAATTGTCCTACTTCTTCTATTAATTAAATAAATCTTTATTTATTTAATTAATTCATTATCCTTTTCTACACATGACACATGTCATTCATCTCTTATTTCCTACACTACCTACCTCTTTCATTATTTTACTATTTCTTTTACCTATCCTCTAATCCTAGCCGACCTCTCTTTTTACACCTCTCAATCTTAACCCTCCATTTCTTATTGTGTCTTCTATTTAAGCAGATGCTTTCTTCATTGTCAAACCCTAATGCCTAATAACACATGCTAATGATCTTTCATGCAACTTGGCTACACTACGATCCTACTTGCAACCACATTCCGTTCTTTTTTGAGCTCTTGTGCATACAAAAATCTGAGAGCAAGCATATCAAACAAGATCAATGGAGATAGGAAGAATGGAGATCAAAACCCTATTGGACATGTGATGGTATAATCTTTGTTATTTTGAGTTATTTTGCATTGTCTTAGGTTATCTTCATATGTTATGGTGGATCTTTGTTCATTGTTAGGCTAGGGTTTGGTGGTTGAATCCATTTTAGTCTTTCAATATTGTTGTTATTTGTTATCCATTTTCACCATACACAGGTGTATATGATTGGAACCGGAACTTGTGGAGATTATCGGAAGGCGTGTTTCAAATTTTCGATGAAGTTTTGCTAAGGTCTAAGATCGGTGAACAAATCATCAAACCGGTAATGATTTATTTTATGACGGTGATCAACGGCGAGTCTACATGAATTTGGTAACACAACACAACCTATATGAAATATTCAATTATTGTTTGGCATGATTCAAGGAAGAATTTCTTAGGAATCAATGAAAAACTTAGTAGAGTGTTTTGAGGGTTTGACTTTGGTACAAATC
This sequence comes from Cryptomeria japonica, assembly GCF_030272615.1. Classification (NCBI taxonomy): domain Eukaryota; kingdom Viridiplantae; phylum Streptophyta; class Pinopsida; order Cupressales; family Cupressaceae; genus Cryptomeria; species Cryptomeria japonica. The sequence continues at coordinate 394,166,033 of NC_081407.1, read as the reverse complement.
GGATTTTCGTGATGGGTTACGATCAACCAATGGTTGATATTGCATTTTAATTTGTTGTAATGATTTGTATAACAATCTATGATGATCTCTTATGATTTTAATTGTAAATTCATGATGTAATTAGGGTTTTGTGGCTAACCTAGTTGAGATGGCTATTTAGGTTGACACAGTTGATGTTCATTGTGTCGATGGTCTTAGAGAATGTGTTAAGTCATCCAAGTGAAGTGTGAGATCTTCTTGAGAGTTGCAGAGTGTTGTGTATAATGAGATTTGATCAAGCAAGCAAAGAAGTGCAAGTAACAGATCATTTTCTTACTATTGTTGCCTACCAGTTGCAGCAGGTTAAATCCCTTAACTGGGTAGGTCCTAATAGGCCTTAAACATTTAAGTCTCCTAACAGGGAAGCTCTCAAAAGAGTGTTAAATCCTCTCATGAGGTTGATCCTAATAGATTATCAAGCTCCTAACCAGGTTGCAAGGCAAATCCCCTAACTGGGTGACTCCTAACAGGGTTTGCTTCTAACCGGGTGTATTGTAAGCTCCTAACAGGGTGTACTTTAAAAGAGTACAAATATTTTTGGGTGCCAACTCCCACCATGGTTTTTCCCTATTTGGGTTTCCACGTCAAAAACTTATGGTGTTCATGTGTGCAATGTTTTTCATGTGATGTTCTTTTTTATGTTTCATTTCATGCATTATTTTTGAGACACTAGTTATGATGTTTTATCAGAAGTTTACCAGAGGTTATCGGTACTGATAAGGATTTATTTGAGAAATTACTTGATCTGATTGATAAGGTTAATGAGTTGGTAAATGATCAAGTTTATATGATTGCTTTGGTGGTGAAAGTATTGATAGTTGTTGTAAATGATTTGATTAATGTGTTAAGCAAATTTGATAAAGAGGTTATTACATCTGATTAAAGAAGTTGAGATATTTGTTAAATGGTTTCAAATTTGAGATAAGTTTGTTTTTTAGTTAAAGTTTCAATTGGTCTTAATACTGATTCACCCCCTCGTCTCAGTATTAACCGGATTATCATAGGGTACTTGATGAAATTGGGATTTAATAAAGGTTCTGTATTTTAAGATTGAGAATGATAACATTTTGATTGTTGAAGTCTTTATTGATGATATTATCTTTGGAGGTGATAATAACTTGAGCATGAAGTTTGTCAATGATATGCAGAAAGAATTTGAGATGTCTATGATAGGAGAGATGAAATTTTTCTTAGGTTTCCAAATTTCACAGACTGGAAAAGGCATTTTTTCATATCTCCAACTAAATATGTGGAGGAATTTTTTTTCGATTGGTAAATGTTACTTTATATTGAAATGTCAAAAATAGTTTATTACATATGATTTTCAGCAAAAAAAAAAGACCAACCAAATCACCAACCACCAAAAAACTAAGTACATGAAGTCTGATGATTACATACGAAGGTTGGCTAATTGATCAAAATAAAAAACCAATGATATTGTGGCGTATTAACAACCACAATCTCCTTGCCTTTCTCGTGTCCATCCATAGAATGCTCATGTTGATCCTCATCATCGACATGGTCATCATGGGCTTCCAGGGGGAGTCCAAACCATAGCGACCTACCACCCATGGTGTTCTTGGAGCCTCAAGGCCTTCCACGCTTTTTCTTCGGAGAGGAACCCGAGCTTGAGTCCTCGCCCAGTTTCCTTCCAATAGAGGGGCTCTATTTTTTCAAATCCACTCAAATTTCAGCACTTTCCCATGCCTTGGTGTATTCTTGCACTCCTTGCATACCAATTTGAGTTGAAGCCTTGCAAACTTCCTTACTACAATTCACACTCCATAAAAGAAATGAGCATAAAGGGGGTTGAAATTTGCTTGAATGTAGCTACACGCCATTCGAGAAAACAAAGCCTTCCCCATCCCTCACCATCTAAATGAAGCCCACCAAGTTGCCTCTCCATTCTTCCTTCACACTATTTGAGACCAACCAGTGAACACGATCCACTCCTACCAACTCAAAAGCCCACGCAAAAAACATGGATGCAATATCCATGTTAGTATGGTATTTGAATTCCCCCTGCATTTATTCATCACCGAGCACAATCTTCACTCTATTGAGAAAGTCTCGTTCTTCAAACCTAAGGACATTGGAGAGGCTCACTAAAAATGGCACCCCAAAAGGCCACCATAGGGTGCATCGCCTCAAGGGAAAAGTGTGGCTCCATAACTATACCAAAACACAAAACCTGCACTAGCAACACCCCTGAACAACCTTACCAAAAACTCACTTCTCTACGCTCAATAAACAAGGTCAATCTTTGCTTCCCTAACATGATAACTCCCTTCTTAAATGCAAAACATCCATTGATATCCTTGAAACATTCCCTAGTTGCACTACATTAATGCGAGTACCCCTTTCAAGTATTCATCACATATGGCCATCTCTTGAGCTTCGCCACCCTACCCGAGAAACCAACTCGCAACGCGGAGGAATGATGAACACCCCAAACTATCAACCCATACCACTACCACACTCAAACCTCAACATTAAATGCTCATCACCTCAGTGGTAACAGATAGTATCTGTCAAAAATCATCCCCAAGATACTGCATCCACTCAGGCACTTATATCCTAATCACACCCACCTCCAAAGCCAAAACCTCATTTGCATATCTATCTGCCTCCACATTGCCACCTTGGATGATGTGGGATATCTTGAAGTCTTCAAAAAGTTTCAAGCTTGGCGTGATCATGTCAATATCATGACTAATTTTCCAACTTAGCGAGCTACCACAGATGATTGTATTGACAATCACAAGGGAGTCGCCTTCCACATGTAGCTTGGTCACCCCTAATCTATGAGCTAGAAGCATAGAAAGAATGGCCACTTTTGTCTCAGCTTTGTTGTTGGGAGCATTTGGCAACCTTTTCCAACCTTCACCAATTTTGAACCCTAGAAAGCTCTTCGCAACACACCTGACACTTGATGGTCTCAGGTTACCCTTGGACACACCATTAAAATTGATCTTTGTCCATCCACATTTTGGGGGAGTCCACTCAACCACTCTCTCCCCAACATCTACCGGATTAACCCGAACTGGCCTAGTAATGGGCAAAAATTTCAAAAGAAGCCACTGAGCTTGCATTCTTCTATCCCAAGCTTTGTATGGATACATATTAAATTTCACCCTTGCTGTAGCCAAAATCACTAATTCTGAAATTGCCCGCTCTATCCTGAACCACATCTTGTCACTCCATTCCTCCTTCCCTTGGAAAATACAATGATTGGACTCCTTCTAGACTTCACAAAGGATAGTGGAAGGGACAATATCCCAAAGACATAAAAAAAAAATCTTCTCTTACCTCTTGTCCAACATTGAAGCCAGGATTTCACATCCTTTTGCAATGGAGCTAACCATTCCAATCTACACAACACTTTCTCCCAACATCCTCAAACACCTTCACAATGAAGGAGAAGATGATCAACAGTCTCTTCCTCCCTACAACACATAACACATCTATGCATGTCTAAGAAGCCAAGATTTTTCAATCTATCCCCTGTCAATATCCTACCCCTCATTGCCAGCCAAGAAAAGGAGCCACCTTTTGGTAAACATTTTTTGTTCCAACACACTTACATCGGCCATTCTTCCCCAAGCAAGTCAGATTCAAGCAATTGATAGCCAACCTTAATCGAATACTGGCCGCTTTTAGCCCCACACCAAATGATTGTGTCTTCCATTCCTGAAAAGGAAATGGGTCTATCCTTCAACAAGCCTTTCAACATATCCCCTTGAGTCTTTGGCAAGTGAAGCTCCCCACATCTCTCTAGCACCAACAATCAATTCCTTGAGAAGATTCTTTCACTACGTAATCTAAGACTCTCACTCCCCAAGTTACTATTGTAACTCATTTAATCTCCCTCCACTCTTCTACTTCCCCCAAAGCCTAATGACCATCCCAGGAATCCTCTCAGAAAAGAGATTTATGACCATCTCCAATCTTGCACAAAATATGCTCCACTATGATCTTCCTACATTCTAAAAGGAATTGCTAGATAGCCAATCCACTATAAGGGTTTCTGATTGTCAAGATCCTTGTCAAGTCATTACTATCAAGGTATTTATGAGATAAAACTCTAACCCACTTTTGATCAGGTTTTCTAAACATTTGCCAAACCAAATTATCCCCCATTGCCAAATTCATTTTATTCGAACTCTTGATCCCAGCACCTCCAGCTCAGTTTGTCTTACACACTTTGTCCTAGTTAAGAAGAGGAATTTTATTCTTATCCTCCAAACCATTCCACAAGAATTTACTCATGAGACTCTCTATACTTTTGATAACTTTTCATGGAATCTTGAAACACTACATAGAAAATAAGGAAGTGGTCAAAATCATAGCTTTTAACATAGTGATTCTCCTTGCTGATGACAACCACTTCTCTTTCTAGCTCTCCAATTCGCTTACACAATTTGAGATTAGGTTTCCCTGCAAGGCCACCTTGTTAGCCCCCCAAATAAGGGAATCACATGAAATTTATTTTGTAGACACCCTGCATTAATACCAAGGGTATGAACTATATCCCGCCTTAATCTAACATTGGTAATAAAGCAATATAATTCAGATTTATGCCAGTTTACTACCTGACCTGAAACCTTGCAGTATCTGTCCAGAATACATTTCATGATTCTCGCTTCCCTTAGAGAAGCCTCCCCAAAAAACAATGTGTCATATACAAATTGAGTATGAATTACGACCTCCATACCATTAGCAATGCTAATACCTCTCCATCAGCCCTCCATCTAACTCTGATTGATCATTCTTCCTAAAGCTTTTGCCATGATTATGAACAGGAAAGGAGAAAGAAGATCACCTTGATGAATACCCCTTAAAGTTGAAAACAAACCTTGAGGCGAACCATTAACAAGGATCGAACACCTTGGGGATGAAATACAATTGTAAACCCAGTCAATCCAGTGATGGTGAAAGCCAAACTATTTCAAAACCTGTACCACAAACTCTCTATTGACAAGATCATACGCTTTCTTGATATCAATCTTTACCAGCATCCTCTCTACCTTTGCAGACCTAACCAAATAAATTGCCTCATGAGAAATAATAATTCCATCCACAATAGAGTGATTAGGGGTAAAGCCACTATGTTCCTCCGAGATAATTTTTGGGAGTAATTTCTTCAGCCTGTTGGCCATAACTTTTTCTATAATCTTATATGTAGTGTTACATAAATAAATTGGTTGGGTATTATCAAAGGACCTCACTTTGAGTTTATTGGATATCAAGGCAATAAAGGTATTATTCAGATCTTTTGACATATACCTTTTCTCTCGCGATTCCTCAACCATAGCCAAAATATCATCCTTGACAACTTCCTAAAATTTTTGAAAAAAGAAAGCTCGAAACCGATCTGGGCCAGGAGATTTATCGGCACCAAGTGTAAATACTGTCTTCTTCACTTCCTCCATTGAGAAACGTTGCAGCAAGAGCTTGTTATCATCCTCCAAGATTATCTTAGGGACATCTCCCACCCCCATGTTCTGCAACCCACAATCAATATCAGAAGGCACGTTCAATAGTGACTTAAAAAAAGCAACTACCTCTTGATTGATCTTCTCAGGAGAATCCAAAATTCTTCCTTGGCTATCCGAGATACTAATAATTCTTCTGAAGCTTCGCCTCACTTTCACTGACTTATGAAAAAAATTGGTATTTTTGTCACCTTCTTTGAGCCACTTCTCCCTCGATTTTTGTCTCCACTAAATTTCCTCCCTGGCTAAGATCTCTGAAAGTTTCATTTGAAGCTCCCTCTCTTGATGAAATTCCTGCGCCGTCATGCCATCCCCCATAATTATAAGGTTTAGACTCTCCAATGTGATCTCAATCTTTGTTTTGTCAGCAAAGATATTTTCAAAACTTTACCTATTCCATTCCTTTAGTTTCTCCTTAACATGTCTCAGTTTATAAACCACCATATGAGCCTTCAATATATTAAGTTTGACCAGGTCATTCCACCATCTGATAATCTCCTCATTAAAGTTAGGCTTCTGAAGCCACATCTTTTTGAATTTGAAGGGGCATCTCTGACGAACATAATCTTTCTGAATGTTTATAGAGATAGGAAAGTGATCCAAACCTGAGATAGGTCATACCAGCGCTTCCCAAATAACTGCAATTGAGCTCTAGTTCTCTAAAATGAGGAAATGATCCAACTTTTGAATGATTATATTATCTCCCTCCTATCTGTTAGACCAAGTAAAAATTCCCTTGTTGAAAGCTATATCCATCAAATTATTGCTGGAAATAAAATTATTGAAGAGTCTTGTTAGACACAATGCGCCACTGAGAGGGGGGTGAATCAATGGTTTACAAACTTTTCCCTTTAACTATCTTATGTGTGTATATTGGTTATCAGGTCTAATAGAAAGAAGACTTATCAATTAGATGGGAGACTATCATAAATGCAATCACACATGAAAGGGACATCACATAACACCAGCATGTACAAGGAAAACCCAAGATGGAAAAAACCTCGGTGAGAAATGTTGTTGGAGTCTACTGCTCCAATCCAACATCATAGTGAAATTCTTATTACAATGTTTAGGGCACCAACCCAAGGAGTACCAACCCCTAATTTAGGGCACCAACCCCTGATTTAGGGAACTAACCCAAGGAGCTACAACCCCTGCATCGAGCTCCAACTCAGTGGCCGTCTACTATGATTATATTCAATTACAAAGTTATTGTTACAAATGAATTTTGTAACTCTTTTGCAAATCTATCTACTAGTTCTCCTCTCTCCAATTCTCTATCGATTCTTTCCTCACCTCTCAGCTGTAACACAACCTTCTGATGCAACTAACTCTCTGCTACACCTTCACCGGTTCAGTCTCTTCTTCTTCTTTGTTGGTTCTGCTCTTTATCAATTCTCTATTTTCTCTACTACATTGTTTCTCTCCACCAATACTATACTTTGTCGGTTCTTTGCTTTCCTTCTCTGTAATCTTCTGCAATTCTTCTTTGTCAGTTCTTTGCTTGCCTTCTCTGCAATCTTCTGCAATTCTTCTTTGTCGATTCTATCACTACAGATTTACTCCTCTGTCAGACACGGTGATTAACTGTCAGTTTCCTCATTGTTGTCGGTTGGACTCTTCAACCTTGTTCTCTCTCACACTCAATCTCTTCTTAGATTGTCTCTTTTGCACTTGACTAATTTCTCCTCTCACATGCGGTAACACTCTCTTATTCAGCGGCAGGCTTCATCGATTTTGGCTTGCATATTTATAAACTAGTTTTCCCGCCAAAAACCAATTCAAACATTAGGAGGTTAGGGTTTCTTCATTGACCTTGAGGGAAACCAAATCCAATCATATCTCATCAGATTTGATCTCCTTGATTGATGAACTGCAACTCATCAATCAATCCCACTATTGTCGTGCCTTCCAGAACACACCTTCCTCGTTTAGCAATCTGCTTTTTAACCTATCAATGGACTTTATGGTCGATCACGAAGAATTTTTTTGCGATTTCCTTCACCTACCTCGATCTACTCAAACAATTTTTCTGGATCTGTGTTTTTTGTTTGACCTCGAGCTGCAAACCTCTGCTACGCATCCCATGAATCATGCAGTCGACATAAAAGTTGACTTGTAGCCAACTACCTCACCGACACATCACATCAACATGTGCATGCTTGCCACTTCACCTCCACGTGGTCCCTTTTTTGGCATCCACCTTTGCTAGATTAGTTATGTCAGTCCAGACAAGATGACTGACCAACCACTCACCTGGGTTATCTACCAGTTCACAAACTTTGTCGATTATACCCTAACCAGTCTTCTTTCAACGTTGCACTTTGCTTCTCTTCTGGTGGAGCACCTTTTTTGGTTTCCAAACATATCAATCCACCATATGATCATCTTCATTAGGAAGGAGCACATCACTTAGCCTCTTTTCTCTCTCATTGGTTCTCATATTTACCGATAGGCACCGATGATGACACCATGTCATCAACCTTCATCTACCTCGATCTACCTTCATGTGGCTTCCCTATTTCACCAGCACATCATGTCTTCACATGTTGATCTAGTGCACATCACTAATCTCATGCACCTAAGGTAACTTAGTGTTTCACCAGTTCATCTGATGTGAGCCTTCAATCACCTGCCTTCTACTCTTCTCTCTTATCTCAGTGGACTATGATGCACACCATGCATAATAGGAGATAAGCTCCACTTACTAGTGGGAGTAGATCCTTGTCATATGCATCCTACATTGCACCAATGTGGCTTCCCTGTTTGATAAGCATATCTTTAAACAGACACATGTGATCCAATTGGGGCACATTCACTTTCAGTCATCTCTTCAAATAGTGAATGCATCTTTATCTGATGGGAGTCCTATTTATTTAAATCCACATAGCATATCAGTGACCTGTACATTCTTCTCCTCTGGTGTTGATGTGATTTAGATAACATTCCCCCTCTTCATCTTAATCAATCGACCAACATCTTGCTCTCTTGTAAATGTCATCATTTACCGGTTGTTATATCATACTGGTCTCTTTTCCATATCTTCAACACAAGTCAAACACTAACTTGTGTACGAGTGACTCCAATGGCGATTGTGCTGAAAGAAATTCTTTCCCTTACCGGTGACCTACTAAGCTAGGTGACAATAAAGACTTCACATCTGATATGCATCAATGATAGTGTTGCACATACATCTCTTATACCAATAGCCATCCTATACCGATTGACATCAATGACAAAACATTACCAACAATCTCCCCATTTGGCATTGATGTCAACACATGTAGTATCCAGCATACTACATATTCTCTCTCCCCCTTTGTGCGATCCATAGATTCTCACATATGTAGTATGTAGTATACTACATAATATTTCTCCCCATTTGATAACAATGGCAATGAACACTATCAGGGTTTCTCTCTTTCTTGTATCTACTTGGTACTGATAGAAGATTTCTCCCCTTTTTCCCAATCCAGATGCTCCTCCTCCTATAACCGTCCTTTGTTACATCTTCTCAAGTCACAACTCTTTAGATGGAGGACTCAACCATCAATTAACACCAATTTCTCAGAAACCAAGTGTATATGTAGACCAGAATCCTAATGCATATACAAGTCTGAAACCAATTGAAGGCCCATGTGTCAGCGAATACATCATATCTGCTAGTCAAACTGCATCATCTCCTGGATACCCTTAATCATGAAATTATCTTGGGTATTCCTACAACAATTTCCATCATCTGCAATTGATATAGCTAGTACATCCATAAGTTCAAGCATGTTGATTTTGCTTCATAGGCACTTGAACTCCCCTTGAGTCATACATCTCAGGTCCTCATTATTGGTCAGGTCCTAATCGGAGCTCTAGTATTCACTGTATATCAGTTGAGCTGTGAAAATGTGATCATCTGATGATCTTTCAGCTCCATTATATCCACCACAACCTATGACATGATCCTGGATGTACACAATGCCATATAATATCATCATCATGTCGTAAATCAAACCAGTTAGTCCTCAAAGGATGCATGCATACATAATCAACAATTGAGCCATCATATGTCATTCAGGTCTTTTCTAATACCACTTGAGACATAAATTCCTCATTTCATTCTACCGAGGCTAATGCAATGATCTCAAACCTCATTGTCTTACATAACCCACAAGTACTTGTTTAGCATACATATCAGTAACATCCTGCACATACCAGTTTCTTTTACCATCCCATAATCACTACCAGAGCACCTTCATGTAACTCCTACCTTCTTGAGTCAATCAACATCTAATACGAGTTGTAAATATGTCAACCATTGACACATGCAATAGTGATCCAACTCTTATATGTAGGTGTGTAGCCAAGGCAGCCACTACACACATTTATCTTCTCATTTCCTTCTTCACTAAGGGGGTGAATGATAACGTCAATGTACTACTCCCCCTAAGGTCCTGCATCTCATCTAAGCCTTAGGAGATATCACATGTGCATTGAATGCACAATATCAATCCATGGATGCATCCTCTTGCTTTTTCCTCCATTCTTGGTTGTTCTCATTCTTTTTCCCATTTTCAATCTTGGGAGCAGGTCTTACCTTCTTCTACTAACCAGTTCTTACATTTCCAGATTCTGCATCATGACCGGAAACACTACTACAGTAGCACACAACATCTATGCCAATCTCATAATTGGGGAACCTTCTAACATATCAATTAGACCATCTTCTTTTGGTCAAGTTGTTGTGACTAACAACCAGAATAGGTGGACCTCTTGATCTTACAGGGACATTTCTCCTTTGGTTCCATGCAGGTCTCTTACTTCCATATGCTCTATATTCATTTCTATGTTAAGCATAGCAGTTATACTGGCTTCCATATGACTGCAAGTCCTTCTTCCTACATTCATAACTTCTATGGCTAGATCTGTTGCAGTTATAACAAACACTATTTGCATAACCGAGAGAGAAATTATGCATTTTTCTACTCCTTGATACATTTTGCTCATATGCATAATACCTATGGGATCCTAGATTATTCCTTCTAGATCCCTTTCTACATCCTTTTTCCCTATGGCCATGACCATTACGTGCAAAGCAATAACCAGAGAAGGAAGATTTATAACTTAGAAACTTATTTTTCTAAGCATGGGGAGATCTTATTGATATGGCTTCCCCATTTGTTCTTCTCTGAGGATGGATCCTAGGTTGTTCATGCTGAGCAGTTCTTCCATATGATTTCTTCTTCTCCCACACTTTCTTTTTCTTGTGGGCGATAGAATTTTCTTGTCTTCTACTGGTAGGATGTCTTCTTTGATGTCTTCTCATGTTCTTGCTTCTGGTGAAGTCGTCTTCTCCCATCTTTCCTTTTCCTTTGGGATGTGCATTGTTCCTCCTTGTTGCAGCACCGGTCTTCATCCTTGTATGCATGTCTTCACTAGTTGTGGTTAAATCAATCTTCTTCCAGGGAGTATTCCAGATAGTGAAGGTATGTCCCTTGTTCTCTCCATTAGAGGAGACAAATAGAATGTCATTGTGGGGGACATTCTTGTTGGTGGAGAATTCACTGGCAGCACTTCCTAATCCTCTAGTATCCTTGGCATACTTTTTCTTTTTTAACATTTTGTCCAAGGCATCACTGGTGCCATCAAACTAGATTCTCACCTTGAGCTCATCTTGGCATTTCTCAAGGTCATTTCAGAGAATCTCCATTTCTCCAACCAGCTGTTGATATTCTTTATTGTTTGCCTCTAGTTCAGATGCTAGATCTTTACACCGAAAATCTTTGGTATCTTCTTGTTGAGTCTTCAACTCTGAGATGCATTTCTTATATTCTTCAAGGTATTTGATCAACTAGTTCTGCTCCACAACTATAGTATTCTTGAATAGCTTGTATTCATTTCTCACTCTGCTAAGTTCTTCAAGTGCATTTACAAGCTCTCCTTCAAGATCAACTTTTGCATCCTCTTCTTCTTCACCTTCACTATCACTGCCAAACACATCTTGTTAGTAGGAGTGATCTACATGATCAATCTCATATGTCTTCCTCTCATCTTCTGATTCTTGAGCTATGAAAAGGTGAGTTCCTTCTTCATCATTGTTGCGGTTGCTAACAAATCTTCCTTCATCATCTGCAAATGTTTGAGTTGCATTTTTCATTTTTTCTTCACAAATCAGTTTTGTAGTAGTAGGCTCATTTCCATAGAGCTTATTCAATCTATCCCATAAGCTTTTTGTCAATCTACATCTGTCTGCTTGTGAGGAGATATCATCTGATAACCCATAGAGTATAGCCTTCATTGCTACATCATTGCACTGGTTTCTTCTTTCTACAACTGAATCAGTGGGAGGACTATCTTTAGTAGGGCATCCATTTACAACAGCCATCTAGACATCATACCCTAGAGAGGATAGGTATACTTCCATCCTACAACTCTAAACAAGAAAATTTGAACCATCAAATACCGAAGCTAGGATTGACACTAAACAGACCATTGTGTCGTTAATCCATAATCTACCCAAGTTGGAGAAAGTTTATCAACTGAGAACCTAGGCTCTGATACCAATTGTTAGACACAATGTGCCACTAAGAGGGGGTGAATTAGTGGTTTACAAACTTTTCCCTTTAACTAACCTATGTGCGTATACCAGTTATCAAATCTAACAGAAAGCAGACTTACCAGTTAGATGGAAGACTGCCACAAATGCAATCACACATGAAAGGGACATCACATAACACCAACATGTACAAGGAAACCCCAAGATGGGAAAAACCTCAATGAGAAATGTTATTGGAGTCTACTGCTCTAATCTAGCCTCATAGTGAAACTCTGATTACAATGTTTAGGGCACCAACCCCTGATTTAGGGCACCAACCCAAGGAGAACCAACCCCTAATTTAGGGCACCAACCCAAGGAGCACCAACCCCTGATTTAGGACAGCAACCCAAGGAGTACCAACCCCTAATTTAGGGCACCAATCCAAGGAGCTACAACCCCTGCACCGAGCTCCAACTCAATGGTCTACTATGAGTATATTCAATTATAAAGTAACAATCTTGTTACAAATGAATTTTGTAACTCTTCTGCAAATCTATCTACTAGTTCTCCTCTCTCCAATTCTTTGTTGGTTCTCTGCTCCTCTCAGCTACAACACAACCTCCTAATGCAACCAACTCCCTAATACACCTTCACCAGTTCAGTCTCTTCTTCTTCTTTGTCATTTCTTCTCTCTGTCAGTTCTCTCTTTTATCTGCTACACTACTGCTCTCCACCGGTACTACACTCTATCGGTTCTTTGCTTGCCTTCTCTACAATCTTCTACAATTCTTCTCCATCGAATTTGTCACTATGAGTTTACTCCTTTGTCAGAATCAATGACTAACTATCGGTTGCCTCACTATTGCCGGTTGGACTCTTCAACCATGTTCTCTCTCACACTCAGTCTCTTCTCAAATTATCTCTTTCGCACTTGACTGATTTCTCCTCTCACATGCAACAACACTCTCTTATTCAATGGCAGGCTTCATTGATTTTATCTTGCATATTTATAAACTAGTTTTCCCGCCAAAAACCAATTCAAACTTTGGGCGGTTAGGGTTTCTTCATTGACCTTGAGGCAAACTAAATCCAATCAGATCTCATCAGATATGATCTCCTTGATTGATGAACTGCAACTCATCAATAATCCTGCTATTATTGTGCCTTCCAGAACACACCTTCCTCATTTAGCAATCTGCTTTTTAACCTAACAGCGGACTTTATGATCGATCACCAAGAATGGTTTTTTGGTTTCCTTTACCTGCCTAAATCTTCTCAAATAGTCTATTTTGGATCTTTGTTGTATGTTTGACCTCGAGCCACAAACCTCTGCTACTCATCCCATGAATCACGCAGTCGACATAAATGTCAACCTATAGCCAACTACCTCACCGACACATCACACCGACATGTGCATGCTTGCCACTTCACCTCCACCTGGTCCCTTTGTTGGCATCCACCTTTGCTAGATTGGTTATGTTGGTCCAGACAAGATCACCAACAAACCACTCACCTAGGTTATCTACCGGTTCACAAACTCTATCAATTATACCCTAACCAGTCTTCTTTCAACCTTGCACTATGTTTCTCTTTCGGTGGACCACCTTTGTTGTTTTCCAATCATATCAATCCACCATATGCTCATCTTCATTAGGAAATACCACAACACTTAGCCTCTTTTCTCTCTTACCAGTTCTCATACTTATTGGTAGGCACCGGTGATGACACCATGTCATCAACCTTCATCTACCTTGATCTACCTTCATGAGGCTTCCCTGTTTGAGCAACACATCATGTCTTCACATGTTGATCTAGTGTAGATCTCTGATCTCATGCACCTAAGGAAACATAGTGTTTCACCAGTTCATCCGGTGTGAGCCTCCAATCACCTACCTTATACTCTTCTCTCTTATCTCAGTGGACTATGATTCACACCATGCATAATAGGAGATAAGCTCCACTTACTGGTGGGAGTGGATCCTTGTCATCTACATCCTATATTGCACCAATGTGGCTTGCCTATTTGAGCAGCATATCTTCAAAGAGGCACATGTGATCCAGTCGGGGCACATTCACTATCAGCCATCTCTTCAAATAGTGACTACATCTTTATCCAGTGGGAGTCCCATTGATTTATATCCACACGACATACCGGTGACGTATAAATACTTCTCCTCCGGTGTTGATGTGATTTAGATCATATTCCCCCTCTTCATCACAATCAACTAACCAACATCTTTCTCTCTTGTAGATGTCAACATTTACTGGTTGTTATATCATACCAATCTCCTATCCATATCTTCAACACAAGTCAAACACTAACTTGTCTACCGGTGACTCCAATGGCCATTGTATTGAAAGACATTATTTCCCTTATCGGTGACTTGCTAAGATAGGTGACAATAAAGACTTCACATCTGGTATGTATCAATGGCAGTGTTTCACATACATCTCTTATACTGGTAGCCATCTTATACCAGTTGACATCAATGACAACACAATTCCAACAAGTCTCTGAGCAATATTTATACCTCTAGTTCCCCCCTCCTTCTCTAATGGAGACCTAATAGCATTAAAATCCCCTCCAACCACAACTAAGAAATCCGCATACTTATCTATAAATCTCAAAATGTTTACCCAAACCTTTGCTTTCTCCTTCTAATCATAGGGCCCATATATGTTAATCAATATAAAAATAGTTCCATGTATCAAGGAAGTCATCCTAGTAGCAATCCACCACTTACTTTCCTCTAACAATTCTCCCTTTATCACCCTCTGGTTCTACAACATACGCAGCCCACCAGAAGCTCCATCCGCCACTCTAAACTTTCCCTCCCACTCCTTCCATTGTACCTTAAACTTCCCCAAATCTAGATCCTTGATCTTGGTTTCTTGAAGCAAAAAGATATCAAGTTTCATTTGCCAAACTCCTCATTTGACCAGACGAAGTTTGTCAGGGGCATTGCATCCCTTGACATTCTAGGAATAGATCTTCATTGCTTCTCAGGAAGGGTACTTCCCCTCCCGGTACTCAATTTTCACTGACCTTTGGCATTACCCGCTCGTATAAGAAGCTCTATGTTAGACTTCTTACCCCTCTTTTTCTTTTCTCCATTCTACAGCTTCACAATTTGAGACATCAATTAGGAGAGGGTTCTGAAATTAGATATGTCTACTAAATCCTCCTCCCCAAATAGGTCCTCCTCCCCAAGGTCAGATTCTCCTTGGTGCGCAAAGAGGGACCAAATAGGGGATTTCCTTACATTATCTTCCACTTCAACATTTTTCCTTGAGAAATGCTTAATCCTCTCTACACTGGATTGAACTAGAGAGTCACCCCATTGTCCCTTAGTTGGAGTTCTTATTTCATACACCAAATGAGAAGGCTCTATAATTATCCTATCTATGGGGTCTTTCAAACTCTCACCACCCTCCTCCTGATACGAGTCTAGTCCTAACACATTAAGATTCAAGACCATATTATTTTCCTTCCTTAGGGATGAATCACTTCTTGGTGGTGATGAACAAAACTTCTTGGTGCTCATGTTCTCCTCTCCTACATTAGGAATTGGAATAGCCCTCTCCATTGGATCCCCATGGATACCGCCCATCTTACAATGATCTCCAACTACAACCTCTTGAGAGAAACCTACCTCTGCATCCCCCACCTTTTGCTAGACTTTCCCTTGTTTAGAGAAGGCCTCCTCCAAATGGCCTATGCACTTACATATTCTACATTTCTCTCTAGCTTTATCCACTTAGATCTTTTGAACCCAAATACATTCGCTTGATACAATCTCTATCTCCATAGGAAGAGGGTGGATTGGTCTCCACATAATGCATATTCTCCTATATATGCAAGAGTCAATATCATTCCTAACTTCCTTAGATTTGATGTACTGACCCAATGTATTGCCTATCACTTGCAATGTGCCTTCCTCCCAATATTCCCTAGGAAGGTTATACAATTTGATCCACAACAGTACCTCTTCAATCTTTGCTAACATTGGATCAAAGTTAGGCTCCCAGTTCCGAATATAAGCTCCTCTGCCACCCATCAAATAGGGCCCTCCATTTAGAATTCCCTCTTTGACCATTGCATCCTTGCAAATGATCAAGAAGAAAGCATTTGGTAGTGATTTCACAATACACCCTTGACCCCACACCTCCTTACACCATGTGATAACTTCAGGAAGAGTTGGCCAATCGTCTACCCATTTAACAAAGAAGCCCCTTTCTCTGAGATTTTTCACCACCAACTTCCACTCTTTGTCCTCTACATTTAGCGACACTCTCCTCTGGACATTCATCAAGTCCTCCTGATCTTGTTCCATTGGTCTCCTATCTATTGTGGACTGGTCATTAGCATCTTTGAATTGATACAGGCCTCTCTTTGGGTGGAAACCTCTCACATATGAAACTAGAGGTGCAAATTGCTTTTCTAGGCGCCTCCAACGATCCTCTCTGAAAATTGATCGCAGTGGTCGATCCTCCCAAACCCTCTGTAGTGGTCTCCATAGAAGATAATGACCCTGCCAACTATCTTTCCCCCTCGACTTGCCTCGTCTCTCCATTATCTACAAAAATTTCTTGTTTCTATGTTTTCTACTACCTGGCTTCTTTTTTCACACATGCTTTCTCAGTCACTGGTCGGGTGATTTTGAGTTAAATATGTGAAGGAATTGTTGAAGAAGTTTGGGTTAGATGACTCCAAGCCGGTTGGAAATCCTATGGTGACTGGCTGCAAATTGTCTAAGAATGATGAATCTCTGAAAGCTAATCAAAGCTTGTACATATCTATGGTTTGTGGATTGCTATATCTTACTCAGACTAGACCATATATTACGCATGTTCTGTGCATGGCTGCTAGATATCAAGTTGATCTTAAAGAGAGTCATGTCACTGTTGTAAATAGAATATTCAGATACTTGAAGGGAACTGTTGATTATGGTTTGTGGTATCTGAGGAATGATTATTTCATGTTATGTGCTTACATTGATGTTGATTGGGTTGGTGATGTTGATGACCGGAAGAGTATTTCTGATGGTGCTTTCTTTTTGGGTACGAAATTGGTTTCATGGGCTAGTAAGAAATAGGATTCAGTGTCCTTATCTACTGCTAAAGCTAATTACATTGTTGCTATTGATAGCTACACTTAGGTGGTTTGTGTTGGCATTTCAATAAGGATATTGAGAAGGTTGTTGATGATTATGGATATAACTGATTAAGGATGATTTACTATCTTAATATTATTATTTTGTCATTGATGTCAAGAAATTAATTTTCTAAATCAATATGATGTTGCCATATCTTGAGAAGTATGATTTGATGAGTATAAAGGTGTCGGTAAAAGACACAGAAAGAATATGATGAATAAGGGGATGAATAAGTTATTCAATGGGAAACTATTACCGAGTTAGACAATGATGAGATCATGATGTTTAGATTGTTTTGATATCATACATATGTTATTTATTGTAAGGTTAATACTATACTATGTTACCGAGCAAAGAACCTAGTCAGTAAACCCTAAAGAACCTAGTCGGTAAACCCTAAGGTTATCGCTATCGGTTAATGAAGACAGAGTGTCTACCGAGTAAAGTTTAGTATTTACTGAGTTGTAACCGAGCTGTAATAGAATGCATCAAATGGTTACATGTGTTATTTAATGAAGGGAGCTGATGAGATAGAACTGATTAAATGATTGGTATGTCGTGCATAAAGTTTGTTAAAGAATCTATGGCAAAGGAAAATTGGCATGAAGATCTACAGTGCAGATTGAACCGCATGCCCTAGCACAAGTTCCAAGAAATGTATGCAAGTTCCAAGGTAGGGTAAAACATTTTTCAAATCGAAGAATACATTGAACCTGGTCAAAGTTTGAAGATCTGATGGCTATGATTGATCATGGGAAATGTGATCAAGGAGATTAAGCGATTGGCAATTGTTTATAAATAGGGAACTGTTGATAAACAATGTATGCAGGCAAGTGTATGCACAGGGATGCTACATAGTAATTACTGAGCATAGAAGCTTGAAGAACTGTTTGTATAACAGAGTATAGAGCCCAGCAAATGGACAAGATTAGTTATATGTCTAGATTGTATTGAGCAAATAAGAATCTGCTTTAGCATTTTAGATGTGAAGTTACAGATAGATTTTTATTACTTTTATTTTGTGAAGTGACAGAAAATCTCTTAACTGAGTGGACTTAACAGTCTTATTTGTAAAACCCTCTAGCAAGGTGACATTCTGATTAAGTGTTTGAAATCCTTTAACAAGGTCACTTCTAACAAGGTGAAGATCCTAACAGATCTGAGGGAAATCCCTTAACCGGGTCACATCTAGCAATGTGTTTGTAATCTTAAACAGGATTTGCTTTTAACCGAGCATACTCTAGAAGAGTATATTTCTTAGTGGGTCCAAAATCCCACAGTGGTTTTTCCCTATTTGGGTTTCCACGTTAATTCTGGTGTTATGAGGTTTATGATGTTTATATGCTTTTGAGTTTGCATGTTTAATAGTTTTGGTTATATCACTAAAGTATATGTTACTAAGGTTGAATCTGATGTTTTTATGGAAGATTAATTTTATATGATTCACCCCCCCTCTCATCTTATCAGCTTGGCATCTGTACTTAGCATTAAGTATCAGAACTATCAATTTGTATGAAGCAAATGTTGAAGGATATCGAAGTTATCTATGATAAGCCTACTATCATATACTGTGATAATTCCACTACTATTAAGATGTCAAAGAATTTGGTGCAACATTCAAAAACCAAACATGTGTCAATCAAATATCATTACTTGAGAGAAAAAGTCAGTGAAGAGGAAGTGAAGCTGGAATATGTGTCTACAAAGGAACAAATTGCTAATATTTTCACTAAGCCTTTTCCTACATATAATTTTTTCTATTTGAGAGAAAAGTTAGGGGTATCCAACCCTCCTGATGAGAACTATATGCATTGAGTTGCATCAATCTGATGGACTTCATAGTCTTATTCCTTCTATCTGGATTGATGAGTTGGTGTTGCTCCTCTAGTAGAGTAGTCTAGTTATGTGTTTTTAAGGGGGAGAGATTCATGATTTATATTCTAAGTAGGTGAGTTTGGTTTTATGTTCTAAGATCTTTGGCATTGCTATCAAAGGTGGAGAGAAGCTTGTGAAAAGCTTTTTTATCTGCTTGATCTTAGGGGGGGTTTGTTGGAGCTAATTTCTTTCTTTGCATTGATTGTTTTTCACATTCATATGTTTCCAGCAATGCCAAAGGGGGAGATTATTGGACATTGTTGCTGCTAGGATATGTTGTTGTCATTGATGTCAACATACTATTGATCTGATGATTGCAGATTGGTTTATTGGGATGCTAGTTTTGTATGGAGTATTTATAGTATCACTATATTCTTTTATGTTGGTTTTGGTGATTCGGGAAGCTTAATTGATCATATCATATGATCCAATTTTGCAGTTTGTTTTTCTAATCAGTGCTTTGCAAAGTTTAGTATTTCCTATGATGTATTCTAGTGTGATCAGATCTTGAGTTAAGTATTTGGGAGACTGTTTGGGATGGTCTTGTGTATCTTTATTTCAGATGGTTCATGATTTGGTGCTCTACAAGTTATCTTTCTTCATGACAATTGTTGTTTGAGTGTTCTCGA
This sequence comes from Cryptomeria japonica, assembly GCF_030272615.1. NCBI lineage: Eukaryota > Viridiplantae > Streptophyta > Pinopsida > Cupressales > Cupressaceae > Cryptomeria > Cryptomeria japonica. The sequence goes on along the minus strand of NC_081407.1, from coordinate 394,146,310 downwards.
GTTTTAGATGTTGATCAATGAAATATTTGATAAGTGGTGTTGGTGCAACTATTGTTGGTGATTCTAACGTACTTGCTAGTGTTTCCTAATTGTGTCTTATTTGTTTTGACAATCCACATTGATCGTTATTTGATTTGATGGTAATTTTGTTGAATCAGTAATGTTCTTCGTATTATGTGGTTTTCCTGGTAATGCAGCGTGTTATGGTTGATTTTGGTGTGATTTTCGGTGGTGTTGCATGTTTGGAGATTTGAATTTGAACAATGTTATGTCATGTATATCATTGTATTGGTTCGGTGATCGTTCTTTGTATCATGTGATGTAATTTTGTAATTGTGAGTTGAGGGTTTAGCCGACCTTGTTCTCAAGGTTGATGAATTGTATAAATAGGTGATATTATCATGTAATTTTTGTATCAAGGTTGTGTCTGTATTATCAGAGAGTGGTGTATGTGTGAACAAGTGATTCATCCCTTGACATTGTGATTGAGAAGAGACTGGTGTTGCATAGTAGACAATTGTGCTTAACCAGAACTATCATCAAGCATTTGGAGATGTTATTAATGCAGTTCATTCCTGTCAGATTGTAGTCTGAATCTTGTTGTAAGTCAGTGAGACTTCTCTAAGGGTTGTAGCCTTTTGGTTCATTATCTTTTGAGAAATGAGCACTAGGCAGTTTGCCTACATACATGTGCACTCCCCATTGTAATATTTTCACATACTATTGCAGAGTATTATCTTATTGTGGGTAGCTTCCCACCGTGGTTTTTCCCTTAACCGGGTTTCCATAAGTCAAAATATTGGTGTTGTGTGTTGTGCTATCTATTTTATTATCTTTGTTATTGTTGTAGTTTATCAGATCTATATTTGTGGTTAAGTTTGTATATCTAGTAAAAATTGATTCACCCCCCCCCCTCTTAGTTTTTCTTCATTGTTGTTGCCAACAAATATAACCATACATGCTACAAAATCACATAAAGACCAGGAATTGTTAGCTAAGACATACCACAAACCCATATCACATGCCTTGAATGTGAAACACTCCATGAATTATGCATCGAACATCCGCAACACGTTACAAGCATCTAGTCGACCACCAATATGAAGAACACCAACACACCGAAGAAAATCATCAGTTACATGCACAATGATCAATGCGGACCACCAACACAAAAGGTACAAAGTATAGAAACATCCACAAACATTAGGAATTACCACCACAACATATGTAACAAATCAAATTACTAGAATCACATCATCATTATATCGAACCTCAAGAACACTAACTGCAACAATTGCCAACCTAGAAAAATAACTTGCAGAGCTCCAAACCATGAACCAATTGAATTGAAGATACACATAAATAACCCTAACATTCCTCCAAATCCATAGATCAAGATATTACAATGTGGAGAAATGCAGACCAAATTGTTGACACTCTTCCACTACAGAAGAACTGAAAAACCAATCACAGCACAAAAATCCATAAATCAGTCAAATATTCATGCAAACCACTGAAAATTATATTGAATCATCTATACACAATCCTTTAAAAACCCTTTAATCCGAAAACTTTGATCATCAACATTTTGAAAAAAACAACCCACTAAACTTCACTGCATCACTGTCAAAGGAAGGGAAATGTGTTGACATTAATTACAACACATCTCTGAGATATCTCTTAAGCACGTATTTGTAGCATACTTACAACAATCTCCAACTTGAACTAGGTTCAACAAGAGTGCACATTTTGGTGATGACAATACTATCACCTATACTATTATTCTAGGATGAACTTGGATTCATCATAAGCAAGCAGTTCCTTCAACTCTTCATCACAGTCTAAAGTTTATTTTTTAAAACCACATGTATATTTTGGAAGTTGATAAAGACTTACAAAGTTGTTTGAAAATGGAACCAAAATCTCAATCTCCTTCAATTCTTGCTCAAGTACAAATAAATACATTGCCTCCTACTAAAGATACTAATTCTCCTGAAGAGGTGCTATTGGAGGATAATTGGGGGTCTTTAGAATTTATACCCTCCTTGTTTTCCAAATATAAAGTCCCCAAATTTGAGGCTCAAGCCTCAAAGGAGCCTAGTGTATCATTTTTTCAATATTCTTCTAAATACGTTACAACTACTTCTTCTAACACATGTCTTGATGTTGATTGGGGCTCTTTAAAACTTGATCCAATTATAATGATGGGAAAATTAGGGTTAGGGTTAAATTAAGATAATAAAACCATTAAATGACCTAATTAACCATTACATAAGGGATGAGAGAAATCTAATAGATCTAGCCTTAATTGATCAATATTTTGATAAGATTCCTGACTCCTTTTGATAGGGGCTTTCTCCTTCCCTAGATTGAATTGATTTGATTATTGAAGATTAGGGAAAAATAGGTTATACATGAAGTGATTTAGAAGAAAAAGTAAGCTATAGATGTCGCATGGAGCCATCAACTTGGATTTGGACAAAATAAGATGTCTAGAATCTGCTCTCAGAAGTTTGATTTGATTTTTTGGGACCATGTAGTATCAATTTACCATGGTCCTCCAAATTTGTTTCCATCGAAAGTTGAACTTGTTCATCTCTATGAACTCTATCAATCCTCTCGAATGTAGCTCTATACCTGTTTCCTACACACAAAAAAGAAAGGGAAAATTGTTGGGAATAGGGGTTTACCTAAGTCAAACATTGATTTAGGAATTAACCTTGAATGAAATAATATAAATATTGAAATAAATATTGAATAGATATAAGTTAGATCTACAATTGTTGATGATGGTACTTTTCTCTTTGAATGTAATCACAAATGTTGTATGTAATGGCATGAAAAAAACATGAACGTGAAAAACCCTAATCACACACATATTCTTTCAAAAGATTAATGTAGTTGTGCTCCACAATGGTTGAATGATGAATATTCAGCCTTGAAGATCTCCAGAAATGTTTGCTAATGAATGCTTCATAGATGCACAAATACTTTAGGTAGGGTGTAGATGGAGACTTGGATCTAAATCGATATAATGTCTTATATATGGGTCTCTAGGTAAATTACCAATTAGGCCAACCTTCGATAGTCATGTACAACCTTGAGGGGAAAATCTTGGTGAGGAGACATAGTACCTACCCCATTTCAAGTTGGGGCCCCTTTGAGGGGTACCATGGCATTTTAGGGCACCATGGTCCATACCAAGATGCACCACGCCCTAGTCTCACTACAAAGGGGACCAAAATAAGGTTCCAGGAAGGTTTGTACCCCTGTGTGGGACCCACAATAGGTTGTACATGACATCAAAGTTGGGTAATAAGCACAAATTAGACCTAGAGAGGGGATGGGGATAAAAACACACTAAAGTAGGAGAGAAAATATGAGGTGTAAATTGTATCGTTAAAAATTTACGATGCTACATTTACCCCCCACTTTAACGAGAGAATGAGCTAATGCAAATATTAGTAAAATAGATGAAATGTGAGAGAGAGGAGAAATTAGGAGCTAGATCACAAGGAGTATAAGATATCACTAATTTTGAGGAACCAAGCCCCCAATCTTAGGATCTTAACTCGCACAATCATATGAAAGGGCACACAAAACAAGACAATGATAAAAAAGGTAAAGAAGTATAAATAAAGACAAAAAGGTAAAAGACACACAACACAAAAGCTAAAAACCAACAATTGACCTCAAGTCAGCTAACCGAAGAGACCTCGATGATCAAAATGTCTCAACCACTAATATCACTCTTGAAATGCCATCACAAGGACACAAGCGATCACATAAAAAGTGCAAGAGCACACATCAAATTATGAAACACAAATAGAAAATATATGAGCTCATGGAGAGAAGAAAGGAGGAAACATGGATAACAAGGGCTAGTTGTGTTTTGCTAGGTGATCCACGTTGGGGAAGAGAGTCAGAATAGTCTAGCTATATTTTGCTATTTCCCTTTCATCTTGTTATGTGTCCAACTATCTAGTTTCAAGTGTTAAGCATCCCATAAAAGAGTTTGATTTCTCTAGTTTTGAGCATGCAACAACCTGTGTAAGACAAGAAATGAAAATTTAAATTTCTAGTTTTGATAACATCTTGTGTAAGACTTTGTGTTGTTTGGTTATGAGTACATGTAATCTCGTGTAAGACAAATCTATGTCTGGTTTCAAGAACATCTCATGTAAGACTTTGTTTTGTCTATTTTTGAGAATGTGCAACCTCATATAAGACATATATAAATGTTGCATCTAGTTTTGGGCATGAAGCATCTCATGTAAGACTTTCTTTTTTCTAGTTTTGAGAATGAACACCCTATTTAAGACATGCAAAAATATAGTAGAATATAGTACAAAGAGGGTGATATGTTATTCCCTCCCTTAAGATGTCAACATATCCCTAGGTTGATGTCTTAAGGAAGCTAGAAAAAAGGATACCCACCTTCAACACCAAGGAGATATCCTTTTAGGAAACAATGTTTGTAAATATAAGATAAAAAATAAATACTCTTAAAAGCAAGCACAAGATAGTTCAAAAAGAGATATCTTGCAACAAAAGTAAAGGGAATCCTTGGGGGAGAAGATATCTTTGCTCAAAAAACATCTATTTCCAATAGAATTTTATTTGAACAAACATAACTTCTTCTACCAAAAGAAAATAAGGGGAACAAGAATGCATACCTTCCCCTTATTTCTAAGTGAAAGATATTCTTGATGAAGTGATGCAAGAGCATCCCTAGTTCACAGCAATCTTGCATCAACCAAAATTATTTTCCTTTTTGTTTTTGTTTTTTGTTTGTAGTTTCAGTTTTCCTTTTTGTGTGTCTCGATTTTGGCTCACCAAATCCTATGGAGTTGGATTCTACTTGAAGAATTGATCATCTTTCTTTCTTCCAGACCGTATTGCACTTGGATCATTTTTTGGCAAGATATCGCTACCGGTTTCCATGACAGTTTCTTGTTACTGGTTGTTCCTTTGTTACTGGTTACCTAGAACTATTCTAATGATCCACCGGAACCCATTTCGAATCTTGCAGAGCCTTGGGCATTGATTTTGATGTTCCTTGGCATGTGACCGACCTTTTCACCATGATCTATGTTTCATCCTTTGGGTTTTCTAGAGGAATCTCTTGGTTGAGGCCGATCTTATTTATTTTGCACATTAGGTCTTGTTTTTTGGGTTTTGATCCCTTTTGGGTCGACTGGATCCTTTGGATCGATATATATTTGTAATTACACATTAGAATGTAATCAATTAGAATCAATCAGAGAATCAAGTAGCTAGACTGTGCATAGAAGATAGATCATAAGATTCAAGATCTTGGTTGTGACCTATTCTACCAGGCCTATGATCTGGTATGTTGTAACACAATTGTTACCGGTTGGATGTAATCGAGTTCATGCAATAAAATAAATTGTTATGCATTGCATTCATCATCACTTTGTGCTTTCATTGTCTTTACTCTCTTTGACTGATCCAGATTGATCTCTTTGAGGTCCCTCCTCACCGGTGACTGCTTCAAGTGGTATCAAAGCGAATTTTCATTCTGGAGGTTGCGTGTCCTAAAATTTTATTGTAAGGTGGCGAATTGCGGATCCAACCTGCAACTACAGTGGACTAGTGTGAACGATGGTGTGAAGAGGAACTAGGAATGGTGGAGCGCGTGGGAATACAAACCTTGTTGTGATGGAGATGTTACGAGGAATAGAAGCCTAGTTAGAAGTCATTTAGATAGCCCAAAGGAGAAGCTAACACATTGAAGATGTAAGAGAAATTGAAGGAGAAGAAGCCCCAGCAGAACAAGCAAACCTACTAGCGGCTGATCTGGATGAGGAAAGGTTTTTGAAGTTTTTTAGTAGGGTGAATACTAAACCTTATTTTACCCCACCAGAATATGATGGGAAGTTAGATTCGGATGAATTAATGGATTGGATCTTGGAGATGGAGAAGTATTTTGATTTTGAAAACACTGCAGAAGAGAGCAAGGTGAAATATGCATGTACTCGGTTGAAAGGTCTTGCATCTCTTTCGTGGGAGCATTTGCAAGTTGATAGACAGAGAAGAGGTAAAGAGAAGATTAAGACATGGGATTGGATGATTGCTAAGTTGAAGTCAAAGTTTGTTTCTTTGAATTATCAAGTGGATCTGTTCCAGAAGTTGCAAAATTTTACAAGTTGAACATAAGATCTGGACATGTTGATGATGAAGTTGAACAAGTTGCAAGATATTTGAATCGATTACGGGTGTCTATACAAGATAGATTGAGCATGATCAATTTGGAGAGTGTTGAAGAGGCTTACCAGTATGCCCTAAAGGCAGAAGAGAAGTTAAACAAAAGACATGAGGAGAGACAGAGAGGTAGAGGTGGAAGGTTTACCGGAGGAAGATTTCAAGGAGGAAGAGGATATACCAAAGGAAGAGGAACCAGTACAGATCAGAGCAAGGACAAGGAAGTGAGCAAAGAAGGTAATTCATACTGAAAGGATGATAGAAATTTCTATCAAAGGAGAGAACCAGATGGTTACCAGAATGAGAACTTTGGAAGACAAGACAAGAGGACATTCAGAGGCACCTACTTTAAGTGTGGAGGAGAAGGACATAGTGCATTCGAGTGTAAGAAGACAAAAACTAATAGAAGAGAAGCAGTGGTGGAAGAAAACCCCACCAAATTAGACAATAAATTGGAAGATGGAGAATTGATGATGAGGAGAGCTTTGTGTCATACAGGAGGAGATGAAGAGCCCTTGCAGAGGAAGAATTTGTTCAAGACCAGATGTAAGGTATCTAGTAAGTGTTGTAAAGTTGTTATTGATAGTGGTAGTTTAGATAGTCTTGTTTTAGAAGAAATGGTGAATAATTTGAAATTGGAGATATTGAAACACCCTAAGCCTTATCAGATAGCATGAATTTAGGATCAACATAAGTTGCTAGTAAGTGAACAATGTTTGGTGAAATTAAAAATTGGCAATTATCATGATGAAGTCTTGTGTGATATTATGCCTATGGATATTTGTCATCTTTTATCGGGTAGACCTTGGTAGTTTGATAGATAGGCAGTACATGATGGGAGAAATAATACATACACTATTGTGGCCAATGGGATGAAGCAAACCTTGATGTCTTTGGAGGAGCCTTTGAAGAATGAAGTTTATATGAATGCTCGAATTTGTTTTGTAGATGGAAGGAAATTCATGGATGGACTGAAACATGAGAATGTGTGCTTTGCCTTAATTCCTAAGAAGACTGAGAGACTGAAACCGGAAGGAGAACACCCAGAAGAAATAAAATATTTGTTGACAGAATATGAGGACATCATTTCAGATAATGTACCTAATGGATTTCCACCTGTGAGAAGTATTGGTCATTGCATGGACCTGGTTCCCGAAGCTAGTTTTCCTAACAAAGCTACACACCAGTTGACACCGACAGAGAATAAAGAACTAAATAGACAAATGCAAGAGTTGTTGAAGAAAGGTTTGATCAGGGAAAGTTTGATCTCTTGTGCAGTACCACCAGTATTAGCACCTAAGAAGAATGGAGAATGGGAGATGTGTATTGATTCAAGAGCAATAAACAAGATCGCAGTGAAATGTCAGTTTCCTTTGCCTAAAATGGATGACGTAATGGACTGCTTGAGTGGAGAAAAATACTTTACAAAGATAGATTTGAAGAGTGGATATCATCATATTAGGATCAGAGAAGGCGGTGAGTGGAAGACAACATTTAAGACAAATGAACGAATGTATGAATGGTTGGTGATGTCTTTTGGATTGACTACTGCACCAAGTACTTTCATGAGGCTGGTGAATGAGGTATTGAAGAAATTCTTGGGTAAGTTTGTTATTGTGTATTTGGATGACATTTTGATTTTCAGTAAGACAAGAGAGGAGCATTTGTTGGAGTTAAGACAAGTTTTGCAGAGATTGAGAGAACAAAAGTTCCTGATCAACATCAAGAAGTGTACTTTTATGAAGGATGAGTTAGTCTATTTGGGATTTGTGATATCTGAGGATGGTTTGAAGATGAACCATAAGAAATTAAAAGAAATTGTTGAGTGGCCTACATCAGAAAGCATTGGAGAGGTAAGATCATTTCATGGATTGGCTAGTTTTTATCAGAAGTTTATCAGAATTTCAGTTCAGTTTGCAACCCTGTGACTCAAACCATGAGAGGGGACCACCGGAGCAAACAAAAGAATGAACTGATGAAGCAGAAAGTGACTGAGCGGCCTATATTACCTTTATAGGATTTCAATAAAGTATTTCAAGTGGATTGTGATGCAAGTGGAACAATAATAGGAGCAATCTTGAGTTAAGAAGGAAGAGCAGTAGCCTATTTTAGTGATAAATTGAATGATGCCCAGAGGAGATATTCAGTGTATGATCAAGAATTTTATGCCACAGTTCAAGCCTTGAAGAAGTGGAGACATTACTTGTTGCCTAAGGAGTTTGTATTGTATACAGATCATCAAGCTTTGTAGTATTTGAACAGTCAGAGTAAGTTGAATCAAAGACATATGAGATGGGTAGAATTCTTGTAGAGTTACACCTTTGTGTTGAAGCATAGAATTGGGAAATATAACAAAGTTGTTGATGCATTGAGTAGGAGAAGGAATTTTCTGACAGAGATGAGAGTGACAGTATTAGGATTTGAAGATTTGAACACCTTGTATGATGAAGACCCAGATTTTGCTGAACCTTGGAAATCATGTAGAGAACCAGTTACGGTAGACAGAAGAAAATGGTTGGATTATTTCATTCAAGATGGGATGTTATTCAGAGGAGTTCAGTTGTGCATACCTAAGAGTTCTATGAGAGAAAAACTAATAAAGGAGAAACACAGTAGAGGTTTTGCTGGATATTTTGGTATTGACAAAATAGTAGCATTGGTGAGTGAGCAGTACTTTTGGCTCCAGAGTCATAACGATGTTAAGAGATATGTGTAGAGTTGTAGAGTTTGTCAAGTTGCAAAAGGTAGTAGTCTAAATTTGGGATTGTATAAACCTTTAACAGTACCAGTAAGACCTTGGGAGGATATAAGCATGGATTTTGTACTTGGATTGCCTAAGACACCGAGGGGGAATGATTCTATATTTGTGATAATGGATAGATTATTGAAGATGGCTCATTTCATACCTTGTAATAAGACATCAAATGCATTGCATGTAGTAGACCTATTTTTCAAGGAAGTGGTGAGATTGCATGGACTACCTAAGAGCATAGTTTCAAACAGAGATACTAAGTTTGTCAGCTATTTTTGGAGAACACTTTGGAAGAAGGTGAAGATAGATTTGAAGTTTAGTTGTACTTTTCATCCATAGATTGATGGACAGAGAGAAGTTGTTAACTAAAGTTTGGGAAATTTATTAAGATTTTTTAGTGGGAGATAAAATCGGAAGTTGGGATTTAATCCTTGCACAAGAAAAGTTTGCCTAAAACAATTCATTGAATAGAAGTATCAAAAAAACACCTTTTGAGATTGTTATTAGAGTGCACCCTAGAGGAATATCAGAATTAAGAGACATTAGCAGTGAAGACCAGAGGAGTCTAGAATCAAAAGACTTTGCAAATCACGTGGTAACATTGCATATTCAGGTTAAGAAGCATTTGGAAGACATGAACAACAAGTATAAGGAGAAGGCATATGAGAAGAAGAGACATAAGGAATTTGAATTTGGCGATGAAGTGATGGTATATCTGAGAAAAGAGTGACTCCCGGTTGTAACTTATAACAAGTTGCAGATGAAGAAGTTTGGACCTTGCAGGATTTTGAGGAAGTTCAGTCCTGGAAATGCATATGAAGCAGAGTTACTAGATAGTCTAAGTATTTTGCTTATATTCAATATTGCAGATCTTCATGACTACCATGAACCAGAATTCAGTGGGAATAGTGTTGCAGACTTGGAGAAATAGTTACCTCGGAAGGAACTGGATCAGATTGAAGAGATATTGGATAGTAGGATTGGGCGTAGTACCCAGAGAAGTTAGTATAAATAATATCTTGTGAATTTGAAGGATAGACTAGTTGAAGATTCATCTTGTATTTCTCAAGAAGAGGTAGACCGCCTTGGTTTCCCTTTGACCCCAACAAAGTGAGTGGCTCACTTTTTCAATAACCTCAGATGTCTGATGCAAGAGCATCCCTGGTTCACAAAATCTTGTGTCAACCAAAAACATTTTCCTTTCTGTTTGTTTTTTGTTTGCAGTTTAAGTTTTCCTTTTTGTGTGCCCCAGTTTTGTCTTACCAAATCCTATGGATTTGGATTCTACTTGAAGACTTGATCATCTTTCTTTCTTCCAGACCACATCGCACTTGGATTATTTTTCGACAAGATATCACTATCGGTTTCCATGATAGTTTCTTGTTACTAGTTGTTCCTTTGTTACCGGCTACCTGGACCTATTTTGGTGATCTACCAGAACCCATTATGAAGCTTGTGGATTCTTGGGAATTTATTTTGATGTTCCTTGGTGTTTGACTGACCTTTTCTCTGTGATCTATGTTGCATCCTTTGGATTTTCTGAAGGAATCTCTTGGAGGAGGTTGACCTTGTTTATTTTGCATGTTAGGTCTTGTTCTTTGGGTTTTGATCCCTTTTGGGCTGACTAAATCCTTTGGATCGATGTATATATATATTTGTAATTTTACATTGGAATGTAATCAATTAGAATCAATCAGAGGATCAAGTAGCTATACTGTGCGTAGAAGATAGATCAAAAGATTCAAGGTCCCATTTGTGACCTATTCTACCAGGCTTGTGAGCCGATATGTTGTAACCTGGTTGTTACAGGTTGGATGTAATTGAGATTCATACAATAAAACAATCTGTTTTGCATTGCCTCCATCATCTCTTTGTTCTTTTGTTGTGTTTACTCTTGCTGACCATTCTGGATTGATCTTTTTGAGGTTCCTCCTCACTGGTGACTACTTCATGAAGGATAATATAGTTTTGACCCAATGTGAGGGGTATATTTATAATAGATATACATTGGCAAGTGTAAAAGAGGTTGTAGTCAAGGATACACACCTATTACATAAGAGAGAATCCTTGAGAAAATAACAAATTCACACAAGGAATGGCATCAAATTTTAAGAAAACACCACTCAACAAAGGAAAAGTGGATCCTTAGAAAGGATAGGAGAGATCAATGCCCCCAAAACATGGGGACAATGAGAAAATTACACAACCTCCAAGGAGAGATTATACATAAGAAAATGCACTACTTCAAGCAAATAAAGGTCCTAAACAAGGAACACACATGTACTCGCATGAAGTAATAATATTCAATGCAAGAAAAGACATCAAGATATGCAAAATTTAACTCAAAAGAAGAGGTAATATTCAAAGAGAATGAGTGAATTAAATATGTGTATGAACCTTGCCCCCAAGCGAAGAGACAATAAACAAGTATGTTTCTGCCCCAAGATGTTTGTTATTGAAATAGCATCACCACTCATGACAAAGAGCCCCAATTATGTCAACTAATAATGTCATAGTGTGAGGAGGAACATAATAGGGTTAATGGAGTTCTCAAGCACTACCTCTTCACCAATAAATGGTGTAAGATCAGTTGTAAGGGCTATATTAGCTCTATCATATTATTTTTGAACAAATATTTTAAATGCTTTACAATTTCCAAGATAATGAGAATAACTACAATGGAAAAGATAATTTTCATCACCTTCCTTATGCTTATAGTTATAATTAAGTCTAATGAAAGGAAAAACAACATTCTTATCATACTTCAATCTCCAAAAGATTCTAGTAGCTAGTTTCTCTTGGTCATCAATAGGAGTAGGTCTTCTCTATTGAGATGTAGGACAAGGATTGCTAGAAGGAGATGGATTGTTTTCTATGATTTTAACTATGCCATTTATCAATGATCCATTGCATTCCATTGTCAATGTTACACCCCATTGTGATATTACTTATTTACTGTTACTTTGTTTAGTTAAAATACTTTAGCACATGAATATGCTTTGAATATATTTATCTTGATCAGGAATTTGAAGAATGAATATGCAATCAAAGTGATATTTTGAGTATTTAATGATGAAATCTATGATGTATATCTATATGTTTTTATAATAGTTGAATATTGTTATGATGTGCTAAGTTGGATGAAAGAAATGAACAATCCTTTGAAAGGGAGGAAGAATATCACTGAGGAGAAGAAATTGGTCTGGTAATCTTATATATGTGCCTTATTGAGCTATCACACACTCACGTGCTAGTTGGTCAAGTTGAGTTAAATTAGTGGGCATAGTGGTAAGTTGCCTTCTATCAAATTAGTGATGTTTCATAATGTTACAGTTTGAATATCCTTGACTGGAATGTTGGATTGAATCTTTATGATAAGATTATATCTGCGTGCTAATATGCACACACACACACACACACAAGTGTGTGTGTGTGTGTATATATATATATATATTATATAATTTTATTTTATTTTAAAAAATTTGTGTGTGTGAAAATGGAGATTAGTAAAATCAATATGAAATCATGTTAGTAACAACCTTTCAACCATAAGCAAAACATGAAGACAAATCTATTCAAAGTATTATAAGGAAGATGAGAACATGAAGCTAGTTAGGAAATAATAAACAAACATGAATATTACTCCCTCATGGTGCTCCCATGCTTTTGCTCTTCCTTGTCCTCCTCCTCTCCAAGATCTCATCACTACATGAAGTATGCCCTCAGCTTGAGCACTAGCACAAAAGGATGTCAAAATATGTGAAGTGTTGAATGCTTGAAGATGTTAAAGGAGTATTAATGTGAAATAGCAATTCCAACTAGTGGAAGAGCTAAAACATAATACACAGACTTCCTACAAATATTTAAATTCTAAGCAAAGTAACAATGCATGGATAACTCTTGTGTGTGCCACACAATGAAGGAATGAGCTCTATTTATAGAGAAAAATGGGCAAATTAAGGGTTGGGATTGAATTTATTAAGGAAGGGTGATGTAGGAGCATCCCCAATCGATGAACAATCTTGCATCGACCAAAAATATTTCCTTTCAATTTAGTTCTTGTTCAGTTCAATGTGCAGTTTTTTGTGTTCCTACTAGTAGGTGTTGTTTGTTGCTTGCTTTTCATTGCAGATCATATTTTCAGTCTCCAGGATGGTTCATGTGCTTAATTCGATATTTTTAGTCCATTTGGATTCTTTTCCAACTTGTTGTCGCTCCTGGTTTGACTGTTTCTGGGTTCTGGGATAGTTTTTGTGCTTACCGATTGGTTTTCCTTCTTTTTCAGAGAGGTTTCTTGGCATGTGGATCTATTTGGGGTCTTTTCCAATGTTCTTTGGCATGTGGCCGACCTTCCTGTTCATCCACACTTCTTGGTTGTTATTTTCTGGAGGAATCTCTTCCATTTTTACGGCTGACCTAGTTACACGTTTCATTTTCCTACATTGGTAAATGTAATCTTTTGTGGCCGACCCAGATATGTTTCGGAGGGTATATATTGGCCATTATGTAATCATTTGTAGGATAGAAGAAGTAGAAATCAAAAGAAAGATTTAGATTCATGATTAGTGATCTCGTTGACTCTGAGAGTTCCATATGGATTGTATCTGGCTTGTAGCCTACATGTAACCAATTGACTACCAGATGTTCTATGATGGCTATATGATGATAACTGGTTGGTTGTTGGAGGTTCTAAGACAATAATATGATCTATTTATGTAATCTTGCTATATTTTCTTATTGCTTTTGTTGTGTTACTCTTGTTGCATAAGTCAGTCAGTTCTCTTTTGAGGGTTTATTGGTTATGGTTACATCAATTGGTATCAACTATGGTTATGAACTGGTTGGTAAAAGAGTTGTTTGCAAACCTTAAGGCATTCCTTTGGGTGGACAGATCAATGATTGGAGGTAGGTTGCACGTGTGTTCAATAGATCATCGAGTGAGAGGAAATTGAAACCAATACTCAAATCATCAAGTTGAGGTAGTTCACCAGAGCAGAAGAGGAGATGCCTCCTAGAAGGACGGACCCCCAAGGGGTAGAGAAGATGATGGAGGATTTCAAGAATGAGATGAGGAACAAAATTTGGAATGCATTGGCTGGTTTACGGAGGAATCCAGAATTTGAGGATGAATATAAAGAAGTCAGTGAAGAGCTTGAGGCAGAAGAGGCTGAAGGACCAGAAGTTGGAAGAGAGGAAAGATTCCTGAGAGCAATGGCGCAAGTGAGTAAAGTTCATAAAGTGGAAGTTTCAAACTTTTCTGGAACACTGAACCCAGAGGATCTGATTGATTGGATCAGAGAGTTGGAGGAACACTTTAAGTATGAGGATGTCAAGGACTCGTAGAGAGTCTAGTTGGCATAGACTAAGTTGAAATGGCATGTTGCCTTATGGTGGAAATAATTGTAGAGAGACAAAGTGGAGAATGCCGAAATGAAGATCACCTGGTGGAGACAGATGGTTGCAAGATTCAAGGCCAAGTTCATACCGGGAGACTATGAGTTGGAATTGTTCAAGAAGTTGCAGAACCTGAAACAGAGAAACTTAATTGTGAAAGAGTGTTAGAAAGTTCAAATAACTAGAAGACAACTGAGAGGGGGGGTGAATTAGTTGTCACAGATTACCAGAACCTTAAGCAATTAAAACTTTAATACCAGAACCCAAAACATTAATACCTGAATGCTTAAACCAAATACTGGAATAACAGTTAAACTAATTAAGAATAAACAACAATCATAGAATAAACACCATCCACATGATACCAAGATTTATACATGGAAAACCCGGTAAAGGGAAAAACCACGGTGGGAAGCCTACCCACAGTCAGATAATACTTCTGCAGTAAGTATGCAAATTATAATTGAGGGGTGTGCACTTCCAGGAAGTCCAACAGCCTAGAGCGCACTTCTCATCACAAAAGGAGTCTCACTGACTACATAGAAATCCATACTACAATCTGGAGAAGTGTTGAACTACAAAAGATAGTGTATCCTATGCCTGAGTACATTTTTGGTTAAGCTCAATACCGGAGGACTAAATCCTCTTACATAAACCCAATTTTATCTCCAATGATCAACCAATTCCTCTGCATGACTAATATTACATTATTCCCACATTACATATCCATTTTCCATTACCACATATACCTATCATGATCTACAATGAGATCTTACATTATATACAAACCCTCGACCATAAACCAATTACATGATTACAAATCATGTCGGCCTTAGACCAAACAAATAATATTCAACACATAAGACATCCTAGAAATGTATCGAGAAGTCCAATCCACATGCTTCATTAAACCGGTCCATAACCTGGACCAATCAGGACCGGAGGGGTGTCAATAAAGCATCCAAACAACTAGTGTTGGCATCAATGACAAAACATCAATGCAACACATAATCAATTTCTCCAAATGGCCAACAATCTCCCCCTTTGGCATTGATGGCAACACTAGATGTGAAAAACATCTAAGTACCAAGAAATGCCAAACAAGTCTCCCCTAATGGAAGACAAACAACAATCTCCTACTCAAAGATATAGCAATGAAGTTCTGAAATAAAGACCAAACTCCCCCTATGAATAATATCTTTGTAAAGCTCTTAATTACATAGATATCTCTCCCTCTGATGTATACAACTCCTTAAGTTTTTCTTTATCACATCAATATCTCCCCCTTTGACATCAATACTAGAAATCTGACATAAATATCAAAGCAAAAACATAAACCACTTAATCTCAAAGTTGACTACTCCCCCTGAGCAGTTGCATCCTAACATTAGTGTCAGAATGAAAAGTATCTCTAATAATGCATATCGGACTAATGCCAAACTACATCAATCAAGTCTCTATCAGAGGGGCAGAAACTCCCAATCTGTCTCTCAGGTACTCAAATGATTCTTTAGACAAAGGTTTAGTGAGGATATCTGCAATCTTCTCTTTAGTGTTCACATAAACCAGTTTAACTTCATTTGCTTCCACCTTTTCCTTCAAAAAGTTGTACTTGATAGATATGTGCTTTATCTTAGAATGAAATATCAGATTCTTTGATATGTCAATAGTAGCAGAGTTATCAAAGTGATTAACTACTGGTGCATTAAAATCCACCTTTTATATCCTTCAACATTTGTTTGATCCATAGAACTTGTGTACAGTTAGTAGCAGCAGCAACATACTTAGCTTCAACAGTAGATAAAGAAGTACATGATTGTTTCTTGTTGATCCATGAAACCAGCTTATTTCCAAGAAAGAAAGATCCACTGGAAGTAATTTTATGGTCATCAACATCTCCAACCCAATCAACATCTGTATATGCACATAAAGTAAAGTTATCATCCTTAGGGTACCACAAACCATATTCTGATGTACCTTGCAATTATCTAAAAATCCTTTTCACCGCACTCTCATGATTTTCTCTAGGATCACTCTGAAATCTTGATACCATACAAACAACATTCATTATGTCAAGCCTAGTCTGAGTCAAATAAAGTAGACCTCCAACCATAGATTTGTATCTTGTAGGATTTACCAGTGTAGAAATATCTTTTCTTGTCAAATTCTCACTTGTAACCGGAGTACTTACCGGTTTAGAATCTCCCATACCAAATTTCTTCAACAATTCCCTAGCATACTTAGTTTGACAAATGAAAATACTTTTGTCAGTCTAAGTAATCTACAAACCTAAGAAAAAATTCATTTCCCCAATCATAGACATTTCAAATTCATTCTCCATATTCTTAGAAAATTTCATGCATAACTTATCTTCACCTCCAAAAATAATGTCATCAACAAATACTTCAATAATCAGTATATCGTCATCAATGATCTTATTTGTTAGCATTACCCTTAGTAAAACCAAGCTACAAAAGATATTTATCCAACCTTGCATACCAAGCTCTAGGTGTCTGTTTCAATCCATATAAAGTTGTCCTTAACTTGCAAACCATATTTGTATCATCTGATAGTGAAAAACCATTAGGTTTCTCAATATAAACTTCCTCATCAAGATCCACATTCAAAAATTCACATTTAACATCCATTTGATAAACCTTGTAGTTCTTATGAGCAGCATAGACAAGAAATAATCTTACAACTTCAATCCTAGCTACCAGTGCAAAAGTCTCTCCATAATCAATTCATTCCTTCTGTGAATATCCTTTATAGACAAATCTAGCCTTATTCCTTACAAATTGACCATCCTCATTCATTTTATTCCTAAAAACCCATTTAGTTCCAATAATATTCTTATTTTTAGGCCAAGGAACCACAATCCATGTTTTATTTTTCTCAATATGATATAATTCTTCTTCCATAGCCTTCAACCAATATTCATCTTTACATGCCTCAATTACTAATACTGGTTCAACTTGTGAAATTAAACATACCTCATTAGTTGTCAATCTTCTTCTTGTCATTACTCCATTGTTCTTATGCCTAATAATCTAATCTTTTGAATGATTCAATCTCACATACCTAGGAGTCCTCTGACTCTCTGTTCCTCTTCTCAGTTCTTCAGTTACTGTAGAATTTTCTAATACTGCTGGAGTAACTAGTTCAACACTTTGTTCTGGTAAAGGTGCTATTGATTCAAATATAATCAATTCCATTGTCAGTTCCTTCTCATAAACTTTGATTTGACCTCTATTCAGCTCATCCACTTTGACATTAGCACTCTGCACAATTCTCTACAATCTCTTGTTATAACATCTATATGCTTTGCTTTCATTAGAATAACCAAGAAATATTCCTTTATCACATCTAGGATCAAATTTTCCAATGATATCATCTCTCCTGATATAACATTTACTACCAAATATTATAAAATAATTAACTGTAGGTGTATTGCCAAACCATAATTCATAAGGTGTCTCACTCGTTTCTCCTTTGATATGTACTCTATTGAATGTATAATCCATTATGCTCATTGCTTCTCTTCAGTAGTTATGAGGTAGACTAGCTTTCATCATCATTGTTCTAGCAGCATCCAAGATAGTTATGTTCTTCCTTTCCACAACTCCATTTTGTTGAGGTGTCCGAGGAGCAGAAAATTGTCTTCTTATACCATGCTTCTCACAAAAGTTATTAAACTCACCGGATGTAAGTTCTCCACCATGATCTGACCTCAAACATTTAATCTTCAATCATATCTTAGTTTCCACTTTAGCCTTAAAGATCTTAAACTTTTCAAATGCCTCATATTTTGCTTTTAAAAAAGTAACCCACATCATTCTAGAATAATCATCAATGATTAGCATGAAATATCTATCACCTTGAAAACTTTTAACTCTACCAAGGCCACACAAATCAGTATGAATAAGATCAAGAACATCATTAGATTTATCTTTTATACTCCTAAAAGAGGTTCTAACCTGTTTACCCATTTGACATTCTTTACATACCGGATTATAGGGCTTCATAATCTTAGGTATATCTCTAACTGCCTTAGTTGAGCTGATCTTAACAATGCAATCAAAATTCACATGACACGGTCTTTTATGCCATAGCCAACTCTCATCAATCTATGTAATCAAACATGTCTTCTCAATGGAATTCAAATGAAATATATTACCTTTTGTCTGTGTACCGGTTGCAATCTCCAAACCAGATCTATTAATGTTTTTGCATTTTCCATCCTTGAACTGTAATTGAAATCCCTTATCCACCAATTGTCCTACACTCAAAATATTATGCCTTAAACCTTCAACATAATAAACATTGTCAGTATTATTCTTACCATCCAATGATATAGTTCATTTTCCTTTGATCATACATGCTTTGTCATCTCCAAATCTAACCAGACCGCCATCAAATTCTTGCAAAGATCAAAACTTCCCTTTATCTCCAGTCATATGATGTGAACAACCACTATCAATTACCCATTCATCTGTCTCTTCAATTTTAGTAGCAAGTGCCTTCTCTTCAGGTATATTCTCTTCCAATGACAAAACATATTCCTTGATAGCCAGGAACACCCATTCCTTCCCATTGCCAAAACCATTAGCAGGGTCTTTTGTCAGTTCATCAGTAGAATCAGTAATGCCTTCCTCATCTGCTATGTACCATGATTTGTCTCTATTTTTCCTATACTTATACTTGCTCTGATATCCAGTGTTAGGCTTAAAAGATCTTCTAACTCTTTCTTCAAATCTTGAATTCCTTTTAGGACATCTAGATGCAAAATGATCAATCTTATTACATCCAAAACATTTAAAAGGTGATTTTCCTTCATACTTACTTCCTACCGGTCCTTTAGGTACTCTCCTAGCAAATAGTGCTTCAAGTTGCTCAAATTCTTCATCTTCTCTCTTCATATCATCCAATTCCTTTGCATATAAATCTTTCCAATCTTGCTTACAGGTTGATGATGCAGATGCATGAAAAGCAAGTTCAGTCTTCATAGCTTCAAAAGGTCCAAATTCTTCAAGCTCAAAAGCCGATAATTTCCCAACCAAGGTATCTTTGTTGACATATTTATTAGCCATTGTTATCCTCATTAATGGCAGTAGCCTTCATCTTGTAAGCCAGTGGTAGGGCTCTTAAAATTTTAGAAACAATTTCATCTTCACTCAAAGTTCCACCACAACATTGAATTCTTATAACAATCTCATTTACCCTTTCCATGAATGCAGTAATCCTTTCATCTTCTTCCATCTTCAGGTTTTCATATCTCACCTGGTAACCATCAAGTTTAGCAATCTTTACTATAGGGTCACCTTCATTAAGAGTCTCCAACTTATCCCATATAGCCTTTCCAGATGATTTGTTGATTAATCTCATTATTTGTTGATCAGAAAGTGCATACAAGAGGGCTTCTCTTGCTCTAAAATCATTCTCAAGCTCCTTATCCAAGTTTTTCAGAGGAGGACTTCCAGATGCTGGATTGTGAGGTGTGACACCATTTTGTGTGATCTCCCAAATCTCCTTGCCAAGACATCTCAGATGAGTCTCCATCTAAATCTTTCGTACTGTGTAATTTGTTCCATCAAGCCTAGGAATATCTCTCTGAAAGATAGCTCCAGAAGAACTAGATGAACTTGAATTGTTAGATGTCATAGGATCTTCCTCAAGTGGTTAAGCTTTCTACGGAAAGGACCAAAGCTCTGATACCAATTGTTAGATAGTTCAAATGACCGGAAGACAACTGAGAAGGGGGGGTGAATTAGTTGTCACATATTACCAAAAACTTAAGCAATTAAAACTTTAATACCAAAAACCAAAACATTAACACTGAAATGTTTAAACCAAATACCAAAATAATAGTTAAACCAATTAAGCATAAACAACAATCATAGAATAAACACCATCCACATGACACCAAGATTTATACGTGGAAAACTCGATAAAGGGAAAAACCATGGTGGGAAGCCTACCCACAGTCAGATAATACTTCTGTAATAAGTATGTGAATTACAATTGAGGGGTATGCACTTGTAGGAAGGCAACAACCTAGAGTGCACTGCTCATCACAAAAGGAGTCTCACTGACTACATAGAAATCCATACTACAATCCAAAGAAGTGTTGAACTGCAAAAGATAGCATCTCCTATGCTTGAGTACAGTTTTGGTTAAGCTCGATATCAGAGGACTAAATCCTCTTACATAAACCCAATTCGATCTCCAATGATCGACCAAATCCTCTGATTGAATGATATTACATTATTCGCACATTACATATCCATTTTCCATAACCACATATACATGTCATGATCTACAATGAGATCTTACATCATATATAAAAACCCTCGACCATAAACCAATTATATGATTACAACACATGTCGGCCTTAGACCAAACAAATAATATTCAACACATAAGACATCTTGGAAACGTATCAAGAATTCCAATCCACATGCTTCATTAAATCGGTCCATAAACTAGACCAATTGGGACCAGAAGGGTGTCGGTAAAGCATCCAAACAACTAGTATTGGCATCAATGATAAAACATCAATGCGACACATAATCAGTTCCTCCAAATGGCCAACAAAGAGTATATTGAGAAATTTTACAAGAAGATGATCAGAACAGGACATAGAGAGATGGATAGAGAAAAGGTGGTGAGGTACATAAATGGATTTGCATTTAACATTCTGGATGTGATGAGTATGTTGCGGGTTTCCACAGTTGAAGAAGCTTACCAGTGTGCTTTGAAGGTTGAGGAGAAGGTGAGAAGAAGATAATCAAATAACCCTAGAGGGAAGGAGAGATTCAAGGGGCGGATGAGTATAGAGAAGCAAAATTTTGAAGAAGAATCAAAACCTAAGTGGAGTAAAGAACCGGCATAGAAAACACAGAGGAAAGGCAGTGGCAGTACCAACAGATAATTTCTCGGCAAATGCTTCAAGTGTGGAGAAACCGGACATATATATTATGAATGTAATCAGGGAATGGCAAGAAGTCGTGTGGCAAATGAGGAACCAAAAGGTGAATTTACCAAAACTGATTGTGCACCAAATCAAGGAGAATCCCTTATATTCTAAAGAGTCATGATGGAGCAGAGCAGTGAAGATACTAGACCTACTCAGAGAAAGAGTCTTTTTCGGACTATGTGCAAATTAGGTGGTAAGTGTTGCAAGGTTATTGTGGATACTGGAAGTACTGATACTTTGGTATCTGAGGAGATGGTAGTGAAGATTGGATTGAAGAGGCTTGAGCACCCTATCCTTACAAGGTAATTTGATTACAAGATGATCAAAAGTTAGAAGTAAAGGAGCAGTGTTTGGTGAATTTTAATATTGGACCTTTTAGGGATGAGGTCTTGTGTGATGTTGTATCTATGAGTGTTTGTCATGTCTTGTTGGGAAGACCTTGGTAGATTGATAGAGGAGCTATTTATGACTATAGAAGAAACCTAATCACTATTGAGAAAGATGGGCAGAAGTTCACATTGACTTCTTTGAAGGAGAAAGAGAAGGAGGTGAAAGACCTGAATCTTGAGAGAAGTGGTAGTACTGAGAAACTGGTTGTAGAGGTTATAAAGGAAGGTGGCGTGATTTTACAGAAGGATCTGATAGATAAGTCTGATGGATAGATATAACCAAATGACAGAAAGCTTATGGTGATAAAGTGGATGAAGTCTTGTGGCAGAAACAAATCAGAGTTGTAGAAGAAAGAGATCAGTAAGCAGAGACAATGTGCAGATCTAAAGCAAAGGAAGAGAAACAAAGAGAGTCAGGGGTTAGAGAATCTGGTTGAGGTCCCAGAGAAGCTAAAGAAGAGGTTTGCAGATAAAGAAGATGTTTGGATTAGAAATGAGCATGGGGTCTTTATCTCAAATCCTTTTTGATGTTCATGAGTTGCCTCTCATGGAACATCTATTTCTACCTTGAATGTCTAATGTAGGAGCATCCTTGGTCTATGAGAAATCTTGCATCGACCAAAAATATTTCCTTTCAGTTTAGTTCTTGTTCAGTTCAATGTGCAGTTTTCTATGTTCCTACTGATGTCGGTCATTGCTTTCTTTTCATTTCAGATCCCATTTTCAGTCTCCAAGCTGGTTCATGTGCTTAATTCCATATTTTAGTCCACTTGGATTCTTTTTCAGCTTGTTGTCGCTCCCAGTTTGATGTTCTTTGGTGTGTGGACGACCTTCCCATTGATCCACACTTCTTGGTTGTTATTTTTCAAAGGAATCTCTTCCATTTTTAGGGTTGACCTAATTACACGTTTCATTTTCCTGCATTGGTAAATGTAATCTTTTGTGGCCGACTCGGATATGTTCTGGAGGGTATGCATTGGGTATTATGTAATCATTTGTAGGACATAAGAAGTATAAATCTAAAGAAAGATTTAGATTCATGATTAGTGATTCGGTTGACTCTGAGAGTTCCAGATGGATTGTATCTCGCTTGTAGCCTGCATGTAACTGGTTGACTAACGGATGTTCTATGATTGTTGTATGATGATAATTGGTTGGTTGTCAAAAGTTCTAAGACAATAATATGATTTGTTTCTATAATCTTACTATGTTTTCTTGTTGCTTTCGTTGTGTTTCTCTTGCTACATAAGTCAGTTAGTTCTCTTTTGAGGGTTTACTGGTTATGGTTGCATCAAAGGATTAGGATTGCTTGAGGAAGTGTTGATCCTCAATACATGTGTTCTCCTTCAAGCCAATCATATGTTGACAAGTGTTGACAAGGGAAGGCTTGAGAGGAGAGGGGAACAAAGCATTAAATGCTTGAAGAGACATGAAGGTTACCATGGATGGTTGAGGTATGGTTAGGTGAATGTATAAATCTTTTACCCATGGTTCAAAGGAATGTGCAATGGTTAAAAGGGTAGATTGGTCAAAGCCTTTAAAGCTGGAGGGGAATTGAGGGTTAGATGGATGGTTGGGTTAATGAATAAGCCTTTAACCAAGCAGTGGGGGAATGTGAAAGGTGTGGGTTAGATCCGTCAAAGACCCATGTGGATTTGCTTGTGGAAGAGAGAAGGCTTTTAATACTTTGTAAGAGCCTTAAATATTTTGAGAAGTGACTATTCACTAATCCCTGGGTTGAGGAATGTGGAAACACATAGATATTAATTAGGCTAATAATAGGGGTTTAGATATGATTAGGAGGGTTTAACTTGCAACTTGCATTTTCTAGAAAGTGCAAGTGGATAAGAGATTTTATGAATTTAAATAAATAATTATTTATTTAAATGTGAGGGATGCGGTTTTAGGGATTTAAATAAATATTTATTAATTTAATGTGAGATAGTGTTAATTAAACAAATATGCTTTATTTATTTATTTAATAGTCAAAACATGGTTTAATGAATTAAATCAAATAAATTGAATAATTTAATTAATTAATAGGAGAAGAGGGTTGGGGTGAATCAATTAAATATTAATGTAGCTAATCATTGAACGATTTTTTTATACCCTAAGTTGGCCTAATGGTGGAGAACTTGTGCTCTTGAAACAAAGGTCACAAATTTAAATCCCACAAGGCGGTAGGGTATGTACATCTTATCGACTTTGTCCCATTACCTATCAAAAATAAAATAGTTGAACGATTTTTAAATAAATATTAAATATATATTCAATTAAATGGACACAAATAGGTGTCTTCAATAGATAAAGAAAGAAAGAAAGAATTTTAACATCCACAAGGCTAAGAATAGCCTATGGGACATCTTGTCAAATCTGAGCTGACTTTTGAAGATATGATCTTTGCTTATGTAGGTTGATGATGAGTGCTCCCAGCTTCTCAATATACTTCTCATTGAATAGATTATACCATGTGCTAGAAGTTAAGAAATTGGAAAACTTTTCCCTGCTGTCTATTTGCTTCACACTCCAAGATAAAATGTTTTTCAGTTTCCACACTCCCGGTGATGCAAAACGACAAAACTCTTATTTCCCAAATCTCTTTTGGCCTTTTCCACTGCTCGGTCTCACATCAAACTTGGTGAGAGTTGGTTCTAAGCTAAGCAATGAGAATTTTACCCCTACATGATATATTAGCCCCTATATGGACTTTTTGAAGATGATCATAATTGGGGTTGAACTCATTGATATAGTAATGTTTCTTCCTTCCTAACCCAATACCCCAAATTTTCTTGTAGAATTTATCCATACAGAATACCTTTATCTCCTTGCTATTTGTGGGGGATGAATTCAAATAAATGTTCCATTTTTTCAACCATTTTATGTTTTGTTGCATCCACATCTTCTTCCTTTTGCACAATATATCATTGACAACAACCTTAGGCCATCTACCTTCTCCCATTTGCTTGGTTCTTTGTAAATAACTAATGAGACACACAATACTATTGCTTCAATAGGGGCAGCACTCATTTCACTTAACATGATATCATATGGGACTATACTATTAATTTTGAGCTTGCTTGTGATTAAATGTTTTTGAATTCTCTCAATTTACTTCCATTGAGAAATTGAGGTATTACTGGCCCAAATTTCATAGCCATATAAAATAACCAGCAACACCAAAGCCTAAAAAGGGTTTGGATGGTTTTCCAATCCCAAAGCTCTTCCTCCCTGCATCTATTTTGAAGAGCATAAAATGCCTTCCAGCCTCGAAGAGTTCTCTTCTTCCTGCAACCTTCCCAACTAAGACTTTTGTTGAAATCAATTCCAAGGTATTTGTAATTTGTAACTTCTTCAAGAATTATGCCTTCAAAGTAAAACTTATGTTGCTCTTGTTTCCTTCTATTTGAGAAAACTGTGATTTTTGTCTTGTTGATATTAACCTGCATTCCCATTATATTAAAAAAGCACTCAAGGGAAAATAAATTCTCTGGCAAACCAACGGCAAATTTAGCAATCAAAATGAGGTCATCCACATAAAAGAGAAACTTGATCACAAATTCACCCAATTGAATACCCTCGCCATTCTTCATGTTTAACCATTCTTCAAGCTTGTCAATGTATAATCCAAACAAGGTAGGAGAAAGAGGAAACCCTTTTTTGACCCCAATATCACTCCTAAAACTATTTAAAATGCTAGTAGAAGTTCTTATTTTTACTTTAATCTCCTCATAAATCCTATGAACAACCGCCCTAAGATGAGCCGGAATACCAAGCTCTTCCATTCTATTATTCCAAAGCTTGTCACGCAGGAATGTGTCAAAAGCCTTCTTGAAATAAACTAAGAAACAAAAGACTCGGGTTGCAATTTATTTATTTCTTATTGACCAAGTCAAAAGGGGGTTGACCTCATCCAAGGGGTGCACCCTATTCACTAGCATACATAGCAAAGTGAAACACCACCACCTTACCCATGTGGGTGGTGGGATTATTATCCATGCAACACATAAATGGGAAGGAGAGGCCGACCACATATGTGGCATGTTTTCCCTTCTTTTGTAGTAAATAGGGAGGGATGTTAATAATAACAAGCCCCTTGTTTATAGATTTTTAAGGTCAAACTTAATCGAACCACTTTTCTAGGCATAGCAAGTGGAATTTGGGTATGAAAAAAGGTATTAATGTCAATTCAAAGGTAATATGGTCAGAAGCTACACCAAATATAAAGGTGGACTTAATCGATAAGGGTGTGGTATTTAGAGATAGAAATGTACTTTTTTAGGTAAATTATTAATGATAACTACTCATATTTGACTAGGTAAAATTAAGGATGATTCATAGTAGAATTTTTTTGGACTATTTATGTATCAAATTTATAGTTAGAAGAGAAGCCACATAGTATTAGTGGTGGAAATAGGAGAGAGGGTGGTGGTAAATTAGAGAACTTAATTATAGAATTAAGTATCTCAATTTTTTGTATAAATAGAGGAGCTCTCTTTCTTCTTGGATCATCCTCATCAAACTCATAATCTCTTTTCATTTTTCATATTGTTCATTGTTTTTCATTACTTCATTTGTGAGAGAAAGAGGACAGTTCAAGTATTGTGAGTAAGTAGGATAGTTGTTATCTTCGAGAGCTTGTAAGATTATATGTTTGTGGATAAGTTGTGAAGATAGTGAGATTGTGAGTAGGAATTAGTATTTGTGTGGAAGCTATAATCCAAATATGAGGATTCTAACTTTTCTTTTATATTGAGATATATTATGCATATAGAGTAAGATATTGTAGGATCTTAAGTGATGCAATGATTTAAATTATGCTACTTGTAGGATATGCATTCTTGAGTTGATAGAAACTTGATAATCTTTATGGTTAGATTTACGTATATGTATCTAATAGCTAAGTTAGATTTGTGCAATGTGTTAAGAAATAATGATTTAAACCTACATTCATTTAATCCATTTCCTACATAACCCATGAGATAAAAGCATGCATACAAGCTTGTGGAATCAGCATAATGAAAGATCAAATAGACAAGCCACAAGATAATACAAGATATATCCTAGGAAAACCCTCATGAGGGAAAAATACAACATCCATACTCCATTGTATTAATCAGCCATAAAGCAACATAGAGTTACAATGAATACCTTCAGACCATCAAGTCCTCCAATGCATTCCTACATGTCCAAGCATGAATCCACACATGTCATGCCATGCTTCACAAATGAAAACATCCAAAGGACTAACCATAATGACAACCCAAAACCACCAACCAACCTTAAACACTAAACAAGTGCTTTCTTTTATAGAAAAAAGGTCACACGAAAACAAATAGTGCTAAAGTAAAACCATGTGCTACAAAAACATGCTCTTATAACCCCTTGACCCCACATTTAATATTGGGTACTAGGTTTTCTCTTTTTAAATATTTTTCCCCAATATTACAATACAACTCATCAAGTGGTCCCAAGAATATTCGCAAGGAATATCTAAATGTTACACGTCTATGTGAAACATCACATAATAAATAAATATTACAATTATAACATTATTATGTAAGGTGTAAAAAAATTTATTTTCCAACATTCTCCCACTTGTTGTATACATTGAATAAGGGTCAATCAATGAAATGCATCATCATAGCCATACATGTAACCACATGAATCTCCAACATGCTCTCATGCTCCAACAAGATACCTGCAATAAAACCAAGTGACTACCATCTCAAGCAAGAACTCCTCTCATCCTCCAACATGCCTCCTATGAAAGAAAAGGAACAAGTCAAGGTGAAGATGCACCAATCCATGAACACAAGCATAAAATCCAATGTGATAACAAAGGATCCAAGTTGTTGTCATAAAGTAAAAACCCACATGATTGAAAATGAAATCCACAACATATGCCAATACATCCAACCATCCATACCTCCTAGGTATAACCAACGTCATTAAACTCATGCCAATATCATATCAATCCATAAACCACAATCAAACTCCTTGTATCAAAACATGTCAATGAAGTACATACATATCTAAGAACTCCCACTATATGGGTAATACCAAATCTGAAATTAAGCTCAAATCATATCAAGTCAATCATTAACCGCTCATATCAAGGTGTGATAAGTAAATCAAACATGTAATACCAAGAACAATCGCAATGATCCACACATGCAACCCAACTATTGCATACTCTCCCATAATATGTCACCATCCACAAAAACAAAAGAGAATACATAGAATGAAAAGAGACAACCTATAAACCATAACTTGTTCTTCTACCAACACCTCAAATAAGAAATGTTGTGTCAATTATGATCCTCTTCAAAACACCCAAAACCCTCATTCAATCTCTTAGATCAAACCAACATAAGTATCATGTAATGCCAACATGGATGTAAACCTCTCATAACCAAGAAGATCAAACTCATAAGTAACCATTCCCAAAGAAGGAAATCAACCCACTAAACCATCTCCTAACATCCTCAAAATGATATCATAATATCAAATGATATCCACAAGGAGATAACCAATATTATACATCTCTCAAAATGAACCCTCTAGAACTAAACATCTCCATAGCTCAAGATCCATATCTCTGAAAGATAAGCATAAATATAATGCATCTGAAAGGAATAATGGGAAATACCTCTCAAGTAGTAAACCATTGAGTAGACCAAGAGTGGAGAATGAGAATTTTCATCAAGCTATCCAAGTCATCATGACTCACACTAAGAATAATCTCCTCTCAATTCCATACCAGGTGAATGCTCCTCGGACTTCTTGCTGAAACAACCAACCATCCCAACACATATATCTAATCAGAAGAGAATACCATCATCACCAACATATCCATGTATCCATCGACACATGTAACCAATCAATCCATGCCAAACTCCAAATTCAACATAGCACCATCATGAAGTATCAATCAAATGATCATACACTCAATACAAAGAGAACCGCCAAAATCATGCCAAAGCTCCAATCTTGAGAACCAGGAACATAAACATGACAACATGATCTACCCATCCCCTCCAAGGAGATAACATGCTCCATATGAACATATCAAATAACTATAGCATGCCATAACTCTAAATTCATATCAAGAGTGTATCATGACATAATATCAACCATCCTATCAAGCAAGGATAACATGTCAAATGAAATCATAAACCATACCTCCACCAAGGACTCCATGAGTCCTCCAAAATTTCCACATCTTCAAATATCATGAAGATCACATACTCCAAGTAAAAATAACATGGTCTCAAGAGAAATGTACCATGCCAAACTCTAAACCGACAATCAAGAGTAAACCATGACATAATAAAAAAACATACTCTAAACCAAATATCACATGTAACCATCTCCTACTAGTGCACCTACAAATGTGAAAGACCCTCTACAGCAACAAGATCAAGAGATCCTCAACATCTGCACACTAAGAATATCATCAATCATCCAATGATGAATATATAGATCACTTCCAACAACTCCCACTAAACTGTGATACCAAGTCACACATGGAATCATGACAACCATCTCCTAAATGAAGAAAATCTAGATCTATACACATATAACTAAGCAGTCAATAACATCAAGTGTAACTGTGAACTCCAATTCAAGAAGATACATACAACTACCAACAAAACCACCAAACCACCAATTAGGAATCAATCCTACGCTGCCAATACATAATTGTCAAAAGCTCCCACTAAAAGTGTAACTAATAAATAACTAAGCTATCATGACATTGTAATAAACCACATGCTACAAGTCCCAACACAAACTATCTAGGTACTATAAACATCATTCATCCTCTCATCTCAAAACAAACATACCAATGCACTAGTGACCATAGACAAGGCCAACTGATAAGTATGTACCACAATGAATCAAACTTGGTGGATATAAACAGTTCACATTTGAGCCATCCCACTACAACAAAATTAGTGATCAGCCCAGAATATTGTTGGCATTCTACACTCTCATGAGAATAATTGATGTTGTCATTGATGGCAACCAACTGGAAATCATCTGGCTACCCATCGGCAGGCACTTCACCTACAGCAGCAATAATGCATACCAGCACTCAAGCCAACATGGAATAAACTTTGTTTATTGTTTTATATTGTAATTCTTTTGTAAAAGCCGACATGGCATATTCTAAAAGAATCATACATATGTGTGAGATCTTATAGGTCATTTCAATGGATAAGAAAGTAGATAGAAGAATAGATGAGAGGATATGATATAGATGAGATTTCTTGTATAAGGTGATATAGTTGACAACAAAAGTTTTGGTAATAGACTGAGCTTAAACTGGTACTGAACCTGACATAGTTTATGTTGATTTGAAGTAGATTGTTATTATTTACTAAGTTGTCATTAGTTTTATGTCCAAAGTTATCCTATATACTCTAGTCGGTTAATACTACCGAAATATTTAGTCGGTAAGCACTAAAGTAGACAGTTACAGAAGAAAGGAGTCACAGAGTTAAGTATACACTGAGTTGTCTACCGAGCAGCAAAGAAGGTATACCAAGTAATCTAAACCGAGTAGAAACGTGTTACCAGATTCAATGAACCTGGACACATGTGGAAATGTGTTACAAGAATCGAGGAACAGGGAACCGTTATACATAGGAAATTGCACTTCAAGATTTTGTATGATTTTGAGGAAGTTTATCCAATGAAATAATTTCTACGATTATTCATTCGATGAATCTTGTTTGTAAGATCGAAGCATGAACAAGATCATCGTCCCAGAGATCTATTTATACAGAGTGATTTGTGAATCAAAAAGTGAGAGACATGTGTGATAGAAGAGTTAAAAAGGAAAATCATAAAAGGACACATAGAGTTGTGATTGCTATGACTGACAAAGATATTCAGAGGTCATCGAGAAAGTCTTCAAAGAATAGTTTAAGGGACAAAGTAAAAAAAAGGGTTTACCGAGTTGATTTATCTATTACCAAGGTATGCTATGAGCAAGGTAATTTCATATTGAGCACATAGAATCTACTATAACATTTCAGATGTAAAGTTGCAGATATTTGTAAAGATTTTATTGAATCATTTGAGTTGTAATAGATACCTTTAATAGGGTAAAAGACTCTAACAAAGTCTAAAAATTATAAAGCCTTTAACCAGGTGCAGCATTTTGTATAAGTGTTGTAAAATCCTTTAGCAAGGTAGATCTAAAGATCTTGATACCCTAATAGGGTAAGCTATCAGAAATAGCTAAACATGTAGCTCTAACCGAGCAACCTTTATTATTGCAGTACTGAAGTTGTGGGTGCCATCCCCACCGCAGTTTTTCTCTCTAACAAAGAGTTTCTACGTAACCAAAATATTTGTGTTATGGAGTGAAATGTGTATGAATGTTATTTCTATAATTATGTGTTAGTTTTATATTATGAGATTAGCAGTTTACAATTTATGTTTATTAGTAAGATTGTTTTAAGAGAAAAATTTTGAAGTACTAATTCACCCCTCCCCTCTCAGTACATTAGCTTTCCTAGTTGGACCTAACAATTGGTATTAGAGCTTCAACCTTGGAAAAGGGTTTAACAACCTAAAGAGAAAGATCTTATGAATGGAAGGCTACAAACAATCTCGGAGGATTGTGAATCTTCAAGAAGAATTGGATCATGCTAACCAAGTGATTGTAGATATGTAGAGACAAATGCAAAGATCACTGAAATTCAAAAGAAGGTTGTCTGATGACTTACAGGACTCACAAGAGTTGGTGGAACAAATTGAAACATCATCTGAGAACAGTATATCAGAAGAGACTGAAGAAATGATTGGAGAACCGAAAGAAAAGAACAAAGCACTGACTGGACAGCTAAAGGCAATGAAAAGAGAACATGAAAATTTTAGCACACAGATGACTGAAAATCTTGATGCATTAAGAACAACTAAGGATAACATAAGAGACATGGAAAGGGAAAAACAACAGCTAGAAGCATTAATGTCTAAAAAAGAATGATGAAATCACAAGAATGACTGGAATTCAGCATAATCTTTCTGATCAATTGGGTTATGCACATCATGAAGCAAATCTAAAAGAAAATGAGAATCAAGCGTTAAAACTTGAATTATCAAGATTGACCAATGAACTTGAAGCAGAGAAGAAATCAAAAGAAACGTTGAAGAAAAGTTATGAAGCATCAAGGATGTTGGATGAGAAATTAAATATAAGAAGACCCAACAAAGATGCAAGACTTGGTTACAAAAGAAAAAACTCTACCGAGAAAGGACTCAACACCACCGAGAGAGGGGAATCATCAAAGCAAGTTGGAAGCAAGGAGAACATCAATGGAAAGAAGCCTA
Source organism: Cryptomeria japonica (assembly GCF_030272615.1). NCBI lineage: Eukaryota > Viridiplantae > Streptophyta > Pinopsida > Cupressales > Cupressaceae > Cryptomeria > Cryptomeria japonica. The sequence goes on along the minus strand of NC_081407.1, from coordinate 394,114,233 downwards.
TCTGCAGCTACTATGGAAAACAAGGACATACTGCCAACATGTGCCAATTCAGAAAAGGTAAGCAACCAAATGTCACTAGGTCTGATGGTTATTGTCACAATTGCAATAAGTATGGTCACACATCTAAACAATGTAGGACAAAGTCTGCTAGCAATTTTTAGAAGGCAAAATTCAAGGGGTTTTGCAAAAACTGCAATAGATATGGACACAGTACCGAGAAGTGTTGGTTTAAGCAGAAAAACTATGAGGTCTTCACACCGAGCAAATACTAGAAGCTATCAAATTCACATAGATCTTAACCAACAGTATACTGTAGTACCATGGGATTACAATACAAAAATATGGTGTGAATGCTATGGAAGATATGGACATATAAGTGCCAATTGCATGATAAGGTTTGGAATGAACCACCGAAGATCATGGAGAAATCCTAGTATGGCATGCTTTCATTGTCATAAAGTTGGACACTTGGCTAAAGATTGCAGAGATCAACCTAGAGGAGATATTGAAGAAATAAAAATCAAACTACAGAAAATCTAGAAAAAGAAGGAAATTGAGTCAGAAAATGAAGAAAGCACCTTACCTACCAAGTTAGGTGCATCTACTCCGAATTAATCAGTAAAGGTATGAAGGGGCTGCATTCTCTCAAGGTTAGATCTTAACAGTTCCTATTTTATCATGTACTTAATTTCAAAAATCTGCATAGCTAAGATGCATTAGCAAGTTTGAAATTCTATCTAGTCTTTTGGAGTACCAGAGAAGTCGGTAAGTGTGGGAAACCTGTCTAGTTGGTAAAAGCGTAAAAAGGAAGTTAATCGGTTTAGTGGAACCAAGTGCATTTAATGTTTTCTTACCTAACTGCACAAAGCCCGATAAGGTAAAATGTGTACTTAAAGTTTTTCGCGAGGTCATTTTACACTTACCAGCTATCAAAAGAGCAGAGCTAAGCGATTCAAAGGCAATCAAACAACTCCCGAGCAAATTTCAAGGTATTTATACAGCAATCTCAAACACATTTTCAAGCCAGTTAACCGATCAATATCAGTTGTGAGCATCTGCATTATATTTACTAAGTCAAAAGCATTTTCTGGTTAGTTAAAACCCTAAACTCTTTCGTTAGTAGAAATCAAAGTTTAAAATGGCTCCTAAGTTGCAAAAACTTGTTGTAGTTGAGAATATTGAGAAGCCCTCACTGAAGTATTCCTTACCTCGCAAAGTTGCATCTGAACCCGATGAGAAAACTACATTTTCTCTTATTCCGGATAGGGTTCTATTGGTTGAAGATGTCAGATTCTACACTAAGTGTCATGTTGAAGAGCTAGGTCATACCGAGATCAAAGACATGTATGATGAGTTATGCACCGATGGAATCCTAGATAGCAAGTATGAGCATATCAAAGTCAAGGGATTGACTGAAGCCCTAACCTACCCTCGAGTCTTCAAACCCCAATGGGTTAAATTTGTTTTGAGTAGAGTTCGTGATGACTTTATGTGGTTAGAGGAACAACCGTTCAAAATCACCAGGGAGATCATTCACATAATAATCAGATACCCTATCTACGACCATGCCCAAGCACAGAAAATGATTTCACTGAAGGAATTGATAACTTTAACCAGAGTTGAGTCTAATTGCAGAGGTCTTAAATTGAATAATGTTACTGATGTAGAACTAAATTTTGCAATTAGAGTCATCGGTTATTGTTTCTTTCAATCAGCAAGAGAAAATAGTGTACCTTGTGCAGCTGTAGATCTGGCCTACAAGATTGTGAAAAAGGGTACGAAGATTGATCTATGTGAAGTGTTGTTGAAAAACCTATTTGAAAATCTCAATACTATAAGGAAACCTAAGAAGAATAACTTGGCAAACACACTAAAGTTTGGGTCACTCTTAGTGTGCATGTTTTTCTATTTTTAGAAATTCTTCCCATCAGTCAGTAACATAGTTTGGGAGTTACACCGACCAATCACCCATCAAATAAATGACTTTATCAATAAGTTAGGTGATAATTTCAATGAGATAATGGATGACTACTTCAGAAAATTTCAAGAAAAGATGCATAACAGGTATAGAATCCCACCTTAGTTAGTGGAAAAATATAAGAATGATATATGTTTGAAGTAGACACCGACTACTGTTATGTCAATGCAGTAGATCCTAGAACTCAATCTCTATCATCCATGGGTTATGAGATGGATCCTAATATTTCTCAATAGCAGATAGATGCCTTTCTGTCACTTCCAAGGCATGCTACTGAGATCAGGTATGGTACCTATGAAGAGGTCAAAGAAAAAGTAAAAATGAGAATAGTTGTACTGAAGGCTACAAGGAAAGCAACAAAAATGATCAAAGTGCTAACTAATAAATTTGGAGAAGGTTCTACCTCCACTCCTATAAAGAGTGATCAACTCACAATTGAGGAAGAATCTGAGGCTCAAGAAGCAGCAATTACTCTGAGCACCCAGTTGCCAAGGGCAAAATATTGAAAAGGAAGAAATAGGATACACCAAAGGTATCACCGACTCCTCCAGTGAAGCACCCTAACACTAGATCATCTGTAGTGTCACCTGGTAAGAAATAGAAAAAGATTGAATTGCCTAAAGTTACAAAGACTTATAGAAAGTCAACTAGGAGACTCATTTTGAATAAGGAGTCAAGTGACATAGAATCTAAAGACAAAAATAAATTTTAGATTGTTAAAAGCACCAAGGAAGATGTACACAGTGTTGACAACTTTTGTGCCAAATTGAAACAATATGGTGGATTTGGGTCATTCAGGTATGTAAAATATGACTCTCGGACAAAAGAAGAAAAGAGACAAATAGAAGAGTTAGTTGTATGTACACTTCTTAAATTTTGAGTAGTTCCATTGGAAGTAAGTAATTTTCTTCCAAATGCATTATATTCTCACATTGACAACAGATGGAAATATGCTATGGACTCGGAGAAGCAAATAAGAGAAAGAGTTTTAGTACATCTCTTTCCAAACATGTCAGTAGATGATATTAGAATTCATTTGAAAAACTACCAGACAAAGTTTCAAGTCAAGCATAGAGCCTTGAAAATGATGAATGGACTTTATCTTGAAGTTGAAAAGGAAACAAAAGAAAAATGGCAAGAAATCTTTAGAATTCAGACTGAAGAAACTCAAGGTGAAGTTGAAATAGTTGACATTATCGAGAAAGATCCTGGTTCAACTATTCAATAAGATGAGGATGTCATGGACACTAAGGCACTGGAACAAGAGATGATAGAAGGAAATGCCTATGCCAAACTAGTATCTAGTGAATCAGTTTCGGAACAAGTCAAGTCCTATCCTCCTGTAACTCAGCAAGTTTCAACTGAGAAACCTCAGGACACTGATCAAGGCAAAGAGGGTCAATAGTCTACAAAAGGAGAATCTACTTCTCAAGCCACCGAGGAACAGACTTCTCAAGCACCTGCATGCACTGAAACTATTGCCACTGAGACCCCAAGCAAAGAATCACTGAAGGACACATCAGAGGCTAAGGAAACCGACAAAAGTGTTGCCTCTACCAAGCAACCTCTCGAGGGTGAACAAGCCTCCAAAGCCATTGTACTCATTCAATCGGTGAAAGCCTCATCATCCAAAGAAAAGAAGGTGAAGAAGCATAGTTTCAAGGTAGATCTGTCAAAACCTATTGTGTTGCCAAATGTTGACATTTCAAAACTAAAAGGGCAAGCACTTATTGAATTCAGAGAACTATGTAAAGCCAAAGCAGAACAAGAAAGACAAATGGCTATTCAAAAGAAGAACCGGGTACTTCAAAAGGTTAAACCATTATTGATAGATATGCTACTTGAAGCTACCGTGAATAAAGATGTTGCCATCCATATGCAACTGCATGAGCTACTCACTATGTTAGAAGCATCAGAAGTAGACGCATCAGAATACCTAAGCAAGTTGAAGGACAAAGAGCTGACTACCAAAATGATTGAAGAAGTGCATAAAGCAATTGCCATAGGTAAAGTCAAGCTTGTTAGACTCATTGCTGAGTTGTCCCCTCAATTCAAACATATTCTTTATTTATTTCAGAAGCTCTGTACATTTTCATTATTTATTAAGGATATCAAGCATAAGACCAAAGTTATTGAACAAGAGATCACCAATCTCTCCAATACATTGACCACCGAGCCAAATTCTGTTTAGAATTTCTATAACAAGTTGCAAACTCTTATGGCTCAATAGTTAGAACTTCAGAATGAAGAGCACAAAATAAGGATGGATATCATGACTCTTCAAACCTTATTTATTCCCCACTTATCATCAATCCAAGAGTAGATCAACTGAGCTACCCACTTATCCACTCAACAAGTGGGAAGCACTTTAGATGGTTTGATTTCACTATTAGCTGATATTACAGCTCAAAATTCCCTAATGGACAGTGTCAAAGATGGACTCTCCACTGCTCTCACCGATGCCAGTACAAAGTATAAATCTATTTTTGACCAGTTGCCTCCACCTAATGGTAACTAGTTTTGATGTTTGTCAAAAAGGGGAGTATACCGAGTATGTACCGAGCAGAACAGAGTATCTGAATGTATAGTTTAATTTGACAGGGGGAGCATAGAACACCGAGCATTGATCACAGGAGCATTATAGTATATTGATAAGGGGAGTATATATTTGAATATGTTACTATTCATTAACAATTGTATATACTGTCAGTCTAGTCAAATTTTGTAAGTATATAGATTTTGAGTTATGACTTTGAAAGGAGTTTTGTCAAACATACCAAACTAATGTCAAAAGGGGAGATTGTTATTATTTATTAAGTTGTCATTAATTTTATGTCCAAAGTCATCCTATATACTCTAGCCGGTTAATACTACCAAAATATTCAGTCGGTAAGCACTAAAGCAGTCGGTTACAGAAGAAAGGAGTCACAAAGTTAAGTATACACCAAGTTGTCTACCGAGTAACACTCTATGTCTACTGAGAAGCAAGGAAGGTATACCAATTAATTTGAACCGAGTAGAAACGTGTTACCAAATTCAATGAACCTGGACACATATGTGGAAACGTGTTACAAGAATCGAGGAACAGGGTACCGTTATCACATAGGAAATTGCACTTCAAGATTTTGTATGATTTTGAGGAAGTTTATCCAATGAAATAATTTCTATGATTATTCATTTGATGAATCTTGTTTGTAAGATCGAAGCATGAACAAGATCACCGTCCCAAAGATCTATTTATACAGAGTGATTTGAGAATCAAAAAGTGAGAGACATGTGTGATAGAAGAGTTAGAAAGGAAAATCATAAAGGAAACATAGAGTTGTGACTGCTACGACTGATAGAGATATTCAGAGGTCACCGAGAAAGTCTTCAGAGAATAGTTTAAGGGACATAATAAATAGAAGGGTTTACCAAGTTGATTTATCTATTACCGAGGTATGCTATGAGCAAGGTAATTTCATATTGAGCACATAGAATCTACTATAACATTTCAGATGTAAAGTTACAGATATTTGTAAAGATTTTATTGAATCATTTGAGTTGTAATAGAAACCTTTAATAGGGTAAAAGACTCTAACAAAGTCTATAAATTGTAAAGCCTTTAACCAGGTGCAGCATTTTGTATAAGTGTTGTAAAATCCTTTAGCAAGGTAGATCTAAAGATCTTGATACTCCTAACAAGGTGAGCTATCAGAAATAGCTAAACATGTAGCTCTAATCGAGCAACCTTTATTATTGCAGTAGTGAAGTTGTGGGTGCCATACCCACCACAGTTTTTCTCTCTAACAAAGAGTTTCTATGTAACCAAAATATTTGTGTTATGGAGTGAAACGTGTATGAATGTTATTTCTATAATTATGTGTTAGTTTTATATTATGAGATCAGCAGTTTACAATTTATGTTTATCAGTAAGATTATTTTAAGAGAAAAGTTTTGAAGTACTGATTCACCCCTCCCCTCTCAGTACATTAGCTTTCCTAGTTGGACCTAACATAAACTTTGTTTATTGTTTTATATTGTAATTCTTTTGTAAAAGCCGACATGGCATATTGTAAAAGACTCATATATATGTGTGAGATCTTATAGGTCATTTCAATGGATAAGAAAGTAGATAGAAGAATAGATGAGAGGATATGATATAGATGAGATTTTTTGTATAAGGTGATATAGTTGATAGCGAAAGTTTTCGTAATAGACTGAGCTTAAATCGGTACTGAACCTGACATAGTTGATGTTGATTTGAAGCAATAAATTGTATTGGATTTTGATAATCCATTTGTAAGTCAGTGAGACTTTTGTTTTGTAATTGAGCAGTGAGCACTAGGCTGCTAGCCTTCCTACATGTGCAGGCCCCTCATTGTCTAGTGACTGAATATTGTGGGTCATAAATCCCATCGAGGTTTTTCCCACACCGGATTTCCTCGTTAAATATCTTGTGTTATGGTGTGTTCTCTATGTTGTCTCTATTATTCTTATTTAATACATTAATTCTTATTTACCGATACACTGTTTTGGGACACAAAGTTCTAAATAAGTTTAAATATTCTGCTAACTAGTTAGACACTGATTCACCCCCCCTCTCAGTGTCTTTGGGACTGTCATTGATTCTAACAAATATTGCATAACTTGTCTAAGGTGAAACATTGTGATGTGCAAACTCAACATCACATTAGTAAACTACAAACTGAGATATCAAAGAGAATAATCCTATAGACCACATGACTCAAACACCAAATCAACATCCGATATGATTTGCTAAACATGTCCACACTCAAGTACCATATTCAAGGAACTAAATAAGCATAAAGGAGATTATAAAAAACCTCCTAACATAAAAATAAATAACCACCAAATTACCACAAACATGACTATTTTGTGTCAATGCAAAACATGTACCTTAATACCCATGACACTGTAATCATGCACTCAACTATCACCCACCTGAAACTCCAAGTCTCAAACCATGTCCTCAAACCGAGAACAACCTGTGTACTTGTCACCATCAAAGTTCAACTCTAAAAAACTCATATAAACCTATACCAAGGAGCACCAAATCTGATAATCAATTATAGCATCATAAATATCTCATAAAAACATGTGCTCCTTCAAGGTAACGCCTCTTAACTCATCCAGATGTACTCACACTAACACCCTAAATCTCAAGCACCTACAAGTGATCAAACTAGTATACACCTCTCCATACTCATCAAAATAATAAAATAATAACACCACTAAATATTCAACTGAACATTCTCTCCAACGCCTATTTGAAATCAAAAATCTAATTCCATATGCAAAAGTTATGACCAAAACTGTGAAAAAAAAGAACATCTAGCTTCCAGGATCCAAAAACATGTCAAAAGGGAAAAATCAAGGAACCAAACCTATACCGAACTATAGTTCTCAGAATCATCTTTCCAACAAGTATAAAAAGTCTAAAATCCGACATATCAGGTGAAAGTTATGCCAGTTGGAAGAAAATGTCCAATTTCACTATATGAAGAACACATGGACTTAAAAAATTTAACCAATTTTCCAAAGTCCATCTTCCAATTTTTTCCTCCAATTGGACTGTATTTTCCAAATTCAAAATGAAAAAACATTAATCCTTTGTGGGGTCCATTGGCTAGAGCCCCACATCTTCCAACAAAATTGGTGGCAATTTAATTTATTTATATTGCAAAAAATTTAAATAAAAAATGTTTAATAAAAAATATTTTTAAAAATGACAAAATTTAATATTTATTTTAAGCCCCGAAGGGCTGGGCACACATGGTAGTGGGGTGGGGCCCCCACGACTGAGATGCTAGCAATAGTGAGCAACGCCTGGTCGGCCCGACAGTCCCAAGTAGGAGACAGTACTATAACAACAGTACATGTTATCCCAGGGGGCACAGGGATGGGGTCCCATGACCCCCAAAAATATTAGTTTTTTAATTTTTTAATTTTTTTTCAACTTTTTCCGCCACCACAAATTTTATTTTATTTTTTAAATTATTTTGCAGGTAAATAATTTCCGACATGAATAATACTTTTTTAATTTTCTGCAGATCCACCTATCACAAATTTGATGGTTGTCACGGTTATCAACTAAAAAAATGCGTTTTTTTCAACTATGACCAAACTAGGACAAATTATATATCAATTTTTTGTTTCTCATCCAACCTGGATCTAATGGTGAGGTTTTTTTTGTTCCACAGGGTCATTTCTAAAAACTTCCCCCAAAACTCTCATTTAAATGAACACCCAAAGGAAACCCATTGGACCCAATATTTTCCAAACCCCAAATTTGTAAGCAACCCATCACAACAACAAACCTAAAGCTCTCAAATTTGAAATAAAGCAACCTACAAGTGTGTTTCATACCTGTTAGCCCTCCCTACTTTCATTAAAAATTTCAAGTTTGAAGGTCGCCTTTTTGGTGTTATTTTCCTTTCCATCATGTATTTCTTCTCTTTGAACCCAAGTCTTTAAACCTTTTCTAAGTTCAAAGTTCAAAGTTCAAAGTTTAAAGTGTACTTTAAAGGATTTTCTTAACAACTTTGTTTTATGATAAAAGCGAGCACTTTGTTGATATTGGTATTGAACTTGAACCTTTGAACCTCTTGGTTCTTAGTTCAAGGTTCAAAGTTTGAGTTCTTAAAGTCTGAAGTTCCATGTAGAATTGACACATACATCATGAAGTGAATGTGGTGGAGGGAAAAGAGAATATTTCGGGGAATTCAAAATGTTAGTTTCTAAATTATGACAAGCAATCATGATAATTCGTGAGTTGTGTGATGGAATGACCCGAAATTAAATGCATGTCGGTTATACATCAAATCAGGCGTCAGATCACACGAACTTACTTAATTAGTACATCTAGCTAAGTTTTAAGTGTAAATTTTATCCATTTTTGTTGCAAAAGCTAGCAATTGTTTCTAGAATATTCTTAGTAGCCCTGCAAGCAACGAAAATTGGAGATATTGTATCTCCATTCTGAAGGTTTTTGAGAATTGGTTGTCAAGATCAGGTTAGTTTCAATCGTTCTCTCTTATGTTGCATTTACTTATTATGGAAGCTAATTGTTGTTCGTTCCCCTGTGCTATGTATAAGAATTCATTTCATTCTTGAAATTGTTTGTTTAAAATGAGAGGTCCATTATGAGGTCAACTCTGCTAAAATTGGGTCGCACTTCTTGCTTAGTTAGTTCACTTCCAGAAATGGAGGATACTTCCTTAGTGCAGGCGGACCTCTTTGATTTTCTTGAGAGAGATAAAAACCCAACTCAAAATTCTATGATGGAGAAAATCGTGAAGAGTGGTTTGGTTGAGGCCGCTGCATTTCCCATCGTTGCACCATGCCCAGAGTTAGTATTGGAATGTATGAACTAATACGATGTGGAGAACAGATGTATCAAGAACATTAATGGTGAAGTGTTGTTGAAAATAGACAGGGAAACTATAATACCAGCTATGGGTATACCTCATAAAGAGCCATATGAAGACTAGACTATTGGCACTTCATATTCCTTCTTTCCAGAGAAGAAGAGTGCTTATAAAAGTGTGATTGCCAGGAATTGGTTGTTGAAGCTTCAAAAGGGGGGTTCCAGGTTACCAAGACCACTTACTAGAGAACACTTCATAACAGAGGTGTGGCACATTGTCATTTCGTTGAATAGGTTAAAAGGAAATGCCCATGCCTTTTACTGGGAAGACTGGATGTATTTCTACATCCATGTCATGTTGAACGGAAGCGCCTACCTAGATTGGGGGCAAGTTATTGCAGAAAGATTGCATGAGAGTCTAAACAGGTTTGTGAAATGAGTGGTTTCCATATGTCTTCATATTTATTTTATATGCTTACTTGTACTCGAGATTGGAATGGCTTGCATCACGAACCTTGGATTGATTGAATAAGGGTATATGAATATCACCCTCATCTACAAGAACAGAGATATGAAGGAAATTTCATGAGATGGAATGACATTTTAGCAGGAAGATTGGTTTATGAATTGCAGGGAAACACAAATAAGAGGTTGTCAATGGAGACCATGAAATTTATTGGTATTTATGGTAGTTTCTTTATTCTATTCCCTCAGTTTACATATATTAGAATTGGCGGTTTTCAGGGTGAACCTTTCAGGTTACCCAGATATGTTTTGGATAGCTATGTTTTAATAGAAGTTAGTCGACAACTAGCTTATATTGACAAGAAAAGTGGAGGGAATTCTGGGGTGGTCTTTCCAGTATAACTTGGACACTATAGTTGTGCATCGATTTCAGATGCCTTGAACCTTGAACTTGAAATCAATAAGTTCAATTTGCAATTGTATGTTGCCAGATATAAATTTGACAGTCGAGGATTTTCTATAGAAAATTTATTTGTTGATAATGGTTTTCGGCATGAACCTCAATTGGAGGATTATTGGGAAAACTGTGTTGATGATTTTGAAGTTAGAAGAAGGTTGTGGTCAAGATTCACGGTCCAACAAATTGTAACATTGGGCCTATCCATGAATGTTTATGGGGTGAAAGAAGATGAAGATGAGGAAGTTATTGATCCTAAATTCAATAAAAAGATACAGGGACAACCTATCCTATAAATTGATTGGAATAAGAAAGGGGGTGATAGCATTCAGGCTAGAACCTTTAATGTGATAAGAAGAACAGAAAGATAGTTGAAAGATTGTCGGTTTAGATAAAGGCCTATACCTGCACCTAAAGATAGGAGAGTTGGTCAAACTTGTGAAGCTTCCCAAAAGTCTCTTCCTTCTTCTAACATTGTTGTTGATATTGTAGGTGATAAGAAACAGAGGACGAAGAAGGCCAAAACTACAAATTTAGGGGAGTTTTCTGTGAGTTCTGCTTATGCTCGTGTTACCAGATCACGTAGTAGGAAAAGCAATCAGAAGACCCTCGCAAGCTCACTAGTAGTGGACTTGGATTTTGAGGGAGAAACTCAATGAGAAATAGATACTCAGGCGCAGGACCAGCCCATCATAGATGTTGTGGATAAAGGAAAATAAATTCAGCAACCTAAGGATTTTGGGAATGTCATGGCCATTGTCACCATTAATCAACAATCACCATTACCAAGGGAAACATACACTACTCCTAGGTGGCTAAGTGTCTTGCTTACTAAGAAAAATGTAATTCCTATTTCAATCCCAATGGAGGATATGGTTAGCAAGTGTCTGGGAAGAACCTCAAAGTCCAAGAGACTTAAAATAGAAAGCATGATCGATGTGGATGAGCAAACAAGACACTTGATTGCAGAAGTAGCTAAACCTCCTGCAGATAAGGAGGTAGAGAATATCATTGAGAAAGATTTCATCATTGAATAGATTGATCTAGGGGCAACTTCCCGGGCTATTGATGCTAAACATTTAGAGACTCCAACCAAAAGGATCCTCAATAGGACTTGGAAGGATGAAAAAGACAAAAATGAGATGAAGCAGATTATAATTCAAATGGCTCAATATACCAATGCTATTCAGAATCCAAATCCCCAGCCACTTTCCCAAGTTTCTTTGTCGTTTGATCCAAAATCTCCCATGAACCAGAAGTTACTTGATCAAGTTCAAAGGAGCCGAATGATCATAGATGTCTTCAGTGAATGGCTCGAATCAATTGCATAGTAGGAAACCAGTTATATTTCTGGTCTGGTCAAGGTGTTAAAGAACACAGAGTCTATGGGTAAAAAGCTAGAAATAGAAATAGTTGCTTAGGAGAAAGAGAAGAGTAAATGGTTGGTTGTATTAAAGCAGATGAGAGATACTCAAAGATATAAAGTGATAAACTTCCTAGCTGAAAAGCCAGTACACGGCCTTGATGATAATGTACTCTTCATTTGGAAAGAGAATATTGAGTGGAGAAACTCAATTATTGAGCAAGGACAATAGGAATCTATCAATCTTCTGAAAGAATTGACTACCACTATGCAAAAAGACATGAAATGCATAGATCTTCATCTTTTAAAAGAGCATAAGCAGATACTCGTGGACTCGTCAGATATGATCCAAATTTTCAAAGATCGAGTACAACAAATTCAAGAAGCAAAGTCCCTAACAATTGAGGATTTCTCAAAGATTGCAAGAATTGAATCAATGTTGGTTGTCTGCTTCATCATCTTGAAATGCATAAGGGTAAGGTCTTACAGGTACGAAAAAAGAAAGAGGTATGGACGCAGCGGATCCTACACATTGGCCTCCCACATTACCAGCTCATTATGAACTTTTCTTTAGCTCACTGGGAAAGGCGGAACATTTGAAGCACCCCCGCATCGCAAGACAAATAGGTTGAAGCCATGTCATCTACAGGAGTCTGATTGTGCCTCTGTTGCTCACAACTTATGCCACTTTTCTAGTTTAGTTATTTCTTTTTCAGTTTTAAAACTAAACTTCTTTAACTCCCAAGTGGAGTTAATCATTTGACTCTGGTTTTATTTGTAATAGATTATCATAGCCTAGTGGTTATTTATATGGTTCTAGAAGTCTTTTTAAAGGTCCGAAAAACTTTGATTTAGAGGAAAAGACTTAATTCTCTTTGGATTTTTAGTGTAGACATTTTTTGTACATGAATTTAATGATATTTTGATATGATCTTCAAATCTTTGTGTTTGGAAGATATAGTAATCTCTGTTGGGATGTATGCTTATGTGCAAAATACTTTATTTCATTACCAGTGCTTTCTTAATCTGTGAATTCATTGATTCTCTTTTCGTTTAAAAAGAAAAGGTGTTGCATTGTTGTTTAAATGAATCGGATCCCCCTTCTCCCATGAGGCATGAGCGAGAATCGATCAGCATTTATGATACATTGAGCATTTTGGATGAAATAAGTTTTATATTGAATGAATATGTGCAGGAGTAAAGTTTGTGAGCTTTACATTTATTGACAATCTTCTTATAGCATTCTTTTGTGTTGACAAATGAATGTGAAGGCCTTTCTCGCTTCCTGGTGAAAATTGTCTTTGTTTCTAAATTATCTGCATAAAAATTTGTTGAACATCTTACAAGGAGTTGCACTCTTATGCAGAGGGTAAACCTAAACTCGGTTCACCCAACTATTAATTTCTTTTCTTTTTCATGAAGGGTATACACGAGTCATCATTTTAAAAATATATAAGAATCAGAGGAAAGGCAAATCTGTTAACCAACATATTTTTGGCAACTCTGCTGGGGAGTCGAATAATAAGATTGGTTGCCTAGGTACATGATACAAAGAATTAGCTTATCAATCTTGAAGATTTTATTTGGTGCCATTGAAATTTTGCATTGTAAACAGGCTAGATCCAAGACTATATACTAGGTCTCAGAGGTGTGAAGGAGTAGTTGACTCTGTTTTTCAACAATTGCAAAACCTAAATTTTCAGACCTTTTCACCTAAGAGATGAGCAAGAAGTAGATCTCCTTCTCCATCTCCTTCACTCCATGTATCCTCAGTTTTTCAAGCCCTAACCTTGCATGGTCTTTCCTTACCTAGTATAATCAATCCAACACCTCTTAATATCATTCTTCTAATGCCAGCCAACAATTCTTGGGGGGCCGTAGTAGGTCCATTGAATCTGGGTCTAAATTTGAATGCTTTACACAAAGGAGCGAGAGATTACTTGCCTAAGTTTAGTGGTGATGGGAAAGTCACAGTTGATGAACATTTGAATGCATTTAATGTTGCATGTGGTGTAATATATGTCCATCATGAAGATGTTGTAGTAAGGTTGTTTGTACAAACATTAACTGGAACCGTTGCAGATTGGTTTTATCATTTGCCAAATAGTGTAATAACAAACTGGCAAGATTTGAAAACTAGGTTTGAAGCTAGGTTCAAGGTAGCAGATGACGAGAATTCCCTTTTCGCTCAGTTAGCTCAATTAAAAAATGAAATCCCTGAATCTATGAGAGATTTTGTGGCTAAATTTGATAAAATTGTTCATAAGATTCTTGCGAATCAGAAACTTTCAGATGATAACTTGAAACAATTTTTTATAAATTCTATGCCCTTAGAGATAAGTTTCTTGATTCATAGACAAAGAGTTGAAACTCTAAGTGATGTTAAAATACTTGTTTTTGAATTAGAGGATGACTTGATCACTGCGGGAAAATGGAAGAGAGAAGTACAAGCGGCCAATGCGCAACCCTCTACTTCTTCAGACCCTATAATTCAAAGACTGGTGAATGATGTAATAACACTCAAAAGATAGTTACCCAAGGCTAGTACATCTTATTCACAACCTTACCAAGACATACCAAGAGGATTATAAATCAGTCTATGGGAACTGGGAATAAATCCCTTCAACTGCCCCCAACCCAACAAAGATTGGCAATTGAAGCTCCACCACTAAAGGGGAATATGTGTGTTTTTCATCTCACTGATGATCATGATGGTGATTCTTTTTCAGAGATGTTGTGTTATGCTCAGTTGATTGGTTCTAAAGAGGTTTCAAATGAACTAAGTGAAGAATAATCTTTTAGGCAACCTCGCGACTCTAAAATCCACTTCCTTGGGTACGAGTCAGATTCAAAAAGAGGAGGTGATATATTTGTTACCTTGGAAGATCCTTCATGTGTTGTACTGACTAGAAATCAATAGAATGTAAAACCTGAGGGTGCTCCCTCATTTTCTGTTGTGAGTCTTAAAGGTAAGGACATTGTTTCTACTTCATAATAATGATTATAGACCTCAAGAACCCCGGTTGTTGAAATCTGTAGAGACGGAAGGTTCATTTGATATTGTAGAGTTTTGTAAATCTTCTCGAATTCAAAGTACACCAACAGAATACCTTAAATTAAATCCCAAAGAACTTGATAGGCTAGTTAAGTTTATAAAAGGAAATGATGCATCACAAGCTAACATGGTACAATAGTCAATGAATGCTAAATTGTCTTCTCAAGATGATGTGTCAATCCACCCTGTTACTCATGAAGTAATCCCTGAAATAATAGCCTATCAAACTGATGATACGTTATCTGTTCTTGAATCAAATCCAGAGCCTTTTTACATATCTTTGTTCATAAATGGTCACAAATTAAACAATTGTATTATAGACTCAAGTGCCTCAGATAATATCATGCAATTTGCAGTAGCTAAAGCTTTGGGATTATCCTTAACAAAAACCTTGGTAGATGTTATTAAATGGACTCCAAACAAATACCTTTATTAGGATAGATCAAAGATGCTAAAGTGGTCCTTGTTGCTCATCCAAATAAAAGAATTAAGTTAGCTATTTTAATAGCTAATATTCCCGCAAGTTACGGCATGTTATTAAGTTGTACATTTTATAGAGACTTAGGGAGTGAGATAAAGATGGATTGGTCTCAAGCCACCATTCCCACAGGGAAACAGTGAGTCATTTTGTAGCCTAAACCCAAATCTAAGTTCACCATTTTTCCCGTTGATGATCCGAAGGCTCAAATCTTGTTCCATGAATGCCAATTTGGAAATTATATGATCTTACCTGATAATGAAGTTGCAGAGGATTTTTCACAACTAGAGGCAGAAGAGAATTTATGGTTGATGGAATTCGATGGAAGTTATGCAGCATCAGGTTTTAGGGCCAGGGTGTTCTCATTCCTCCCTCTGGCATACACATCCCTTTTTCTTTTAAACTACAAGAACACAAATAATACTACCGAGTATGAGGCCTTGTTATTGGGGTTAGCTGAAGTGAAAAAATTGGGAGTAAAACTTCTACAAGTTAAGGGAGATGTAGAGTTGATTGTGAAACAGATTAGAGGATTGTTCAATGTGAAGAATGAGAGATTGAAGCATAACCAAAATAGAATCCGGGATGAAATTGAAGCTTTTGATGCATTTTCTATTGAAGCCATTCCCAGAGAACAAAAGTCCAAAGTTGATTATTTAGCAGTATCGGCTTCTCTATTGATTCCTCATCCTGAATTTACAAATGATACCTATCGAGTGGAATTGATATATCGACCTAGTGTACCTGATAATTCTGAATTTTGGCAGGTCTTCGAGAATGACAAACAAATCAACAACTTCTTGCATTGCATAGAAACATTTTCTACCACCTTCTTTGAAGGATCAGATGTTGAATGTAAGGAGTTTTCACTGGAGCAGGGTCGAGAAATGAATGATGAGCTAATACAATTAAAAGGGATAAGATTCCTAAAGGGTTGGTCTCTTTAGAACGTCTCTTTGATTTCCATGATGCTTATAAGAAGAGAAAAGATGAATAGATTCCTGCAGTCCAAGATGTTGGTGGTTATGAAAGAGTTAATATTAGAACTAAGGAAGATCCCAAGTATATAAATCTAGGAAAATGTTGCACACCTGCAGAGAAAGAAAGGTTCATCACTCTCTTGTTGGAATACAAAGACGTTTTTTATTGGTGTTACAATGACCTGAAGAACTTTAGGGAAGGGAAATTTCAAAATCACATTCCTCTGAAGACTGGAATGAGTCCTTTCCGACAGAAACTTACAAATTTTAATCCCAAAGTAGTTGAAGTTATATTTCAGGAGGTAGACAAAATGTTGAAAGCCAAAATCATATATCCTATTCACCATTCGACCTGGATAGCCAACATTGTCCCTATCCGTAAGAAAAATGGAGAGATAAGAATTTGTGTGGACTTTAGGAATTTGAATCAGGTCATTCTTAAATATATTTACCCATTACCTTCTATGGATCATATTTTGCAAACAATCTCAGGTTCATAAATGATGTCTATGCTTGATGGCTTTTCTGGTTATAATCAAATTAGTGTTTCAAAAAGTGACCAGCATAAAACTATTTTTATCACTCCCTGGGGTACTTTCGCCTACAATAGGATGCCATTTGGTCTGATAAATGCAAGGGAGACTTTCTAGAGGGATATGGACTTATCTTTTGGTCATCTAAAAGATAAAATAATTGTTGTATATCTTGATGACCTAACTATCTTCTCAAAGAGGAGAAAACATCACCTAAGAGACTTGAGGCAAGTGTTGCAAAGGTGTCGGGAACATGGAGTATTGTTGAACCCAAAGAAATCAATGTTTGGGGTTATGAAAGGTAAATTACTTGGCCACATCATCTCTAAAGAAGAAGTTAGAGTGGATCCCGAAAAAGTAAAGGCAATTCAGCAATTAAGTTTACCATCGAACAAAAATGAAGTCAGGTCTTTCTTTGGGCAGGTAAATTTTCTGAGAAGATTTATTCTAGATTTTGCAAAAATCACTAGGTACATTGTAAACTTGATGAGTGAAAAGAAAATATTCAAATGGAATGAAGAGGGAAAGAAAGCATTTGAATCAATAAAGGAAGCTATTGCTCAAGCACCTATTCTTGTTAATCCAAATTTTAAGAAAGATTTTATCATCTATTGTTATGCCTCTGAACATACCATGTCAGGGATTTTGTTACAAAAGAATGAATAAAATGAAGAAGTTTCAATATCCTTCATGAGTGTTCCCCTTTAAAGCGTGAATTGAAATATTCCCTGATCGAAAAGCAAGTGTATGCAGTCATGAAAGTTGTAAAACAATTTAGGTACTATATTCTTCATTCTCACGTAGTAGTCTATGTGCCACATTATACTGTCAAGAGTATTTTAACACAACAAGATATTGGAATGAATAATAGGGCTTCATGGGTGTATAAGATACAGGAGTTTAATCTGGATATTAAACCAACAAAATTAGTAAGGGGATAAGGCCTGTAAAAGCTAATTGCAGAAAGTAAGAATGAAACGACTAAGGACCTACCCTTAGTCTTATTTATTGGACTTCAAGATTCCTGGTTTGCAGATGTTGCATATTACTTAACTTATGGGTATTGTCCAGTGCATCTCTCTCCAAGAGAAAAACAAAATTTGAGACTAAAGGCTGCCAAATATGTTATTTTTGATGATGTATTGTACAAAAAGGGGTTGGATGGAACTTTCCTACATTGTGTGGATAGGTCACTTCAAGAGTCACTATTGAAAACCTTTCATGATGAGGCCTGTGGTGTTCCTTTTTCATCAATAGTAACTGCCTACAAAATCTTGAGAAAATTTTATTATTGGCCAGGTATGTTTAAGGATGCATGCGCTTGGGTAGCTAAGTGTGAAAAATGTAAGTTATTCACAGAGAAGCCACAACTTGCAGCATTACCTCTTAGACGAGTAGTTGTTGATGAACCATTCAAATAGTGGGGTTTAGATTTTATAGGTCCCTTGTCGCCTATCTCAAGTGTTGGACATACACACATACTGATAGCCATAGATTACTTCATCAAATAGGTAGAAGCTATTCCAGTGCGGAAGCCAACTTCTGAGGTTGTCAGTAATTTTCTTAATGAAAATATTCTGGTTCGATTTCGAGTTCCTCATAAAATTGTGGCCGATAATGCAACCAACTTTTCTTCTTCCGAGATTTCATTATTTTGTTATGATCATGGGATATCTCTTGCAAACTCTTCAGATTATTACCCTCAGGGTAACGGCCAGGCGGAGTCAAGTAATAAAAATCTGATCAATATCATCAAGAAGTTGGTGAGTGAAAATTTCAAAGACTGGCACAAAAGACTGTATGAAGCTCTTTGGGTGGATCGCACATCTCCAAAAAGAGCTATAGGAATGTCACCTTTTGAATCGGTGTACGACATGGGTTCTCAAGTGTCACTTCCTTTAGAACTTTCAGCTTCAAAGTTATAGACTGTTATTGAAGATGTATATTTTCAAGATTCTCTACAGAAGAGGATTACGAATTTGATGAGGATTGATGAAGAAAGGGATAAATTGGTTAATCAGATTACTGAATATCAAATGAGGGTCAAAAAAATATTTGACAGGAGAGCCAGGCCACAAAAATTCATGCTAGGTGATCAAGTTCTGCTTTGGGATAGAAGAAGAGAACCGAAAGGTGCACATGCAAAGTTTGAATCACTATGGAAAGGATCGTTTGTGATTCAAGAGGTAAAAGGCCCTAACTCTTTCAAGCTGGCATATCAGGATGGTATTGTTCTTCCCCTGACCTATATTGGGAAGGATCTAAAGTTATATCAATTGTAAGTGGGAGTCCCCCGCAAGTCTTTTACATAAGTTTTGGTGTATTTGGTTTGTTGTTTCGGTTCCGTTTTTGTGTCTATCTTGGTCCTTTTGATAAGGCTCATTTGTGAAACTAGAGATCCTAAGGTTCATGTCTAGGTCCCTTACTGTCCCAGTCCCCAGTTAGAGCCAATGTTAGCCCTACCTACTTTCATTAAAAATTTCAAGTTTGAAGGTTGCCTTTTGGGTGTTATTTTCCTTTCCATCATGTATTTCTTCGCTTTGAACCTAAGTCTTTGAACCTTTTCTAAGTTCAAAGTTCAAAGTGCGCTTTAAAGGATTTTCTTCATGGCTTTGTTTTGTGATAAAAGCAAGCGCTTTGTTGAAATTGGTATTGAACTTGAACCTTTGAACCTTTTGGCTCTTAGTTCAAGGTTCAAAGATTGGGTTCTTAAAGTCTAAAGTTCCATGTAGAATTGACGCATGCATCATGAAGTGAATGTGATGGCGAGAAAAGAGAATATTTCAGGGAATTCAAAATGTAAGTTTCTAAATCATGACAATAAATCATGATACTTCATGAGTTGTGTGATGGAATGACCCAAAATTAAATGCATGTCGGTTATACATCAAATCAAGCGTCAGCTCACACGAACTTAATTAGTACATCTAACTAAGTTTTAAGTGTAAATTTTGTCCATTTTTGTTGCAAAAGCTAGCAATTGTTTCTAGAATCTTCTCAATAGCCCTGCAAGTGACAAAAATTGCAGGTATTGTATCTCCATTCGGAAGATTTCCAAGAATTGGCTATCAAGAATAGGTTAGTTTCAATCGTTCTCTCTTCTACTGCATTTACTTATTCTAGAAGCTAGTTGTTGTTTGTTCCCCTATGTTGTGTATAAGAATTCATTTCATTCTTGAAATTATTTGTTTAAAATGAGAGGGGCCATTATGAGGCCAACTCTGCCGAAATTGGGTCATACTTCTTGCTTAGTTAGTTCACTTCCAAAAATGAGGGATACTTCCTCAGCGCAGGCGGACCTCTCCAATTTTCTTGGGAGAGATAAAAACCTAGCTCAAAATTCTATGATGGAGAAAATTGTGAAGAGTGATTTGGTTGAGGCCGCTGCATTTCCCATCGTTACACCATTCTTAGAGTTAGTATTGGAGTGTATGAACCAATACGATGCGGAGCACAAGTGTATCATGAACATTAATGGTGAAGTGTTGTTGAAAATAGGTAGGGAAACTGTAATGGCAGCTATGGGTATACCTCATAAAGAGCCATATGAAGACTAGACTATTGGTACTTCATATTCCTTCTTTTCAGAGCAGAAGAGTGCTTATAACAGTGTGATTGCCAGGAATTAGTTGTTGAAGTTTCAAAAGAGGGGCTCCAGGTTACCAAGACCACTTAGTATAGAACACTTCATAACAGAGGTACGGGAAACTATTGTTATGTTGAATAGGTTGAAAGGAAATGCCCATGTCTTTTATTGGGAAGACTGGATGTATTTCTACATCCAATTCATGTTGAATGGAAGCGCCTACCTAGATTGGGGGCAGGTTATTGCAGAAAGATTACATGAGAGCCTAAACAGGTTTGCAGGAATGAGTAGTTTATATATGTCTTCATATTTGTTTTATATGCTCGCTTGTACCCAGGATTGGAATGGCTTGCATCATGAACCTTGGATTGATGGAATAAGGGTATATGAATATCACCCTCATCTGCAAGAACAGAGATATGCAGGAAATTTCATGAGATGGAATGACATTTTAGCAGGAAGATTGGTTTATGAATTGCAGGGAAACACAAATAAGAGGTTGTCAACGGAGGCCATGAAATTTATTGGTATTTATGGTAGTTTCTTTATTCAATTCCCTCAGTTTACATATATTAGAATTGGCGGTTTTCAGGGTGAACCTTTCAGGTTACCCAAATATGTTTTGGATAGCTATGTTTTAATAAAAGTTAGTCGACAACTAGCTTATATTGACAAGAAAAGTGGAGGCAAGTCTGGGGTGGTCTTTCCAGTATAACTTGGACACTATAGTTGTGCATCGATTTCAGATGCCTTGAACCTTGAACTTGAAATCAATAAGTTCAATTTGCAATTGTATGTTGCCAAATATAAATTTGACAGTCAAGGATTTGCTATAGAGAATTTAGTTGTTGATGATGGTTTTTGGCATGAACCTCAATTGGAGGATTATTGGGAAAACTGTGTTGATGAGTTTGAAGTTAGACGAAGGTTGTGGTCAAGATTCACGGTCCAACAAATTGTAACATTGGGCCTATCCATGAATGTTTCTGAGGTGAAAGAAGATGAATATGACGAAGTTATTGATCCTAAATTCGATGAAAAGATATAAGGACAGCCTATCCCAAAAATTGATTGGAATAAGAAAGTGGATGATAGCATTCAGGCCAGAACCTTTAATATGATCAGAAGAATAGAAAGATGGTTGAAAGATCATCATTTTAGACAAAGGCCTATACCTACACCTAAAGATAAGAGAGTTGGTCAAACTCGTGCAGCTTCCCAAGCATCTCTTCCTTCTTTTAACGTTGTTGTTGATATTGCAGGTGATTAGAAACAGAGGACGAAGAAGGCCAAAACTACAAACTTAGGGGAGTCTTTTGTGAGTTCTGCTTTTGCTTGTGTTACCAGATCACGTAGTAGGAAAAGCAATCAGAAGACCTTGGCAAGCTCACTGGTAATGGACTTGGATTCTGAGGGAGAAACTCAAGGAGCAATGGATACTCAGGTGCAGGACCAACCCATCATAAATGTTGTGGATAAAGGAAAACAAATTCAGCAACCTGAGAATTTTGGGAATGTCATCGTCGTTGTCACCATTAATCAACAATCACCATTACCAAGGGAAACATCCACTACTCCTAAGTGGCTTAGTGCCTCATTTACTAAGAAGAGGAATGTAACTCCTATTTCAATCCCAATGGAGGATATGGTTAGCTAGTGTCTGGGAAGAACCTCAAAGTCCAAGAGACTTAAAACAGAAACCATGATCGATGTGGATAAGCAAACACGACACTAGACTACAGAAGTAGCTAGACCCCCTATAGATAAGGAGGTCAAGAATATCACGGAGAAATATTTCATCATTGAAAAGATTGATCTAGGGGCAACTTCCTGGGATGCTGATGGTAAAAATTTGGAGACTTCAACCAAAAGGATCCTCAATAGGACTTGGAAGGATGAAAAAGACAAAAATGAGATGAAGCAGATTATAATGCAAATGGCTCAATATATCAATGCTATTCAAAATCCAAATCCCCAGCCACTTTCCCAAGTTTCTTTGTCGTTTGATGCAAAATAGTCCATGAACTAGAATTTACTTGATCAGGTTCAAATGAGCCGAATGATCACAGATGTCTTCAGTGAATGGCTCGAATCAATTGCACAACAGGGAACCAGTTATATTTCTTATCTGGTCAAGGTGTTCAAGAACACAAAGTCTGTGGGTAAACAGCTAGAAATAGAAATAATTGCTTGGAAGAAAGAGAAGAGTATATGGTTGGTTGTATTAAAGAAGATGAGAGATACTCAGATATATGGAGTGATGAACTTCCTAGCTGACAAGCCAGTACACAACCTTGATGATAATGTACTCTTCGTTTGCAAAGAGAATATTGAGTGGAGAAACTCAATTATTGAGCAAGGACATGAAGAAACTATCAAGCTTATGAAATAATTGACTAACACTATGCAAAAAGACATGAAATGCATAGATCTTCACCTTTTAAAAGAGGATAAGTAGATACTCGTGGACTCATCAGATATGATCCAAATTTTCAAAGATCGAGTACAACAAATTCAATAAGCAAAGTCCCTAACAATTGAGGATTTCTCAAAGATTGCAAGAATTGAATCAATGTTGGTTGTCTATTTCGATCATCTTGAAATGCATAAGGATAAGGTCTTACAGGTAGGAAAAAAGAAAGTGGTATGGAAGCAGCGGATCCTACACATTGGCCTCCCACATTACCAGCTCATTTTGAACTTTTCTTCAACTCACCTGGAATGGTGGAACATTCGAATTACCCCCACATCGCAAGACAAATAGGTTGAAGCTAGGTCATCTGTAGCAGTTTGATCGTTCCTTTGCTGCTCTCGGCTTATGCCGCTTTTCTAGTTTAGTTATTGTTTTTAAAGTTTTAAAACTAAACTTCTTTAACTCCCAAGTGGAGTTAATCATTTGACTCTGGTTTTATTTGTAACAGACTATCATAGCCTGGCGGCTATTTATATTGTTTTGGAAGTCTTTTTAAAGGTCTGAAAAACTTTGATTTAGAGGAACAGACTTAGTTTTCTTTGGATTTTCAGTGTAGACATTTCCTGGTACATGAATTGAATGATATTTTGATACGATCTTCAAATTTGTGCGTTTGGAAGATATAGCAATCTCTGTTGGGATGTATGCTTATGTGTGAAATACTTTATTTCATTACCAGTGCTTTCTTAATCTATGAATTCATTAATTCTCTTTTGGTTTAAAAAGAAAAGGTGTTGCGTTGTTGTTTAAATGAATCTGATCCCCCTTGTCCTGTGAGGCATGAGCGAGAATCGATCAACATTTATGATACATTGAGCATTTTGGATTGAATAAGTTTTATATTAAATGAGTATGTGCAGGAGTAAAGTTTGTGAGGTTTACATTTATTGACAATCTTCTTATAGCGTTCTTTTGTGTTGACAAATGAATGTGAAATCCTTTCTTGCTTTCTGGTGAAAAGTGTGTTTGTTTCTGAATTATCTACATAAAAATTTATTGAACATCTTACAAGGAGTTGCACTCTTATGCAGAGGGTAAACCTAAACTTGGTATACCCTTCATGCTTGGATTTTTCATGAAGGGTATACATGAGTCATCATTTTAAAAATGTATAAAAATCAGAGGAAAGGCAAATCTATTAACCAGCAATACCTTATAATGTCTCAATCCTTTCATGTATAGCCATGGCTTCCACTTTGCACCTCTTCCACTCAAGCTATGGTTATCATTCCAAATCAACCATGAAATCTTTGATACCACTTGTTAGGAATTAATTCTTTAATCCCATATTCATTTAATCCATTTCTTACATAACCCATGAGAGAAAAGCATACAAACAAGCTTATGAAATCACCATAATGCAAATATCAAATAGACAAGACACAAGATATATCCTGGGAAAAACCTAGCCTCCAAAAGCATCCATACTCCATTGTATTATTATGCCATAAAGTAACATAGAGTTACAATGAATACCTTCAAACCATCAAGCCCTCCAATGCATTCCCATGGGTCCAAGCATGAATCCACACGTCACATGCCATGCTTCACAATCTCAAACCTCCAAAGGACTCAATACAATGACAACCCAAAACCACCAACCAACCTTAACCACTAAACTTGTGCTTGCTTTTATAGACAAAATCTCACACAAAAATAACTAGTGGTAAAGTAAAACCCTGTGCTCAGAACCCCTTGACCCCATATTTAATATTGGGTAATAATTTTTTTCTTTTTAAATATTTTCCCCAATATTAAATAAATACAATATAATAATCTCAATGTTACAATACAACTCATCAAGTGCCCCAAGAATATTCTCAAGGAATCTCTACATGTTACACATCCATGTGCAATATCACATAATAAAAATATTACAATTATAACATTATTATGCAAGGTGTACAATACCTTATTTCCCAACACAATGGTGTGTATCTTTAGTATGTAGGAATGATTGATTTGGTTAACCCGAGGGTTAGGTCAATCTGTGGATGGGAATAACCTTGTTAGTCATCTTATTGTTGACTTTATGGTAATGATATGGGAATAGAATAAATGGTCAATATACCAAATAGAGCAATGAAGTGGGTGGACATACGACTAACACTCGAAGTATTGGGTGATGAATTCTTTATCCAAAATAGTGTAGGCTGCCACTATCTACGTTATTAGTTCATTGTGATACATTTATACATACTAGATAGAGAATGCCATACATGTAGGTTGTAGCCAATGTATGTAGTTGTAGTTATGTAGAACACAATACTATGCTCGTAAGGCTATTATTATGAGATCACAATACTATGCTCAATTAGAAGAGGCACGGGGAACTATGAAGTCTTGGCTAGGTGGAAAAGCACTTGAGTGATGCTTTCCATCATGTAGTTGATGACCAAAATTTAAAGATGTATGCTAGCAAGGACATTTGGATCATTTATTTCTATTATGTTTTTGTTGGCATTATGTGAACCGGTATGTGGACATAATGATATTGTATGTTGTCATTGATGTCAATATGCTGAAGAAGTGAGAACTGGCATATGAGAGAACCAATAGAACACTATGAATCGGCATTTGTGCCAAAGTGAAGCGGTGTGCTTGTTCAAGGTGAAACGGCATATGGTAATGGGAACCGGCACATGGAAGCGTTGTATGACTACCAGTTGGTAGTCTCAACTTCAGGGTTTCCAGTTTAAGTGCTTCAAGCCTGTGTGGCTCAACCGGTGACATTGTGTGATGAGTTAGCATTGTAATGAAGAATAGATCATGTTGCCATGTCAGCCTTGTGCGCGTGAAGGATCTTGCATGAAGGAGATTATTCCTATCTACCTCAGGAATGTGCAAAGTCTGTGAAACGGTGATAACGTGTGATGGGTTATCAACTGCCATGAAATCGGTGAAAATGGACAATGGAGAATGTCTTGAGATTGGATCAAGACTATTGCAATTAATAGAGTGTTCTCAACGGTCAAAATTGAACCGTTTGAATTCCTTAACCTAACAGGTTTTAGGGTTTAGGGTTTATGCTACCGACCTATCTATTTTCCTATAAGGTCGATGTTGTGTCTCTTTCTGAGGTTGTTGGCAAAAGTTGTGTGAGTGTATCCAAGAGAAGGGATATGTGATTCTCACCAGACCAAAAAGGAGAGAAGTGATACCTACAGAGTGTAAATGCAGAAGGTGAAGAGGAGCTTAAGCGGATCTGCATTGGCATTGAGTGTTGTTACCATATCATTTTAATACCTGTTGATCTCTAACCACCTCAACAGTTGGAAAATCCCTTAACAGGGTAGCCTTAACTGGCTTGCTGTAAATCCTTTAACAGGGTAATTCAAAGCTATTCTGTTCAAAATCCTTTAGCTATTGAGTTCTTGAAATCCTCTAACAAGGTAACCTTTAACAGGGTTTAACCCTTAACCGGGTGATCCCTAACAGGATCGGTTCCTAGAAGAACCTATTGTAATGTCTCTAACCGGACAAGGCTCCTAATAGAGTGGACTTCTAAAGAGTTTCCCAATTGGGTTTCCATGTGAAAAATATGTGTGTCATGTGTGATGCTTTTGTCTTGTGATGCTTTCCTATTGTCTGTCAAGCATATGATGGTTCGGTGTTTTATGCCTATCAATAAAACATGTTGAACTAGTTGTTATTATGATCTGATGATAGATTACCTGTTTATGCATAAGGGTGAAATGGTAGTGTAGTCTTGAGTTGAGTGAAAAGATAAGTGAGTAACCGGTTAATGCTTGTCCCAGTCATTCTTAGCTTTACCGGTTGCACTCTGTTTTAAATCAGTGTCACTGTTTACCAGTTATTTGAAGTGTCTGTTGTCAAAACGGTTTAGGACTGTATTTTTGTCTGTACTGATTCACCCCCCCCTCTCATTACCAGGTTAGTACTATTTGTCATCATTGAGTTATCAATTGGTATCAGAGCATCCTCCAGGTCCTCTATGCTATAGGCTTAACCGCTTGAGGTAAAGATCCTAGTCTAATGATGAAGAGGGAAGGTCCAAAGTTTAACAGAGAAAATTTCAGTATATGGAAAGATAGAATGAAGATATACATCAGAAGCATGGGTGCTACACACTGGAGCTATGTTGAGACTGCCTATGTTGCTCCTACCAGTACCCTTACCGATGACCAAAAGAGAGAGATGTGGGAGAATGGGCAAGTCATGGAAGCCCTAATTAGTAGTTTATCTGACATAGAGTTTATTGATGTTCAGGATAAGGTAAATCCCAAAGAGGTATGGGATACTCTTGAAAATATCTATGGCAGTGATGAGCATGTAAAACAAGCTAAGGAAGAAAGCCTTAGAGGGAAGTTTGAAGATATGCGGATGGTTGAAGGTGAGATCATTCAACAGTATGGAATAAAAATCAAAACCATTGTTGGAGATATCAAGAGTACAGGTGGTAAAATAGAAGATGCCACTGTGGTAAGAAAAGTCTTGAGATCCCTATTGCCAGTCTATGCAATAAGGGTTGTTGCTATTCATGAGCTAAGATCAATAGACAAGACTAAGGTATCCCTAGACTCCATCATTGCAAAGTTGGCAGCCTATGAGCTAAAAAGTTTCGATGGCAATGTTCAAAAGACTGAATCAACTTTTAAAGCTTTTGCAGTACCATCCAGAAAAGGAAAAGAAGCTAGCACTAGTGGTGAACCAAGACACGGTAGAGAAATGGATGATGAGGAGATTCTGATGGCATTTGAAGCTCTCCTTTCTAGGAAACTTCCTAAAGGAACTAGCAAATACAAAGGTAAGCTACCTTTGAAATGCTTCTCTTGTAACCGGATAGGACATATTGTTGTAAACTATCCTAATGGCAACAACAAGGACAAATCGGAAAGGTTCAAGAAATTCAAAGGAGGAAACCAGAGAAACTATTTTGTGGCAGTTGATGAAGGTGTCACAAATGAAGAATCAGAGGATGAAGAAAATGAAGATATTGTGTTTGTTGTTGTCAAGGAAGATGTGTCAGACAAGAAGGCTCTTGTCTCTCGGTTTGATAATTCCAATGAGTGGATCATTGATAGTGGCTATTCTCACCATATGACTGGTGACCGGAGCAAGTTTCTATCATTGGAGGAGTATGAGGGTGTTGTGGTTCACTTTGGCAATGATGCACCATGCATGGTCAAAGGCTGAGGATCCATCTCTCTGAATGGAAAGAGTAGTACTGACAATGTGTATTGGGTTGATGGTCTTAGACACAACCTTCTAAGTGTTGCCCAGCTGAATGACAGTGGCCTCACTCTGGAATTCAAGAATGGAGTTTACAGAATCAAAGGAAAGAGTGGTGAATTGGTGGTCACCGGCATGCAAACCAAAGGTAACCTATTTCAGCTGAATGCAAATATAAGAACATGTCTTATGGCTAAATTTGATGATAGCTGGATATGGCATAGGAGACTCTGCCATGTAAACTTTGATAACATTGTGAAGGCTAGTAAGATCAAGGCAGTTAGAGGGTTGTCGGTGCTAAGCAAACCGGATAATACCTTGTGCAGAGAGTGTCAATTGGGGAAAACGTCTTCCTCAACCTTTAAAGGTAAATCTTTCACTACTGACAACTTGCTTGATCTTGTGCATACTGATTTGTGTGGTCCTATGAAAACTAGAAGTGTGCAGGGTGATAGGTACTTCATGATTCTCACTGATAACTACTCAAGAATGATATGGGTCACATTCTTGAAAGACAAGCCTGAAGCCTTTGTAAAGTTCAAAGCTTTCAGAGTATTAGTGGAGAAGGAAAGTGGTAAAAGGATCAAGTGCCTGAGAACTGATCAAGGAGGGGAATTCACTTCCGGTGAATTCAACAAGTATTGTGAAGAACATGGCATCAAGAGGCAATAGTCTGCCCCCTAGACTCCACAGTAGAATGGCCTAGCAGAGAGGAATAACCAAACTATGGTTGAAGTAGCTAGAACCATGTTGATTCAAGGAAAGGTAGCTCACACCTTTTGGAGAGAAGCGGTGAGCACTACAGTCTACACAATGAACCAGTTACTCATCAAGAAAGGTAAGGATAAAACTCCTTATGAGTATTGGACCGGTAAGACACCTATGGTCATCTACTTTAGAGTGTTTGGTAGCAAATGTTACATCAAGAGGAGTGAACACAAGAGCAAATTTGATGCGAAATGTGATGAGGGAATATTCCTAAGATATTCCACCAAGAGAAAAGCTCTCAAGTGTTTCAATAATAGGACTCAGAGAATTATGGAAAGCATCATTGTAAGAGTTGATGAAACCTCTGAGAAAACTGAGGAAACCTGTAGTGAGCAAGTGGTGAATGAACCGGTTGCAACCTTCTGGGAACCGGTTGATAGCCAACCGAGTACCAGTAACAATGTTCCTACACCGGCAAATGTTGATGCTGATACTGATGGAGATGAGGATGAAGAAGAAAAGAAAGAGGAATCTATCAAGACCATTCCTCAATATGTCAAGCTGAATCATGATCCTAGGCCGATCATAGGAGATAAGGATGCAGGAATCCTTACAAGAAGAAAGGTCAGAGAAAACTCATGTATGATCTCTGAATTTGAGCCTAAATCATTCAAAGAGGCATATAAGGATGAAGACTGGATCAAGGCAATGGAAGAGGAACTTGACCAGATAGAGAAAAATGGTACATGGTCTTTGGTACCTAGACCGGAACATAAAAATGTCATTGGTACTAAATGGGTTTTCAGAAATAAGTTGAATGAGGATGGCATAGTGATTAGGAACAAAGCTAGATTAGTGTGCAAAGGATGTGCTCAAGAAGAAGGAGAAGACTATGGAGAAACCTTTGCTCCTGTAGCCAGATTGGAAGGAGTCTGTATGCTTCTTGCATATGCAGCTTTTAAAGGTTTCAAAGTATATCAAATGGATGTAAAATCTTCATTCCTAAATGGTGTACTTGAAGAGGAGGTGTATATTGAGAAACCAAATGGGTTTGCCCTATCCGAAGATAGTAACATGGTATGCAGGCTACATAAAGCCTTATATGGACTAAAGCAGGCACCTAGAGCATGGTATGAATGTCTACATTCCCATCTTGTGAAGATTGGATTTGAGAGAACAAGTGAAGATAGTAATATCTACTTGAAGTTTGAAGGAGATCAGATCCTGATCTATGAGGTATTTGTTGATGACATTATCTTTGGTGGAGATGACAAGATGAGTCATGAGTTTGCAGATGAGATGAAGAAAGAGTTTGAAATGTCACTCATAGGGGAGATTAAATTCTTCATTGGACTATAGATCTAGCAGATGAAGGATGGAATCTTTATCACTCAGTCCAAGTATGTCAAAGAGGTGTTGAAGACCTTTGGCATGGAAGATAGCAAACCGGTTGGTACTCCGATGGTGACCGGTTGTAAACTATCTAAAGAAGATGACTCAGAATTGGTTGATGAGAAGGAATACCAATCAATGATTGGTAAGTTGCATTATGTAGTGCATAGCAAACTGGATATTGCACATGCAGTTGGCATTACTGCAAGATTCCAGAAAAGCCCAAGAGAATCTCACTTGGTTGCAGTCAAGTGGATTCTTAGGTATCTAAAGGGAACTGTTGACTATGGATTATGGTATCCTTATAGTAAGGATTTCAACTTGAAAGTATACACAGATGCCGATTGGGTAGGCAATATAGATGATCGGAAAAGCACAAACAGTGGTGCATTCTTTCTTGGTGGTAGACTGGTCTCATGGATGAGTAAGAAGCAGAGTTTTATCTCTCAGTCTATAGCAGAAGCAGAGTATGTTGCAACTTTCACGAACTACACTCAGACAATTTGGATGAAGCATGTATTAAATGGCTTCAAAGTTCTTGTATCTAAACTGGTAAGTATATTTTGTGACAATACTAGTGCAATTAATATCTCCAAGAATCCGGTTTTACATTCTAGAACAAAGCACTTTGAGCTTAAGTATCATTTCTTAAGGGAAAAGGTTCAGAACAAAGAGATTGCACTAGAACATGTTTCCAGTAAGGAGTAGTTAGCAGACATATTCACCAAGCCTCTCCCAAAGACTACATTTATGCACTTAAGAGGTGAATTAGGGGTGTTGCCCCTTCAGGAGGTAAACTAAAAGCATATGCTCCACATCAGTCAGGTAATGCATGGTCAAGTTTATTTTGGATTGATGTGTTGAAGGATGCTACTCCTCAGGGGTAGCAGCATAATGGAACTAGGAAGCTTGTGCCTCCACTTTGGCATTGTTGTCAAAGGGAGAGAAGATGTGAAGCGAAGAAGATATCTGCAGAAAATGGGGAGAAGATGTGAAGCAGAGAAGATATCTTTGTTTATTGCCATCAATGCCAAAGGGGGAGATTGTTGGCATTATGTGAACCGGTATGTGGACATAATGATATTGTATGTTGTCATTGATGTCAATATGCTAAACAAGTGAGAACCGGCATATGAGAGAACCGGTAGAATAGTGTGAACCAAAATTTGTGCCAAAGTGAAGCGGTGTGCTTGTTCGAGGTGAACCGATATATGGTTATGGGAACCGGCACATGGAAGCATTGTATGACTACCAGTTGGTAGTCTCAACTTCAGGGTTTCCAGTTTAAGTACTTCAAGCCTGTGTGGCTCAACCGATGACATTGTGTGATGAGTTAGCATTGTAATGAAGAACAGATCATGTTGCCATATCAGCCTTGTGTGCGTGAAGGATCTTGCATGAAGGAGATTGTTCCTATCTACCTTAGGAATGTGCGAAGTCTATAAAATGGTGATAACGTGTGATGGGTTATCAGCCACCATGAAATCGGTGAAAATGGACGATGGAGAATGTCTTGAGATTGGATCAAGATTGTTGCAATTAATGGAGTGTTCTCAACAGTCAGGATTGAATCGTTTGAATTCCTTAACCTAACAGGTTTTAGGGTTTAGGGTTTATGCTACCGACCTATCTATTTTCCTATAAGGTCAATGTTGTGTCTCTTTCTGAGCTTGTTGGCAAAAGTTGTATGATTGTATCCAAGAGAAGGGATACGTGATTCTTGCCAGAACAAAAAGGAGAGAAGTGATACCTGCAGAGTGTAAGTGCAGAAGGTGAAGAGGAGCTTAAGCGAATCTGCATTGGCATTGAGTACTGTTACTAGATCATTGTAATACCTATTGATCTCTAACCACCTCAACAGTTGGAAATTCCCTTAACAGGGTAGCCTTAACCGGCTTGCTATAAATCCTTTAGCAGGGTAATTCAAAGCTATTAAGTTCAAAATCCTTTAGCTATTGAGTTCTTGAAATCCTCTAACAAGGTAACCTTTAACAGGGTTTAACCCTTAACCGGGTATTGTAGCCATCCCTTAACCGGGCAATCCCTAACAAGATCGGTTCCTAGCAGAATCTATTATAATGTCTCTAACTGGATAAGGCTCCTAATAGAGCGGACTTCTAAAGAGTTCAAAAATAGCTTATGGATACTCATCCCCACCGTGGTTTTTCCCAATTGGGTTTCCAGATGAAAAATATGTGTGTCATGTGTGATGCTTTTGTCTTGTGATGCTTTCCTATTGTCTGTCAAGCATATGATGGTTCGGTGTTTTATGCCTATCAATAAAACATGCTAAACTAGCTGTTATTGTGATCTGATGATAGATTACATGTTTATGCATAAGGGTGAAACGGTAGTGTAGTCTTGAGTTGAGTGAAAAGCTAAGTGAGTAATCGGTTAATGCTTGTCTCAGTCATTCTTAGCTTCACAGGTTGCACTCTGTTTTAAATCGGTGTCACTGTTTGCCAGTCATTTGAAGTGTCTGCTATCAAACTAGTTTAGGACTGTATTTTTGTATGTATTGATTCACCCCCCCCCCCCCTCTCAGTACCTAGTTAGTACTATCCATTCATCATTGAGTTATCAGTTTTATTAATCTCATAGAAGCTTTGTATGTATTTAAATATTCCTAAAGTAAATGAAAATTTGGAAAGGAAAATGTAAATGCTTTCATATGCTATGAATATGATATTGTATATGATTTATGATGCACTGTAAAAGTTGAAATGGGATTTATTTCAGATATGCATCTTGCTTTGAAATGGAAAAAGAAAAAAAATTATTACTTGTATGTTGGCAATTTATTTCTTTCACTCGTGGGTTAAAACTTAGTAAATTGAATGGGTAGGATAATGGGCATGTTAAATTGAAAATATGTACAATCATTGGTATCATGGTCATTAGTTTGATGATGTGAGAATAAAGAACTGTTTGTGGAAGAAGCACCCTCAGATGGATGATAGAGATTGTCTTGCAAAGTACTCCTTAGGATTTTGTACCCTAAGGAGATCATCCATAAGTGAGTGATGAGAATTTCCTCGACCTTCAATACTATCTTGTATAGGAGGGTTTATAGGTACTTTGATTCCATGTTCAATTTTTCCAATTCCTTGTCCTCTATAACCTTGTTTTGATATTATTTTATAGTCACTCCTATAAGAACTTTTAATTGAGAAGAAGAATGGGTATTATAATGGGTTTCTTTAAAATTTGTAGTCTAAGTACATCTAGAAGGAATAAAGGGAGACATGGATGGAGAAGGAATATCCTTTGTAGGGACATTCTCCTTTCTATCATCATGCATATCCTCTTTAATAGGTTGTGAAGGGAGATCCTTATCATCTAAGGCTTCATCTTTACTTAATATTATGTGGGAGATACATCATGAATGAAATGCATAACATTATCTTCTTTAGAAATTTTTTGATGGTTAAGATAAGCTCTAGGAGAATAAAGGGGATCTAGATAGATTAAAACACCCATATTTGGACCTTTCCCCCCTTGCACTAGAGTATATGTATGAGAAGAAGATGATAACTCAATGATGAATGTTGAGTACCAAACCAGTACTAAGAGGCAAGGGGTGAATCAGTATAGGTACAAAAACTTTTTCCTAACCGGTTTGATTGTAGACTGTAAATTACTAGCAATCTCTAACACCGGTTCAAACCAGACTACTACCGGTTAAACACAGTGTGATTGTGAAAGACATGAACTGGTCAAACTTTTTAGCTTTCCACACAACCTACTTCCTCATTTCCATTTTTTCCTTATGCATAAACGGATAATGTAACATCAGAAATGTAATAACTTACTAGTATAACATGATTCACCACTTGATAGAGAACAACAAAGCATCACATGAAAGAGGCATCACACATGACACATATTTTTCACGTGGAAACACAACTGGGAAAAACCACAGTGGGGATGAATACCCACAAGCTGATTTGAACTCTTTTGAAGTCCACTCTGTTAGAAGCCTAGTCCGATTAAAGACTGTTACAACAGGTTCTGTTAGGAATTGATCCTGTTAGGGATCACCCGGTTAAGGGATGGCTAGAATACCCAGTTAGGGATTAAACCCTGTTAGAGGTTACCTTGTTAGAGGATTTTATGAACTCAATGGCTTTGAGTCACCCTGTTAAAGGATTTACAGCAAGCTGGTTAAAGCTACCCGGTTAAGGATTTTCCATCTGTTGAAGTAGTTAAAGATCAATAGGTATTACAATGATTTGGTAATAGCACTCAATGCCAATGCAGGTCCACTTTAGTTCCTTCCTTCTACACACACTATGCAAGTATCAATCCTCTCATCTGGTCTGGCAAGAATCACGTATCTCTACACTTAGATACACACACAACATTTGCCAGCAACCTGAACATGAAACACAACATCGACCTTATAGAACACAAATAGGTCGGCAGCATAAACCCTAAACCCTAAACACTTAGGTTGAGCAATTGATCGGTTCAATCCTGACCATTGAACACTTTGCATTTGAATACAATGGTCTTGACCAGATCTCAAGACATTCTCCATCGTTCATTCTTCACCGCTTCATGGAGGCGATAACCCATCACGCGTTCTCCACCATTTGCAAAGACTTCGCACATTCCTGAGGTAGATAGGATCAATCTCCTTCATGCAAGATCCTTCACGTGCACGAGACTGATGTGGCAACATGATCTGATCTTCATTATAATGCTAACTCATCACACAATGTCATTGGTTGAATCACGCAGGCTTGGAACACTTCAACCAGAAACCCTAAAGCTAAGACTACCAACTGGTAGTCCTACCACATTCCATGTACCAGTTCTCATTCTGACATACCAATTCCAGTTCACAACATCATACCGGTTCACTTGGACAAGCACACCGCTTCACTTATTGCACATATACCGGTTTACACCACCATACTGGTTCTCTTTGCCAGTTGCTTAACTTCAATATACCGGTTCACTTCTTAGCATATTGGCATCAATGACAACATACAATATCATTATGTCATCATACTCTTGCACATATGCCAACAGAAGATAGTGTCATGTTTCTCTTTAATGCTTTCTCTCCATTAGAGAGATCATTGATAGGAGTATTGGTTCTTTTCTTCATTCATATGAGATACCATATGAGAGGTACAAGTGTTATATTTTTCATTAGCATCTCTAGGATTATGATCTACACAAGATTTTATGTGACCTACATATGTAATTAATTTTCTTTAAAATATCACCATAACACAATATGCATCATGGATAAAAGCTTTGAGATTTAATTGATTAATAGGAAACATTTTGAAGTTCTAAAATTGCAATATACCAAAGTGCTATGAATGAAAAGAAGGAATATGAAGTGAAAGAAACCATTATCCAACACATGATTTTTATAAATATAATTAAAAATCAATGTATCCATATGTAAAATGGAAAACAAATCAGATCCATTAAGTGTCGTTATGAATGCCTAAGATCGTATCTGAAAACAAAAGTTACAAATTATGCAACCCGGAAATCAAATTAACCAAAATAAATTACGGTTTTTTAATGAATTTAACCTCTAAATTTATATATTTTTGATTAAAAATATAATCTATGAGTGCAAATTGAAAATAAAAATGTCTACAAATCAGATCTAAGAACACAAATCAAAAATAGTGGTGTAAGAAGTTGGGTTCACATTAAAACTAAGAATCACACCTATTCTTCTGATATTTCACACCCACTAAAACTCCTACACTCAATTTGAAAAAGCATTATGGAGTTGGTTTCAAAATCCTTTTCAAACATGGATGCAATGGACATGGTCTAGGATGTGTGCAACAAAGCTTTCAGGTTCATGAGAAATCTGCATCACACTATTCTAAGAGATATTTAGGTTTATAACCTCCTCCCTTATTCACATCCCCTCCCTTATTTTCTAATACATCCATGTCTTCCTCTCCTAACTTTTCATAAAAACAAGAGAGTATCTTGTTCGACCTTCTTCAAGCCATGTTGATTACCCTTCTTTGGCCCAAACGAAGAAGAAAGCATCAACAAGATCTTGAGAATTCTTCTTTTTGTGTGTGTCATCAACTCCATGGCCATTTCACTAATGAATGCCAACCTTTGCATACTAAAATTCAACAATTCATTGATTTTTGTATAGTTCAAATGACAAGTAACAATAAATGGCCTTTGTGATAACCATTCTAAATAATATTTATGACCTATTATGTTTCAAGATTCTATGGGTCATATGTCATTTTAAAGTCCAATGCACTCTCCCCCAATTAAATGTTCTCATTTTTCATATAAATTAGAGTTCTGGTATCAGGTCCCTATTATCTCACGACCCAAAAAATTTGGGTCTGTTATGTTGGGACACTGAAAACCGTCGAACAATGTTTACTACTTTTTGGCCAAAATTTTAGGAGGAAAATATGTCAAACTTGGCATTTCTAGATTTATATTTAATATAAAAAATTATTAATTTAAGTTGTCCAAAAAGTAAATTTATCTTGAGATCCACATATAAGACATATCCCCTAATTCACTTCATCATCTCATGGTTATCTCATTCTTTCCTTTCAAGAGCAATTATTATGATTCAAGAGTAGATCTAAATTAAAGGAGCAACAAGCTACAATAATGCATCTTCTATTATGTTTTCATTATGAATTTATGATGAATTTTATAATGATTTATCATGTCATTACATCAACACATGGAAGACATATCCTAAGAGCATTGTGTCATCAATTGAAGGTATAATCATTTTAAATAAGAATTTCATTTTGGATTTCTATTTCATATTCATCATTGTTGTATGGTTTATTCTAACTTGGGGTTTCACTAAGGAAAGCCCCTATATAGCCCAACACCATTTCTCTCTCCTTTTTGTGCAAATCCAGGCTCAGAAATAGATTTTAGGATCATATAAAGTACACAGGAGTACAATGCAAACAGCGAAAAAGACAACTAGATAAAGTTCGACAGAAAAGAGGAGGACTAGGCCACCAAACACCAAACACCAAATTTGAGGTGTTTTAACCTAAAATTTGACCAGACACAAAATTGGAGCCTCCTGAGTTCTGTTTGATCCTTGTTTAGCACCTAGACACCTACTAGGACTATGGTGCCTAGCCCCATAGCCAACCCATTTTAAGTTCAAATCCCTTTCCAAATCTAGGTATGTTCTTTGATTATAAATTTTGCATTTATCTATTTATGTTGTTTATTATCAATTTTACACCTTTTAGCCTAGTTCTTTTCATTCAACTTATCCAATTAATCAAACACACACAAAAAAAAATCAAACCAATTGCCCTACTCTCCCAAGGGTTATTAGTTTGGCCTATAGGTTATTCTCAAATGTAACTGATAGGATTAGGTTTGATTCCTAGTTTGCATGTTAGACTAATGAATCTCATTTTCTATACATTACTTTTGCAGAATGTGGTTGGAAATCCGTATCAGTCTTGCATCTTCTTTTGAAAACCCTTAAAGTAACCTCTGAAGACCTTGATGTAGGCATTGAGGTCGACAAAATCTCTTTCATACACTAATATTTGCACTACTATTGGTTTTTTTGTTTCTCATGTTTTGTAAGTGTATATGGTAACTCCCTCATAAAACAAAATGCTAGATAGATTAGTAAAGTCCCATACTAGAATAAGTAACACATTTCTTTGTTGGGGGGGGGGGTGTGTGTTCTCTATAAGTTCTATGAATGGGACCACACAGGTCAACTTATTTTCCTTCTACTACCATTTGATGTGCCATGTGAATTTTTGCCACCATGGAAGAGACTTCCCAGTTTGTGAAATAGATTGTGTATGTTATCACCTTCGTCGTGTATAGCACACCT
This sequence comes from Cryptomeria japonica, assembly GCF_030272615.1. Classification (NCBI taxonomy): domain Eukaryota; kingdom Viridiplantae; phylum Streptophyta; class Pinopsida; order Cupressales; family Cupressaceae; genus Cryptomeria; species Cryptomeria japonica. The sequence goes on along the minus strand of NC_081407.1, from coordinate 394,076,351 downwards.
TTGTTTGTGTAACATTATAAATTTTACCCCATGCAATTTCATGTCACATAAGCTCCTCCACTTTAAGATGAATTGGAGATGTTCCCTTGGCTTGTACCTCATGTGATTGCTTGCTTGGCCTACCTTGTCATCCTTTTTATCCTCTTTCCTGACTATGTTGATTTTTTGACTCGGGGACATGGTGCACCATGGAGACATTCGCATGTTGTACTAGCATCTCACAAAAATGCAATCTGAAGGTAGCCATTGGAGTGTTAGACCTACTATTTTTCATAGTGTAATGTGTCCTTCTGCATCCAATGATGTTGGTATTCCCTTCTGGGTCGTTTGTCTTTCCTTTTGGCCTTCATTTTATGGGTTGAATCAATATTTTAAATCTTGGGATCTCTCTAAATAATCTCTCATGTTTTCATAGACGTGCCATTGGTTTTTCTACATCTTATTTGTGTTTGTTCACCATGGCATGACCATTGTTGAATCTTTTCATCTCTGAGGGCTTAGTGTGATGAGTCTATTTTATGGTCTTTTATTTCGAGTATTTTGAGTTGTTTTGGGGCCTTATCTTACATTTTGAGACATAACTTTGTGTTTATAACCTCTTTTGAAGTCATAATGTTGGAAGACCTTGATATGTCTCTAGTCTTTTATAATGTTGTCATGGATGATATATGAATGCAATATGAATATGTTTTATCTATAAAAAAGTATTAAATTTTGTATAGAAGTAATTATGAATTTGTTAGGATCTTTGTATGTTAACCTCGGTGGACACAACTGATGGGATAAGAAGTATAAGTTGTTGAGATAGAGTAAATGCTAATACTAGGATGTGGCAGAAATTTGAAGGGGTCATGGACAACAAAGAAAGAAGGAGTCAAATATTTTTATGTGGCTAGCCAGTTATTGTCACCATATAGAGACTCCTCAAATCAATTAGAAGGCAGTTACCTTTTCATTAATTTCCCATGTTTATTGAAAGAGCAAATATAGGAATAAGATGTAAATGCAATAATGCGGAAACGAAGTCCTACTCTATTTCAGCCTATTAATTATTAGTTATTGCATGTTTTCAATAAAAGCCTTCCTCCAAAATAATGGGAGTGGAATGACTATTGTGGATACGAAGTTAAGCTTTCATTATTTATAAATTATCCCAACATTTCTTTAAAAGACTGATCAGATAAAGCATGCAATCTTTTTTTTACTATTAAAAAGGCATTTGAATAAACATCTAATTCAATTCTCTTTATTGTCAGCATGAGTAGTGATGTGATTATGTGTGTGTAGTACTTGAGCTTACAATTTATAGTTGAGAAGACTAATCCAAGGAGGCCCACTTGGTGAGGATTATATGTATTTGTTTCTTGCATATTTACTTCCTAAATTAGTTTCATTTTGTTTCTAGTAGATTCGATAATCGACTATTCCTATAGCCATGGGATTGTAGCTATGTGATTGTTCCTGCAACCAAAGAAAATAGTGCAGTTGTTCCTTCTAACTAGAAGGATTATTATTTTAGAACTATTTTTAGTTGGAATAGAATGCAATCATTATATGTTAGAAGTGTTTTCCTTGCAATGCTTATTCCAGTACTTCAATTGTTTAAAACTAAGGTAGCATAACTCCTAAAAGTTTTTAGTGCACAAATAGTGCTATCCCATTTAAAGCAATGTGTCCTTGGGTTTGATATGATAAATGGGCTTAATTATTAAATATTATGGCTACTCAATAAAGATATTATATCTCAAAGTTGAGGTATTATGCCCAATTATCTATTTATTGCTTTAGTCCAACATAGTGCTCGTCTTCAGTCCAGCAAGCTTCATGTTTCTTGGTGTTGAAGGGGAATTTCTTCTTCCTCTCTTATTTTAGGTTCATATATCTCCATTAGCATTTTTTTCATGTTATCTTCTCTTGTTATTCTTGTAGTATTATTTTATCTACCAACCCATCTTGGTTGTCTGTGGAAGTGAAAACACCGAAGTAGGGGTCTGACTGTAGCAAAGATCTAAATCATAGCCCCAACTTTTTTGTCTTTATATCTTTGTATGTAGGTTTTTAGGAAGAAGCTACATTTGCTTGAGGATTCATTCATTTACCTTTTGTGAATTTCTTATTTTCTTCTCTTTTTATTTTGTTTTCCATTTTAGTTAGCTATTGGTTCCTTGTTATTGTTTTCATTATATCAAATAGTTTGAACCTAGATCTAATTTATATTGAATTTTTTGGTGAGGTCTCTATACTTTGTCTATATAGGATGCCAACATATTGCATTATCGTCCATGACATGCTTGTGTTTACTGGACAAATAACTTACAAAGTTCACCAGACAATCTTTGTGACTTATACTTCTGATTTATGTGGTTGAAATATTTTTATCTATTAGCATTTGATAACTTTGTGTTATTTTCTAGTCATAGTGAGTTAACTTAGAGATCTAAGGAATTTTAAGGTTTCTTTGAGTGGAGAGGAGGTTGGTGAGTCCTCAAGAGGTTTGACCGCCTTTCGCAGTGGTTCACTCTTCCTACTCTACATTTTGGTGAACCCGACGTGAACATGCCTCTTGCATGTTTATTTATTTCAAAATCTTAGTAAATTTTTTTCTTGAAATAAACAATCGAGTTCTTGTTTCAAGTTCCCCTTTTGAACACTTTTGAATGTATCTAAGTGTTTTAAGGCTTGTCTATGAGATTTACGACCCAAAATACCTCTAGGGTTGTTTTCAAGAGAACTTCTAAACCAAGTATCCCACTAGATCATTAAAATCCTACTAGACCTAGCTCATTGGCCTTAGGAACCACAAATCCTAATGATCCTTTTGCTTCCTATCATTTCTCTAAGATTATTATTATGAGGAGATCTTCTACATCTAGATCACAGCCTAACTCTTCAAAGAAGACCCCAATGAATAGTCCTCTAAGGCATCCTCTTGCTATTGATCATGAGTCTTCTCTTATGATTCTATTTGACCATATTGAACCTTTAGAAGAGAACCTGAGAATTATTCTTGAATCACGAGAATGTCCCCCCTAGGTTGGTTCTATAATCAATAATATGAGAGACATTCTTATCTCATATTGTATGGGTTTGGAGGTGTCAAGGGATTTGTCAATGATTATAAGATCTCATGTTCCACTTGTTGAGGCTAGCACTCAACACAATCAGTTTGATACCACCGATGCACAACTTGGTGTTTCTATTCTTGGAGTGTTAGTCCATATGGTAGATACTGGACCTACTATTGATCTTCTATTAGGTGGTATTATCTAGAGTATTATTTTTTCTTAGATTCTCGTGGGGTACACTGACATTTCTACGCTCCATTGTTTCCACTTCCACTACTCTTGCTACTATTGCTAGAATTGGTGTGGGTGTTGGTATTGGCCCTAGTCCTAGGGTGGTTCTACTACATGTGCCTCTACCACTATGCACAATTCACCTCTACCTCCTCCACTTAATAATCCTACCTTGAATATCATTTTCCAAAATATGGGACAGTTGCAACAATGTCTTACCACCCCTGTATCTGTTGCTAACCAATCCTCGCTCCCAACATATTTTCACCATAGCCCGCTTGACTGGAGAATCCTAAATATCATTATTCCCCAAGGGGATAAGGCATTAAAAATTTGATCAATATAATGGAGGAGGTCCACATGCACACATTGACTCTTTTATGACAATGTGTAGTGATCATCATAACTTGGACTTTGTTTTACTAAAGTTATTCGCCTAATCTCTTAAGGAGATTATATTAGAATGGTTTAATTTCTTGCGTAATCATTCTATCTAGATCTTTGATCATTTTATGGATGCATTTATCAAGAGGTTCCAAGCAAACATTGGTAGAAACGTCACTATAGTTAACCTTGTCCATTATAAGCAAGTCGAATGACAAGGTTACTAATTTTATTATGCAATATCAATATATATCAACCAAAATCCCCTTTTCCCTACTAGAAAGTGATCATCAAAGGATGTCCATTATAAATATATAGTTAGCATTGAGGTAAAATCTCTATCTTAATTGATATTCATATTTTATTAATCTGTGTTCTACACTCATCGACTATCAGCATAGGTTGACTCAGTTTGGAGATTCTGCTTTGAACTCTCACGTTGATGTCTTTGGGGGTGCCTCTTCCTCGAGAGAGTCTAGAAAGAATAAACTTGTAGAAAATGTTATCAATTTACCTCAAGAAACTAATAGAACTACCCAGGAACCATAGCAAAATCAATTCTTTACTAAATTATCTATTTCCTATCTGAGTATATTACAAAAACAGTTAAAAGAAAATCTTGTGACCCTTCCTAAGGTTAGATCATTTCCCAATAACAAACCACACCCTCATTGATCAGATGGGTCTAAATTATGTCACTATCACCATGTGCCTAGCCACAATACTGAGCATAATATGTGTCTATGACACATGTTCAAGACCATATAAACAATGGTGTCATCCAAGTTTGTGAGAAAAAAGTAAAAATCTCAAAAATTTGTCAATAAGGTGAACAATGAGCTCCAAATCTACACTGGCCCTTTTCCATTGTATTTGTCTAACTTTATCTCTCCATCATCAAATCCTACATCAAGTAGTGGCCCTTATGTGAATATGATTACTATCACTCTAACCTTGCCCCCTAGCCAGAGGCTAAAATCTTATGATATATCTTTCACACCTCTATATGCTCTTTATTGTGGGGAGCCTACTCCTTTGTACATCCCTAAAAAGATAAATGATCACACAATTAAAAGTGTGATGTTTGACCCTTCATTGTAAGTTGATTTTATTACAAAGGAGGCTTTGTTTATTAATGATCTACATAGGGTGATATGTGAAAAATGTCATGCCACTATTTGAAGCATGATGAGCTATCTCTTCCTCCTTTATGTTGCACCACTTTGATAGTCCTTATGGGACCCAAGTTAGTATCGAGCATATTTGCTTTTATTATCGGTATCCCCTACTTTATTGTCATAGATGCGGTCCCCTTTGTTGTGTAAAGGTGTTTGAAGTTTCCTCATGAGGGTATAGTGGACGTTGTCGAGGACATTGGATACTAGCCACTAGTGATCCATGGGGGATTTTTATTGGATCATTTTTTGCCTAATTTGATTGGCAATTCTTATATGTGGTGATTTTTTGTGCAAATCTTATTATAAGTATAAGACAGGGAAGTTGGCAACTAAGTTTGTTAAGATTTCTATTTATTTATCTTCTCTTGCATTTGTTTTAGCTCCTCCATATTTGTCTCCTTCTATAATTCAACAAGTTGTGTCTGTTTAACCTTCTTCATCAAGGGCTAAGGATAAAATTGTTCCTCATAGTAGACCACTCCATCTATCGAGGACTACATAGCCTCTGGCGGTTTCTTTTGTTCCTACATATGTTCCTAACACAAATAAGGGAAAGGAACCCATGTTGTCAATGTCTAAGGCCCACCCTCCACTCGAACTCCCAATCCTTGTTGATATCCCTTGTCCTTCTTAGTATGGTAAGGGTAGCCATTCACCTCACATTCATCCTTCACCTCTAGCTCTTGTATCTCAGCCTTTGAGGGTACCCCCTATTCCTCAAGATGAGAAATTTATCATGAGCCTTAACAATAATCAAGATGAGAGATTTAGAATTAGGAATTTTATCATGGGCCTTAACAATCATATTGGAGGAATGGTAGACGTTCTTGACCCCAACACATTAGACGAATTTTATGGGAAAACAACTAGGTAGGAACAACAATTTAAGAAAGATGATTCTATTAGGGATAAAAGGTTAAAAAATCTAACTACACACGATCTTCTCAACCTTTCAAAAAGAAGGGTGAATTCAAAAAGAAGGGATACAAAGGGAATAAGTAGGATTCCAAAAAAGGACAAAAAGGGATTTAATAACTACATGAAGGAGGGAGATTCTTCAAACAAGGGTATTGAAAAGAGAGGGACACTAGATGAATGCTTTACGTGTGGCAAAGATCATTACACAAATCAATTCCCAACTAAGAATCAAATCGATCAATAATAGAGAAATCCATTGTTGTCTCAATATATAACTTTTTATTAGAGGATTTGCATAGCCTTGGATAACAAGCAAGTAGAGTATCAAATTACACCAATTGAAATAACATGTATATTATATGGGAATCCTATAACTATTCTTACAAACATCCATGTCACATAATGTTTTATAGTACCTAAATTATTAAGTATATTTCCTAAAAGAACTAGTTTTATGTCCAAATCCTAGATAGTAAAGTATGCTAATTAGATGAGAGCTTAGCTAGAGTAGTGCTTGTTTGAAGCCAGGTTTGAACTTACAAGATTTGAAAATGAGGTCAATTTGTATGTAGATCACTTAGGTTCCTATGATGTGATATTAGGAATGAATTGGTTATGGAGGCATCAGGCCAGGGTAGACTACTTTTCTAAAACATTAGAATGTTTAGATGAACTTGTAACCAAGGTATATCTTCAAGGAACCCAGTGTCATGTCAAGGTGAGACAAAGTGGTGCTATGCAGTTGAAGCAAAGTAATAAAAGAGGATGTCAAATGTTTGTGATCAAAATAGAAGAGATAGGAGAACCCAAGGAAGTCGTGTTTTAAGATGGCATGATGATTTATGAGTCATCCACTTCTACAGGTTTAGGGTTTGAAGAGGCTAGTAAGTCAAAAGAGTCATTTGTTGAAGAGTATCCCATAGAACTACCAAGGCTACCACCTAAGAGAGTATTAGACTTTTCCTTTGACATAGTGTTAGGAGTTGAACCTATATCAAAAGCTCCCTATCGTATGACAACCATTGATCTTATGAAGTTAAAGGCATAGTTGCATGATATTATTAGTAAGGCTTGATTCAACCTAGTGTGTCACCTTGGGGAGATCTAATGATATTTGTAAGAAAGAAGGATGGAACTATGCACTTGTGTATAGATTACCAAATACTGAATAAGGTTATCATAAGAAACAAGTATCCCTTTCCACATATTGATGATCTATTAGATAAAATGTGTGGGGATAGACTATTTTCTAAGATAGATTTGTGGTCAAGATAACATCAACTATGATTGAAAGAAGAATATATCCATAAAACAACCTTTATAACTTGCTATGGACACTATGAGTTTATAGTTTTACCTTTTGATCTCACCAATGCCCTAATTATATTTATGAATCTAATGAATAGTGTGTTTATCGATTTCCTTAACAATTTTGTCTTATTTTTTCTTGATCACTTCTTGATATACTCCAATAATGAGCAAGACAACTTCAAGCATCTACAAGTAGTTCTGCAATGACTTCAATAACATAAGTTGTACAAAAAATATCTAAGTGCTCACTCTTCCAAAAGGAAGTATAGTACCTTGTGCATATCATCTTTGTAGAGGGTATAGTAGTGGATTAGACTAAAATCAAATCCATATTAGAATGGCCAACCCAAAAAAATGTGTAGGAAGTGAGAAGTTGCATGGGGTTGGTAGGGTACTACAAGAATTTCGTAATGAATTTCTCGCAGATAGCCCACTCCATCTCCTTACTTCAAAGGAAGGGGAAAAGGTTTGAATGGACAGAAAAATGGTAGAAGGCCTTTGAATATCACACCAATCGTGAAGGTGCCAAATCTAGAAGAGCATTTAGTGGTTGTTACAAATTCTTCAGAAGGAGGAATATGAGTTATTATGCAAGATGGGCGATTAATCTCCTATGAGTCTAGGAAGTTGAAAAACTATAAATAAAACTATGTGTCACATGATCTCAAGATTGCTCCAATTTTGCACACTCTCCAGATGTGGTGACACTATTTGCTAAGCAAACTGTTTGAACTCAAATCATACCATTAGAGGTTATTTAAGTATATTTTCACCTAGTCCAATTTAAATGATCATCAAAGAAAATGGTTAGAGTTGATTTCTGATTATGACTTTGAAATTGGGTACATTAAAGGAAAATAAAATTGAGTCGTAGATTATCTAAGTCATCAAAGGTGATAATAGGATGAAACCATAAAGATCAGATCAACTATTGAGAGGGGGGGTGAATCAGTAGATAGAAAATTAACTAAACTTTCACCAAACTCATTTCCAACTTAGAAACAACTCACAAAGTTTACCGATTTAGACACTTTAACAAATCTGCAACAGCACTGCTAAACCTTACCACTTGACCAAATACTTAAGTGATGTAAAGTAATAGATCTGAAACTTAAATATCCTTTGACCAAAACCTTAAACCACTTCACTAATACCAATAATAACACATTTCTAGACATTTAGATATATCTATGTAGATTTATCAATCATTCATATCAACCATACCAAAGCACATCCACAAAATCATTCACCACTTGACACGATGATTTTTCACGTGGAAACACAAATGGGAAAAAACCACGGTGGGTATGAATACCCACAAGTATTTTGAACTCTTCTGAAGTTCACCCTATTAGGAGCCAAGCTTGATTAGAAGCTTATACAATAATGTCCAGTTAGGAACAGATCTGGTTAAGAACCACCCGGTTAAGGGATTGACTATAAATACCCTATTAAAGGTAACCTCGGTGGAGGATTTCGATGTTGCGTTGGTTAGGTGTGTGTATGGATCCCCAAAATTGGGAGTGCCTGACCTTCCCCAACACAGCCGAGGATGTCTCAAATATCCCTTGACCATCCTAGGGATGGCCAAGCATTCCCTGTTGAAAAGCAATTTTTAAATAATGTTTTAAAAAAATGGTTCATAACATTTAAAAAAGACTGTTAAATATATCATGATAGCATTATAACAACACAATAAATATATCATGACAACATTATAACAGCACAATAAATATATCATGACAGCACTATAACAACAATTAATTTAATCATGACAGCAGTGACAGCAACAACTGTAGTATAACAGCGATAAATATATCATGATTCTGATTCATAGTAATGATATAGATTATTATGTAACAATTAATATTATGTAATATCCCTAAACACAAATTCTAGCAAAACTCCCACAAAAAGTCATAGATGAATGCATTCCATTCTGAACCACTTTAACATGTTAGATGTTTGCTTCAGATTTACATATATGTCATTCCAAACTTAATGAGTTTGTAATCTAACGGTCAATATCGAACCGATGCGTTTGTAATCTATATGAGAATTGTAGGTTCTTGACTGATCTGGAAATAACACTTCCTTTCTTAATCGGATCCTTTATCGCTCTTATCTGCCTTCACATCATTCTACAGACACACCTCCTAGGTCAACAAAAATCACTTTCACACTTAACCAAATTTTCCAACACTTCATTGAATCAAATCATCAACCGTATAAGCAAATACATTAGGTCAGTAACATAGCACAAACCCTCCAATTCTCATAGAGATTACAAACGCATCGGTTCGATATTGACCGTTAGATTACATGCAATCAACTTCACATTCTTCTAGGCATCTACAACCACTCCTGGATCACCGCACTTCGAATCTTGTAACACATCACGTGTTTTTCACTTCATACTATGCATTTGATCATTCCCAAGATAAATGATTATCTTTACACGCCAAAAAAAAATTAAAACTCATCACGTACAATATGCTTACGTGGCATCTTCATCACCGATCATCATTCGGTCATAGATCATCACAACAAATCTCCAAGCTTCATCGGTTAGGGGTTTGCTTATCAACTGGTTAGGGTTACCGGTTGAACTTCACTGCTTCAATATCAGTTGCTTTACTGCTTCATTATTGGTTTCTATACTGCCTCATTACCGATTGCTTTATTGCTTCATTACCGGTTGCAATTGACATCAATGACAACACAATACTTCTTTAATTCAATCTTCATGTAATGACAACAGAAGGCACCTATCTTCCATGGTATCTATTAGCACATATTTTAGAGCATGTGTTTTATAACAATTAGAAGGGGGTGAGTATTACATTCAATTCAGAGGGTCCCTTCAATCCAATCCCAAATATTTGAGATATGAAAGATTAAATTTTAAGTCAAATGGACTTTTGAGGTACCAAGGTTGTACGTATGTGCTAGAATCTGCAAAACTAAGGAAATTAGTTTTGAAAGAGGTGAATTCAATACCATATTCAGGGAACCCAAGAGTTACTAAACTTTTAGCAAATGTCAAACCACTTTAATTTTGGAAAGGAATGAAGAAGGATGTTGCAATATTTATGGTAAGCTGCTTTAAATGCTAGAGGGTGAAAGTAGCACATCGACACCTCATACGGCTATTATAACCACATTTCAATCTAGATTAGAAATGACATATCACTAGTATGGACTTTGTATAAAACTTACCTATGTCAAAAAAATACATAATGTTATATTAGTTGTAGTGGATAGGCTCAACAAGGAATCTCACTTTATACTGGGTGATTTGATGGATGGAGCGCCCTTAATAGCCCGTAAGTTTGTTCAGAAAAAAATTCAATTGCATGGAATACTAGAAAAGATTATATCTGATAGAGATGACAGAATGACATTCAGGTTCTAAAAGACTTTGTTTGTAGCCCTAGGAACCCAATTGAATATCAATTCATCTTACCACCCAAAAACAGGTGGTCAAACAGAAAGAGTAAACCTTGTCCTAGAGAATATTTTGAGGATGTACTACATGGATTAGTAGTACAAATGGGAGGATTACCTACCCTAGTATTACAATAAATCATATTAGTTATCCATTTGAGGCATTGTATAAAATCAAGTGTCGAACTCCTATCAATTGAGATAAGATAGAAGATAGGATAAGCCTCAGTCCTGAAATGCTCTTTAAAATGGAGGAACAAGCTAAGTTGATCAGGAAAAGGTTAGAAAAAGCTAATGATCAATGTAAAATCTATATAAATATAAAGAGAATTCCAATACAGTTTTTGGTACAAGAGAAAGTACTCCTAAGAGTCAAACTATAGAAAAGTTCGATCAAATTTGAAAAATCCTCTAAGTTAGCACCAAGATATGTGAGACCATTTGAAGTTATAGAAGTTATCAACCTAGCAACTTACAAAATTTCTCTACCTCCAACTCTCACTTGGTTGAATAATGTATTTCATATCTTACTTAAGCAAATATATAGAAAACTTTCATCACATGTGATAGACTTATAAAGCACTGAGAGTGGGGATGAATCAATGACAACAAAAATAATACCACTTTAAATCCAGACCAGTAAAGATAGCTAACCAGTTTACTTAATACTATTCATGCAATCCAAAATGATATTAAAGCATCCACAATGAGTAAAACATCCACCATAACACAAGTGTTTATACATGGAAAAACCAACTGGGAAAAACCACAGTGAGATGGGACTCACAAGTTAACTATCTGCAGTAATAGGTAACTGACCGGTTAAGGTCTACAAAGTGTTCTGCTAGGAGCGAATCTTGTTAAAGATCCCAAAAGCTCTATTAGGAGCTATACCTTATTAAAGGTAGTACCTTGTTAGGAGTAACCTCAATAGAGGATTTCAAACCCAAACTAATGGATCACCTAGTTAGAGGATTTGTACAATGAAGCTTGTTAGAGCTTACCCAATTAGGGTATTTAACTGTTGTAGTGATTAGAAAACAATAGGTGGTGTGATCTAAAACTATCACATCTTGCTTGTATAGATCCTCTTCAACTCACTCAAAACTGCATCACCGATATACTCTGCAATTCCTTTGATAAATCGCATCAACACATCACTTGTATCTCGCATCATAAAAATAGTTCATCACAATGTCATTTTATAGACAATAGATCTCATGTCAACTTAGGAATCACATCACAATTTCCTAGGTGTAGTGTATCTAGACAATCTTACATAACACATCACAGATTGCTGCCAAATTTTTCGATTAGGGATAACTCATCACGAGCGGTGATAAATCATCACACAATCAGTGAAACTGGTTGGATCACCAATACCGATTAAGAGTTAACCTCTTCCAACTCATAGACCAATTGTTCTCCATTTGCTTCCTAGTTGATCTTCGTTGTATCTCCAAACTATTGCAAGTAGAATTGACTAGAACCAATTGTCATTCCTGCATATACCAGTTGTCGACACCTTCAAGCCAGTTAGACTTCTCTATACAAATGATACCAGATTGCAGTACAAAGAATTAGGAGTAGTACTGGTTTGTCTTAACTAAGATGACTATGACAATGTGAACATATATGTATGTATATATGTGCCATCAATGACAACACATAAAGTCATCCATTACAAAAATCATCATCAAGCCAACAATCTCCCCCTTTGGCATTAATGGCAACACTTAGAAAATTTTACAACTTTACAACCAAGTGTGCTTACAAAAATAATGGTACGTATATGTCTACTCCCCATTAACAATACATACAAAATTTTCACAACACATACATATTTCTACTCCCCCTTTGACAATAATGTCAAATTGAAAAGTAAATTACATATATATTATATCAAAATTTGCATCAAAAACTACATATACAAAAATATAAGAGTTTCTCAAGGAGTGTTCACTGCAATTTTCAAGAAAATGTCATTGAAAATAATCTTCATCTGAGTAAAATTATTATCCCATGTTTCCAATAATGTTTCAGTGATATCAATAGTTGTCATAACTTGTGCAGTGAATTCTTCCATTGCATCCACTGTGCTTATCTATGGAGTCACCAAAACTACTTCTACATCCTTGTATGCCCGTTGTAAGATGTCCACTTTTGGTCTCAACCAGTTCTTGAGTTCTTTCAATGATCTGAGTCTCTTAGCCTATTCCCAATCATATATATCTAACCTATGTTTCATAATCATCAACTGATTTGCCATAATCTAAGGCTAAATCTTGTAAAGGTATGTAAGTAGTGCATATCCTTTCCAATTCCTGTTATGTCTCTTCTCGCCTCTTCTTCAAATCAGAATATAAAAATGAAACATTAGATGTATAGGCTAAAATCCTTCCTCTAGTTTCGACAACAGTTCTCAAAAGATCTTTATTTACAAATAAAGCAATCTTCCTTTTATCAATATATGTCAATAGTTGCTCTCCCCTCTTCTTTTTGTAATTCTTCTCAGCTAAGGCATGTGCAGCTTCTTCAAGGGATTTTAGTTGGTCAGAAGCATTAGCAACCAATTGGCTAAGCTTGCCGATAGGGGTTGACGAATTGCCAGTGTTAATCTCTAGTAGAAGACTTGACAAAATATCAACAGCAATTTGAAGTGTTTCTGCTTCTCTTCTCTGTTCTTTTAGCCTTTTATTTTGAGCTCTAGATTGCATCACAGAAGCAATCTCCATAAGTTCATATGTGCTCAATTTGTCCACATCAATTGGACCTTGTATAGTTAGTGAGTCATCCTAATCATCAGTTTGTTGCTTCACCTTTGCTTTTCCTTTTCTCTTGTTTCCTCTGCTATCTTCTCCTCTGTTTTCTTTTTCTCTTCATCATTTTTCTTTTCAAGTTCCTTCACTTCAATCTCTTTCTTTGGTTTCTCTTTCTCCACCTTTGTTTATTTCTCATGTGTAGTTGTAGTAACCGATGGCAGTTGATCTTCAACATGGTGTTCTTTGTTCGATGGCGACTGAATATCCACACTAGATTCATTGACTGGTGCTTCAGTTGCTTCCTGTGTATCAGTAATGACTCGTTGTTGTACAAGTTCCTTAACTAGTTCAATGATATTACCAGTTGTATCAATAATGTCCTGGATTTTGTCAATATCATCTACAAAGAAAATAACCGGTGGAGAAGTAGTGTCATCCTTGTTCTTAATAGGATAGACAACATCCGGTGTAATAATCTCTTCTTCATCTAGCTCTGGTTGAGGTCCTGTCTCTTCTTGGTCAGGTTTATTCTTATGAGACTTCATTTGCTCATGCATCCTTTGAATATTTTGGGCTATAAGATGAGTATCATCTTCAACAAGTTGAGTCTTTCCACTCAATAACTTCAATCTCCTTGCCTTAGAATGAAACTGTCCTTTGAAATTATCAAGCAATGATAATAATTCATCTCTTAGTAACCTAGGAAAATATTGAATGAAAACTCTATCAATAATTTATTGATCCTATTCTACAGCTATTTTCCACTTATTTGCAAGAATAGAATACAAAGAATTGGAAATATCTTTTTCAATATCCTAAGGCAACCAATTATATTAACACAAGTGGTTGGTTACCTCTTGAATAATTTGTTTCTTCTGTCCATCATCAAATGAATCAAAACATTCCTTTACATTATCAAACCTATTTCTCCCCATTTTTTTTAATATCCTCTCAAAATCAGTCATAGGATTGTAAGATATAACATTAATAGGGTTACTTTGCTTTGAAATGTCTCCTACTGGTTTGGCTTTCTTACCAGCCGATTTCCTCTTCTTTGCCTCTTCAGTGTTGGTATCCTCAATTTTTGCTTGAAGAATGAGATTTATGCCTCTCTTCTTTGTTGCAGTATTCTCACTTTGGGTGCCAGTTCCTTTTTTACTTGAACAATTCTTGTCACCCTTGTACCGGTGGTCACTGAAGGTTCTTGCTCAACTTTCTTCTTCGTCTTGTCTTTGGCACTACTGGGTTGAGTAGGTGCAATTATTTCCTGGTAAGTTCCCAATCTTTTCTTCTTCTTATCCTTGGGAGATGCCAAAAGGTTGTTGGCATAACTGATTAATAAGTCATAGTTGACTTCATAACTCATTTCTTCCATCTCATCTTCTCTTGGTTCAACGGCCTCCATAAGGAAAAATTTAGTGGTAACTATGAAACAGATGTCTTTTACAAAGTGTTTCATTTCATCTTCAGGTAGCCTTAACCTCATGCCCATCTTATTTTGGAACTCATTAAAATATATGTTCATGGCAATAGGAAATGTGTTCTTCACAGCTCTAATATTGTTATTTATTTGAGTTGTAACCGGTATGTCCTTTGACCATTGAATGTCACCAATTCTTGGTAGGAAATTCTGAAAATAGAAGAATAGACCAATCAAAAGTTGACCATACTTGAACTTTTGACTATTGTCATTCTTGATTGATTTTAGGTTCAACATCAGTTGGCTCCTCATTGCCTTGCATAATTCATAATCTGCATTCTCAGCAATCATCCTGTAGGCTGCATGCATAGCAACAAATGGCACACTGTTCATCCTACTGGAATAGAATATCCTATAACAAATGACCATAGTTGCAAGTCTAACAGCTTGATCTTTAATTTTGTTGATTGAAAACGCATGACCATCAGTGGTGGTATTAGCCAATGCAATCAAAGTCTCTTTTGAAATTATCCTCAACTTTGGAAATTCCCCAGTTTGCCAAAAACCAGTCACTGCATGAATTGCTTCCTTCGTAATTATGTGCGACCTATCAAGATACATATTCTCTCCATGCACATGACTAAGAATTATCATAACATGCTCTTCTTCAAAATCTTCAAGAAAATATGTTGCATTGGGAAAACCCTTTTCATAAACCCTAATGAATTCAAGTTTGATTTTTTTGCTTTTATCACAGAAAGATTTGAGTTGTGAATAAATTGATAGTGATCCTCAATCCTCAATTTTACAATCTATATAACTGGATAAATAACCTTTGATAATAACACCATCAAGAACTTGAGACAATGCATTATATGATTCTATTTAATTAGATTTTGTGGACTCCATAGCTTCAGCAGTAATCATAAGTCTCTGCTTGCTTCGACGATGATGCCATTCTAGATAATCGGGATTTGAGGGAGATTAAAAAAAGAATACCCTTTTCCCTTCGTGTTGGTGAGGTTTTTGGTTGATCTCTCAAATGCACACTCATTTCGCCTTCTCTTATCTTCGAATACGATTCAACTTTTGATCCACAACACAAATCCACTCACAATCAGCTAGCAATTTTCTTCTTCACTCTGCAAGTGCTCAAAAATTCTTCTTCGAATGCAATTAGGGTAAAAATAACTTAGTAGAACTTGCTTTTATAAACTTACCCACTGCATTAATTGCACAACTGATAGGATAAAAAACCCTAATATATCGCTTAACAAACTCACGTATACTAATAGGTATATAACTGATTGGTAATCCTTTAGAAAACCGATAGACAATGATATCAAGAATTCTCACAAAACAACTCAAAATGCAAAATTCCCTTACCAAAAACTCTTCAAGGGGTCTGGAAGTAGATTTATTGCTATGCTCCCCTTAGGCTTGTTGAAAAGGCTTAGTTCACTGGTGCAGGATTCTCCACACTGGGTGAAGGGATATATTCTTCTGTTGGCTTGTCCTCACTCTTCTTCTTCCAGATTATGTTCATCTCCGCTTTGGTTTCCTCGACATCAAACTTTTGCTTACCTTTCTGATCTTCAAAGTGGTTAACCGGTTGTTCTTCCTGGTTCTGCAGAACTTTGTCATGTGTCCTGGTTTGTGACAATGATAGTAGACCATCCCAGATGATCTCCAAGGTCCTGCATTACCCCTTCCAGTTCTCCTTTTGCAATTCATAGCCACATGTCCATAATTATTACAAATTTTGCAAATCACATTTGTTACCTTTTCCATTTTATATGGACTAAACTGATTGACGTACGATTTCTGTCAGTTCATGTTTCCCCGGTTGTCATAGGTCCTTCTCTAGTCACCGATAGGTCTTGGATTCATGTGAGGTGTTGGATTGTTTGGTCCATATCTCCATTCAATTGATCTATGTCCATACATGTTGCATGTGAAACATTGACCTTCAAATCTAATAGACATATATCTAGCCTTTGCATTATAACCTGTGTTCTCATTAGGTCTGCTTCTACACACATTAGCAGTATGTCCAGGTTTATGACATATAAATGAAATAGGTTTGAAATATTTCTTACGAGTAGGCTTGTTAGCCTTAGGAGAAGTTTTACCTTTGTGCATGTTGCTCTTGGTACTGAAAGATTCTCATTTCTCAAATGTATTGAAACCTAGTCCAGATGTGTCACCTTTCATCCTCTGAGATTGGATTTGCTCATCCAGCATAGAAGAATTCTTATTGAAATTTTCAAGCCTTCCATTAGCCTCAGTAATCTCTTTGGTAAGATCTTCATTGTGTTTTGTCAAAGTCTCTCTTAGAGATATTGCCATTTCAAGATCTAACTGCAAATCTCCCTTCTCTTCCTTCTTTTCATGCAAATGTTCATGCAAAGTTGCATTCTCCTACTTGATCTTAGCAATCTCATGATCTCTCTCTTTGATTAGGTCTTTAGCTACCCTCCTTGCTTCAAGATCTTGGCTCATATGGATTGTTAGGTCTTCAAGCTCTCTCCTCAAATTTAGCTTTTCACCATTCATTTTTTCTACTTCTTCAGCCAATGCATCAATGTTAGCGTCATCTGAAGAACTATTATCAAAGATCTCCAATAGTTGCTCAGACAACTCTCTCCTTTTAACTTGTGAAGCTTTAAATTTGACCCTTAGGTTTTCAAGCTCTTCCTTGGTTGCATCAAGAACTCTAGCCATCTCTAAGTAACTCATATCCCCCATGGTGGCTTTATGGTTTCCTTCCAAGCGATTAAGCCTTAAGGAAGTTAGGCTCTGATACTAATTGATAGACTTATAGAGCACTGAGAGGGGGGTGAATCAGTGATAGCAAAAACAATACCACTTTAAATCGAGACTAGTAAAGATAGTTAACCAATTTACTTAATACTATGCATGCAATCCAAAATGATATTAAATCATCCACAACAAGTAAAACATCCACCATAACACATGTGTTTATATGTGGAAAACCCAACTGGGAAAAAACATGATGAGATGGGACTCACAAGTTAACTATCTGCAATAATAGGTTACTGATCGGTTAAGGTCTATAAAGTGCTCTGCTAGGAGCAAATCCTATTAAAGATCCCAAAATATTTGTTAGGAGCTATACCCTATTAAAGGTAGTACCCTGTTAGGAGTAACCTTGATAGAAGATTTCAAACCCAAACTAATGGATCACCTGGTTAGAGGATTTGTGCAATGAAGCTTGTTAGAGCTTACCCAGTTAGGGGATTTAACTGTTGTAGTGATTAGAAAACAATAGGTGGTGTGATCTAAAAATAGCACATCTTGCTTGTATAGATCCTCTTCAGCTCGCTCAAAACTGCATCACTAACATACTCTGCAATTCCTTTGATAAATCGCATCAACACATCACTTGTATCTCGCATCATAAAAATAGTTCATCACAATGTCATTTTATAGACATTACATCTCATGTCGGCTTAGGAATCACATCACAATTTCCTAGGTGTAGTGTATCTAGACAATCTTACATAACACATCACAGATTTCCGCCAAATCTGTCGATTAGGGATAACTCATCACGACTGGTGATAACTCATCACACAATCAGTGAAACCAGTTGGAACACCTATACCAGTTAAAAGTTAACCTCTTCCAACTCATAGACCGATAGTCCTCCATTTGCTTCCTAGTTGATCTCCATTGTATCTCCAAACTGTTGCAAATGGAATTGACCAAAACCAATTGTCATTCCTACATATACCAATTGTCGACACCTTCAAACCGATTGCACTTCTCTATACAAATGATACCAGTTTACAATGCAAAGACTTAGAAGTAGTATCGGTTTGTCTTAACTAAGATGACTATGAAAATGTGAACATATGTGTGTGTGTATAAGTGCCATCGATGACAACACATAAAGTCATCCATTACAAAAAATCATCATCAAGCCAACAACATGATTGATTGGAAATCCTTGCACGTGCAATAACAAAGAGTGGTCATGATCAAGCCACTCAGGGTACTCAAGGTTCATAAGCTTCACTTACATAACCATGAGATCACACATTGCAAGGTCCAATGGGACTAGTACTCGGAGGACAATGCCACTTGGGAGGATACTGATGAAATGCTTCAGAATTTTCCTTATCATTTCAATAATAACTAAAGACTTTATGTAATTTTGGTTTATGCAAGATTTTTATATTTGGAATTAATTAATAATTAATCATTGCAGATGATGATTCACAAGGGGGACAGTATGCTACATCCCTATTTCCATAAAAAAAAATATTTTTCTTATTTACATAATAAAGATAAAAATACTATCATGTTAAGTTTATTGTAAGTACGCATTGATGTAATTATGGTTTTGAATGAATAATGTTATTGGGAATTAATATTTGATATATGTGGATACATTGAATGGTAAAGAGATTATGTCTAACTACTTTTGTGTGCCTAAATGGATGCAAGGAATCATATCACCCTCAATGAAGAGATGGGGAGTATCGTCAAGGAGAGGGGTGTAGACATGGGAAGAGATCAAAATTATCATCATAAGTCAAACCTTGAGATAAGTTATCCTTGGGGGTTGTTTAGTTTGTCTTAGAGTCATAGAATGGTGTTGATATAGTTATCGGCCTTGTTAGTCAATTTGGTGGATCATGGTCCTTTTTCATTATCTTTAATGATAATTTAAAGTAAGAGTTGGACCTACAATTCTATTTTACACACACACACACACGTATATATAAATACATACATATATGTATGTATATATGTATATATACATATATATCCATACACACACACACATATATATGTATATAGATACACACACACACATATGTTTGTATGTATGTATATATGTATGTATGCATGTATGTATGTATATGTGTGTGTGTGCATGTATACATACATATACATATGTGTATATATATGTGTGTGTACACATGTATATACATGTGTGTGTGCACATGTATGTGTGTGTATCTGTATATGTGTATGTGTATATGTACATATGTATATATACATACATACATGTGTATATATGTATATATACATATGTATATGCATACATATGTGTGTGTGTACATATATACACATATATAAATATATGTATATGTATATGTATGTATGTATATGTATCTATATATACATATATGTGTATACATACATACATACATATATATATATATATATATATATATGTATGTATGTATGTATGTATGTATGTATGTATGTATGTATGTATGTATATGTATACATGTATATGTATATGTATATATATGTATACATGTATGCATATACATACATACATATATATATATATACATATATATATATATATATATGTGTGTGTGTATGTATGTATGTATATGTATATATGTATATACATGTATGTATGTATATGTATACATACATGTCTATATACATACACACATATATGTATATATGTATGTATATATATGCATATTCATATGTATATTCATATTCATATATGTATATATGTATGTGTGTGTGTGTATATGTGTGTGTATGTATGTATGTATGTATGTGTGTATGTGTGTGTGTTTGTGTGTATGTGTATATACATAATATATATGTATGTATGTATGTATGTCTCTGTGTGTGTGTGTGTGCACATACATATGTATGTATACATCATACATACACACACACACACCCACATGCATATCTATATTGATGAGGGCAAAACCTAAGAAACAAAAAAATGCAGTAAATTGCAATTAAAAGACACGAAAGATTATATTATTATTATCTGCAAATCATGCAATTACATATAAGAGGAAATAATCTTCACAGGTTGCAACACACAGCTTACAAAGTTTTCTGAAAACCCTTTACAATGCAAATTATCCAACCTAGAAACTAAACTCCCAAAAACTCACTCTCCAAAAATTAGAACAAGTTTCAATCCATGAGTTCTAAAATAGCCTTCCACCATTTTGGAGCTGAAATTACAATTTAGAAATTACCAATTGGCGAACAAATGCCAAAACATGAAATTATAAATTTGAAAATACAGCCAGATTCGAAAATTGAAACTTTTTGAAAATTGTCCAACTACTGGCAACCATAACTTTTTATCCAGGAATCGGATTGACATGTCGTTCAAAGCGTCAAAAATCTCTCTGAGTGAAGAATATGCTAAGAATCTGTTTTGCTGATTCCCGCCATTTTTGGGGTCATTTGAAACCGTTTAATGCCTCAAATTTAATTCAAAAGATTATTTTTTTCAGTTTTTTGAGAAACTGAAACTTGAATAACTTTCAAATAGTTAATGTTTTTAACCTAATTCTTTCACCAATGTGATTATTTTTTCGTTCTCAAGCTTCCCTCAAAATTCAAGCTCCATCCGCCTTTAAATAAAAACTTTATATTTTTTGTAGTCGGCAAGAAAAAGCAACTGACAATTATGAAAGTTGGAATCTCTTATTCATCCAAATGGGTATCTAGAAAAGAAAACTAATTAAAAAGAAGAAGAAAATTGGGTGATGTAAGATTGCCCTTACACCATCGGATGCTCCTGCATTAGACACCTGGGGTAGTTTGAGAAGTGACCCCATCACATCTCAACTGGTTGAGGAAAACCCAAAGGGTCAACCTCTGCCTTGGACAGCCATAAATAATCTTCAACAGATCTTCCCCTCCATTCCACTAGATACTCTTCATATAGCATGTTCTTGGTACTCCTTTCCACATGGCTATCCAGAATTGTTTTGATCTCCTCCTTCTCTGAAGTAGGTGCATAAACTTTTTATTATTCTATTGTTGGCTCCTCCTTCGTGCCACCTTCATGATATTCTGTTAAGTCTAAAATATTGAACATGGGGGAAATGTTAATTCCTTCTAGCAACTCTACCTCATATACGTTTCCAGATTCATGCTTCTTCAAAATTTTGTAGGGAACAAACTTCTTCATCTTCAACTTATTGTATGTCCCCACTAGAAACCTTTCATTTCTCAAATAGACCATCACCTCATCACCAACCTGGAACTCCTTATACCTCATTTTATGATTTGCATTTGCCTTATATCGCAGATTCATCTCATTGATGTGCTTCCTCACCTCTTCATGTATATTTATGATGTGTGCAAATTCTTCGGCTTCGGCACTTGTATGCTTTTCCGAGTCCACCTTCCTTAATTTGGAGCGATCCTTGGACTGTCTCCATAAAAAATTTGGAATGGTGATCTACCAGTGCTTCTATTGACATAATTGGTTGTAAGCAAATTCTTCTTGTGGTAAGATCATATCCCATCCCTTGGGTTTGTTTCCTACCAAGCATCTTAGTAAGTTACCTAGACTCGTGTTCACCTCTTCAGTTTGCTCATTGATTTGCAGATGGTGTGCATAAATGAACTTCAATTATGTCTTCAACTTGTTCCATAAGGTCCTCCAAAATTATCAAAACAATTTGGTATCACGATCTGAAATGATACTTTTTTGCAAACCATGCAGACTTACCAACTCCCTGAAGAATAAGTCAGCAATGTGGACAGCATTATGGGTCTTCTGACATGGGATGAAATGTACCATCTTCTAAAACCTATCAACTACCACA
The DNA here is from genome assembly GCF_030272615.1 of Cryptomeria japonica. Lineage (NCBI taxonomy): Eukaryota > Viridiplantae > Streptophyta > Pinopsida > Cupressales > Cupressaceae > Cryptomeria > Cryptomeria japonica. The sequence goes on along the minus strand of NC_081407.1, from coordinate 394,054,046 downwards.
AATAATGAATCACTCCCTCTCTGTGTCCTTGGTAAACCAAGAACAAAATCCATACTTATATCTTCCCAAGGCCTCTCAGATATAGGTAATGGCTAATACAACCCTGTATTTTGGCTTACTCCTTTTTCCCTCTGGCACACTCTATAGCTCTGCACAAATTTCTTCACATCCAATGATAACTAAGGCCAATAATAATATTCACTAATGATGGCAATGGTCATATCCTGACCAAGTGTCATGCCATTCCTCCATTGTGTATCTCTTTGATCAAATTCTCCCCCATGGAGCTCTTTCGAATGCACAACTAGCTTCCCTTGAACAACATATAATCCTAGACTATGAAATCCAACCACTTCATCCTATCTAAATTAATAGGCTCCATGCAAGATTTCCAAGCCTCTGCAAATTCAAGATCCTCAGGATACAATGTTTTGAGTTCATTGAACCCAACCACCTCAAACTACATCTTTGGCATCAAAATTTGCCTCCTGCTCAAGGCATCTGCAACTCTGTTAGACCTCCCACTCATGTGCTCCAAGACAAAAGTATAACTTTTCAAAAACTCCACCCATTTCAAATGTCTCTAATTCAATTTTCCCTAACTATTCAGGTATTGTAATGCTTGATGATCAGTGTACAAAACAAATTCATTTGGCAACAGATAGTGTCTCTATTTCTTTAATGTATGAACTATTGCACAAAAATCTGGATCATAAATAGAATATTTTTTCTTTACACCATTTAACTTTTCACTAAAATATGTAATGGGCCTACCCTCCTAGCTCAAAATAGCTCAAATGGCATTACCACTGGCATCACAATCCACGTGAAACACTTTATTAAAATTAGGAAGGGCTAAAATAGGTTGCTTTGTCACCTTCTTCTTCAACATATCAAAAAAATTTGCTGCTCCAATGCTCCACTTAAACTCTTTTCTATCCCTTCTCATTGTTTCAGTCAAGGGTGCACAAATACTACTGAAGTTTCTAATGAACTTCCTATAAAATTTGGCCAAACCATGAAAAGATCATACCTCATCAGCAACCCTTTGGGTAGGCCATTCCAAAATAGTCTTTACCTTCTCTGGGTCCATTTTAAGACCTTCTAGTAAGACAACAAACCCCAAGTACACTAACTCCTTCACAAAACTACACTTCTACAAATTAATCAACAATTTATCCTCTCTCAGTTTCTCAAAAAATCTATGAATATGCATCAAATCCTTCTCCAATGTCTTACTAAAAATCAAACTATCATCGAGATACACAATAACAAACTTACCCAAAAATTCTTTCAATAATTCATTCATGAGCCGCATGAATGTGCTCAGTGCATTGGTTAGCCCAAAAGGTATGACTAACCACTCATACAGGCCTTCTTTATTTTTTGAGGGCAGTCTTCCACTCGTCCTCTTCTCTAATCTAGATCTGATGATATCCACTCTTCATGTCAATCTTTGTGAGGTAATCCACTCCACCCAAGCAGTCCATAAGGTCATCTATCCTTGGTAGGGGAAATTTGTACTTGATTTTATCTTGTTTATGGCCCTGGAGTCCATATACATCCTCCATTATCCATTCTTATTTGGTGCTAGTACTGCAGGTACCACACATGGACTTAGGCTCTCTCGGATCAATCCTTTTCTCAACAACTATTAAACATGTCAGTTCAACTGTTCATTTTCTACTGGAGTCATTCTATGGGTTGAGTTATTTGGCAAACTGGCTACAGGGATCAAGTCAATCTAGTGACTAATCTTCCTCACAGCTGGTAAATCCTTAGGTACATTATCAAACACAATGTCTTGAAACTCATTCAACAAGCTAGAAACTTCTACAAGCACATCTTTGCTATCTTCTTTATCCACTCTCAGAATTAAAGTAAAACACATAGGTTTGTATTTCATGCCTTCCAAAAAAAATTTCCCATCAACATAACATATTCTGGCATTACTACATATATTTTCTTCCATCTCCTTTAGGGGCTTTAGCTTATGGCAAACTCCATCCTTTGTTAGGGTATAGGTATTCCCATGACCATCATCTACAGCACACCTATTGAATTGTAATGGCCTCCCTAATAGCAATTGACATGCATCCATGGGATGTCATAGAGTACCTCATCCCAGTAACTACCAATCTTGAATTTTACTAGACATTGTTCATTAACCAAAACTTTGTGGTCATTTTGCAACTAGGCTATCTGATACGGCTATGGATGTCTTTCCCTTTTCATCTTCAACTTTGTAACCATCTTTTCAAACACCATATTATCAGTTCTCCCACTGTCAATAATCACATCACAACACTTGTTTTCACATTTGCATGTGGTGTAGAAAAAACTCTTCCTCTGATCTAGTTGTTTCTCCTCATTTATCAGGGTTCTCCTAATAATTAGGGTCTCTCCCTTTTCAACTTCATCAGAATGTTCAGACCAAGCTTCTTCGTCTGCATGTGCCACCTGTGCATGACCTTCATTTCTTATTCATGTTCTTCCTTCACGTTATGGACATTCAAAGACTTTATTCCCTTCTTCCCCACACTGGAAATAGGTTCCTCTAAAACCTCCTCTCCCATACCCTTTTCCATGCCTTCCTCTTCCTCTTCCTCATTTTTCACCATTATTTTGATCATGGGAGCGATAAAAATTATCACCCTTTTGATTTTGCCCAGTACCCACTTCATCATTTTTCTTTTGATCTTCATTCCAGCTTCTGAAAGATTTTCCACCACCTTTGTTGCCTTGGGTTTTCCCTTTTTGCTTACCTTCAAATTTTTTATTCAGCTTCTCTTCAACCTTCAAAGCAAACTGATATGCTTCCTCAATATTGGCCATTCTGACTAGACTCGGCTCCTCTTGAATACTCAACCTTAACCCATTTAGATAACGGGCGACCTTTTCCTTGTTGGTCTTTGCATGACATGTTCTAATGATTATTTTGTATAATTATTATGTATACTCCTTCACATACTTGCTTCCTTGCTTCAACCCTTACAATTTATTTTGTAGATCCAACTCATAGACCATAAGAATGAATTATTTCTTAAGTTTTTCAACCATCTGATCCCATCTCATGATATTTCTCTTTCCTCTCTAATTTCTATCTAGCTGGACCTCTTTCCACCAGATATTTGCATGACCTTTCAACTTCATTTTCACAAACTTGACCCAATCTGGGTCTTCTATCTCCTCGTATTCAAAAAATATTTCTCCAGTTCATCGATCAGTTCTTTTGGGTTCAGATTTTCAAAATAATTAGAGACTTCAATTTTGGGTCTCTTCCCAATCTAGGAAATGGCCCTCAACAATCAAGCCTGGTCTTGATCTATTGCTTCTTCTAATTCCCTTGAGGATGTATCTTCAAACTCTCCTCAGGTTAAACCCTCTTCTCATCTCTTCTTGCAACGCATCAATTTATCTCTAGAGGGCTCTCAAACCCTTGTTTGCCAAAGCATTCCTACCACCACCATCTCTAGCACCAGCATTTCTACCACCATGCATCACTCTTGGAGACATCTTGAACATGAGCCCACAATCACAAGTCTTGGTGTGAACTACCTCATGTTCAGCGATCTATCCACACACTCAGGAACAACCCTCTCTGATACCACTTGGTAAGGGCAAAACCCAAGAAACATAAAAACACAACAAATTGCAATTAAAAGACACAAAAGATTATATTATTATCATCTACAAATCATGAAATTACAAAACATGCAATTACATATAAGAGGAAATAATCCTCACAAGTTGCAACACACAACTTACAGAGTTTTCTAGAAATCCTTTACAATGCAAATTATCCAACCCATAAACTAAACTCCCAAAAACTCACTCTCCAAAAACTAAAACAAGTTTCCTTCCATGATTCCTAAAATAGCCTTCCACCATTTTGGAGCTGAAATTACAATTTAGAATTACCAGTTGGCAAACAAATGCCAAAACATGAAATTGGGAATTTGAAAATACAGCTAAATTCAAAAACTGAAACTTTTCAAAAATTGTCCAACTTTCGGCAGCCATAACTTTTGATCCGAGAATCGGATTGACGCGTCATTCGAAGTGTCAAAAATATCTCAAGTAAAGAAAATTCCAACACTCTACTCTGTCGATACTTGCCATTTTCGGGTTCATTTGAAACCATTTAATGCCTCAAATTTGACTCTGAAGAATTTTTTTCAGTTTTTCAAGAAACTAAAACTTAAATAACTTTCAAACTATTAATTCTTTTAACCTGATTCTTTCGCCAATGTGTTTATTTTTTCATTCTCAAGGTTCCCTCAAAATTCAAGCTCCATCCGCCTTTAAATAAAAACTTTCTATTTTTGGTAGTCAACAAGAAAAAACAACTTGACAATTCTGAAAGTTGGAATCTCTTATTCATCCAAATGGGTATCCATAAAAGAAAAAACATTAAAAGAAAACTAACTAAAAAGATTTTTTTGGGTGATGCAGGATTGCCCTACACCACCAGATGCTCCTACACCATATATACATATATGTATATGTATTGTATATGTATGTATGTATGTATGTATGTATGTATGTATATGTGTATGTGTATACATATGTATATGTGTGTGTAATGATTAGAGCTCATATACATGTATATCCATATCCATATCCATATACATACATACATGCATGGATGGATGTATGTATGTTTGTATGTATGTGTGTGTGTGTGTGTGTGTGTGTGTGTGTGTGTGTGTGTGTGTGTGTGTGTGTGTGTGTGTGTGTGTGTGTGTGTAGAACAATTACAAATTATAGTCAATTCAAGATTTCAAATCATAGTGGAATATTGATCGTAACAATTGCTAAGGCTGAGACTTCACAAATTAAACATTTATGTTTGAGCCTACCCAAGAGGGAGGCTTTATTTCCCCACGTCAACCATAACTGGTGGGGAAAATCAAGAATACATGTATTAAAAATTACATCTAAAACTACTAATGAGGATCGTGAAAGAAGAGAAGGGTTGTTGATTTCAGAGAAGAAAAGAGAAATGTTGTCATATTATCCTTGTTATATTTTTAATAAGTTTGATACTTATGTAGAGAGAAGGATTGATATTCTCTTCTAAGAGGAGACTGTGCACTTCATTAAAACAACCAAGCTAGTTATTAGGCATGTTATGTCATCGATCAATCTTTTATCTCTATCATTTATAACATGTTTATCATAAGTATTGTGCATCAATTTGTAATGCATCGCTACTTTCAATTTAATAATTCATTGAATATAATTATAAATACCATATTAATGGCACAACAAGAGATACCTTATACATACATATATACATGCAAACATACATGACTTTTAGCATATAGATGAAATCTATTCATTTATAGAATTGTTATGTTATTTTCCTTGAATATGTGTAAAGAGATATAGTCCTTGATAATCCCTGTAGCTTATACATGTTACTCGAATCTAAGACTACAAGTAATCAAATCCTCATGTATGATCCTATCATTTAAGGGATTAATCAAATTTCATAGTAATGTTTCCAATTATTATCTATGGTGAAAGGTCGTGTATTGCTTCCACATATTTTTTCAATATTAAAAGGAGATCCTGATAGGATCAAATAGTGAGATTAGTTTAAGAATAACTTATGCTATGCTAAACAATAATTCAATAAAAGTGTCAAGTTTGATGGACCCAAAAACTAAGAACCATTATACCATAGTTAGCCGATAAGGTATGACTAGTCAATGTTATATAATGAATCAACCAAACTCTAATCATTTAAGGAAAATGGAGAATAGTTGATTGATATTAAGTGCATAGAGAAATGAATGATATGGTGCATGCATGAAAGTAAGGACAATTTTTTATACTAACTGTGCATGCCGAAATGTGAGTCTCAAAGAGCATAAACAATAATGAAAATACCCAAAAACCACACAAATCGACAAAACAACAAGATAGGACGAAAAGGAAGGCAATGCAACACAAAATAATGAGATCTATTAGATATTGCTGAGAAGTTTGATTGAACATTGTTTTGTCATTGATGTCAACATATTCCTCTATGTGTTTCAATGTTGCAATCATATCAAGTAAGTTGGTTTGGCCAGTGTGTTTTAGATTAGTTGTTGTGGATTAAAGGGTTTTGAGATAATTATCTCTAGTTGATTCAGCAAAATTTTCTATGATTCGCATGATGATTTGATCGAGTTACGTGATCCAGTATTGCGATTGGTTGTTTAGTTGTTTATGTTGTTCAATGTTTTCAATTTTTCTCTGTATTTCTTTGAGATTGCAACGTCTTTGTTTGTGAAATTGGCAAAGTGTTTGGCATGTTTTGGAGTGTCCTCAATTCATATGGTTCATGATTTGGATGTTCGGAAGCATATCTTTTACTTTTTCAGTCAGTTAAGTTAGTGTTCTTGAGGTTTGGTATATAATGATGATGAATATTCTAGTAAGTGGTGATGTTGCAGATGTTGTTGCGGTAATTCATAATGCTTGTGGGTGTTTCTAGATTGTGTTCCATTTGTGTTTGTGGTTCATGTTGATCGTTGTGCGCATTGATAATGTTTTTCTTGGTTTGATGGTGTTATTCATGTTATGTGATATTTATGATGATTGTGGCGTGTTGCAAAAGTTCAAGGCATAATTCTTGGAGTTTCATGTTCACATTGGTGATTTGGGTCCATACTATGTCTTAGCCAACATTGTTTTGGTTTGCATGTTTCATTGTAGCGTGTGTGGTCATATTTTGTAATTTGTATTGTGGGTTAAGACAACCTTGAAATATAGGTTGATGATTTGTATAAAATGATGTAATTTCATGTTGTAGATATATGTGTGAAATCTGTGAGTGTGTAAAAAGTGCAAATAAAGATTTGATCTTTCGGTAGTAGAAGGGAAGTGTGAAAGAAGTGTTGAAGAGTAGTATATGAGCTTAACTAGAACTATAACTAGGCATTAGGAGATTCTATTCTATCAGTTTATAATCTTTTGGATGTAATCCAAATAGTTTTGTAAGGTGGTGAGTCTTCCCAGGGTTGTAGCCTATTGGTTCTCAAATTAGCATATCTCCAAACCCTAGAGATTTATCCAATTTCTCATCAACAGGTTCAAGGTTGTATCTGGCCAACAAATAAGACTTACCCACCAAACTGAAGTCTCATGCACTTTTGACTCTGCTAGACCAAGGCAGGTGTACCTCACAATGTCCTAATGGCCTATAACAACTTTATACTCAGACATTGCCTACTAAAGCATATTATCTCAATAAAAATATACCAAGAAAAGATAGATAAACTCTTGGTTATGGCTTCAACCTCATTTTATATATTTTATGTATGCATTGAGATTGGTTCTCTACTCTAACAACTACTCCTACTTGCATAAATATAAAAGGTGAAATAAGAATGATTCTAAAATGTTAATCTGACCATTGCCTACTTTGGGAGAACAAATTCCAATCTGCAAACAATCAACACTTGCTATGACACACACTTAACAACCATATTAAAACATCTTATGAATTGCATAATCTGCTCATAAAATCATCACAAAATGACTACCACTTCGATCATACACACCTTGTAGTGACTTTGAAAATAGACTTTAACCCTTTCATTGAAAGATACTCATATTCAAGATCACACATTCCTGCTTGAGGAAGACAAATTCACATGTCATTAAAACAATAATTCATACAACATGTGGACATGAAGGATAGACAATATGGAAATGACTCCTTTTCATTAATATTTAGAAGCATGCATATATCATAAAAATGGACATATGCAGAAAGGAGATGTTTTCTTTTTATGTTCCTTGGCTCCTATTACATGTTATTTAGGAAGTTTTTAGAATCTATCTTTCTGGCCCTGAATTCCCTTTTATATCAACAAGGGAGAAAAACAAGCTACAGGCCAAACAAGACACATTGTCAAAATCTGATAGTTCAATATTACAAAAAACCTTTTTCACACAGTCTTTTTGGACACATTAAATGTGAGCAGCTACAATGGGAGCCTCTGAAGCCATGAGCCTATAACCACCCTGAGAAATCCTCTCGATTTGCAAATAAAATCTGTCCCACTTGTTGATTAGCTTCCATCATTAACTCCATCATTTGCCATCTTGGATCAATCCCTGAGAGTTGATTACTAAATCTAGTAACCTTCACCTATCCATAAGATCTAATATCCTCTTTGTAGATCACCTCGAGCCACATAACAATCTGCAACAGGATTTTCATTAATGCATCCTCCAAACTTTGTCAACCTGCTCTAATTAGATAGGAAAACTACCACATTTAAGATCCTTCATCTTCAGGCACCGACCTCTAAATATCAGATCCTATATCTAACCACCTAGAAGCCACATGTCATTAATTTCATCATTCAAATCACTAGTTCAAGATCATTCAACAACCACATGGACTATTGAGTCTATCAACAAGCATCTGTGGCATCAAAACTTCACACATGTCCTCCAATCAACCCTAGTCAACCATCTGCATGGACAATTTAGCAATCAGGGTGCATGCTATCATGTTTCTGCAATTTGACCAACATGCGCATTATGTGCCTCCTCAACAACAATACTTCTATGGGCTGGTGGAATACCTGCCTTTCACTTTTGTTTTGACTCTCGTAGAAATCCTCACTCTTCAAGTTTCTTGTTGCATGTTAGCAGGGAAACTAAATCTCTCTTGTTCATTTTACCCCATGGGAGCACTTGACCTTAGCTTCAGATGTCATGGGATAGCAGGGGAAGTCCCTTGCTACACCATTATGTTGCCTCGCAAGTCCATCTTCTCATCACTTTTTATAGTGCGAGATAGTGGGGTCTCGTTCACTTATCATGCTTTGTCACCTCGTGGGGGGTGATCTTCTTCATTTTGATAGGTGCGGGGTAGTGGGGCCACCCACTGCCTTCTTCTATTTGATACCCTACAAGGCCTTCTCCCATTATTTTTTCACATCGTGGGGTGGCGGAGTATGAATTCCACTAGGTCTATTCTTATCCCGCAATGCCCTTTACGTGCTTAGTCTTACCATGCGAGGTGGAAAAGAGGCCATTTCCATGTTTTCCATCTTACCCTACAGTGTCATCGTTCTTTCCCATTTCGCTATGCAAGATGGTGGGTAGGCTTCTCCTTTCTCTTTCTCGTTACCCCGCATAGTGTGTTTGGCACCCTCTCCCACCACATGGGGTGGCAGGGACTTTATCTCCCTTACTGCCCTCTTATCCCACAATGGCCCTTTGAATGCCTCTTTGTGCCTTGTGGGGTAGCAGGAGAAAATATTTTCCTCTTTCCCCGCTATCTCGTACCCATAGTTGTGCATCCATGTTAGGCTCGTGGAATGGCAAGGTCCCTACTTCATCATATTGTGTGGTTCAAGATCCATATTTTCATGCCCTCATTGACTCAAATATCTATCATGACCTCTTGTTGGACCCCCCATTCCAAGTAAGCTAATGGGGCTAAGACATTAAGGTCTATGAGCAAGTTTTATTAATCACGCAATTGCGCGTTAGCCTAGGTCGTTGATCTTCTACAAGTAGATCGCCATTTACTCCACTTAAGAGACAAGGCAATGGGCCCACTAGGTGTTTATTTATTGGTCATCCAGGTGATGACTTGTTCAAGTGGGACCCTCCTCTCTATTGGTATCCACCACTTTGGATGTGACAGTAAACGTGTCACATACTAAACCCCATGTTTCTATAGCGCAAAATCTCTCCAATGAGACACTTTGGGTCATGGCAAAATGCCATGTTATATCGAACTCCAAACAGGTGTCGACAGACACACCATGGGTTACACCAAAGAGAGTTCATGTCGGTAAGGCAACAAACAAGTTACACTGAAGGAATAACATTATCAAAAAGACATTGTCAGGGTCGTACTGAAGAAGGACCACGTCATTATATCTACACAATTCTGCATGGGAAGGAAATCATCTTGTCAAAAGGTCAAGTCTACCCAAAAAAAAAGAACCATGTCACCATGACTTGTTTCCCATCACACCGAAGAGAACATATCGGTGTAACATAAGAGGGTAGCCAAAGACAAAATAAGTCTTGCCAAAAGGCAAGGTCATGGTGAAAAGACCTTTTCCGCCACAATACCTCGAGCCTCACAAGAACAGATTACCGCTAGGGTGGATCAATGAGCACTTGCCAATTGCATATCCGCAAACAATGAGACAACATGGGCTCGGTTGTTGGAGGTCGGTTGAAACTTGACCTGAAAACAAAAATACTTCTTCTACCCTTCTAGTTGCATGCAATAGGTCAATAAGCCATTCCACCACGGGACCTTCACAACTGGAAGAACCAATCCACACTCGCCACATGGACACTTGGCAGTCATATGCATGAAGTGGGCCAAAGACCAAGAGAAAACACTGCCAAAATGTATTTCAACCAGACACAGAGATGTCGCACCGAAAAAGGAAGGTCATCAGCATAACATGTGAAGGCTGATAGGAAGTTGAAGTAGTCTTAGTGATAGATGATGTTTCACCAAAAATTGCCATTCACATGGATTTAAAACATTTCATAGCCAACAACACATGTGCAGTTAACACGACATGTTATGCACAATTGTGACTAATACTCCCTATAGTTGTATAGTGCCTAACATGGCATGTTATCTTTTAGAGGGGATTCTGAGTGTTAAAAATTAAAATTTTGAAGTTGGGGCTTCAAAATTTGACATTTTTTTTGAAGTCCCAACATAGCCCTTGTTGTAATTGTCTTTTGAGCAGCAAGCTCTAGGCAGTGTGCCTAAATGCATGTGCATTCCCCATTGTAATATTTTATATACTTCTAGTAGGGTTTCATCTTGTTGTGGGTAGGTTCCCACCATGGTTTTTCCATTAACCAAGTTTTCCACGTCAAAAATATTGGTGTTATGCATATTATTGATGTGGTGTTGATTTATGCTTTCATTGTTGATAATCAGATCTAAAGTTGAGTTTAAGTTAAGTAAAGTTTTGTGAAAACTGATTTACACCCCCCCCCCCCCCTCTCATTTTTCTACCTTGTTACCAACAATTGGTATCAGAGCTAGATCCTTCAAAAGAAGCTTGATCGCTTGAGGTGATTTGGGATGGCAACCTACACTTATAAGAAAGATAGCCTAAGATTTAATGCAATGAACTAATCTTTGTGGAAGAACTGGATGGATTTTCACTTAAGATGCATTGATGAAGACTATTGGAAGATTACAAAGAATGTGTATATTGTTCCTCATAATGGTCCTTCATCTTTGTATGAGATTAAAGAAGATGAATTCAATATTAGGGTGAAGGAAGCTTTGTTGAGTGCCTTGACTAACTCTGAGATGACTAATATGATGGATCTGCAGATTGCTCATGAGATCTGGAAGAAGCTAGAGACTTTTTATGAAGGTGACAGTCATGTGAAAGTTGCTAAGTTGTAGAGCCTTAAGGGAAAGTATGAGATGTTGTAGATGGGAGAAGATGAGAACATTACATCCTTTATGCAGAAAATGAATGAGCTCATCCTAAATATCATATGTGTTGGTGGAGTGTTAGATTAATCAGATATTGTAGCTAAGGTGTTGAGATCCTTGCCTTCTGCTTAAAAACACAAAGTTGCTGCTATAGAAGAGATCAGAACTGTGGCTGATGTGAATGGAGATATGATGGTTGGTAAGCTCATTGCCTTTGAGTTGAGATAATTTGGTGACTCCCTTTCTAAGTTTGAATCTGCATTCAAAGCTACTATTTCCAGGAGCAAAGATATGATCCAGGAGAAAGTTCTACAAAATTGTCTAGATATAAAAAGGAGATGAGAGAACTTGAAGAAGAAGAAAAAGAACTTGAGGATCTTGAAGTGCTTATTTATAGAAGACTGCCTAAAGGTGTAGGTAAGTATGACTTAGGTAAATTGCCTCTTAAATGTTTTTCATGTAACAAGATAGGACATTGTGCCTCAAGGTGTCCGGAAAGAGTTTCTAAGAAGCCTTTTAAACCATATAAGCCTAAATATCAGAAGAAGTGTTACTATGTTGTTGATGAAGATGCAACAGATGATGAGTCTAATAAGGAAAATTCAGTTGATGAATGGGTGTTCATTGCTATCAAGGAAGATGATCCGGTTACTATTGATTCTACTAGCTACATTAATCAGGAGAAATCTTTGGTTGCTAAAATTGAAGAGAAAGATGAATGGGTTATTGACAGTGGCTTCTCTCATCATATGATAGGTGATAAGAGTAAATTTGTGAGTATGGAAAAGTATGATGGTGGTGTAGTAATATTTGGTGATGATAAAGCTGGTATAATCCATGATAGAGGTTCTATTTCTCTTGATCGTAAGCATAATACTGATGATGTCTTATATGTTGAAGTTTTAAAGCATAATATTTTGAGTATTGGACAGATGATTGATGAGGGATATGATCTGCAATTCAAGAATGGCAAGTGTAAAATCCTAAGTGGCTCCCAAATTGAGATTGCATCAAGGACAAAGACTAAAGGTAATATCTTTCACTTTAATGCTGGTGGTAAAACTTGTTTGATTGCTCAGGTTCATGAAAGTTGGTTATGGCATAGGAGGATGTGTCATGTAAATTTTGATTGCATGGTTAAGATAAGTTCCACTCAAGTAGTGAGATATCTTCCTAAGTTGGTAAATCCTACTAATCTGGTATGTAAGGAATGTTGGTTAGGGAAGCAGACAAGAGTTACTTTCAAAAGAAAATAGTCTAATTCTAATGGATTATTCGATCTTGTGCATACATTTTTGTGTGGTCCTTCTAGAGTGAGAAGTTTGCAGAAAGATAGGGATTTCATGTTGTTGATTGATGACTATTCAAGGATGATGTGGGTTACTTTCTTAAGGGAGAAATCTGAAGCATTGGAGAAGTTCAATATTTTCAAAGCTATGGTTGAGAATAAGACTAGACTGAAGCTGAAATGTCTGAGATCTGACAAAGGTGGTGAATTCACTTTCGGTGAGTTTAATGCATTTTGTGAAGAACATGGGGTAAAGAGACAGTTATCTACACCTAGAACTCCTCAGTAGAATGGTATTGTGAAAAGAAAGAACACGGTGATTCAAGAAGCTGCTAGGACTATGATGATTGAAGGAAATGTTTTGCATATCTATTGGAGAGAAATTGTGAGTAATATTGTATATACTCTTAACAGAGTGCATATAAAAGGTAATACTGGTAAGACTCCTTATGAGTTATGGTTTGGTCAAGCTTCTATTGTTAGATATTTCAAAAAAATTGGAAGTAAATTCTATATCAGAAGAGATAAAGATCTAGGAAAATTTGATGCTGATGTGATGAAGGAATTTTTCTTGGTTATTCTACTAAGAGTAAAACCTATCGATGTTATAATAAAATATTGAGAAAGATAGTTGAGAGTACTAATGTGAAGGTTGATGAAAGCAATATGAGAAAAATCATAACTTGTAGATATGATTCAGATGATCAAGATGTCATCTCAGATAAAGGAAAGCAAGTGTAGACCCAAAATCAATATCAGATTGATCTAGAAAAGCCTGTGAATGAAGGAGAAGGTACAAGTGCTAGTGCAGAAGACAAAGTTCAAGAGTCCGACAATCAGGAAAATCCTATGACTCCCAAGTATGTAAGACTAAATTATTCAGAAAATCAGATCATGGGTGATAAGAATAAAGGTGTGATGACTAGAAGAATAATTGTTGAGGAGTATTGCTTAATTTCTAAATTTGAACCCAAAGATGTTGATGAACCTTGAAAAGATGAAAAATTGGGTTAAAGCAATGGAATAAGAGTTGAATCAGATTGGAAAGAACAATACATGGATTCTTGTTCCCAGACCTAAGGATAAAAATATAATTGGAACTAAATGGGTCTTTCAAAATAAATTGAATGAGCAAGGTGAAGTTGTTAGAAATAAAGCTAGACTTGTTTGTAAAGGTTATTCTCAGATGGAAGGAATTGATTTTGAGGGGAATTTTGCTTGAGTAGGTAGAATTGAAGTTGTTAGATTATTTATTTCTTATGATGCTTACAAAGATTTTAAATTATATCAGATGGATGTCAATTCAACCTTTCTTAATGGTGAGTTGGAAGAAGAAGTCTACATTGAGAAACCAAATGGATTTTAGTTGGGAGATCAGAAAGATATGGTATGCAAAATGAAGAAAGCACTGTATGGACCGAAGTAAGACCCTAGAGCTTGGTATGCCAGATTGGATAAGTATTTGATGAAGCTTGAATTCAATAAAGGTACTGCTAATAGTAATTTGTATTTTGAGATTGATCATGATAATATTTTGATCGTCAAGGTATTTTTTGATGACATTATTTTTAGTGGAGATTATAGTTTGTGCAAGAAATTTATTGACGATATGCATAATGAATTTGAAATGTCTATGATCGGTGAAATGAGATTCTTCTTGGGATTGCAAATTACACAGTCAGGTAAAGGTATTTCATATCTCAATCTAAGTATGTGAAGGAATTGTTGAAGAAATTTGGATTAGATGATGCTAAGCTAGTAGGAACTCCTATGGTGATTGCATGTAAGTTGACAAAGGATGATGACTCTCCAAAAGCAAATCAGACTAGATACAGATATATGATTGGTGGACTGCTCTATTTGACTTGGACTAGACCAGATATTATGAATATTGTTTGTCTTGTTGATAGATTTCAAGCTGATCATAGAGAATCTCATGTTGTTGTTGTGAAAAGAATTTTCAGATATTTGAAAGGAATTGTTGATTTTGGTTTGTGGTATCCTAAAGATGATTAATTTACTTTTAAGTGATTTTATAGATGTTGATTGGGCAGGTGACATTGATGATCGAAAGAGTACTAGTGGTGGTGCATTTTTCTTGGGGAAGAGATTGGTTGCATGGATGAGTAAGAAGCAAAATGTTATTTCTTTATATATTGTAGAGGTTGAATACATTGTTGTTGCTAGCAATTGTATACAAACAATATGGATGAAGTGAATGTTAAAGGATATTAGAGTTGTTTATGATGTGTGTACTGCTATATAATGTGATAATTCTAGTGCTATCAATATTTCTAAGAATCTGGTGCTGCATTCCAAGACTAAGCATATATCAATAAAGTTTCATTTATTGAGAGAGAAGGTGAATGAGAAGGAAGTCAAACTAGAGTATGTGTCTACAAAGGAACAAATTGTTAGAATCAGGGATCACTGAGAGGGAGAGTGAATCAGTGATCTACCGGAAAACAAATCCACAAACTTATTCTTTATCCATCGGTAAGCAATGCATAACAAAAAGGAACATAAACATGCAACAAAGAATCTACAAATCCATAACACCAGAATTTTTACATGGAAACCTAGAAAGGGAAAAACCATGGTGGCGCTAGAACCCACAATATTCATATACTATGGCCAGGAGTACATAAATATTACATAGATGGGGAATGCACTTGCATTCAAGCTCACTTCCTAGAGCTCACTGCTCAATTACAATTGCCCGGAAGGCTACAACCTTCAGATAAGTCTCATTGACTTAAAATTTGATTACAATGAGGAAATACAATGAAATGAACTCTCAAGTAGCATCTGACAATGCAAGAATGAGTTTTGATCAAGCACTGAATCTCTGACTATCTTTGCTCTACTGAATACTTTGTTTCTATCTCATTCAACTACCGGATTGTCTGAAAGAAATGTGTGCACATGAAACTGCACTCAATCTCACCAAAATAGATCCACACCATTATTACCACCAAAAACAATCACCAATTTGATCTTATATATATGATCTTAACACAAAAGCAATCTCCTTCAATTCGGCTTCAAGAAGTGTAACATGTAGCTCCAAGTCGGCTTCAATCTCAAACAAACCATAGCATTGGACTGAAATATTATAATCACATAATTCCTAAGGATCTTCCCATTCATCGAGATCACAAAAACAATCACCAAAAATATGACAATTATCATAAATTATTCCAGACCAAAACATTACCGAGATACATTGTTTTACCAATTAACTACCCACTGGTTAACTCTAGCTTCTGGATAAGATGAATCACGACCACCGGATTGAGTCACCAAGAAGAGTTTCCATAAATGACAACCCTCTACCATAAATCAAGCATCAAAGACCATCAAATGAGTGTTAATTTCCAACAATCTCCTCCTTTGGCATTGATGGCAACACCTATGAAAAATGTCTAGGTGTTGAAACCTGTACATGGATGAAAGAATAAAAGAATTTTGAGACTTCCCCTTAGATCAACAATCCAAAAATATACATTACACCAAACTATACACTCCATACATACAATCATCCTATACATTTTTCACCTCATCTCTCCCCCTTTGACAATAATGCCAAAGATAGGGTGTGCATCAAAATTGTCTGTACATATATACACATTCACCAGATGATAAAATCTATGTATGTTTCAGTTTATCTGCATATGCCATCTTAAGGAACCCAAGATATGTGTTCCATCATGCTCGCAACTTCTCAAAAATTGAAACAAAACCATTCAAAACATAAGCATGAAATTTTATAGCCACAATATCAGTAGGAGTCTCCTGAGACATGTTTTGAATGCAGTCCATCTTATGATACACTAAGGTGTCCAATTGGGGACCAATTAGGTTTCGGAGTTCACCTGTCCAAATGATCATCCTCTCCTTCTCCTTATCAAAATTCCTAATCTGCTCCATAATATTCAAAATTTATCCTTCAATATTGTCGGTTAAGTTAGCTGTAGGATCATAAGCCTGATAAATTTGAGCTAACTGTCCTCTACCATTATCTATCTTCTTGTCTATCTCAGTAGTTAAATTGGTCAAAATTAGACAAGACTTATAAATTTTACCGCCTTTTGCTAATGCCTCATCAATTACTTTTAACTCCTTATCTAGCTAGGCCTTATCATTACTAATCATTTGCAAAAAAAATTGAACTTTAGCATCTTTAAATTTCTCCATAGCTTGTCGGGTTGATTCCTTGGTCAACAAATCAAACTGGGTGAATATATGATCTATTAAGTTCTTAAGCTTATCAGATGAATTGGTGTTTGCATCAAGTTGCGGTTCAGGTACCACCTATTCCAAAATTTTAATTAATTTTTCAACGAGTCTCTTCTCTTCAGATTCTGTCTATGCTAACTCCTGACTAGCTTGTGCTTGGAGAGCAGCAGCAACAATCATCCTCTTTGTTAGAGACATCTGATTGAATGGTTTATCAAAACTGATATTGAACTACCAAAAACTCCCTTGGCTTTTGATTTTAGTTGTGTCAATTTCCACAAGGATCGGAGTCTCCATTGCCTTACCCTTTCCTTTATTTGGTTCTTCCTATTTCTCCTCTTCCTTCTTCTTAGATTTGACATATCTAAATTTGCCTTCATTAGGTGCCTCTTGTGCATCGGTGTCACCACTTGGTGCACCATCCTCTACCTCTATTGATTCATCATTTTCTTTAGCAGGCTCAACCTCAATAGAATCCAAAATTTGCTGCTCTACAACATCCTAAGTATCCTCTTCCTTATTTACATCATTAACTAGAGGATGTTCTAATTGAGTGGCTTCATCTTGTGAGACAGTTTCTACAAGTTGGTTCTTAGTTGAAACTTCTTCCAGATTTCGCTAGTTTCTCTCCTTATTTCTCCAACTTGGCCAACCATCAGACTATTTAATCTATGCTTGCTCTCGAATTCCTTTTTATTGGTCATCCAGGTGATGACTTGTTCAAGTGGGACCCTCCTCTCTATTGGTATCCACCACTTTGGATGTGACAGTAAACGTGTCACATACTAAACCCCATGTTTCTATAGCGCAAAATCTCTCCAATGAGACACTTTGGGTCATGGCAAAATGCCATGTTATATCGAACTCCAAACAGGTGTCGACAGACACACCATGGGTTACACCAAAGAGAGTTCATGTCGGTAAGGCAACAAACAAGTTACACTGAAGGAATAACATTATCAAAAAGACATTGTCAGGGTCGTACTGAAGAAGGACCACGTCATTATATCTACACAATTCTGCATGGGAAGGAAATCATCTTGTCAAAAGGTCAAGTCTACCCAAAAAAAAAGAACCATGTCACCATGACTTGTTTCCCATCACACCGAAGAGAACATATCGGTGTAACATAAGAGGGTAGCCAAAGACAAAATAAGTCTTGCCAAAAGGCAAGGTCATGGTGAAAAGACCTTTTCCGCCACAATACCTCGAGCCTCACAAGAACAGATTACCGCTAGGGTGGATCAATGAGCACTTGCCAATTGCATATCCGCAAACAATGAGACAACATGGGCTCGGTTGTTGGAGGTCGGTTGAAACTTGACCTGAAAACAAAAATACTTCTTCTACCCTTCTAGTTGCATGCAATAGGTCAATAAGCCATTCCACCACGGGACCTTCACAACTGGAAGAACCAATCCACACTCGCCACATGGACACTTGGCAGTCATATGCATGAAGTGGGCCAAAGACCAAGAGAAAACACTGCCAAAATGTATTTCAACCAGACACAGAGATGTCGCACCGAAAAAGGAAGGTCATCAGCATAACATGTGAAGGCTGATAGGAAGTTGAAGTAGTCTTAGTGATAGATGATGTTTCACCAAAAATTGCCATTCACATGGATTTAAAACATTTCATAGCCAACAACACATGTGCAGTTAACACGACATGTTATGCACAATTGTGACTAATACTCCCTATAGTTGTATAGTGCCTAACATGGCATGTTATCTTTTAGAGGGGATTCTGAGTGTTAAAAATTAAAATTTTGAAGTTGGGGCTTCAAAATTTGACATTTTTTTTGAAGTCCCAACATAGCCCTTGTTGTAATTGTCTTTTGAGCAGCAAGCTCTAGGCAGTGTGCCTAAATGCATGTGCATTCCCCATTGTAATATTTTATATACTTCTAGTAGGGTTTCATCTTGTTGTGGGTAGGTTCCCACCATGGTTTTTCCATTAACCAAGTTTTCCACGTCAAAAATATTGGTGTTATGCATATTATTGATGTGGTGTTGATTTATGCTTTCATTGTTGATAATCAGATCTAAAGTTGAGTTTAAGTTAAGTAAAGTTTTGTGAAAACTGATTTACACCCCCCCCCCCCCTCTCATTTTTCTACCTTGTTACCAACAATTGGTATCAGAGCTAGATCCTTCAAAAGAAGCTTGATCGCTTGAGGTGATTTGGGATGGCAACCTACACTTATAAGAAAGATAGCCTAAGATTTAATGCAATGAACTAATCTTTGTGGAAGAACTGGATGGATTTTCACTTAAGATGCATTGATGAAGACTATTGGAAGATTACAAAGAATGTGTATATTGTTCCTCATAATGGTCCTTCATCTTTGTATGAGATTAAAGAAGATGAATTCAATATTAGGGTGAAGGAAGCTTTGTTGAGTGCCTTGACTAACTCTGAGATGACTAATATGATGGATCTGCAGATTGCTCATGAGATCTGGAAGAAGCTAGAGACTTTTTATGAAGGTGACAGTCATGTGAAAGTTGCTAAGTTGTAGAGCCTTAAGGGAAAGTATGAGATGTTGTAGATGGGAGAAGATGAGAACATTACATCCTTTATGCAGAAAATGAATGAGCTCATCCTAAATATCATATGTGTTGGTGGAGTGTTAGATTAATCAGATATTGTAGCTAAGGTGTTGAGATCCTTGCCTTCTGCTTAAAAACACAAAGTTGCTGCTATAGAAGAGATCAGAACTGTGGCTGATGTGAATGGAGATATGATGGTTGGTAAGCTCATTGCCTTTGAGTTGAGATAATTTGGTGACTCCCTTTCTAAGTTTGAATCTGCATTCAAAGCTACTATTTCCAGGAGCAAAGATATGATCCAGGAGAAAGTTCTACAAAATTGTCTAGATATAAAAAGGAGATGAGAGAACTTGAAGAAGAAGAAAAAGAACTTGAGGATCTTGAAGTGCTTATTTATAGAAGACTGCCTAAAGGTGTAGGTAAGTATGACTTAGGTAAATTGCCTCTTAAATGTTTTTCATGTAACAAGATAGGACATTGTGCCTCAAGGTGTCCGGAAAGAGTTTCTAAGAAGCCTTTTAAACCATATAAGCCTAAATATCAGAAGAAGTGTTACTATGTTGTTGATGAAGATGCAACAGATGATGAGTCTAATAAGGAAAATTCAGTTGATGAATGGGTGTTCATTGCTATCAAGGAAGATGATCCGGTTACTATTGATTCTACTAGCTACATTAATCAGGAGAAATCTTTGGTTGCTAAAATTGAAGAGAAAGATGAATGGGTTATTGACAGTGGCTTCTCTCATCATATGATAGGTGATAAGAGTAAATTTGTGAGTATGGAAAAGTATGATGGTGGTGTAGTAATATTTGGTGATGATAAAGCTGGTATAATCCATGATAGAGGTTCTATTTCTCTTGATCGTAAGCATAATACTGATGATGTCTTATATGTTGAAGTTTTAAAGCATAATATTTTGAGTATTGGACAGATGATTGATGAGGGATATGATCTGCAATTCAAGAATGGCAAGTGTAAAATCCTAAGTGGCTCCCAAATTGAGATTGCATCAAGGACAAAGACTAAAGGTAATATCTTTCACTTTAATGCTGGTGGTAAAACTTGTTTGATTGCTCAGGTTCATGAAAGTTGGTTATGGCATAGGAGGATGTGTCATGTAAATTTTGATTGCATGGTTAAGATAAGTTCCACTCAAGTAGTGAGATATCTTCCTAAGTTGGTAAATCCTACTAATCTGGTATGTAAGGAATGTTGGTTAGGGAAGCAGACAAGAGTTACTTTCAAAAGAAAATAGTCTAATTCTAATGGATTATTCGATCTTGTGCATACATTTTTGTGTGGTCCTTCTAGAGTGAGAAGTTTGCAGAAAGATAGGGATTTCATGTTGTTGATTGATGACTATTCAAGGATGATGTGGGTTACTTTCTTAAGGGAGAAATCTGAAGCATTGGAGAAGTTCAATATTTTCAAAGCTATGGTTGAGAATAAGACTAGACTGAAGCTGAAATGTCTGAGATCTGACAAAGGTGGTGAATTCACTTTCGGTGAGTTTAATGCATTTTGTGAAGAACATGGGGTAAAGAGACAGTTATCTACACCTAGAACTCCTCAGTAGAATGGTATTGTGAAAAGAAAGAACACGGTGATTCAAGAAGCTGCTAGGACTATGATGATTGAAGGAAATGTTTTGCATATCTATTGGAGAGAAATTGTGAGTAATATTGTATATACTCTTAACAGAGTGCATATAAAAGGTAATACTGGTAAGACTCCTTATGAGTTATGGTTTGGTCAAGCTTCTATTGTTAGATATTTCAAAAAAATTGGAAGTAAATTCTATATCAGAAGAGATAAAGATCTAGGAAAATTTGATGCTGATGTGATGAAGGAATTTTTCTTGGTTATTCTACTAAGAGTAAAACCTATCGATGTTATAATAAAATATTGAGAAAGATAGTTGAGAGTACTAATGTGAAGGTTGATGAAAGCAATATGAGAAAAATCATAACTTGTAGATATGATTCAGATGATCAAGATGTCATCTCAGATAAAGGAAAGCAAGTGTAGACCCAAAATCAATATCAGATTGATCTAGAAAAGCCTGTGAATGAAGGAGAAGGTACAAGTGCTAGTGCAGAAGACAAAGTTCAAGAGTCCGACAATCAGGAAAATCCTATGACTCCCAAGTATGTAAGACTAAATTATTCAGAAAATCAGATCATGGGTGATAAGAATAAAGGTGTGATGACTAGAAGAATAATTGTTGAGGAGTATTGCTTAATTTCTAAATTTGAACCCAAAGATGTTGATGAACCTTGAAAAGATGAAAAATTGGGTTAAAGCAATGGAATAAGAGTTGAATCAGATTGGAAAGAACAATACATGGATTCTTGTTCCCAGACCTAAGGATAAAAATATAATTGGAACTAAATGGGTCTTTCAAAATAAATTGAATGAGCAAGGTGAAGTTGTTAGAAATAAAGCTAGACTTGTTTGTAAAGGTTATTCTCAGATGGAAGGAATTGATTTTGAGGGGAATTTTGCTTGAGTAGGTAGAATTGAAGTTGTTAGATTATTTATTTCTTATGATGCTTACAAAGATTTTAAATTATATCAGATGGATGTCAATTCAACCTTTCTTAATGGTGAGTTGGAAGAAGAAGTCTACATTGAGAAACCAAATGGATTTTAGTTGGGAGATCAGAAAGATATGGTATGCAAAATGAAGAAAGCACTGTATGGACCGAAGTAAGACCCTAGAGCTTGGTATGCCAGATTGGATAAGTATTTGATGAAGCTTGAATTCAATAAAGGTACTGCTAATAGTAATTTGTATTTTGAGATTGATCATGATAATATTTTGATCGTCAAGGTATTTTTTGATGACATTATTTTTAGTGGAGATTATAGTTTGTGCAAGAAATTTATTGACGATATGCATAATGAATTTGAAATGTCTATGATCGGTGAAATGAGATTCTTCTTGGGATTGCAAATTACACAGTCAGGTAAAGGTATTTCATATCTCAATCTAAGTATGTGAAGGAATTGTTGAAGAAATTTGGATTAGATGATGCTAAGCTAGTAGGAACTCCTATGGTGATTGCATGTAAGTTGACAAAGGATGATGACTCTCCAAAAGCAAATCAGACTAGATACAGATATATGATTGGTGGACTGCTCTATTTGACTTGGACTAGACCAGATATTATGAATATTGTTTGTCTTGTTGATAGATTTCAAGCTGATCATAGAGAATCTCATGTTGTTGTTGTGAAAAGAATTTTCAGATATTTGAAAGGAATTGTTGATTTTGGTTTGTGGTATCCTAAAGATGATTAATTTACTTTTAAGTGATTTTATAGATGTTGATTGGGCAGGTGACATTGATGATCGAAAGAGTACTAGTGGTGGTGCATTTTTCTTGGGGAAGAGATTGGTTGCATGGATGAGTAAGAAGCAAAATGTTATTTCTTTATATATTGTAGAGGTTGAATACATTGTTGTTGCTAGCAATTGTATACAAACAATATGGATGAAGTGAATGTTAAAGGATATTAGAGTTGTTTATGATGTGTGTACTGCTATATAATGTGATAATTCTAGTGCTATCAATATTTCTAAGAATCTGGTGCTGCATTCCAAGACTAAGCATATATCAATAAAGTTTCATTTATTGAGAGAGAAGGTGAATGAGAAGGAAGTCAAACTAGAGTATGTGTCTACAAAGGAACAAATTGTTAGAATCAGGGATCACTGAGAGGGAGAGTGAATCAGTGATCTACCGGAAAACAAATCCACAAACTTATTCTTTATCCATCGGTAAGCAATGCATAACAAAAAGGAACATAAACATGCAACAAAGAATCTACAAATCCATAACACCAGAATTTTTACATGGAAACCTAGAAAGGGAAAAACCATGGTGGCGCTAGAACCCACAATATTCATATACTATGGCCAGGAGTACATAAATATTACATAGATGGGGAATGCACTTGCATTCAAGCTCACTTCCTAGAGCTCACTGCTCAATTACAATTGCCCGGAAGGCTACAACCTTCAGATAAGTCTCATTGACTTAAAATTTGATTACAATGAGGAAATACAATGAAATGAACTCTCAAGTAGCATCTGACAATGCAAGAATGAGTTTTGATCAAGCACTGAATCTCTGACTATCTTTGCTCTACTGAATACTTTGTTTCTATCTCATTCAACTACCGGATTGTCTGAAAGAAATGTGTGCACATGAAACTGCACTCAATCTCACCAAAATAGATCCACACCATTATTACCACCAAAAACAATCACCAATTTGATCTTATATATATGATCTTAACACAAAAGCAATCTCCTTCAATTCGGCTTCAAGAAGTGTAACATGTAGCTCCAAGTCGGCTTCAATCTCAAACAAACCATAGCATTGGACTGAAATATTATAATCACATAATTCCTAAGGATCTTCCCATTCATCGAGATCACAAAAACAATCACCAAAAATATGACAATTATCATAAATTATTCCAGACCAAAACATTACCGAGATACATTGTTTTACCAATTAACTACCCACTGGTTAACTCTAGCTTCTGGATAAGATGAATCACGACCACCGGATTGAGTCACCAAGAAGAGTTTCCATAAATGACAACCCTCTACCATAAATCAAGCATCAAAGACCATCAAATGAGTGTTAATTTCCAACAATCTCCTCCTTTGGCATTGATGGCAACACCTATGAAAAATGTCTAGGTGTTGAAACCTGTACATGGATGAAAGAATAAAAGAATTTTGAGACTTCCCCTTAGATCAACAATCCAAAAATATACATTACACCAAACTATACACTCCATACATACAATCATCCTATACATTTTTCACCTCATCTCTCCCCCTTTGACAATAATGCCAAAGATAGGGTGTGCATCAAAATTGTCTGTACATATATACACATTCACCAGATGATAAAATCTATGTATGTTTCAGTTTATCTGCATATGCCATCTTAAGGAACCCAAGATATGTGTTCCATCATGCTCGCAACTTCTCAAAAATTGAAACAAAACCATTCAAAACATAAGCATGAAATTTTATAGCCACAATATCAGTAGGAGTCTCCTGAGACATGTTTTGAATGCAGTCCATCTTATGATACACTAAGGTGTCCAATTGGGGACCAATTAGGTTTCGGAGTTCACCTGTCCAAATGATCATCCTCTCCTTCTCCTTATCAAAATTCCTAATCTGCTCCATAATATTCAAAATTTATCCTTCAATATTGTCGGTTAAGTTAGCTGTAGGATCATAAGCCTGATAAATTTGAGCTAACTGTCCTCTACCATTATCTATCTTCTTGTCTATCTCAGTAGTTAAATTGGTCAAAATTAGACAAGACTTATAAATTTTACCGCCTTTTGCTAATGCCTCATCAATTACTTTTAACTCCTTATCTAGCTAGGCCTTATCATTACTAATCATTTGCAAAAAAAATTGAACTTTAGCATCTTTAAATTTCTCCATAGCTTGTCGGGTTGATTCCTTGGTCAACAAATCAAACTGGGTGAATATATGATCTATTAAGTTCTTAAGCTTATCAGATGAATTGGTGTTTGCATCAAGTTGCGGTTCAGGTACCACCTATTCCAAAATTTTAATTAATTTTTCAACGAGTCTCTTCTCTTCAGATTCTGTCTATGCTAACTCCTGACTAGCTTGTGCTTGGAGAGCAGCAGCAACAATCATCCTCTTTGTTAGAGACATCTGATTGAATGGTTTATCAAAACTGATATTGAACTACCAAAAACTCCCTTGGCTTTTGATTTTAGTTGTGTCAATTTCCACAAGGATCGGAGTCTCCATTGCCTTACCCTTTCCTTTATTTGGTTCTTCCTATTTCTCCTCTTCCTTCTTCTTAGATTTGACATATCTAAATTTGCCTTCATTAGGTGCCTCTTGTGCATCGGTGTCACCACTTGGTGCACCATCCTCTACCTCTATTGATTCATCATTTTCTTTAGCAGGCTCAACCTCAATAGAATCCAAAATTTGCTGCTCTACAACATCCTAAGTATCCTCTTCCTTATTTACATCATTAACTAGAGGATGTTCTAATTGAGTGGCTTCATCTTGTGAGACAGTTTCTACAAGTTGGTTCTTAGTTGAAACTTCTTCCAGATTTCGCTAGTTTCTCTCCTTATTTCTCCAACTTGGCCAACCATCAGACTATTTAATCTATGCTTGCTCTCGAATTCCTTTTTATTAGCCAATAAAATCAATCTATCAATTTCCTCTATAGTGATCCCGATGCACTAATTAACCAGTTCACTCTCTTTTATTTCTCTATCCATTTGGATAGTAGATTTTCTCCTAGCATCAATTAAACTGTACAAATATTTGGGAAGATATTTTTCTAATTCAATCAATGCTTTACTAAATACATCCATGTACAAATTACTTCCTCAATCTCCCTTTGATCCTTAACATCCATATTCTCATAATATACAAAGATGTTCTTCAAATTTCTATCTTTAATAATTTCATCAATCAACTCTTGAATAGACAAAGGAGGAACAATATGATACTTTGTTTTAGAAGTCTTCATCTTACCAGATTCTATAGCTTCATCCAAGTCAGATTTTGTCTTCTTTCCTCTCTTGGGCTTGCCTACCGGTACAAGATCAGACCTTGCCTTCTTCTCATTCTGCCCTTTCTTCTCACTAGCGAATTGGGGTTTCCATATCACTCTAGCAAACTCTCCTTTCTTTGGTGCCTTAGGAATGTCTGTATCAGATTCAGTCTCAAATTGCACTAGAGAAACTGCTACATATTCCCTTTGAGGTTTATGCTTCTTCCTCAGAACAGCTTTACCCTTAGCAGATGCACCAGAGGGTTATACTTCAGAAGGAGGTGTCTTCACCAAAGCGAGAGAAGGTCATGTCACCTTTACCTTAACTGGAGCAGGTGTATTCTTTTATTTCTTCGCTTTCTTAACTGCATCCCTCATAGCTCTAGAAGCTCTAACTCTCTCCTGGGGATGACCTTCTTCGATAAGAATGTCCTCCACAATCTTTGCAACTTTTCTCTTTCTTGCTGGTTCGGTGAAGTTAGTGTGTAAATCCATAGATTTATCCTTGCACGTTCTAAACCTTTCTTCTTTGGTGTCTACTAGAGCTTTTAACAAATATTGTGTGTAGGCATCCAAAGTGGCTTCATCAACCTCATATCCCATAGGCATTATCCATACCGTTCAAGGCTGAACCGCTTCCATAAGACATTCATCTTTGTTCACCATAAAGCAGATTGTTCTTTCATATTTATTTACAATTTCTTTGGGGATTCTAACTCTTTGTTTCATTTTGTCCTGAAAGATTTTGAAAAAAACCCACAAAGCAGCATTCTGATTATCCTTGTTGCCAAGTCTGCCAAGCCCCCACTTTATCTTTTGAGCCACCAATCTGTTAAAAGCCCATTATACTCTGCCAGTTCTAGGGATTTAATTCATGAAGTAAAACACCAAATAGATAACCAAAGAACCAAATTTCAAGACATGCTTTTATCCTGTTTAATTTTCTTTGGATTTATCAACAACTCTTCCAATAGCACACTACACAAGTCATAATGAGC
Organism: Cryptomeria japonica; assembly: GCF_030272615.1. Taxonomy (NCBI): domain Eukaryota; kingdom Viridiplantae; phylum Streptophyta; class Pinopsida; order Cupressales; family Cupressaceae; genus Cryptomeria; species Cryptomeria japonica. Next base: position 394,026,919 of record NC_081407.1, on the reverse strand, counting down.
ACCTTCTTTGACCATTTTGTAGGTTACATGAATAATACTGCCAGATAAAGAATTTAGTCTATTAGACTAGTATACCTTGTAGCCAATTACCATTGTAGAAAATTTGACATCATCATCCTTGATTGTGCTAATCTTCATTGATCGCCCATCAAATTCCACATTGGGTAATTTGTTCACTGTAGGGTTTGTGACCTTGCATAACCCTGGCTTGTCACCGGTTTGATTCAAACAAGTTACCGCCATAATCGTATCAACATAGTTCTTGTATGGTTGGTCAAGCCAAATAAATTCAGCATCGATCCTGCTCAGTACATACCTCACCCATTCCTAATCATCAAATGTCAAAAAGTTTACAAATTGAGTGAAACCCTTTCTCTGCAACTACGTAAATTCTAGCTTACAGTTGTCGATTTCATCCATGATGTTGTTAGTATAAAGATCCAAAATATCCTCAGAGATGGTTTCCTTAATCTCACAGTGAATGTAGGCTCGAACATCATCAACGTACAAAACTTCGTGCGAAATAAAAGAGAAAGCTCCAACCGGATCGACTTTCATAAATTTCTAGGAGTGTTTTTTGAACATAGGATGGGTCCTATCCTCATCTTCCATCGCTACCCCCTTTGGTCCTACAACCAAAGGGGTAGTGATGGAAGATGAGGATGCCATTTCAAATTCTCAAAAAATTAGACTTAGAAAATGCTCTTCGAAAAATACCTCAACCGACTAACGGATGCCCTAGATCACTCGTCGAATCACTTTTGCTCTCTGATCACCTGAAAACCTTGATTGCCTTTCTCTTCAACTTGAAAACACTATTCGCAAAGTGAAGAATGATTTTTTGTATTTTCCCTTTTAACTTTGCAAACCCTAATTTTACTTTGAAATAAATGCGCCTCAAATATCCAACCAAATTCCATGTTCAGCTACCGGATGTCAGAATCAGCCATCTGAATCCCGAATATCAATTGAAACTCAATTGCAACTATCTGTAATCCATCAACTACAAATATCATCAAGGGGAACTACAAGATTTGCATCAATTTGCCTCCCCCTAAGGCCAAAATCCCTAGTTACCGGATGAAGGTTCTACACCATATTTAGGTATAGATCCATTATCGGCCTTAGATTCATCCTTCTTTACCCACATCTTCTTATGTTTATCTCTGATCTCATCTACTTTTGCTTTTCCTCTCTCATCTAATTTGTTCTTGTCTACCGGAGCACTATTTTTGCTTCTGTAGTACTTTGCAAAGTGATTGGTTTTGTTTCATGCTCGACAAACAACATTATACTTCATAGGTATGAAGTTCATCTGATTTGGTCTTGTCCTGCACTGATTAGAGATATGTCTTAAAATTCCACAAGCATAACATCTCTTGTTTTGAAGGTTATTTATTACTCCTCTACACATATTTGACTTATGTCCAAAGTTATTTCATATGAAACACTGACTGGTAAATGTAGGAACATTATTCATGTTGCCCATCATATTGTTATTGTTCATGATTCCATTATTCATCCTACTTTTGCACTGACTCGCCATATGACCAAAATTGCAAGTAAAACATCTACCATTGAATTTATGAGCATTATATTGTCTTACCAAAGGATTCTTTCTCTTCTTCTAATCAGGTTTTGCCTTGCCTTGTCCAGATCTGGAGGATTCACCTTTCTCAAATCCTAGACCTCGCATATCCTTTCCATGTCTCTAACTTTCTGGCATCTCATCAAGTCTTGTTGAACTAACTTTGAATTTATCTTTGTATTCATTGGTAGCAGCACTTTCATCCCTCAAGGTAGCAATCTATCTTTCAATTTCTTGACCATTATTCCTTGATTGTGTCAACTCAAGCTTCAACTAATCATTCTCATAGCTAAGCCTAAAGCATTCATCAGCTCTTTCCTTCAGTGACTATGCCAGATTCTCTTCATTCTTCTTCTGGTCCTCAATTTCCTTAGTCAGTCTCATCATAATGGATTGCATCTCATTCTTCAAAGCAGCATTCTCTCTCAAGCTTGTCAGCCTCATCAACTTTGTCCTGGAATTCCATGATCTGATCTTCTTTCTCCTTCAACTTGTCCATTAATTCCTTCCTCTTTTCTCTAAAAATGCTTGCTTGATCCTTTAACTCACTAATTAATTCATCAGTAGCATTCAATTTTTTCATCAAAGTACAGATCTCATTTCTAGCTGCATCAAGATCCTCAAGTGCCACATTGAGTTGTCTTTGAAAACCAGAATCCATAGAATCAATCTCCCATATCTTCCTCAAGCGGTTAAGCTTCCTCAGAGGAACTTGGCTTTGATACCAATTTTTAGAATTGGGGATCATTGAGGGGGTGGGGGGGGTGAATCAGTGATCTACCGGAAAATAAATCCACAAACTTATTCTTTATACATCGGTAAGAAATGCATAATAGAAAAGAACATAAACATGCAACAAAGAATCCACAACACCAAAAAATTTACGTGGAAACCCAGAAAGGGAAAAACCACAGTGGGGATGGAACCCACAATATTCATATACTATGGCCAGGAGTACATAAATTTTGCATAGATAGGGAATGCACTTGCATTCAGGCTCACTGCTCAATTATAATTGTCCGGAAGGCTACAACCTTCAAGGAAGTCTCACTGACTTACAATTTGATTACAATGAGGAAATACAATGAAATGAACTCTCAAGTAGCATTTGACAATGCAAGAATGAGTTTCGGTTAAGCACTGAATCTCTGATTGTCTTCGCTCTGTTGAATACTCTATTTTTGTCTCAGTCAGCTATCGGATTATTTGAAAGCAAAGTGTGCACGTGAAACTGCACTCAATCACACCAAAATAGATCACCACACCATTATTACTACCAAAAACAATTTCTAGTTCAATCTTATATATTCGGTCTTAGCACAAAACCAATCTCCTTCAAGTTGGCTTCAAGAAGTGTAACATGTAGCTCCAAGTCGGCTTCAATATCAAACAAAATATAGCACCAAACCAAAAGAATATAATCACACACTTCCTAAGGATCTTCCCATTCATTGAGATCACAAAAACAATCACCAAAAACACTACAATCATCGAAAATTAGTTAGAACCAAAATATTACTGAGATACCCTGTTTTACCGGTTAACTGCCTACCGGTTAACTCTAGCTTCCAAATAAGATGAATCACGACTGTTGGATCGAGTCTCCAAGAAGAGTTGCCATCAATGACAACCCTAGACCATAAATCAAGCATTGAAGATCACCGGATGAGTGTCAATTGCCAACACAAATTGCAAATATCTTCACAAAGCCTTTGTCGAAGGATGCTTTTGAGTATCTTAGGGGGAAGCTAGGAGTAATTTCTCTTCCAGATAAGAACTAAGATGCATAGATTTATATCAGTCCGATGGATTTTATAGAGATATCTTATGATTCAGATTGATGTGTGGTGGTTTTTACTCAGGGGGAGTAGTCAGTGGTTCAAATAATTCAGATTTCTTTGCTTTAATGTTCAGATTGGTGATTTGTGATGTGCTTTTTACATTGATGTCAAAGGGGGAGAGAGAGCTAAGTGAAAAACCTTGTTGAGTTGTGTGCATGATCTTAGGGGGAGTTGATTATTTTCTTTCTTTTCATTGATTATTTTTCACATCATATGTTTCCATCAATGCCAAAGGGGGAGATTGTTGGATATAGATGAGAAGTTTGCTGGACCATTGTTTTGTCATTGATGTCAAAATATTCCTCTATGTGTTTCAAAGTTGCAGTCAGATTAAGTAAGTTGGTTTGGCCAATGTGTTTCAGATGAGTTGTTGCAGATTAAAGGGTTATGAGATAAGTATCTCTAGTTGATTTGGGAAAAGTTTATGTGGTTTGCATGATGATTTGATCGAGTTACATGATCTGGTATTGTGATTGGTTGTTCAGTTGTTTATGTTGTTCAGTGTTCTAGATTTTGCTATGCATTACTCTGGGATTGCAATGTCTTTGTTTGCGGAATTGGCAGAGTGTTTGAGATATTCTAGAGTGTCCTCAATTCAGATGGTTCATTATTTGGATGTTTGTAAGCATATCTTTCAGTTTGTTAGTCAGTTAAGTTAGTGTTCTTGAAGTTCATTATAATAATGATAAATATTCTAGTAAGTGGTGATGCTATGGATGTTGTTGCGATAATTCACGATGCTTGTGGATGTTTTTAGATCATTTTCTATTTGTGTTGGTAGTCTTTGTTGATCGTTGTGCATGTTGATGATGTTTTTATTGGTCCAACGGTGTTCTTCGTGATAGGTGACATTCATGATGATTGTGGCATGTTGCAGAAGTTTGAGGCATAATTTTTTGAGGAGTTTCATGTTTAGCGGTGGTGATTTGGGTCCATACTATGTCTTAGTCAACATTTTTTTGGTCTGCATGTTTCATTGTAGTGTGTGTGATCATATTTTATAATTTGTATTGTGGGTTGAGTCGACCTTGACATATAGGTTGATGATTTGTATAAAATGATGTAATTTCATATTGCAATTGTATGTGTGAAATCTATGATTGTGTGAAAAGTGTGAATAAAGCTTCGATCTTTTGGTAGCAGAAGAGAAGTGCAAAAGAAGTGTAGCGGAGCAGTATATGAGCTTAACCGGAACTGTAACCAAGAATTAAGAGATGTTATTCTATCAGTTCATGATCTTCTAGATGCAATCCAAATCTTTTTGTAAGATAGTGAGTCTTCCCTAGGGTTGTATCCCTTGTTGTAATTGTGTTATGAGCAGTGAGCTCTAGGAAGTGTACTTAAATGCATGTGCATTCCCCATTGTAATATTTCATATCTCTAGGTAGTGTGTCTGAATGCATGTGCATTCCCCATTGTAATATTTCTTATACTTCTAGCAGGGTATCATCTTATTATGGGTAGGTTCCCACTGTGGTTTTTCCCTTAACCAGGTTTTCCACATCAAAAAACTTGGTGTTATGTGTGTTATTAATGTGGTGTTGATTTATGTTTTCATTATTGATAATTAGATTTGAAGTTGAGTTTAAGTTATTTTTTTGTGAAAACTGATTCACCCCCCTCCTCAATTTTATACCTTGTTGCCAACAAGATTAACAACAACCCAAGTGCTATTAGACCTTTTCATTCATTGATGTGTCCTTAGATTCTTGATTGGATATTTGCTCAAAGATTTGACAACATAACAATATGTAATCTCTAAATTTTCTCAAGATTTCTTAATGGTAGCATGAGTGCTAAAAAAATTAAGTGTTGCATTCGTCCATCATTGTTGTGAGAATGAGGGATTGCTTTTGGTTAAGTGTAGGATTTTTGGAATGGAGGGCTAGGATCAAAAGTTGAGATCCAAGGGGGGAGATGACTTTAAGGTCCTCACACTCAATGCGAGGTTGAAAAGTGTCAACTTGAGAGATGATGAGAGGACTAGGTATTTGGGGGAAGAGTGTAAGGAAGATATGCCATAAGGCATTTCTTGTCCTCACAATCCAATGTACTTGGGAGAGGGTAATAAAGGAACTCTTTATTCCTTGGGGAGGATAAAGGTGTAAGGAATGGTACTCAACATTTTAGGCTAAGGTGGACATGGGTTGAATTTGGGGAGATAATCCTTGTGATTAGGAATGTGCCTATGATTAAGGGGGGTGATTATGAAAATAATCATGGATTAGGAGGCAAGTGGAAAATGTAGGAGGATGTGATGGGTGGAGAGAGAATGAGTGGAGGGAATTAAAAACTCTATTTAATTCCAAGTGGAAAGAGGAAGGATTAAATTAAATACATAAGGAAGTTTATTTAATTCAATGGAAGTATGAATTAAATTAATTCATCTTGGAAGAAAAGGGGAAGAGTAATATTCTAATTAAATAGATAGAAAATTTATTTAATCAAGCTAGATGAAAAGGTTAGCTAGTCAAATTAATTAAATTAATTCGGCTAAGGTTATAGAGGAAAATGGGATGTAATTAAAAAAAAAGAATAGTTAATTAGAGATTAGGCTTGGGATAGGAGGGAATTATAAGAATTAATTTGATTAAATAATGATGATCAAATTCAGGTGTCTACATTTTGCCCCTCTTCAAGGTGATGTTTAAATAACATCATTTAAAAGAAAATATAAAATACTATTGATAAGAAGACATGCCCCAGATAGTGGGAACATTAGGTGAGATTAGATGGGATGGATGCCCCCTCGAGAGGATGAACGGGAAGAGAGAAAAGGGGCTTGGGTGGCATCTCAAAAGAAAAAGGGGCCAAAATGATAAAAAAAGAGGGGGGAAATAAAAGGTGTTGAAGGAGGTAAGTGGAAGAGATAGGAAGCAAGAAGAGGAAAAAAGAAGTGAAGCACAAATGGGACAGAAAATGAAGATCAAAGGAGGAAACATAGAGAAAATTAGGGTTATGGGGGACCCTATATAAGGAAAAATTCAAAAAATTGTCCTCATTTGCACCCTTAATTAAGAAAATTAAAGTGGATTAGAGTGAAAAAAGAGCAAGAGAAAAAATGACTGCATCAAGATGACCGAGGCACCAAGCGAATGTTGTGAGGAGTGTGGCAAAATGGCAATAGACAGAACCCAAGATATGCATGATCATAACTTCCTTATGCTTTAATTTTTATGAGTTAAATGCTTAGAATAGGGGAAAATTTGGTGAATCTATCAGATCATGTCTGGTGGAGTTGTGCACGGATCAATAGATGCACAAATCCATTAATCCTACAATAGGTAGAGGGATGGGGAGATAGGTGGGTTCAACCTGACATTGTATATTTTTTGGACATTTTTATGGACATTTATTCATGAGAGATATTGATGATGGCCTCTATGTCATGGTATTATGATGTTATTGATATTGATGTGTATACGTTGATGATTATACATGATTATATTGACAATTTGTGATGTAGGATGATTATGCACATGGGAGGGTGATTGTATGTTATGCATATATGATTTGATGTTATGGCTATGTGATGTGATGTTTATGTGACTGAACCATGTGATGCAAGATGATATATGATATGATTGTGATCTTATATGAGGTTATGGATTATGTATGCTACATCTTTTTTTATGGACAGTATGCATATGTAATGTTATGAGACATACGATTTGATGTTATGTACATATGAGATGCACGTGATGCAATTATGTATGTGATGATCTTTCTAATGAGTATGTATGGATATGAATCTAGTTATGTTTATGCTTTTAATGATTTAAAATGCAAATATATAAATGCACATAGTAAATAACATGGCAACTAAAATGCAAACTAATGCAATGATCCTAAGAAATACGGCTCATAAATGATAAAGAATGAAAGGAAATATGAATGCAAAATAATAATGGAAATGGTAATGTGATTTAAACCTAATAAGTAAATCTCATAAATGATAATGGATGAAATGGAAAATGAATGCAAACTAATTATGAAAATAGAAATACGATGAACCGAAGAACTAAGGCTCATAAATGATAATGAATAAAATGGAAAATGAATGTAAACTAATAATTAAAATGGAAAATCACATGAACCTAAGTAGTAAGCTCATAAATGATAATGAATGAAATGGAAAATGAATGCAAACTAATAAGGAAAATGGAAACAAGGTCAATTGAAGAACTAAGGATAATGATAATGAATGAAATAGAAAATGAATGCAAACTAATCAAATGGACATGTAATGAACCCAAGAAATAAGACTCATAAATTATAATGAATGAAATGGAAAATGAGCTCAACAAGCCACCCGCAATCGGATCTAGACTAGGAGCCACATATGCACATTCCTAATCAACAAGGACTGGGGATAAGAAAAGGGGAAGCGAATGAGGAAAAGATGGAAATGAAGTGGAATGGGTGGGGAATTTCAAACAATCTTGAGCAGGAGAAACATTAAAAGGAGCTACCATGTAGCGAGTACTTATTTTGATTTAACATTGTCGATGAGGCACCAAGATATGAGGAACCAAGGTGATTTCACAACCAATACATAGGAATGACTCAACAAACAAAAAAATATTAGTCTAACATCTCACAAAGCTACAACAAACCTTGAGGGAAATGATTCTAGGAAAACCACAAGCAGAAGGTATACTCCAATATAACATGTGATCATTAATACTGCATGAAGGAAGAACGTGGGACACTTCAAGAAAATAGATGTAAGAAAAAAATAAAAAAAGAAAAAAAGACTCTACCCATAGTTTCACCATTCATAGCACACCATGATATAATTGATCATGGCGACCATGAGGAGGTAAAAGTAGGAAGCTCAAGATAAATAAACAAAGATCCCAAAACCACCAAAGCAATAACCATATATCAAGAACCTTTTACCATAGGGAGGATGATGGATGATGATTAATTGATTGGTTTGATATAAGGATGTACATATTGCAAAGATGGATGATTGATACTAAACTAGGATTTTGATGACAAGAGACAAGGAGACACATGAAACCTCAAGGATACCAAAGGATGATTGTTGAAGCACTAACTAGGTAGGGACACAGTCTTGATGACACATGACTAACCAACACAAAAGATGGGACCTAAGGATAGGTATATACAAATAATCCTAGGTGAAGACACAAGACTGACCAAGGATATGTAAAAAACCAATCTTATATACAGGGACTAATCTATTGACCGAACATATTTGATGAGTTGAGACATTAGCTCTTTTTATTCCCATAACTCATAAGTCTTTCTCATGTTTTGATTTATATGATGGGATAGTGATGATATATTAAAAGTTGACTATATGCATTTCAGATGTTAGTTGAACCTATTAAATCATGTTTTGTCTTTGCCAGTTGTTCCTGCAGTCATGTGATTCATTCTTGTTGTCATATGGGTTGTCTTAGGCAATATCATGTGTGAAATTATTACATGTTTTGATTAATTAAAATAGATGTGTATGTTCTTGTATGTTCTTTCTTTTGAATTCGGGAATAAATAAGATGATGTGGTGAAAGCTCTCTTGTCACACCAATTGCAGTAAGAGATATTCAAGGAGGTGACTGAAAGATCAAATTAGTGGAGAAGATGATGAGCGTAAGGAACGGCAGAGCAGAAGTAGGCGTGCAATACTCATTGATGTCTGACTCAAGTGGGCGTTAGTATTGTAAATACCGCCATGTTAGGCCCAATATGGAAAGCTAATGTACTGAGAGGGGAGGGGTGAATCAGTACTCCAAAACTTTTCTTCAATAATAACTTTACTGTTATGTATAAACCGAATAGTGCAGTAACATAAAATAAAGCTAAAACAAATAGATAACAATCATACATGATTCACTCCATAACACATATATTTTGGTTACATAGAAACTCGTGGTTAGAGAGAAAAACTATGGTAGGGATGGCACCCACAACTTCACTACTGCAATAATAAAGAGTGCTCGGTTAGAGCTACATATTAGCTATTTCTGATAGCTTACCCTATTAGGAGTAACAAGATCTGTTAGATCTACCTTGCTAAAGGATTTTACAACACTTTATCTAAATGTTGTACCTGGTTAGAGGATTTACAATTTATAGACTTGATTAGAGTCTTTTACCTTGCTAAAGGTTTCTCTTTCAACTTCACAATATTACAATAAAATCATTACAAATATCTGCAACTTTACATCTGAAATGTTATAGCAAATTCTATGTGCTCGAAATAGATTACCTTGCTTATAGCATACCTCGGTAACCCATATATTAACTCGGTAAACCCTTCTATTTACTCTGTTCTTCAACTATTCTCTGAAAACCTTCTCGGTGACCTTTGTGTCTCTGTAACAGTCTTCTTTTTTCATACATACACCCTTAACTCATGCTATATAAATAGATCTCTTAAGATGGTGATCCAATTCATTGCTTCGATCTTACAAACACGATTTATCAAATGAATAACTATACAAAATATTTCATTGGTTAGATTGATCTCAAAATCATACACAATCTTCTAGTGCAATTTCCAATGTGATAACGGTTAGATGTGCCTCGATCTTGTAACACATTTTCATATGCATGTGTAGGTTTAATGAATCTGGTAATACATTTCACTCGATGTATATTAACTCGATGTGTCATCTTTGCTACTCGGTAGACATAAAAAGATACTCGGTAGACAACTCGGTGTATACTGCATTCTGTGACTACTTTCTTCTGTAACCGACTAGACTGTGCATACCGACTTCTCTGTGTATACCGGCCGTATGATTCGGTAGTGTTAACCGACTAGAGTATATAGTATGACTTTGGATATAAAAACTAATGGCAACTTGATAAGTAGTAACACGCCACGCTATGTTATGGTTGTGGTTTGGTTTAGATCCACATTATCAATGGTTTAACTCTGACTGTTTCCCTTCATGAATATTATCCATCTCTTCTCATCAGCATGATCTGTGTTGTAGGAAGTATTTGTTTTATTTTAAATAAGGGTCTTTGTCTCTTTTCAGAGGTTAGAAGGAAAGAGAAGAAAAAGAGCAGAAGGTTTAGAAATAAGTTGCAGAAGTATTTTTTTTGAGTTTCTTTTGATTCTGAGTAATGTATCAACTTTTGAGAAACAATGAATAAAGATATGTTATTCTAAGCACTTAGAGTTATTTTGGAAGCCTGGAAGCACTCACCCAACGGGTCCCACTTGGTGAGTGTTCCTATGCCTTTGTTAAAATTAGTTTTCTTCTTGAGTTGTAGTAGACGTTCTTGCATTGGTTGTTCCTGTAGCCATTAGAAATAGATCCATTGATTGTTCCTATAGCCAAAGCGAACAGAGTAATTCGTGTTTGGCAGCATTAGACTTAGCTAGTATTGCTTGAGTGAATTTTATGTTAATGCAGAGTTTTTCCTATAGCCATTCAGTTGTTTCAATTCTTTCTTACTTTCCCCGTTTAAGATTTTAGTTGTTGCAGTAATGTAGGGTAGCTATCACAGGAACTTAGTGCATATATAGTGCAGACCCATTTCAAGTATTACATCCCTGGGTTGACAATTAAATGAACTTTAGCTATGGAGATAGTAACTTCATAGAGTGAATGTCCAAACTTCGAGTTGAGACTTTAACTATAGTTATTCTTCCTATTGTTGAACCAAACATTTTTGGCGTCATTGTCGGGGATGGTGCCAAACTAAGGACCTATTATGGTTATTATCTTTCTATTTTTTAGTTTAGTTGCTTTTAATAGATCTTGTTGTTAAATAATTTCTATGAACCTGCATGCATAGGTGAAGAAGATATGCTCAAGGTAGATTCCTCCCCAGTCATCCTAATCATGCAGGAATTGATCCCCCATATGTAAATCCTTTTTCTAAACTTTATCAAATATCAGAGAATTTGAACCACCCTGAATCTGAATTTCCTGAGAACAACCTCCATTTCCTTTTTGGATTCCAGAAGAATAACTTCATCTAGTAAACTCCCCTAGAAGTCTGATGCAAGGAAATCCACCTCCTAGTGGGAATAATCCACCCCCACCTTTGGCACCAACATTTGAGTTTCCTATCTCTGATCAGCATGATAATGCTAATCTCAAGAACATTCCCGCTTCTTCCTTACCTAAATTCTATTAATTAGTGATAGAGAATCCAGACACATTCCTATTTGAGTTTGATGTTCTCTGTAGGAGTTTTGATTATACTACAGATGCCCATAGACTCAAAATATTTCTTGTCACTCTGAAAGAATCATCTTTAAGATGGTTTATGAGCCTAGGGAGTAGCACAATTGCTACATGGGATGAGATGAAATGATTATTTCTTGCAAAGTATAAGGATTATTGTAGAGGCACGATCACCATGGGGATGATATTTTTAGAATGACACAGAAAGAAGATGAGAGTCTTGAAGATTATCTGGAGAGGTTTCTTTTCAGTGTCAAAAAGTCCAAGCATAGCACCTTAAATGAAGATTATCTCAAGCTGATATTTTTTAGTGGAATTAGTGATGAATGCACTGATGCTTTGGATCTTATGGGAGGAGGTGACATAACATAGTCCACATGGAGTGACATTGGAAAAATTTGTGAGAAGTATTCTAGATCTGCTTCTAAGAAAAACAGGTGTCTCAGGGCAAGAGTTTCTTCATCGACATTTGGTACTGGAGTTTATAGAATGGAACTTAGCCATTTGTTGAAGGACTTTAAGGAGGATATCATAAATAATATGGCTACTCAACTGGACACACTCTCAGCTAAGAAGAAGCATGAGGAAGCTGATGCAGTTCTTGCAGAATTTTACCCCATTGTAGACAAAAAAAGGACTGCAATTGTAAAATGGTTGCAAATCTTGATGTTCCTGACTTCAAGACAATGCAAAGTAATGATGAACAAATTTTCAATGTTTATCAAAGAAGGGCAAATTTTTCAAGACAAGGTATGCCCCTTGATCCACTTTATTTTTTTGGTTATAGTGGAAATTCCTATGCACCAAATAATCAATGGAAATCTCCATATTCTCAAAATTCTGGTAGTTATCCAAATCGGTATGGTCCTCAAGGCCAAGGGCAGCATTTTGTCAATCAAACACCACAGTGGTAGCAGCCACAAGGAAATTGGTCTCCACCTCAGCCACAAGGAAATTTGCAACCTTCTCCTCAATGGAGAAGAAGCCAACCATGGATAAATCAGTCTACTGCATACCAATAGTTTATGCAGCAGCCACAGCCGCCTACAATAATGTCTCCCCCTGCAGCCAGCACTGTTCCACCTAAACCCACACAGTTGCCCACTCAATCAATGCCTAATCCTAATAGAAAATCTCAACAACAAAAACAAGTTTATTCAATTGATCCTAATCAATACCCAACCTATTCTCTATCTATAAGTGACATTCCTCTTAGATCTGGGACAACCTTGCCTAATCTGTCCCCACCAGTTATAACTGAAATACCCAAAGAACAGGGATCTCTAGTCCAATAGTCTCAATACCTCAAAATCAACAACTACCCCCATTTCCTCAGAGGCTGTAAGAAAAAGAGATTCTTTCAGAACAGGAACAAAATTTTGATATTATAGATCAACTAAAATAAGTTTGTGTTAAAATCCCATTGTTGCAAGCTATAAAGGATGTCCATGTATATAGTAGGCACTTAGGGAAGCATGTCTAAAGAAGCCAAGTAGAAAGAAAAAAGATCCACAAATAGTGCATGTAATGGGTCAATTGGCTGATATTATGTTAGGAAAAGTTTTAGTTCCTAAATATGTTGATCCTGGTAGCCCTATTGTGAATATAGTCATCAATGGCACATAGATAAAGAATGCTTAGATAGATTTTGGAGCAGCCATTAATGTTATGACAAGAGATATTAAGCAGCAGCTTGAAATAACTAGTCTTAGATCTACACCCACAATCCTACAGCTTGCTTATAGTTCTACAGTTAGACCTGATGGTATGATTGAAGATATATTTGTTGCTTTGGATTCTTGGGAATACCCTTCATATTTTATGATCCTGTCTCCTAAAGCCACATTGGGAGGATACCCAGTAATTTTGGGAAGACCTTGGCTTGCTAAAGTTGATGCACATATTAGATGTAGGTTAGTGGATATGACTATTTTAGATGGGAACTCTACCAAAATATTGGTTCTGTATTCCCCTGCTCAGACCCAATTTGATCAACAACAAGTCATTTGGACTAATTTGGGTGAAGAATTTGAAGAAGGAGTTGACTCTATCAATCACTTTATGATGATTAATAGAGGACCATTTATCAAACTTCATGATGATGACTCAGTTCTTTATAAGATACTAGCAAAGGAGTTCAAGAAAGCTCAACAGTCACAGGAGTTAGTACCAAATATTGCAGAATCGGACTTTCCTGTGGCCACTGATATATTGTATACTTTGTTGCTGCAGGAAGTCTGAACTTATCATTTTTTTGATATATCTCAGATTGATCTTAATATCAAAGTGGAAGTTAATTCAAATAAATATTTGAATATCAACAGTAATCTTACATAAATTGAAAGGATAGCACTTGTGGATTTGCTCAAATGTCATAAACATGCTTTGGCATGGAATTACAAGGATATGCATGGAATTGATACAATAGTTTGTACCCACCGTATCTACATAAAAGAAGACTGTAGACCACTTAGACAACCATAAAGAAGAATCAATCTTGCATTAAGAGAAATAGTTAAAGAGGAATTGCAGAAGTTGTTGAATGCTGGATTTATCTATCCTATTTCTGATAGTCAATGGGTATCACCTTTGGTAATAGTTCCTAAGAAAGGAGGAAAATGGAGGGTATGTGTTGATTACAGAGCCTTGGACTTGGCAACCATAAAAGATAATTTTTCATTGCCATTTGTGGATCAAGTATTGGATTCTTTGGCAAGGAAGCAATATTTCTCATTTTTAGATGGATTCAGTGGCTATAACCAAATTCAGATTGCCCCAGAGGATCAAGAGAAGACTACATTTACTTGTCCTTGGGGAACATATGCATATTTTGTTCTTCCTTTTGGATTATGTAATGCTCTAGCTACTTCTCAAAGAGCAGTAATAAGCATATTTTTAGATATTTCTCAAGACACCATGGAAATTTATATGGATGATTTTACAACTTATGGTTCAGAATTCAAGGAAGCATTGGAGAACCTGAAGAAAGTTTTGCAACGGTGTGAAGACTATAATTTATCATTAAATAATTAAAAGTGCTTCATGATGATGCAGGAAGGTATAGTTCTTAGCTATCATATCTCTATAAATGGAATACAAGTTGACCCAGCAAAAAATAAAGTTATTCAAAATATCACTGCACCGGTAAAGCAGAAAGATGTCACAAGTTTTCTTGGTCATGTTGGATATTATAGAAGGTTTATCAAATATTTCAACAAAATTGCAAGTCCCTTATATTATCTTTTGACCAAGGATATGGAATTTAAATGGACTTATTCATGCAATGAAGCTTTCTTAAAGCTCAAACAAGCTTTGACCCAAGCACCAGTTCTTAAAGGTCCAAACTGGTCCTTACCATTTCAAATTCATACAGATGCATCTGATTATGCAATAGGAGCAGTCTTAGGACATAATATTGATAAGTTGGAGAGTGCAATATTTATATCAGCAAGAACATGCAGGGCCCTGAGTTAAATTACACAGTCACTGAAAAAGAAATGTTAGCAGTTAAATATGCAGTCAACAAATTCAGGCACTATATTACAAGATATCCTATATTTGTGCACACTGATCATACTGTAATCAGATATCTCATGAATAAGCCTTCAATTACTGGAAAATTAGCTCGTTGGTTATTGTTGATGCAGGAATTTGATATCACAATTATTGATAAACCAGGAAAGTCTAATGTGGTTGCAGATTATCTTTCTAGGCTCCAATTGTAGGATAATCCTGTAGCCATAGATGATTCTTTTTCGGATGAACATTTATTTCTTATACAATCCCACACTCCCTGGTATGCTGATATTGCCAATTATTTAGCTGTTGTTAAAATGCCAATTCATTTCTCTCCTAAAGAAAGGAGGTTGTTAGTTGAGAAAATCTTTAACTTCTCATGGATTGTTAATTGTTTATTTTATACTGGACCTAACCAAGTCATGAGAAGATGTGTTAGAGATGATAAAACATATGATATCCTGCACGCATGTCATGATGAACCATGTGGAGGACATTTTGCTGCTAAGAGAACAACACTTAAAATACTGAACACGTGATAATATTGGCCAACATTATATAAGGATGCAGCACGGTATACAAGGAAATATGACAGATGTCGGTGCATGGGTAGTCCTACTAGATCTGATGAGATGCCATTATATCCATGAATATTAGTTGTACCATTTGATAAATGGGGATTAGATTTTGTTGGGCCAATTGATCCCCCTTATAATGGAAAATCTTGCATTCTGGTATGTACTGATTATGTAACCAAATGGGTGGAAGCTCGAGATATGACATATGCAAGAGATAATAAAGTGGTTGAGTTCCTCTATGAAGAAATATTTACAAGGTATGGGGTTCGAAGAGAAATTATTTCAGACCAAGGACCATAGTTTATGTCCACATTGATTGATGCATTGGTCAATGCATACAATACAAGGCACAAAAAATCTACCCCATACCATCCACAAGCAAATGGACAAGTAGAGGTCACAAATAGGGAGCTAGAAGCCATTCTTACCAAAACAGTAGTTGTTCATAAAAAAGATTGGTCTCACAAACTTCCAAAATCCATTTGGGCATATAGAACAACATGGAAAACACCAGTGGGTTTTGCACCTTTTGAAATGGTATATGAAAAGACAGCAATGATTCCTATTGAGTTTGAACATAAAACTCTAAGACCAACTCTGCAATTGAATATGCCACTTTCTGAAGCACAAAAAGACTGTATTCAGCAATTGAATGCTTTGGATGAGTGGAGAAAAATGGTTGTCCAACAAACAGAACTAATTCAAAATCAGAGAGCTAAGTGGCATGCTAAATATATCAAGGACAAGAAGTTTCAAGTAGGTGATTGGGCGCTGCTATATGATTCAAGATATAAAGATATTATGGGAAAGTTGCAAACCAGATGGTTAGGCCCATATGAGATAGAAGTTTTGAAAAATGGAGTTGTTCATTTGACCACTATTGATCTAGTTCAATTTAAGCTTTTAGTAAATGGTCGCCAACTACGTCTCTATCATAAGCCTGCAACCAAAGAGCAGTTCCTACAGCAATTCAACAATAAAGATCAAACATCAGTTCCTGCAGCAACTGGGCAAGTTCCTGCTGCCACTGAAGAGGATATTTGGGGTGTGCTTTCTGCAGTTTCTGCAGAGAACGTTCCAAACAGTGCATAAATCTTCTAGCATCATTTCATAAAGATATTTCCATGTCTTATGGAAATATTATCCTCCATAAATAATTTTTCTTTCCATCCACATCATCCCACTTTACTTCTTTATCTATCATCTCATTCACGTCACATCATTTCATTTAACCATTCTTTTGGCTAACCATTTTCATGTAGCATTTATTCGTATGATTGCATGTATGTACATATATTATTTTTTTAATTGTGCATTTATTATTTCACTGTGATTATTTCCTATGCCAAATCCGTGTACACTTCCCTAAATCCTTTTTGCATCTGTTGACACGTGTCAAAATAAGTTGGGGTGTGTTGTATGGTCCGATTTCCAAGATTAGTAATTATCTATCCTTTTCAGTAACTTGATTTGATTGCCAACCATCATTCTTTCAACATGAGTAAGTAATGAATTCTGTCGCCAAAACTGGAAGTAAGGAAGGAAGTTTCAAGCAAATATTTTCAGTCTGCAGAATACTTTAGTTCCTTGTTCTCAGCTTAAGAAATTATTTCATTAACTGATATAGTTATGAGTGGAGATCTTATCCGCCATGAACCAGTAATCTATGATATGTTGCTATAGGATGCCCTCTGTGAGCATTATTTCCAGTTGCATGGTTGAATTGATTACTTTCTGAAAATAACAAATTATAATGAGGAAATTGCCTCTGAGTTCATGCATTCATTCAACCAAGGGGAAGCTATTGTCAAAGGATTAAGGGTTATTGCTACAAAGCAGTGAATAGCTGAATTTACTGGGTTGCTGCAGGAAGGGGAACTGTTTCCTGAATCAAAGGATGCAAGAAGCACCAGAGCAGAATTTACGCAACCTACAAATGGACCTCTAATGGTGGATAAATAGGGAACCAGATGGGTGTCTCTTCCAACAGAATGGCCCTAGGTGGCCTTGTATATAATGAAGTACATTACCTACTATGGAAGTTGTTCAAATTTACATTCAGCCCATTTCAAATTGCTTAGTCATTTACAGCATGGCCGGAGGGTAAATGTTCCAAAAAAATTATACCACCTCATTTCCACAAGTGCCAAAGAAACACAAAAGAATGGAAATCGTTATGTCAGTCATCATGGTCTGATAAAATTGTTGGTAGAACATTCTCTTAGGGATGTTTCACAGATGGCATGGGGGGTATTTGAAGACATACTATAGTTTAGGGTTGAAGATTCTCCTATTGCAAATGAGTTAGCAGTTCAAGAGGAGGATACGGGAGGGCCCTCATCTCCTATAATTTCTACAAGGAATGAATCTCATGTCACCAAAGAAGCTTTGACTATTACGGAGGAAGAGATGGAGAAAACAAACATTGAGCAACCCTCCACTTCCTTCCAAAGAGGAGTGGCATCTTCTAAAAGAAAAGGGAAAGAATTAGAAGCAATTAATGCAGAAGATGAAACTATGGTTAAGTCGTAGGCAACACAAGTTTCTCCTATAGCCAAGAGGCATAAGCCGAAGGGAAATACCCCTACAACAAAGCCTCTGGTAGAAAGCGTTCCTGTAGCCACTTCAAAGGTTTATGCAAGAAGGACTCAGAGTAGTACCCAAAAAGTTCATCTAGCGGGTGATACAATAGAGGTTATTTGAGTTGAAGCATCAGAAGATAAATGAGAGAGTCCAGTAGAGGTTGAAACCCAAGAGGAACATGATGTTGATAGACTTTCAAGTCTGGCATATGTGGCAGAACAACTAAGAGGAACCTGTTGAAGAAATTCCACGCTCTAAGGTAACAGCTATTAAAGCTCCATCATCTCTCACCAGTTTATATATTGCATTAACATTCTATAGGAAGTGGGAGATAGAGAGGGCTAGATTACAAGGAATTATTGATAAGCAATAGAGGGAAATAGAAATAGAAAGAAGGGATGCTAAAATTGAAGAATTAGAAGCCAATATTTATACAATTACTAGTATGGTCCCTGAGTTAATGCAATCTAGAGCTCCACCAAGAGTTTATGCTCTGCATCTAAAGGAGTGGTATTTAAATTTTAAATTAAACCGCATTATTAGGGACCTTATCCCTTCTTTAGATGCCCCTGAAGAATTTTATGATGCTTATCAGACTTCTCCAATAGCTGTAAAAAATTTATTGTGAACTCTACTTGCATAACTATGTTGTGACTTCTGACAGTGAATGGAATCCCTTGCTATACATTGGTGATATCCACATAAAAGCCTTAATATCATGGATTTAGAATGAGATCAGCATGGGAACCCATTCCAAACACATAAGAATATTGAATTTGATTGTCCATTGCCAAGCAAAATACCCAAGGGTTCTTTATTATAATTGGCAGAAGCTATTGGCAAGGCCAGATGTAAGGGGCCGAGTATTTCCAATGAGGGAAGAAATATTCCAAGCATATGAACACTTAATTTAGAATGAAAGTGCAACTGCAATTGACTGCCTAACTCAGCATTGGAACAATTTGCCAAAGGAATTAAAACAGGGAGAACCTCATTCACTACCAAATTTTCATGTAGCTATACAAAGAGCCCCTAAATACATCCATCTGGGCAGGATGAAAACCATAACTGGTTACCTTTGATCTTTTAGCCCCCTATCCTCATGTGGCCATTGTTGGGATGCAAGATTACAGATAAACCCTATGAAGCAGTTACAGAAGAGGCCAGATGGTCCAGGCTAGAAAAGATGAAGGGGTTTTATTGGAATTTGGCTTCAAGAGGAACAGGTCAAGGAACTGTTGGTGACTTAAGAGTTAGTGCCTGAATCAGGAATTTTCCTCTTGCTGGAGGATCAACAAGACCTTAAGTTGGGGGCATGATGAGTTGAGACATTAGCTCTTTTTATTCCCATAACTCATAAGTTTTTCTCATGCTTTGATTTAAATGATGGGATAGTGATGGTGTAATAAAATTTGACTATATGCATTTCAGATGTTAGCTGAACCTATTAAATCATGTTTTGTCTTTGCCAGTTGTTCCTGCAGCCATGTGATTCATTATTGTTGCCATACGGGTTGTCTTAGGTAATATCATGTGTGAAATTATTAGATGTTTTGATTAATTAAAATAGATTTGTATGTGCTTGTATGGTCTTTCTTTTGAATTGCGGGAATAAATAAGATGATGCGGTGAAAGCTCTCCTGCCATGCCAATTGCAGTAAGAGATATTCAAGGAGGTGACTGAAAGATCAAATCAATGGAGAAGATGATGAGCATAAGGAATGACAGAGGAGAAGTAGGTGCACAATACTCATTGATGTCTGACTCAAGTGGGCATCAATATTGTAAATACAGCCATGCTATGTTATGGTTGTGGTTTGGTTTAGATCCACATTATCAGTGGCTTAACTCTGACTGTTTCCCTTCATGAATATTATCTGCCTCTTCTCATCGGTGTGATATATGTTGTAGGAAGTAGTTAAATTCTTTTAAATAAGGGTCTTTTTCTCTTTTTAGAGGTTAGAAGGAAAGAGAAGAAAAAGAGCATAAGGTTTAGAAATAAGTTGCAGAAGTGTTTTTTTTTAGTTTCTTTTTTATTCTGAGTAATGTATCAACTTTTGAGAAACAATGAATAAAGATATGTTATTCTAAGCACTTAGAGTTATTTTGGAAGCCTGGAAGCACTCACCCAACGGGGCCCACTTGGTGAGTGTTATTGTGCCTTTGTTAAAATTAGTTTTCTTCTTTAGCTGCAGTAGACGTTCTTGCATTAACTGTTCCTGCAGCCATTGGAAACCAATCCATTGACTGTTCCTACAGCCAAAGCAAGTAGAGTAATTCTTGTTTGGCAGCATTGGACTTAGCTAGTATTTCTTGAGTGAAATTTAGGTTAATGCAGAGTTTTTCCTGTAGCCATTCAATTGTTTCAACTCTTGCTTACTTTCCCCATTTAAGATTTTAGTTGCTGTAGTAATGCAGGGTAGCTATCATAGGAACTTAGTGCATATATAGTGCAAATCCATTTCAAGTATTACGTCCCTGGGTTGACAATCAAATGAACTTCTTCTATGGAGATAGTAACTTCACAAAGTGAATGTCCAAACTCCGGGTTGAGACTTTAACTATAGTTATTCTTCCTATTGTTGAACCGAACAATATTAATAGCTCAAGAATTAGGATAGGAATATACAAAGGTCAAGAATTTTGATAGGAAGATGTGAAGCTTAGGAATTGGGATGGGGGGATTGTGTCAATGCATAGAGAAAATGGAACGCCTCGATAATAAATAATGATTGGGGAGCAATGTCAAAGAAGATGCACTATATACATTGAATACCACGATATACAAGAATTTTTCTGATTTTTATCTTCTTTTTTTTTTTTTTTTTAATACTGAGGTAAACTGTGAGGATCAAGCATAAAATCTCCTCAAGTGGATGATGTTGAGAGGATTTCTCAAAGGCTCTCCTTCTGGAGTAGACAACTAAAATGCCCCTAAGCCATATTTTATTGTGATAACACAGGGCCCTAGCCAATTTGTCTTAAACTTTCCCTTGGTCTCACGAGCTTGCGATACTTTCTAGTTCTCCTTGAGGACTAGATCACCAGCTTGGCACTGACGAGGTTTGATTTTCTTGTCATAATGCCTCTTAAAACAATTTTGATAGACCAAAATATGATTGTAATCTTGTTGTTGCTTTTCATCAACAAGTCCAATTGGGTGACTTGTGCCACATGATAATCTTCATCAATGCTCAGTTGTTTGAGTGACACACGCAAATATCAGAGTTCAACCTGAATCAACAAGACTTCTTCGACACCATATACGAGTGAATATGGAGTGGTACCAATAGGGGTATGGATGCTAGTACGGTATTTTCAAAGGGTATGATTAATGTGGAGGTGCCAATCATTACTTGTATTACAAACAACCTTTTTTATTATTTTGAGGAGAGTTTTGTTGGTTGCCTCTTCTTGGCCATTGCTTTTTGGGTAATATGGAGTGGATAAATGGTGTTGTATATGGTAATCATCACAAAGTTCCTTGACGAACTTGTTCTTGAATGGAGTTTCTGATGAATAATGATGAACAGTAAATACCCAACAGGTACTAAGAGGGGGGTGAATCAGTACACACAAAAATTTTATTCAACAACTTAAACTGCAATGACTGTACTAACTGGCAAACAGTATCACCGATCTAAATCAAGGCACTACCTATAAAACACAATATGACTGTGAAAGACATAAACCAGTAATACTTAGATCTTCGCAAAACCTAACATCTCAATTCCACTTCACCCATATACATAAACAGGTAATACATCAGAAATATAATAACCATTGGATCAGATTGCATTACCTCTTAACAAAAAACACTAAAACATTACATGAAAAAGCATCATACATAACACAATGATTTTTCACGTGGAAACCCAACTGGGAAAAACCACGCTGGGGATGAATACCCACAAGTTGTTCTTGAACTCTTATGAAGTCCGCTTTGTTAGGAGCCTAGTCTGGTTAAAGACTTTACAATAGGTTCTGCTAGGATTCGATCCTGCTAGGGATCACCCGGTTAAGGGATGGCTAAATACCCAGTTAGAGGTTAAAACCCTGTTAAAGGTTACCTTGTTAGAGGATTTAAAGAACTCAATGATTTTGAGTCACCCTGTTAAAGGATTTACAAAAAGCCTATTAAAGCTACCCGGTAAAGGGATTTTCCATCTGTTGAAATGATTAGAAGTCAACAGGTAATACACTGATTTGATAACAGCACTTAATGCCAAGGCAGATCCACTTTAGTTCCTTTACATCTACAATCACACTCTGCAGATCTCTACTCACTGCACCAGTCTGGCAAGAATCACTGCACACACATTCATTTGCCAATAGCTTTAAATGAGAATCATCATCGACCTTATAGACAATAATTAGGTCGGTGACAAAAACCTAAAACCCTAAGCATCTAGGTTAACAATACAGTCAGTCCAATCCTTACTATTTAAACACATTACATAGGGTAAAACAATCTTGAACAAATCTCAAGACATTCTGCATCGTTCGTTCTTTGCCGCTTCAGGAAGCTGATAACCCATCACGTGTTCTCCATCGTTTACTAAGATTTTGCACATTCCTGAGGTAGATAGAATCAATCTTCTTCATGCAAGGTCCTAAAGGAGATTCTTCACATGCACAAGGCTGACGTGGCAACATGATCTGATCTTTATTTCAATGCTAACTCATCACAGGATGTCATCGGTCGAATCACACAGACTTGGAATGCATCAACTGGAAACCCTGAAGCTGAGACTACCAATCGGTAGTCATATCAAATGAGACCCCAATACAAACTTTTCATATACCGATTCACATTCCAACATATCGGTTCACCTTTTCGCATATACCAGTTCACATCATCATACCAGTTCACTTCATACCATCATATCGGTTCTCTTGCCAATTTGCTTACTTCAATATACTGGTTGATACTTCAGCATAGTGACATCAATGACAACATACAATATCATCATGTCATCAAACTCTGCACATATGCCAACAATCTCCCCCTTTGGCATTGATGGCAATACACAAAGATATCTCTACATCTTCTTCCATATAATATGTCTTCAATACTGCAGATATCTTTTTTGCTTCACATCTTCTCTCCCTTTGACAACAATGCCAAAGTGGAGACAAAAACATCCATGTTCTATTATGCTGCTCCCCCTGAGGAGTAGCATCCTTCAACACATTAATCCTGAAAAGATTTGACGATGCAATACCTAACTGATGTGGAGCACATGCGTTTAGTTCACCTCTTGAAGGGACAACACCCCTAATTCACCTCTTAAATAGGTAAATGTAGCCTTCGGTAGAGGCTTGGTGAATATATTTGCTAACTGCTCCTTACTGGAAACATGTTCCAATACAACCTCTTTGTTCTGAACTTTATCCCTCAAGAAATGATACTTGAGCTTGAAGTGCTTGATTTTAGCATGCAATACCGGATTCTTGGAAATATTAATTGCACTTGTGTTGTCACAAAATATACTCACCGGTTTAGATACAAGGACTTTGAAACCACTTAATACATGCTTCATCCAAATTGTCTGAGTGTAGTTCATAAATGTTGCTACATATTCTGCTTCTGTTGTAGACTGAGAGATACAACACTGCTTCTTGCTCATCCATGAGACTAGTCTACCACCGAGAAAGAATGCACCACCAGTTGTGCTCTTCCGCTCATCCATATTACTAGCCCAATTGACATCTGTAAATACTTTGAGATTTAAATCATTACTGTATGGATACCACAATCCATAATTTATAGTTCCCTTCAGATATCTAAGAATCTGCTTGACTGCTACCAAGTGGGATTCTCTTGGACTTTTCTGGAAACATGAAGCAATGCCCACTACATGTGCAATGTCTAGTCTGTTGTGTACTACATAGTGCAACTTACCAAACATTTATCGGTATTCCTTCTCATTCACCAATGTTGAGTCATCTTCTTTCGACAATTTACAACCAGACATCATTGGTGTACCAACCGATTTGTTGTCTTCCATGCCAAAGGTCTTCAACACCTCTTTGACATACTTGGACTGAATGATAAAGATACCATCTTTCATCTATTGAATCTATAGTTCAATGAAGAACTTAATCTCTCCGATTAGTGACATCTCAAATTCCTTCTTCATTTCATCTACAAATGCATGGCTCATCTTGTCATCTCCACCAAAAATTATGTCATCAACAAACACTTCATAGATCAGAATTTGATCTCCTTCTGACTTCAGATAGATATTGCTATCTTCACTTGTTCTTTCAAATCAATCTTCACAAGATGGGAGTGTAAATGTTCATACCATGCTCTAGGTGCTTGCTTCAATCCATACAAGGCTTTATGTAGCCTACACATCATATTATTGTCTTCTAATAGGGCAAACCCATCTGGTTGCTCTATATAAACTTCCTCTTCAAGTATTCCATTCAGGAATGCAGATTTCACATCTATCTGATACACTTTGAATCCATTGAAGGCTACATATGCAAGTAGCATTCGAACTCCTTCCAATCTAGCTACTAGAGCAAAGGTTTCTCCATAGTCTTCTCGTTCTTCTTAAGCATATCCCTTACATACCAATCTTGCTTTTTTTCTTACCACTGTGCCATCTTCATTCAACTTGTTTCTAAAAACCCATTTGGTGCCAATAACATTTTTGTGCTCAGGTCTAGGTACCAAAGACCATGTACCATTCTTTTCTATCTGGTCAAGTTCCTCTTCCATAGCCTTAATCTAGTCTTCATCTTTGTGTGCCTCTTTAAATGTTTTGGGCTCAAATTCAGAAATCATGCAAGAATTCTCCCTGGCCTTTCTTCTTGTAAGTATTCTTGCATCCTTATCCCCTATGATCTTATTTGGATCATGATGTAGCTTTACATACCTAGGAATGATCTTAATTGATTCCTCTTGCTTTTCCTCTTCATCCTCATCTTCATCAGCATCTACTCATGTAGTAGCACTATTACTTGTACTTGGTTGTTTTAAAAGCAGTTCCTAGAAGGTTACATCTGGTTCATCTACCGCTCGCTCGTTGTTGGTTTCCTTAGGTTTCTTAGAGGTTTCATCAACTGTAACATTGATACTTTCAACAATTCTTTGAGTCCTATTGTTAAAACACTTGAGAGCTTTGCTCTTGGTGGAATACCCGAAGAATATTCCCTCATCACATTTTGCATCAAACTTGCTTTGGTGTTCACTTCTCTTAATATAACACTTGCTACCAAACACTCTAACTATAGGAGTCTTATCGGTCCAATACTCATAAGGAGTTTTATCCTTACCTTTCTTGATGAGTACCCGGTTCATAGTGTAAACTGCAGTTCTCACCGCTTCTCTCCAAAAATTGTGAGCAACCTTCCCTTGAATCAGCATCATTCTGGCAGCTTCCACTACAGTCTGGTTGTTCCTTTCTACTAGGCCACTCTGTTGTGGAGTCCAGGGGGCAAACAGTTGCCTCTTGATGCCATTCTCTTCACAGTACTTATTGAATTCTCCAGAAGTGAAATCACCTCCTTGGTCGATTCTAAGGCATTTGATTCTCTTATAGCTTTCCTTTTCAACTAGTGCTCTGAAGGCTTTAAACTTTCCAAAAGCTTCAGACTTGTCTTTCAAGAATGTGACCCACGTCATTCTAGAGTAGTCATTAGTAAGAATCATAAAGTACCTATCTCCTTGAACACTCCTAGTTTTCATAGGACCACACAAATCAGTATGCACAAGATCAAGTAAGTTATCTGTTGTGAAAGATTTACCTTTGAAGGTTGAGGAAGACATTTTCCCTAGTTGACATTCTTTGCACAAAGGATTCTCTGGTTTATTCAGCACAGGCAATCCTCTAACTACCTTGATCTTACTGGCCTTCACAATATTATCAAAATTTACATGACAGAGTCTCTTATGCCATATCCAATTGTCATCAAACTTAGCCATTAGACATTGACTGATATTTGTATTTAACTTAAATAAGTTACCTTTGGTCTACATACTGGTGACCATCAGTTCACCACTCTTTCCTTTTATTTTGCACACTCCATCTTTGAATTCCAGAGTGAGTCCTTTATCATTCAGCTAAGCAACACTCAAAAGGTTATACCTGAGACCTTCTACCCAATACACATTATCAGCACTACTTTTTCCATTTAGAGAGATGGACCCTTTGCCTTTTACCATACATGGTGCATCATTACCAAATTGACTACACCTCCATCATACTCTTCCAGGGATAGAAACTTTTTTCGGTCACCAATCATGTGGTGAGAACAACCACTATCAATAATCCACTTATTATAATTATCAAAGCAGGAGACAAGAGCCTTCTTGTCTGACACATCTTCCTTAACGGCTACAAACACTATGTCTTCACTTTCTTCATCTTCCGATTCATCATCAGTGACACCTTCATCAACTGCAACAAGACGGTTTCTCCTATTTCCTCCTTTGAACTTTTTAAACTTCTTTGGTTTGTCCTTATTATCACTGTTAGGATAGTTGACAGCAATGTGTCCTATCCTATTGCAAGAAAAGCAGTTCAAAGGGAGCTTACCTCTGTATTTTCCAGTTCCCTTAGGAAGTCTCTTGGCCAGAAGAGCTTCAAATTCTATCAGGATCTCCTCATCATCCATATCTTTGCTTTGTCTAGGTTCACGGCTGGTACTAGCTTCTTTACCCTTTTTAGATAGTGTAGCAGATGCTCTAAAGGCTGAATCGGTCTTCTGAACACTGCCATCATAACTATTTAGCTCATATGTGGTCAACTTAGCAATGATGGAATCTAGGGATACCTTTGTCTTGTCAATAGATCTCAACTCATGAATAGCGGCAACCCTTATTGCATAGACCGATAATAAGGATCTCAAAACTTTGCTAACAATGGTGGAATCTTCCATTGTACCTCCTGCACTCTTGATGTCTCCAACAACAGTTTTAATCCTTATCCCATATTGTTGAATGGTCCCTCCTTCAACCATCCGCATGTCTTCAAACTTTCCTCTAAGGCTTTCTTCCTTAGCTTGCTTCACACGCTCATCATCGCTATAGATAGACTCCAGAGTATCCCATACATCTTTGGGATTGTCTTTATCCTAAACATCTATAAACTCAATATCAGATAGACTGCTGATAAGAGCTTCCATGACTTGCCCATTCTCCTGAATTTCTCTTCTTTGATCATTGGTGAGAGTACCGATAGGGACAACATAAGTATTCTCAACACAGTTACAGTGTTGAGCACCCATGATTTTAATGTATATCTTCATTATGTCCTTTCATATCTTAAAGTTATCTCTGTTGAACTTAGGACCTTCCCTCTTCATCATTAGAATAGGATCTTTTCGTCAAGCAGTTAAGCTTATAATACAGAGGACCTAGAGGACGCTCTGATACCAATTGATGAATAATGATGAACAATAAATACCCAATAGGTACTGAGAGGGGGGGGTGAATCAGTACACACAAAAATGTTATTCAACAACTTAAACTGCAAAGACTGCACTAATTAGCAAACAGTATCACCGATCTAAATCAAGGCACTACCGGTAAAACACAGTATGACTGTGAAAGACATAAACCGATAACACTTAGATCTTCACAAAACCTAATATCTCATTTCTACTTCACCCATATGCATAAATAGGTAATACATCAGAAATATAATGACCATTGGATCAACTTGCATTACCGCTTAACAGAAAACACTAAAACATCACATGAAAAAGCATCACACATAACATAATGAATTTTCACGTGGAAACCCAACTAGGAAAAACCACGGTGGGGATGAATACCCACAAGTTGTTCTTGAACTCTTCTGAAGCCCGCTATGTTAGGAGCCTAGTCCGATTAAAGACTTTACAACAGGTTCTGCTAGGAACCGATCCTGCTAGGGATCACCCAGTTAAGGGATGGCTAAATACCTGGTTAGACGTTAAAACCCCGTTAAAGGTTACCTTGTCAGAGGATTTAAAGAACTCAATGATTTTGAGTCACCCTGTTAAAGGATTTACAAAAAGCCTATTAAAGCTACCCGGTAAAGGGATTTTCCATCTGCTGAAATGGTTAGAAGTCAACAAGTAATACACTAATCTAATAACAGCACTTAATGCCAAGGTAGATCCACTTTAGTTCCTTTACATCTGCAATCACACTATTCAGATCTCTACTCACTGCACCGGTCTGGAAAGAATCACTTCACACACATTCATTTGCCAACAACATCAAATGAGAATCATCATCAACCTTATAGACAATAATTAGGTCGGTGGCAAAAACCTAAAACCCTAAGCATCTACGTTAACAATATAGTCTGTCCAATCCTGACTGTTTAAACACATTACATAGGGTAAAATAATTTTGAACAAATCTCAAGACATTATGCATCGTTTGTTCTTTGCCGCTTCAGGAAGCTGATAACCCATCACGCGTTCTCCACCATTTACTAAGATTTTGCACATTCCCAAGGTAGATAGAATCAATCTTCTTCATGCAAGATCCTAAAGGAGATTCTTCATGTGCACAACGCTGACGTGGCAACATGATCTGATCTTCATTTCAATGCTAACTCATCACAGGATGTCATCGGTCGAATGACACAGACTTGGAATGCATCAACCGAAAACCCTGAAGCTGAGACTACCAACCGGTAGTCATATCAAATGAGACCCCGATACAAACTTTGCATATACCAGTTCACATTCCAACATACTGGTTCACCTTTTTGCATATACCAGTTTGCATCATCATATCGGTTCACTTCATACCATCATACTGATTCTCTTGCCAATTTGCTTACTTCAATATACTGGTTCATACTTCAGCATATTGACATCAATGACAACATACAATATCATCATGTCATCAAACTCTGCACATAAGCCAACAGTTTCATTATCAATGATGATGTGGGAGGAATGTCATAGTGATAAATGATGTGGTAGAGAATGAATTTAGATATTTGGGAACCTATGGTGACGGTGAGTGGGATTGATTCGATCCACTTAGTGAAATATTTGATCCAGTGATAATGAATTTATGGCTATTGGATGAAGGAGGAGAAATCTTGCTGACGAGTTCAAAACCCCAGAAGGGCCACAATGCGATGATCGGTTACAAAGCTTGTGTTGGTGCATAGATAAGATTTGCATGCTATTGAAATGAGAGTCATTTCCTCACAATCTCACAAGCATCATGTTCCATAGTAGGCTAGAAGTATCTTACTTGTAGCGATTGTTTGGCCAGGACAATACCACTTGTATGAGCATCACGAACATCAATGTGTACTTGTAATGCAAGTTTAGATTCCACAATGTCTAAACATCTGGAGAGGATATTGTCAAATCCTTGAAAATATAGAGTATCTCCCAGGATAACGAAATAGGAGGCATGATGAATAAGATTTTGGCGTTGATTATGGGTTAGGTGAGTGGAAATGATACCATCATTGAGGTAAACATAAATGTCTTGGTACCAAGGGGATCTGGGACCAACAATTTCACACACCATTTCAATTTTGGGACCTTCATAAGCAAGTAAATGAAGTTGTTCAACCAAGAATTCATATTATGTTGCTTCATGGGGAACACCAAGGAGGGAACCAATAGTGGTCATGTCATCAACTACTTTATTGTGCATCCTTGGGACTTGCTCAAATTATATGGAATGGAAATACTTTTTGAGATCATCAACCATTCTTTTGTAGGGAAGCAACTTATCATATTTTGTCTAAAATTCATCATTTACCTATTTGATAATGAGTTGGGAATCGCCAAAGACCTGTAAATCCGTGATATTCCATTGTATGGCCATCTTAAGCCCTGTGAGAAGAGCTTCATATTCAACAATATTATTAGTGCATGGAAATGCCAATTTAAATGTGTAGACACCTAAAATTGACCTAGCCTAATTAAATAAATTATTTATTTATTTAAATATTTTATCCTAAGTCTTCTATTAGTTAAATAGATTTGTATTATTTAATTAATTCATTTATCCTCTTCTAGCCTTTCCCTATTTAAATAAATATTTTTATCTATTTAAATCATCCTTTTCCTAAATTAAATAAATAATTTATTCTTTTAATTGGTCCCACCTCTTCTATTAATTAAATATATCTTTATTTATTTAATTAATTAATTAGCTTTTTTCCTTAATGACCCTTGGCATTCATCTCTTAATTTGCCTTAACCACCTCTCTAATATTTTAGTATTTCCTCTACCTACACTTTAATCCTATCCAACCATTTATCCTTTCACCTCTCAATCCTATTCCTCCATTTTCTAAGGTGTCTGCTATATAAGAGGATCATTTCATCCTTATCAACCCTAACGACTTCATATGCGATCAATCAATCATTCATGCAATCAAGCATCTACACAACCACAATCCGTTCTTTGTTGAGCTCTTGTGCACAATACAAAATCTGAGAGGAACTATATTAGGCAAGATAAATGGAGATAGGAAACAATGGAGATAAAAGCCTACTAAGCATGTGAATGGTATAATATTTCATTTTTTTGATATTTTGCGTGTTTTAGGTTCTTCATTGGTGTATGGTGGATTCTAATTGTAGAACTAGGGTTTTTATGTGGTTGGATCTTTGTTGGTCTTACAATAGTTTAACATTCCATTTTCACCGTATATAAAATGATTTACGGATGTAATCACCTTGAGGAGTGATAAATAAGATCCTTGCTCCTAACCCATGTGATGTAAAAGATCCATCAAAGTATAGTCTCTAATTTGGTTCTTCAGTAATGTTGCAAAGATGCTCATCGGAAAACTCTCTGATTAGAAGTTGTGCATCTATTGAGGGTGCCTTAGCTAACTGGTTTGTGATGTCTTGACCCTTGATTTACTTGCAATCCACATACTGAACGTCATGTGTCCTGTAAGTGCGGTCCTAGAAAGTGGATACTTAATAGAATCTATTTTGCAAATGAGCTTGATTGTGTGATTGAACATGCAGTGCCCGAGTTTCTAAGAATAAAAGACCACTTCCAGGCATGCCTTTTCCATGGGAGTACATTAAGCTCGTAACCACCCAATGTGTGGCTAATGTATTACACTAATCACTCTTTATCATTCTCATCTAATTGTGCCAAGAGTGCCCCCAATGCCACTGTGGTAGCTGAAATATATAGAATGAGTGGATTGCCTGGAATAGGAGGCATCAAAATATGTGGATTGGCGAGATAGTATTTGATATTTTCAAAGCCTTATTGATATGTGGTGCTCCACTTGAAGGTAGACTCCTTATGTATCGAATGAGTAAACTGTAGACACCCAAAATTGTCATGTCTAATTAAATAAATATTTTATTTATTTAATTATCTAAGCTTAATTCTTCTATTAATTAAATAAATCCTTATTTATTTAATTAATTCATTTATCCTCTTCTAGCCTTATTTCTCATTTAAATAAATACATTTATTTATTTAAATTACCCTTTTCCTAAATTAAATAAATATCTTATTTATTTAATTATCCCACTTCTTCTATTAATTAAATAAATCTTTATTTATTTAATTAATTCATTAACCTTTTCTACCCATGACACATGTCATTCATCTCTTAATTCATACACTACCTACCCCTTTCATTATTTTATTATTTCTTTTACCTACCCTCTAATCATAGCCGACCTCCTTTTACACCTCTCAATCTTATCCCTCCATTTCATATAGTGTATTCTATATAAGGAGAGGCTTTCTTCATTATCAAACCCTAATCATCTTTTATGCACTTGACTACACTACGATCCTACTTGCAACCACATTCCGTTCTTTGTTGAGCTCTTGTGCACACATAAAATCTGAGAGCAAATATATCAAGCAAGATCAATGGAGATAGGAAGAATGGGGATCCAAACCCTATTGGACATGTGATGGTATAATCTTTGTGATTTCATTTGATTTGCATTGTCTTAGGTAATCTTCATATGTTATGGTGGATCTTTGTTGTTGTTAGGCTAGGGTTTTTGTGGTTGAATTCATTTAGCCTTTCAATATCGTTATTATTGTATCCATTTTCACCATATACATTTTGGCACGCCTGGTGGGACTCTTGTCCCTTTTGCATTTAACATCCTTATTGCAGATTTTGTGTTTTGAAGTTGCAGATCTGACGTTTTCGGCAGCATTTTGATATTCCCGCGTTTGCGCACTTTCGGATCATGTTTTTGATTTTCTGGCGCATCTGCGACATCTGGAATCGCATCTATGTTATCGGCAATATTTTATTTTTGCAGGTTCCGGGAATCGCGTTTGTGTTATTAAAGTCGCGTCTGCAGTGTTTTTAGTCGTGTCTGTGTCCAGAGGTCGCGTCTACGTTCTAGAGTCACGTCTGCCTCGCACAAAACCGCGTCTGCGTAAGTAAGTCGCGTCTATGTTGAGGGTAATCGAGTCTGTGTTCACTGATTTCAGATTTTGGGTTATTGATTTAGTTTTGGGTTTTTGCATTTAACGTTTCAGATCCGATTTATTTGGAGCTAACATTTTCAGATCTAGCTAACGAAATTGGTGCAGCTTGTCTTGAAAGCAAAATCATTTGGTTAAAGGCCCCTATTTTCACAAAGTCTTTTGGATTTAAAATTTACCTAACTTGTGTGCTTGCAGGAAGGGGTGATTATTTGAAACAATCCAAACTACTAATAAATCTTTGTTGCAGGTCCTTGGCAAGGGTTTTTTATTGTGTGCCTTATTTTCATAGACTAGCAAACACTTCAATTGGTGCACTAAAATTGAATCATTGTCTTTTGTGTCTTGAGCAATAGGCTCTTTTTGTTTAATCTTTAGAGGGTCTGTCTTCCCATGTGGTCATTAGGACTACTAGTGAGAAGAGAACGACCCAAGTGGTAGCAAGGAAAACCCACCTCTTCCAAACCACTATAAACAACTATATTCATGGTGAAAACTATGAATAATGTGTGTTGATTAGTTCATACCAACACTATGTCTCCCCATAAACCCGTTTGATCAAATTTATTTGATCAGTTGTAGGGCGTAACCCCTATCGGCTGGGAGCCTTCTGTATTTATAGAGCTAAAAGTGCCACATGTATGGCCACATGAGCGGATGCCCTTACTAGCACCTTTTTGTTTTAGAAGCCCAAATCCTTCTAGTTGTTGGGGCAGGAGGTCAGACCTCTGGTAGCGGCCCACACACATACGGTTCTTAGTAGAGATACAAAGTTTGCCACGGGGAGTTTTCGTGGGGACTGATGCTTGGCTGACCCAAGAAGTGAGTGTCAGGGGGTGGAGCTAGTGAGGTCAAGCATCTAAGTATCCGCTCTGAATAGCGTAGCCTCGGGGGTAAAACCCCATGTGGGATCAACAACTATTGTCTTGGCCAGCCATAAGAATTGTGCTTGACTTATTTTAAACATTCAAGACCAAACAGCAAAACATTGTGTCTTTTGTGTCTTCAAGTGTATGCAAAACATTTTTTACATCAAACAACACACTTTTCTTGGAGTCATTTGGAGTCTAAACACTTGCAAGAATTGGGTCTTCATCAACACTATGTCCTCTTGTCACGAAAAACAGTCAAACAGTCAGATTTGCTCACAACAAAACAATTTCACAGATTGGAAAAAATTGCACAAATTTTGCAGAAACGCGTCTGTGTCTGATATAATAGCGTCTGTGTTGTATAACCGCGTCTGTGAAGGGTAGAAATGCGTCTGTGTTTACAGAATCAACATTACACTTTGCAAAAAATCTCAGAAGCACGTCTGTGCTGAACAGAGCCACGTCTGTGTCAGGAAACCGCGTCTGTGAAGTATACAGGGGCATCTGTGTTCAGAATTGAAAAACTGTTACAGTCCAACAAACAAACATAGTCAGTTTCAGAATTCTTGAGCTTCCTAGGTCATTTCTCCAGGGTTTCATTTAGCATTCAACCTGTCTTTGGGTCTCACAAAGTCCATCATTGCTTCACATCTCACTTTACATTCACAATTGTCTAAACTTGAATCAAAAGGTCACTTGCTTGTCCTCACTATACTTTGTCAACACACTACATACAACAACACTTTGCTAAGTGGTCCATCATCAAGGTCTATCACCTTTGGGTCTCATTTGGTCTTACTTAGAGTCAAGGTCAACTTACCTCATCAAGAGAATCTATCCTCTCTTTGGAAGTCACACCTACTCTACTACATACATACTTGGTCTTACACTTTGGACATTGCAAGTACACCTCAGATTCATTTACATTCCATTCAACTCTTGGTCTTCCATACTTTTTCCATTTTCATCTAGTCTCACACATCTTGGTCAATACCTAGTTCATGGTTGAAACCCGTCTTCAAAAATCTAGGAGAGAAACTAAAGAGGCTCAAGAGTCCGCAAACATGAGTTCTTATGAGTATGATAATGATATCTTTTTCAATTCCGATCATACTACATTACCTGACATGGATGCCTACAGAAACATTCCAAATGTTGAGAACATGGGCACTACAAACAACAATGATACACACAATGATGATATGGACAACTTTTCAATACATTCAGCAGATGTGGAAGAATCCATTATGAATCCCCATTTCAATCGATTGGTTGAGGAAATAATGAGGAGGGATAGACAATACTTCTTACAAATGATGGCACAAAGTGGAGCCAAGATACCTCATGATTTTGACATGTCTCAAATAATGGAAAATCGACCTTTGCAACAACCTCACTCCAACATGGATCAAAGGAGACCTAATAGTGGAGGCAATAGAAGACCACATCTTGTGCCTGAATCACCATCATCTTTGTTTCAAAAACTAGAGGTCCCATACACACATGGTCAAGCATATGATACTCACCTTCGCAAACCATTATGGAATTCTTATGTAGAGAAATATGATCAATCACATACCCATGCTAAGGATCAACCACCAAAGCAATTGGATATTCAAAGGCATGCTCAAAATTTGGACACAAGGAAACCCCGTGTCAAATTTGGGGGCAACACATTAGAACATGACATGCCTGTAGAGTATGGTATACATGGACAAAATAGATATTTCGTTCCTCAACATGAATCTATACCAAGTGGTCCATATATGCAGCATCACTATAGACCTCCTCCATATGAACATGTGTATGATCAATATCATCCATATATGCAACATGCTCCTCCTCCAATTGGTGCCTCAAGCATGGGGTATGGTCCAAGAAGTCGATCTCCACCTAAGAGCAATTTGGAGCAACAAATCAGGGACTTACAAAAGAAAATGGAGGACATAAATACACCAAAGCCAACATACACAATGAGAGACATATGTCCTTATCCATTTGACAAAAGCATTCCAATGCCTCATTTTCCTACACACTTTTTGGCGCCTAAATTTGATAAGTATAGAGGAAAAGGAGATCCTAAGGCACACATAAGACAGTTTTTCACAGCTTGCATTGAGGTAGCAGTAGAAGAGACATATTTGATGAGATTATTCCCACAGAGCCTAGGTGATCAAGCTATGGAATGGTTCTCCCAACTTCCACCTGGAATTAAGTCATGGGGTGACTTAGCAGAGGCATTTATTCAACATTTCTCCTACAACATAGAGACAGACATATCAGTCACTACTTTGTGCAACACCAAGCAAAAAGAGGGAGGGTCTTTTGCATCATTTTTACAAAGATGGAGGAATCTAGCTAGCAGATGCTCTTGTGAAATTCCACAAAAACAAATGGTAGAAATGTTCACCCAAAACGTTAACAAAGACATTGGCTATGACTTAAGGAAAGCTTGTTTGTCCACCTTCAAGGACGTTATTGAAAAGGGCTTAGCGACAGAAAAGGTCCTAATTGAACAAGGAGTCATTAAGATATTCAAGGAAAACAAAGATGACTTTAAGGGAAATGACAAGCCGAGATTTTGGAACAAAAACAAGAACACAGTCAATGATGGTGTTGTTGATGCCAACACAGTGCGACCCAAATTCATCTTTTTGGGATCAAGTTCTACAAACAATCAAGTGAATACTCAAACAACTTCTAGATCACGAAGGAAGTACACTCCCTTGGGAGAACCACTTGAGTCAGTTTTCAAAAAGCTAGTGGCAAACAAGGTAATCACAGTTCTAGATTTTCCTCCATATGAACCAAAGGTCAAACCAAATTGGTGGAATGATGATGAGTATTGTGAATTTCATAAGAGAAAGGGTCATAAGACAGGAAATTGTCATCGACTAAAGAACATCATACAAGATCTCATTGGTAGAGGTGATATTGAGATTGAGGGACACTCGTCTAATCAAGAACATGAGATGTTTAAGGAACCATTCCCAAAACATGACAAGGGAAAAGCTAAAGCCACAGAGGACCAAACCAACTATACTAGAGCATCCTACAACTATGATTCAACTATCAATCACATCTTGATGGACAATTATGTCTCTACCATTATCATCAAGGACAAAACGTCTGATTATTCTACCCGGAGACCCAAGATTGTCCTAAAAGGTGTTGGATCTTCTTCCGAATCTACCTCTGAATGTCATGTCACAACCCGCCGAGGTAAATTCACTTTGCAAGGTGCTCCAGCCAAGAACACCACCTCCTCATCAACCAAACCTGAGTATGACCTTGTAGAACAGTTAGGGAAGACACCCGCACTCATCTCCATCCTTGAGCTCTTACGCATATCCCTCGCTCATAAAGCCATTCTTGACAAAATCTTGAAAGATACTGTCGTTCCTACTGATCTGAACATGGACCAGTTTCAAGCCATGGTGGGATACCTTTCTGTTCCACATTCACTTACATTCACAGAAGCTGATGATGCCTCCGTAAGTCAGCCACATAATGCACCACTACATATTGAAGCCTTCATACACAAACATAGAATAAAAAGAGCCCTGATAGATGGAGGAGCGGGTCTAAACATTTGTACATTGAGCACTATCAAACAATTGGGATATTATGATAAAGCTATGAATTCTACAAATCAAATCACCATCAAGGCATATGATGATGAAGAGCGTTCGTCCAAGGGCACAGTCACCTTACCTCTCAGAGTTGGGCCAATTACAAAGGATGTGGTTTGTCAAGTCTTGGATCTAGATCTCACTTATAACATATTGCTAGGACGTCCTTGGATTCATGAAATGAGGGCAGTCCCATCTACATATCACCAATGCATTAAGTTTCCTCACAATGGAGTGGAGGTAATAGTTAACGGTGATCCTAATCCGTTCATATACTGCAATAACCTGAGATCAAAAACTAAGACCATCATTCCCAGTAATCGTGAAGTTGTTCCTTCCTCGGCATACATTAATCCTAAGTCATTAAAACCTTCGACATCAAAACAAGGTGAGCTTAAAGGCAAGTTTCAAGACAAAGGCATGGGGGAAT
Organism: Cryptomeria japonica; assembly: GCF_030272615.1. Taxonomy (NCBI): domain Eukaryota; kingdom Viridiplantae; phylum Streptophyta; class Pinopsida; order Cupressales; family Cupressaceae; genus Cryptomeria; species Cryptomeria japonica. The sequence goes on along the minus strand of NC_081407.1, from coordinate 393,989,280 downwards.
ACACTTTAAATTAGACCATGTACTTACAACAAGTCATGAGTTCCCCAAAAGAATATGGAAGACCACATCCTAACAAGCAAGTATCCATCATGGTACTTAAATGGGACCCTACTACCTTTCAAAGATGGGGTGAACTGGAAAAGGAAGACTTATACAAAATGTTTTACAAAGACATTGAAGATGACACACAAGATCACATCAGTTTACCATGTGAGAAATATGGCAAAGGCTTCAAGATTCTACAAAAATTCGGGTATGATGGAAAAAGCCCTCTTGGGTTACGAAAGGAAGGCATCATTGAACCTTTACAACCTGAATTAACATTCAAAAAGGAATGCTCGAAGGGACTTGGTTTCTTGACTTCCAAGGTCCACACTCAAAGGATAGAAGAAGCCTCACAAATCAAAGCTGCCAAAATTCAACAAGAGGATCGCTATTCCACAGACTCCAATGAATGGGAATGGGGTTCAGACAAGTCTTCCAGTGACTACGAGCTCACCGAGATATTCAAAGAACCAGATGAACCCATAGAAGAAGAGGAATTTTATAAAAGATTCAAAGTTGGTCAAGAAATAACCCATGAGGATTCCATACAGTCCTTGTCTCAAGGTCCTAGGTTGAAATCACATAGGATGAGAACACCTGTCCCAGACTGCGCTACTAGTGATGATAATTTGGATTCACTCGCAATCGAGACTGATGAGGGGAGTGCCATCGATGACCTCAATAATTACCTTGACATACCCGAATATAACTGCATCTTCACTCTTAGCCCTGCTAACTTTGAAGACATTGAAGGCCTTCCCCTTGTTTACCACCAACTCATTGACTGGGATCATGAAGGACCTGCACAGTTTGACACATTCCAAAATGATGAAGCTTTTATTGACTATCTCGGCATATGAGACGATCTCCCCCCTAGGGACCATAAAGCAGGATACACTATAGAACTCAATAGCACGACATATTTTGGTGAGGGTGTGGGACCTTCCAGTCGCAAAAATGTGAAAATAAGAACAAACCAAGGGTCTTATGGCAAAAACCACACTGTGGCACTGTTTGACCCCAAAAAAGTAAAAAGAAAGGATGTATCTGAGGGCGAAAACCTCTCTGAGGCACCCGAAGATGGAAGGCTCAACATTCTCCCAGCATCATATGAGGAAAAGTCATCCATGTTGGTAGAGGAGACTATCAAAACAAACATTGGAACAGAAGAGATTCCACACGACATATTCCTGGCTCAATCGTTGACAGAGTCAGAAAGGTCAAAATTCTTAAGTTTCTTCAAAGAACGACAAATCAACTTTGCTTGGTCATACGCTGATATGCCTGGATTAGACTCGGATTTGGTAATGCATCATTTGACAGTCAAACAGGGGGCAAAACCAGTGAAACAGAAATTAAGAAAGATGCATCCACAAGTTGCATTATTGGTCAAAGCAGAGCTTGAGAAATTATTGGACGTCGGATTCATACGCCCAATTGATTATCCTGAATGGATCTCTAACTTAGTGCTTGTCAGTAAACTAGATCGCAACATCAGAATATGTACAGATTTTAGAGACATCAACAAAGCTTGTCCAAAGGATGACTTCCCATTACCAAATATTGACTTGATTGTTGATCTCACAGTAGGTCATGAAATGTTATCATTAATGGATGGATTCTCTGGTTATAATCAAATAAGGATCGCGCCCGAGGATCAACACAAAACATCATTCACTTGTCCTTGGGGAACTTTCTGCTTGAATGTAGGGCTAAAAAATGCAGGTGCTACATATCAAAGAGCCATGACTACTATCTTTCATGATCTCATGCACATAACCATGGAAGATTATGTCGACGACCTCTTGGGCAAATCAATAGACAGAAATACACAATTGGACATACTTTCAGTCGTCTTTGATCGGTTGGAAAAATACAAAGTAAGATTAAACCCCAAGAAATGTGTCTTTAGAGTAACCTCCAGGAAGCTTCTAGGATTCATTGTATCCAAAAGAGGAATCGAAGCTGATCCAGCAAAAGTCAAGGCCATCTTGGAAATGCAACCACCAAGAAATATCAGTCAACTTCGATCCTTACAAGGCAGACTCCAGTCCATACGAAGATTCATAGTACAACTTGCAGATAAGTGTAATCCTTTTCAGCACCTGCTACATAAAAACATCAAATTCAAATGGGATGATAACTGTCAACGGGCTTTCCAAACGCTCAAAGATTATCTTCTAAATCCGCCAGTTCTGATGCCACCAATTCCAGATCAACCTCTGTTACCATACATATCTGCTACTTCAACAGCACTGGGGGCACTCTTAGCACAACAAATTGCTGAGGGCAAGGAAAAAGCAGTATACTATATCAGTCGCACATTGGTGGGATATGAGCTAAACTACATACCAATTGAGCGTGCATGTCTCACCATGGTCTTTGCTTCACAGAAATTACAACATTACATGCTCACTCATAAGACTAAGTTGGTTGCAAGGATAGACCCATTGAAATACCTTCTCAATAAAGAAACACTTACTGGGCGATTGGCCAAATGGGTAATGATCCTAAGTGAATTCAGCATCGAGTATGTGGACAGAAAAGCAATAAAAGGACAAGCCATCGCAGATCAATTAGCAGATGTTCCCATGATAGATGATGTTCCTCTAAGTTCAGAATTTCCAGATGAATCCATTTTAACAATGTCACATGCAAAGCCATGGCAACTATACTTCGACGGCTCATACACACAGCATGGGGCAGGAGCTGACATCCTCTTTATAACTCCTCGAGGGGATTCTATACCAAAATCATATCGCTTATCATTTCCTTGCACTAACAATATAGCGGAATATGAGGCATTAACAACAGGATTACGGATTGCAGTTCAGTGGAAGATCCAAGAACTTCATGTTTTTGGGGACTCTCAACTTGTCATCCATCAAGCAACTGATGATTACCAAACAAAAGATGAAAAATTAATGCCTTATAAACAAATGGTGGATGACCTAAAACAACACTTCACAAAGATAGACTTTGAGCAGATACCAAGAGAGCAGAATCGCGCCGCAGATGCCATGGCTACAATTGCTTCACTGATTGATCTACCTCCAAACGAGACCCGCTATGAGTTCTTGGTGGATAACCTTTTGGTTCCTTCATATGAGATCATACCTATTGAGATGATATGTGTTGTCGGTCCCGAGTCCCAGTTATATGGTTCCATTTTCACATACCTTCGTGACAATACCCTACCTCCTAATCTATCAAATAACCAACATTGCACTTTCATTCGCCAATCCTCTCGATATGTCATTTTAGCTGATATCCTATACCGACAAGGTCTAGATGGCACTCTTCTTAGATGTTTAGAAAGTGACGAAGCTCAGATTGCGTTACGGGAAGTGCATGAAGGGATATGTGGTCCACATGTTAGTGGTCCTACCTTGGCCAAGAAACTCATCAGGACTGGATATTACTTGCCCAATATGGAAAATGACTCATATCAGCTTGTCAAGAAATGTAAGCAATGTCAAATTCATGGAGACCTCATACATGTGCCAGCACACTAACTTCAACCAATTGCGTCTCCTTGGCCCTTTTGTCAGTGGGGACTCGATCTCATAGGCAAGATTCACCCTCCTTCTTCCAATGGTCATAAATTTATTATCACTGCCACAGAGTATTTCATAAAATGGATTGAAGTCGTGCCTCTCACACAAGTCACGGGAAAACAGATTGCTACATTCATCCTCAACTATATCATTTGTTGATACGGTATTCTTGTTTCCATTATCACTGATAATGGGCATCCCTTCAAAAATTAGGATGTTCGTGAACTCTGTGATCGCTTCCATATTTCCCATCGTTTCTCTACACCATATTACCCCCAAGGTAACGGTCAAGCTGAGGCGTCTAATAAAACAATCCTTAAAATCCTAAAGAAGACAGTCGACGACGTTGGTCGTAATTGGCATATCCAACTTAATCTTGTACTTTGGGTCTACCACACAAGTGTCTGCACACCTACAGGAGCTACACCCTATTCACTTGTCTACGGCGCTGAAGACATCTTGCCTATTGAGGTTGAGCTACCCTCTTTACGGGTCTCTTTGCAAAACATCATCAGTGATGGAGACTATAGGGTCTCTCGCTTACAAGAGCTGGAACTACTAGATGAACGAAGACAAACTACTTTTAATCATCTCAAGGCTTACCAACAACGAATGAGTCACAACTACAATCACAAGGTCAAGCCTCACACATTTGAGGTAGGTGATTTGGTTCTCAGAGAAAATCACAAAAATCAGCAAGACAGAAAGAAGAAGGGCAAGTTCGAACCAAATTGGCTTGGTCCTTACATCATTACAGCAACACATGGATCTAGGGCATATCAGCTCTCAACTATAGAAGGTGAACTTTTGGAGGATCCTATCAACAACATGCACCTTCGTAGGTTTTACACATAGCTCTTCAGAGTATCCTAATTCAAAAAATACAAAAAAGTCAAAAAAATTTCAAAAATACAACAAAAAAATTATAAAACAAAAAAAATCGTTACTTGGTGAAAACCTAGCAAACAGGCGCCTTGTGACACAAAAACATTCAAAAATCAAAAACAGTAAAGAAATAATTTCGTCCAATGATGAAAACCACTTCGGTGGCACCCTGGGCAAGTACCATGGTGAAAACTAGGTCACCAGCGCTATGCATAGAGACATTGCTCCTCCCTCCTTTAGGATTAACTTTCATCCTTTCACTTTGCACACACTCACAACCTATTCGTTCATAATAAACTTACCCATTCCCATCATGGCTTGTTATTGATCTACCCAAGATTGGTTAGCCATTCATAATAAACCTCCATTTTCACCTCCCTTTCCATCCATAATAAATCAAATCCTATCTGTGGCTAAGGCAAATCCTACGTCTAGTGATGGGTGTGGAACTGAGAACATCACATGTTTCGAGGAGTATAGTTTCTTCCAGCTTCCTTCAGTCTATCCGCACACAATCCGCAATAAAGCAGCATCTGCATCGTCGGTCCACAATAAAGTATCAGTTTCATGGATTCAGTCAGTTTCATATGAGACACAGCAGCAACAATGTGCTTCAACAAATCAAATCTTTCAACAAACTCAGACAACATATGGTTTAGTGCTATCTATCATTTCTATGAAAGTAAAAATTGTGACCACAATCAAATAAGACTTATACAAGTGACAAGAGACACTAAATTTGAGGACTACAATGGATGTTGGTGTCGAGTCTTGGTTTTCTTTTGATTTTATCTTTTGGTGATATGTCTTTTAGCTTTTCTAGGATGTCTTAGACTAGAGATTCTATCTCCAGGATGTCTTTGACTAGAAAGGCGAGGATGGGGTATCATCACCTATTTGTATTTGCTATTTGTGGATTGTCTCTTAGTAATGTTATGACTTGTCCAAGGATATGAGGACACTGTGAGTCTAGTATGAACTAGGGCATTCCTTGTTTGTGACTGTCTTATCTCCATGCAAACAGGTACAATGACTTTCTGGGTTGAACATATGCCTCGATTGTCAGAACCTATTTTGCCATAATAAAGCTCAATGATGATAACACACAAAAAGCTCTTTCACTTTCATATCTTCTGTCTTTCATCGTCCTTCTCGAGTCCGTGTAGCCTGCTACCTCATGACTGAGTATAATGACACACCAAAAACATTTGCATTTCATGTAGTTGCACCTGCATTACCACATATAAGCATTTCATACATACTGATGCCCTGCAAAGTGGACAAGGTTAGTCTAAGATAAATAACACAAAAGACGCAAAAAACTCGTTAGTGTTAGTCAATCAAAAACTAATTTAAACAGGCATATCAAGAAAGACACTAAAAATATGAAAGCATATTTAACTAAAGAAGCAAATATGATGAGGCATCTCCAAATACCTCCTAACATGCTCTTAGCTCTTTCTCCCTTGTTCCTCTCCTCTCTAAGTTCCAAAATAGTGTAGCTCTTAGCAGCTTTTTGCACTATGGATGCTTATGGAGGATTGAGATTGTAGTATTGTGCTCCAAATATGAAATGAAAAGCTAATACTATGCTATTGATATTAAAAATGATTTATTTTATCCAAAATGACAAGATATTAGTTAATTATGCTAAAATACTCTCTTAAAATGCCTATAGCTTAAATGCATACAAGTTTTCAAGATCTGGATTATGAAGAAATGGGCTCTACTTATAGAAAAAATGGAGCAATAGATGGTTGAGATTGAGTAATCTCAACAAGGGTCAAGATTGAATAATTTCAAATCCATGTGAGGGCTTTCAACCCAACCCCAAGATGACAAGTGTCAATGTGAGATAGGTTGAGAGGGGAGGGAATAAACATTAAATGCTTGACATGACTTTGGGAGTTAAAGTCAAGGTTGGTTGAATGAATAAACTCTTTATTCAAATAATAAAGTTTTTATCCAATGGATAAACTCTTGTGCAAATGTGAAATGGATGAATATGGTCAAAACAATAAATGTTTGGGGGGACAAGTTTGAAATAACCATAAATGGTTATGTAAGAGCCATAAATGGTCATGTAAGAGCCATTAGTGGTCTTGGAAGACTTTGGGGGTTAATTTGTTGAACACACAAAGCATTAAACGTTTTTCAAAGACTTTGGAGTTTTTGAGAAGTGACTTCATTTTGCTTAGGAATGTGACGATAATTAGGAGATGGATTAGGCTAATTAAAAAGGGTTTAGAAGAATCTAGAAGAGATTAAAAAGGGGTTTAGAAAGGCAAGTGGGAGATGTAGGATTTTGTTAAAATAAAAATTCATTTATTTCAATAAATGTGTGCAAGTTGCATTTGTAGGAAAATACAAGTGGGGTGGGGATAATGATTTAAATAAATTTTTTATTTGATTTATTTAAAAGAGGAAAAGGGGATTTAATTAAATAAATAGATTTTATTTATTAATTGATTTGAATTTGATTTAATGAATTAATTAAAATAAATTGAATAATTTATTTAATTAATAGAAGAATGTTTGGGGATGAATTAATTAAATATTAATTTAATTAATTGATGGCTAGTGGATTTTTAATCAAATAAATAGCGAATATTTATTTGATTAAGCTGGATAGATTTGTGTGACTACATTTGCCCCTCTTTGAGACGGTGTGGTTTATCGCGTCGTTTCAAAGAAAGAAAAAAACTGGTGTGAAGAAAATGCCCCATAAAACATAAATTTAATGAGTGGTATGCCCCCTCGAGAGATGGGCCGAAAAATTTTGAAAAATCGGGCGATCTCTCGAAAAAAAATAAAAATTGGCGAGGTGGTAAAAGAGAAAAAGTTAGGCATACGGGTGAAAAATAGAAGAAAACGGGGAAAAAATGGAGAAATGGGGGGCTCAGAAAGTTCACGGGGACCACGGCGGTGAGCGGGGAGAAGTTACGGTGACGGCGAAGGGTATAAATGGGGTGAAAGGGATGAAAACGGGATCATTTGTGACCGCGACCAGTTGGAAATCAGAGCTCTGATAGTGACATTTTGGAGGAGCGAGCAGCAGTCAGGATGCCGATTCTGATTACCGAGCACAAATTTGAGCGAGTTCGACGGTTCCAGCGCCCAGACGACTATGGACCAGCGGTACGCAAATTCGAAAATTTAATTTTTATGCATTTTTGATAGGTTTTTAACTGAGTCCAAGTCAAGTCGGAGCAAGAGAGCTGGAACTACGGTTTTGGCGCTTTTGCTCCATGAACTGGCGCTACTGCACCGCAATAGCGTTGTTGCCCCATTGTTTGAGTGTTTTTATTTTGTTGTAGCGCTATTGTATGCAAGTTTGGGCGCTATTGATTAAAAAATGTTATTTAGGGCTTAATTGAGCGCTATTGATTTCAAGTAGCGCTACTATGTAGTTGTTTTAGCGTTGTTGTAGTTTGAGCGTTTTTGTATAGCTTATTGAGTGCTTGTGTTAGGGATGTAGCGCTATTGTTGGGAAACTAGCGCTTTTGATGGTAAAATAGCGCTTTTGTCTTAGGATAAAGAGATGCCCCAGTTTGGATGAAAAAAATCTCCCGATGCCAATGATTGATGGATGGCGAGGTGAAGTGGGAGTTGTTTTGAACCATAGCAGCCTGATGAGACTTAGGTCATTTGTTAGGATAAATGCTCGTTGAAGTCTAGGTGGTCATGATTGCTTACCTGTTGAGACTTGAAGATACTTGATCAAAGTATCTGTTGATAGTCTAGGTTTAAACTTAAGAAAAGTTTGAAAACAAAACAACTGATGGTGATTGATGAATGTCAATGTGTAGGAGGAGTTGCGCGTGTTGCAGTTACGCGAGCGCCATCCTGCGACATAGGGGTTGGGGGATCGATTGACACAGGCGGAGATTGATTGCATTGCCTTGACGGGACTATATGAGGTGATGCACATGCCCGTGATTCGTATGAATCACGATTTGATCACAGCACTAGCAGAGCGGTGGCACAGCGAGACGTGCACCTTCCATTTGGCACAGGGGGAGATGACAGTGACCTTGGAGGATGTGTGGCGCATCCTACGGATTCTGATTCGGGGGAAGCTGGTCACATATGATAGATCCTGGGGGACTCTTGCAGTGCAGAGGTTTTTTGATGAGGATGTGTTTATTGATGATGGCTCCATTGCTTGGGAGGATATAGCTGCTTTATATGAGCCTCTACCAGTAGTTTTGTCAGGTATTGTGGGAGGACTTCTTTGTCTAGATAGGTGATCACATGGTTTGGCCGTCAGATGGGGACAGGTTATCGAGATGATGATGACCGAGGGGACCCGATTTGCGTGGGGGTCGTGCGTGCTGGCGCACATGTACCAGGAGATCCACGAGGTGGTTTACCGGGGGAGGGGTTCCTTAGTAGTGGGCATGACGCTGCTGCATATTTGGGCTTGGGAGCACCTACCAGTGACTTGACCAGTGAGTCTGAGATTCCAGGCAGTAGACCAGCCGTAAATGTTCATGTATAGCGGTATGATGAGTCAGCCCCACCTGGGAAAGTTAGAGTGGTGGCGGCAGGCGCTGGACGATCTGGATGCAGTGATATGGCGGCCATACTTGGAGTGTGAACCATGGGATGATGACGCAGAGGCACTGCCGTATGTTTTTATGACCTGATTCCTCATTGGGAGGACCGCATACCATGTGGAGAGACAGGTGCCTGGGAGAGTGTTGAGACAGTTTGGGCGGCAACAGGGACTGCCCAGGGGATCAGGAGAGTATGCTGGAGTTATTCGGGAGAGGTACGCATGGGGGCCAGTGCTACCATATGATCAGGCACTGGCAGAGTTTCAGACACTACAGGCGAGACCGTGGGACATACGACCGAGGGTTGTGGATGCAGGTGTGACAGATGAGTACACGTAGTACCGGGCAGCGCACCCGATCTTACGGATCTCCGATCCAGCAGAGCCGATCCCAGCTTTTGAGGATAAGAGGGGACGGAGATGGAGGAGGGCAGGAGGTCGAGGACCGAGGGCAGTGGAGGGGATGGAGGAGGAGGAGATGGAGGAGGAGGAGGAGGGTTGGGGATGCGGAGTCAGCGGAGAGGGAGAGGTGGACTGCCTCTACAGATATCACAGGGACCATTGATACAGGGAGGAGTTCAGCTGAGTGGGAGGGGGATGGAGAGGGGACTACTAGAGAGGGTGGTGCAGGTGAGGCAGCTATGGATACTGGAGAGGGAGCCACTGGAGATCTGCGAGAGCATATGATAATACGTTTGCAGACTCGGATAGAGGATTTGGAGGCGGAGGTGGCAACTAGAGATGTGCAGCTATTTGCATGGGAGTAAGAGCTAGTGGTGGTGCTGCGGGAGAGGGATAGTGTAGTGGAGAGATTGGCAGAGCTGCAGGAGAGAGTGCGGGTTGGAGTAGGAGCACAAGGGCCTACGGGGGAGGTGATGAGGGAGATGCGACGAGCATAGGCGGAGATAGAGTACTGGCGGGGTTTATATAAGCAGGTGGTGCCAGTTAGTCAGCGAGCTCTTAGCTATTTGTAGATGCAGCAGGCCAAATCAGAGCGATCGTAGAGGGTGCAGAGTAGTGGGGGTGTGATGGGTCAGCTGCGGAGCGAGAGATCAAGGGATGCAGGAGTGAGTGGTGGTTCGATGAGGCCTCCACGGAGAGATGGATCAGGTGGTGCAGGCACCAGTGGTGGAGCAGGTGGAGGTGTTGGGACAGTATCTGGCCAGAGTGGCATTTGAGAGAGCATTTTTGCATGCATATATGTATTTGTATCATTGTTTTTATTTTTTGGACTATATCTTGGATGGCTCTTGGTAGCCGATTTTTGTAGACTTCATTGCACTCTGATATATGAGATGAGATAGATGAGGAGATCCCATATTTTGATGATATGCAGTTGATTATGTATGGATGTTTATGCAGGATGATGAGTTTATTGCTTAGATGGATATGTGTATATGTATGCATTGATGAGATGTTTCTTATATGCATGTTTTGATGATGATACTGACATATGAATGCAGGTTTATATATGTATGATTTGTTTTGATTTTTTGATGTAATGCTTTTATGTATGTAATGCCATGATGATGATGTATGCTTATGATGATTTATGAACAGGATTTTGGTGTTTCCTATTTTGATATAATGATGAGATGATTTATGTGATGATGTTAATGTAATGGTTGAATGAATGATTTTATGTATGAATATGCATCTAGATGTTTTTAGATGAATGTAATATGGATAAACAAAATGTAAAGTACAAACGTTTATATGATAATGCCTTTAAACGAATGCATATGTATAATGGATATATATAAAATGGTATGAACCAATGTGTTTTGGAAACAAATGGATTTATGATTATAAATGCTTTAAATATGATTTAAGTACAAATGATAATGTGATGATATTATAACTTATGGTTTTAATAACTGCACCTTAATGCAATTAAAAAAGAGGATAATGAATGCAATGTGAATGAATCCTAAAATGAGCATAATAAGATACTTAGTAATGAATGAATGCACCTTTTAACTATAAATGAATGTATGCAAATAATAAATGATAAAGGATAATAAAATGATGATGGATAATCGACACTATATGAATGCCTAGGAAACAATTTTAAAACAATCAAAGACAATTTATCCCATGAATGAATCTAATTATTTATGATTGATGCAATGATGCAAATGTTTTAATGAAAACTAATGTCAAAAATGAACTATATGCAATGTTAAGTTAAAATGACGTGAATGTACTTAATGCAAGATGCAACTAAATGCGATGATGATATGACCATGAGGAATGCAAGGTTTGTAAGACTTTGCATGATGCATTGATGATGTATCAGAGTACTCAGTCGTGATTGTATCCAAGACCAGTTTTAATGGTCACTTTTGCATATAAAACCTACATATGAATGAATGAATGAATGAATGGGTGATATGCAATGGAATGCAATATATAAACAGATGAGATGAAATGAGAATCCATAGTGCTCTATTTTCATCATTGAGCTTTAAAATGTTGGAAGAGAATACAAGCATCTTGACATAATGATTCAAGATGACCTGAGTATTTCTTTCATGGATTTTATATAGCAAGTTAATACAAACGACTTGATATAAGGGTCAAGTCGACCAGAGTATTGCTTGCGGAACAGACAAGGATTATCTCTGTTCATGCATGACTTGGATCGTCCTCCTTGTGTTAGCGTTTCAAGCAGATCCGAAGCAAATATGAACTAACAATTATATGCAGATTTAAATACAAAAGATAAAGAAATAAAATAGGACACAGATAACATAGAGATTTAACGTGGTTCACCCAGAATGGGTTACGTCCACCATACACAGTCGTCCAATCTTTCTTATTATCCAGCAAAAATAGTACATCAACCTTACAATGCCTTAAGCATCCCAGCCACTTATAACGTGCATTTTTAGGGCAACAAACAAAGTCGGCCTTTTTTAGGGTTTTATTACAATGTCGGTTTTCATCAACAAAAAAAAATGGCAAAAAAAAAAAACGTGCTGAGTGTACAGTACTTTGCTGATCAATCGCCACATTTCAACACCTTGATCTTAGGCTGATTATATCCTGAGACAAGTGCATACCGTAATAAGAGATAAAACCTTTATCCAATTTGGATGAGGAGGAACCAAAGAATGAGCATTGCACCTACAAACAAACAGTATATACATAAAGAATAAAAAATATGGATCCTTGGTAATGGTTCATGCTCATATGGTCGAGGTATACACTGTAGTCAGCAAGCTGTAATGATCCATGACTGCATTTGGCATAAGATCACGTAGCTTGGTGAACTTCCCACGTAGACACCATTAGTACATGCCCCAGAACTTCATCAGAATGATGCGTCAAAGATACACAAACAATGCCGTAGGAACTTGATATAAATTACTAGACCATAAATCAACCAAGTATTTGATAGCGTGAACAAAATTTTCTTGTCAAAGAAAATATCATCTTGTCTTTGTTTTAGTAAGGAAGGATGCATCCTTGTTGAAGATAGTTTTGACTGTTGATGTCGATTGTGTGGTCGATTGATAAGTGGTCATTTTGTGGAGTATATCACAATGTTTGTTTGGTATCTGCGTGGATCAGTATGTACAATGTTTTGCCATGTTTTTGTTTGATTTTCGATGGTTTTTCGTTGTTTTTTGGATTTTGTATTGTTTTGAATGTTTTTGGTATTTTGTTGAGACATTTTCCAATGTTTTTGGTATTTTGATGATTGCTTGAATGAAGAACTTAATGAATCATAAAACAATGTAGAATCCACTTCCATCAATAGGTTAAAGGCATTGCCCCCAGTTTTAGACATGACTATGAAAAAGCGGGATGCAAGACGCATGAAGTACTTTCTTTGATTACAGATCAAATAACAAGCCATGGCTTTGGACGGATGGATGTATGTATGAAGTAGATGTGATCGCAACAAGTCTGAAAGATAATGGAGTCATAGCCTTTACGAGTGGCGCCTGTTTGCCAGGTTTTCACCATCGTACTTACCCAAGGTGCCACAAGAGTGGTTGTTCACCATTTGGATGCATGATTTTTCTTTACTTTTTTGAATGTTTTTGGTATTTTTTGGTATTTTCTAGTATGCAGGGGAGCCTGATGCTCTATACAGCTTAGGTATAAAACCGTTTGAGGTGCATGTTGTTGATTGGATTTGCGAGCGGTTCTCCTTCTAATGTAGCCAACTGATATGCCCCAGACCCGAACACAGTAGTGACAACATATAGGCCCAACCAGTTTGATTCAAACTTGCCCTGATGTTCTCTGTTTGGTTGGTTGCGAGGATTCTCTCGGAGAACAAGATCACCTACCTCAAATGTACGAGGTCTAACTTGGTGATTGTAGCTTCTGCTCATGCGCTGCTGATAGGCTTTGAGATGATTGTATGCAGCTTGTCGCTTCTCATCTAGTAACTCTAAGTCCTATAGACGGGATACTCTATAGGCTTCATCATCAATGAGATTATGCAAGGAAACCCATAGTGATGGTATCTCAACCTCAATAGGTAAGATAGCTTCGACGCCATAGACCAATGAGTAGGGAGTTGCACTTGTAGGGGTTCGAATGCTAGTTCGATATGCCCATAGTGCTGGATTTAGTTGAACATGCCAATCATGGCCAGCATCATTAACTATCTTCTTTAGGATCCGCAATATGTTTTTATTCGATGCTTCAACCTGACCATTGCCTTGTGGGTAATAGGGAGTGGAAAAGCGGTGTTGGATATGAAATTTCTCACAAAGTTCACGGACATCCTGATTTTTGAAAGGAAGACCGTTATCTGTGATGATGGACATGGGCACACCATATCGGCAGATGATGTAGTTGAGGATGAATGAGGCGATCTGCTTGTCGGTGACTTGGGTAAGTGGAACAGCTTCGATCCACTATGTGAAATATTCGGTGGCGGTAATAATGAATTTATAGCCATTGGATGAAGATGGATGAATCTTACCCACAAGGTCAAGGCCCCATTGACAAAAAGGCCATGGTGTCATGATTGGTTGTAGTTTCTGTGCTGGTGCATGTATCAGGTCGCCATGAACTTGACATTTCTTGCATTTTCTGACAAAGTAGTAGGAATCCTTTTCCATAGATGGCCAATAGTATCCATTGCGCAGGAGTTTCTTGGTTAGTGACGGACCACTTGAATGAGTCCCACAAATTCCCTCATGGACTTCTTCCAAAGCCTTTGTTATCTCATCTTGTTCCAAACATCGAAGGAGAGTACCATCAAGACTACGGCGGTATAAGGTATCAGCAATAATGGTATATTGAACAGTTTGACGAATGAAGGTTTTACGTTGGTTATTCGATTGGTTGGGAGGAAGGGTGTGATCATGGAGATAGGTGTAAAATTCACCATACCATGGGGATTCAGAACCGACAAGGTGACATATCATTTCAGATTCGGGGATATCATAAGCGGGAATCCAAAGCTATTCTATCAAGAACTCGTAGCATGTTGAATTCTGTGGAAGATCTAGTAGAGATGTGATGGTAGCCATGGCATCAGCAGCTCGATTATGATCTCTTGGTATCTGCTCAAAAGTGAGAGTAGTAAATGATGTCTTGAGAGTGTCCACCATTTGCTTACATGGCATGAGTTTATCATCTTTGGTCTGATATTCATCGGTTGCTTGTCGAATGACCAGTTGGGAGTCGCCATATACTTGTAGTTCTTGTAATTTCCATTGTACAGCTAACCTGAGTCCTGTGATCAAGGCCCCATACTCTGCTATGTTGTTGGTGCATGGAAATGTGAGCCTGTAAGACTTCGGGATGCTATCACCTTGAGGTGTGATAAACAGAATGCCTGTCGCCGAGCCATGCCTAGTGTGCAAACCATCAAAGTATAATTTCCATGGGTGTGTTGTTGTGATCATGAATATCTCTTCATCTGGAAAATTGGAAATGAGAGGATGATCGCCTATGATATGGTGCATCGGCCAACTGATTTGCAATGACTTGCCCTTTGATAGCTTTACGGTCTACATACTCGATGTCAAATTCACTTAGAATCATTACCCATTTGGCCAAGCGACCTGTCAATGTTGCTTTGCTGAGTAAATACTTGAGTGGATCAATCTTTGCAATGAGTTGTACCTTATGTGTTAACAGATAGTGCCTTAGTTTAGTGGCTGCTACGATTACTGCTAGGCAAGCTCGCTCAATAGGTGTATAATTGAGTTCATAGCCCACCAGTGTGTGAGAGATGTAGTAAACAACACACTCTTTTCCTTCTGCATTATGTTGTGCCAGTAGTACACCCAATGTTGTACTTGTTGCTGATATATAGAGTAACAACGATCTACTTGGATTGGGTGGCATCAGCAATGGTGGATTCATGAGATAGTCTTTAAGCGTCTGAAATGCTTGTTGGCATCAGGCATCCCATTGAAAGCGGATATTCTTATGTAGTAGGTGTGTGAATGGGTGACACTTATCAGCCAATTGTGCAATGAATCTGCGGATAGATTGGAGTCGCATTTGTAATGTCCTTAGCTGACTGATATTCTTTGGAGGTGGCATGTCCATGATCGCTTTTACCTTTGCTGGGTCGACCTCAATACCTTTGTTTGAGACAATGTATCCTAGAAGCTTCCCGGAGGTCACTCCAAAGACACATTTCTTTGGGTTGAATCAAACATGGTATTGTTCCAGTCTATCAAAGATTTTATCTAAGATGTGGAGATGCCCTTCTCTGGTGAGTGACTTTGCTAGTAAGTCATCCACATAATCTTCCATCATAGTATGCATCATGTCATGTAAGATGGTGGTCATTTCTCTTTGATAGGTTGCTCTTGCATTCTTGAGACCGAAAGGCATTACATTCCATCAATATGTGCCCCGTGGACAGGTGAAAGTTGTCTTATGTTGATCTTCTGGTGCAATTTTTATTTGATTGTATCCTGAAAAACCATCCATGAGTGAAAGCATGGCATGTCCTGCTGTCAGATCCACTATGATGTCAATATTTGGTAGGGGGAAGTCATCCTTAAGATAGGCCTTATTCAGATCTCTGAAGTCAGTACAAATGCGGATGCCCCCTTTTGGTTTGCCGACAGGCACAATATTGGAGATCCATTCTACATAATCAATTGGTCTAATGAAACCAACATCTAGGAGTTTCTTGAGTTCTGTTTTGACTAGTACTGCAATCTGAGGATGCATCTTACGAAGCTTTTGCTTGACAGGTTTGGCTCCTTCTGCTACGGTAAGGTGATGCATGAATAAATTAGGATCAAGCCCAGGCATGTCTGCATATGACCATGCAAAGTTGATCTGGCGCTTCTGGAAGAACTTTATAAACTTAGGTTGTTCCTCTGGAGTGAGAAGAGATGCCAGATGTATGAGATGAGGATTTTCAGGAGTCCCCACATTGTATTCTTTGGTTTCCTTGATGAGAATCGTTGATCGTTCCTGTTGTGTACTATCAGGGAGAATGTCAAACCCTTCATCCTCAGGCGCCTCAGAGAGGTTTTCACCATTGGATACGCTCTTTCTTTTTACTTTTGTTGGATCAAATAGTGCCACAGTGTGGTTTTCACTGGAAGATCCATGTTTTATTGTTATATTTTTGCAGTTGAAAGGTTTGGCATCTGCCCCGAAGTATGCTGCGCTATTAAGTTCGATGGTGAATCCAGCTTTGTGATCCCCGCTTGGTAGGTTATCCCTTAATTCCAAAAAGTCAATGATGGCCTCATCATTTTGGAAGAAGTCAAGACATGGGAGATTTGGTTGGTTCCATTCGATGAGTTCAGGATGGATAATGGGCATTACTTCATCGATTAGGTTAAGTTCATTAGAGGTATCAGTGAGGGTTAAGATGTTATGGTGAAGGTCGTTGATGGTACTTTCCCTGTCAGAATCAAGCGTAGGATGAGACGTAGGGTCCGTGGAAGATGTTTCCAGTTCAGGAACCCATGTGGTCTTTATCTGTGCTTCTCCATAAACAGGGATGTCTTTGCGTGGTGGAGGTAGTGGTGCATCTTCCTCATCTGAAGTGTTAAGCTATACAGAATCAAATTCCCACTCATGTGAGTCGGTCTCTGAGTCACTTTCCAGCATCCGATTACTATACCATACTGGGATGTCTTTTGAGTTAAATACTGCAGATGTGATTGGTTGATGTACCTTTGTAGTGATCGGTGCTGCATGAAGATTGATGGGGATAAAAGAATTTGGTACGGGGAGTATCGGTAATATTGACTCTGTGGCTTCTGTTGGTACTGCTGGTGCCATGGATGCTGTTGCGGGTTCTGATACAGTTGCTGCTGCTAATGGTGCTGCTGATGGGATTACGAGTTCGTTTGGTGGGATGAGTGGAATTGGTGATGGTTGTGTTGGGATTCTGACCCTCGGTGGGGCAGTTGTGATGGTGCTTGATGTTGCTTTGATAATGAAAGGTGTCCTCTTTGCAGTAGGCTGACATAATGGTTTGTTGGGTTTTCCTTTGAATTTGAGTTTAGGAAAGATCTCTTTTTCAAAGCCTAGGCTTGTATTACCTTTGGGCTTTAATTCTGGCAATAGAGGTTCATGTCGTCCTTGTTTGCAATATCCCAGAGCACTCTGACCATCATATCTCATTCTTTGCATAATGAGGAGACCTTTGCCATACTGATCTGTAGGAAGTCTAACTTGCGATATATCAGTGGTGATGGGATCTTTATAGATCCAATCCACTAAGTTCTCATCTTGGGTTTCTTCTTCTTGACTCTTTCCAAGGATGAAAGGTGTCAAAGCACATGCTAGCATGACTAGTGGTTGTTGGAGTACCTGCTGTGGTTTACCATGTGTTCTAGGAGAAGTAGGCATTTGTCCCACACAAAAGAGTTGACTCAAGTTGTATTCCCCAGGACCTTCCTCTACTACTTTCATCTTAAGCTTTTCTTGCTTTGGTATAGTGGTGTTCGAACTGGCAAGAGAGGCAGGATTTATATATGATGTGGAGGAAATGGCCTCTCTATTATTAGGAATGGTAATCTCTAGTTGATGGCTGATATTATGGCAATACGCAAAGGGATTTGCATCGCCCGGGATTGTGATCTCTACACCGTTATGTGGGAACTTGATCCATTGATGGTAGGTAGATGGAACGGCTTGCATGGCATGTATCCAAGGTCTTCCTAACAATAGATTGTATGGTAGAGGAAGGTCCAGAACCTGACAAATGATGTGCTTTACCATGGGGCCCACTCGGATTGGTAGCACCACAGCTCCTTTGGATGAACGCTCTGCATCGTCATAGGCTTTGATTGTGATCTTCTTACGAGGATCCACTGATTCTATTGGATATCCCAATGCTGTGACCAACTATAGTGTACAAATATTCAGGCCTGCTCCATTATCTATCAAGACTCGTTTGATCCTATGCTGGTTGATAAAGCGTTCGATGTGGAGTGAAGCGTTATGAGGTTGCTGGAAGGAAGAGTTGTCACTTTCAGAAAAAGTGAGACAAGGTGATGACTTCAAACTTCCAACCATGGCTTGAAATTGGTCTATATTCAGATTTGCAGGGACTGACGCCTCTTGGAATGCTTGATCCAAGATTGTTTTATGAGATGGCGATAGGCACAATAGCTCTAAAATGGATATAAGCGCAGGTGTTTTGTCTAATTGTTCCACAAGATTGTACTGCTTTGGGATGGAGGTGGTGCCTTGTGGAGTTGCCTTTATCATAACCTTGCCACAACGTGTAACAACATTGCAATTTGAGTTGGGATTTTTGAAGGTTATTGTTGCAATTTGTTCACTGGCATCATACAGATGATTTACAGTGTAATTATACGCAGCCTGTGTATAATCAGTGGTATTAGTGCCTCGCTTGGAAGTGGAAGGACCCCTTTGATCTTGTGATGGAAGTGGATTTTTGAACATCAGATGATCATTATTTGTTGTTTTTGGGTCATGTCCTTCTATTTCAATTTCTCCTCGGTCAATAAGATCCTGAATAAGATCTTTTAATCGGTGATAATTACTTGTCTTGTGTCCTCTTCCTTGATGGAATTCACAGTGTTCAGTATCTCTCCACCATGCCAGTTTGACCTGAGGCTCATAGTTTGATAGTTTAGGTAGAGTGACCAAATTTTGAGAAATGAGTTGTCGCAATACTGTTTCAATGGGTTCCCCTAGGGGAGTGTATGTGCGTTTCTGTTTTTGCTGACGAGGTCTAGGTTCATCGTGAGATGTGATGCGACCTTGATTGGAAGGAACATTTGTGTTATTCTGAGGTGGAGGATTTTGTCCTGCAAACCGAACCACAGGTTGTGCATTTTGGATAGTCCTAGCATCCACAACCCCATCATTGACGATATTCTTGTTTTTATTCCAGAAGCTTGGTTTATCACTATTGAAGCGTGGGCGAGGACCATCTTTTGGTTCATTAAATATTTTGATGAGTCCTTTCTTGATAAGTGCCCTTTCACACTTCAAACCCTTGGTGATCATATCATTAAAAGAGTCTGTGTCTTTGACATCCAGGTGAAATTCCATTTCTTCGTTTAAGTTGGAAATGAATATTTCCACTAGCTCTCGTTCAGGTAACTGAAGAGAACGTCTACTAGACATTTGATGCCATCGTTGCAGGAATACTGAGAATAGTTCACCTGGTTTTTGTTTGGTGTTGCATAGATCAGCCATGGTGATGTCGCGTTCAATGTTATGAGAGTAATGAGCTAGGAACTTCTGGACGAGTTCCTCAAATATTCTAATGCCACCTGGTAGTCGGGAAAACCATGATGTGGTTGTTCCTTCCAAGCTTTAGGGAAAAAGGCGCATTAGGTATGTGTCTTCATATGCCACTTTGAGACAAGCAGAATGAAATTCTCTGACATGATCACGGGGATCTCCCTTTCCTCTATATTTTTCAAATTTGGGTGTTTCGAATCCTCGTGGAAAGGGTGGCGTATAAAGATTCCTATCAAAAGGATAGGGACAGATGTCATTGAGTGAGAATTGGTTAGTCTTGACACCACTATGAAGTTGTTGGGCGAGATTCTCCACTTGTTGCCGCAACACCTCCATTTCATTTGGAGGAGGAGGTGGTGGGTTACCTCGAGGAATGTTATATCTGATGGGATCTCTACCTCTTTCCTCTTCATGGCGACTTTGTCTTTCTGATGCTTGTCTTAATTGGGCAAGATCAAAGTCAGAGGGGAGTTTTGCTCCTTCTCGAGTGAGTTTTAAGAAGTGAGCATCGGCATTGCTCCTGAGTATTTCGTTAAATAGTCTGTTAAAGAGAGGGTTATGCTGAGCCCTTTCTATTGTTGCAGGAGTAGGAGTACTTGGGTTTTTGTCATTTTCATTTGCTCCAAGTGCTTCTTGAAATTCATTGAGATTTTCTTCTTCTTCTTCTTCTATTTCTATTTCTCCTTGCCTTGACTGTGATTAGGTTTGAGCCATTTTGTTTATGAGTCTTTGTTGAAGTTGAGTGAAAATGATGATGAGTTTTTGATGAAATGAGAGATTGATGATTGGTGAATTGTGTTGCATGTGGATCTCTAGCACTTGTTAAGGTAGATGTAACCAAAATTCCTTCTTTGAATTTCTTGTTTGTTTGATAAGATTTTGATGTGATAAGGTGTAGAGAAATCTGAGATGTGTTACAGATTTAACTACCTAGTAATGAGAGGATTCACTCATGAACTAGTTTTAACCTACGTAGATGTGTCTCTTAGGATGAGCTTATCCTAGATGTAGAAACAATCTAAAAAGTGATGTGAAGTGTTTGATTCAAGCGATATCTAAAAGAGAACTTTGGGACAAGAACCTCTTAATGTTTTGAGAGTTTGGAATGAAGTGATGATGAAGTGATGATGTATGAATAAGATGATGGATGAAATGTTTTCAACTTCAATAAAAGCTTTGTGTCACAAATGGAATAAATTCTACCTCTTCCCTTTCGGGCATTGGTGGTATTTCTCGAGCTGTGTTGTAGGTGATACAGACATTTGGGAAAAAGTTGGGATTAATCTTACCTCCTTGGTTTTTGTGATAACTCTATATTGCATAAAAGCTCTGCGGTTCAATGTCTCTGAATCAAATTCATTTGTTTTTCCTTGAAGGTAGAGACGCATGTGATGTAGAAAAACTCTATGGGAGACAAAGATTTGTCTATTGATATAGAAGAATTTCCTCCTTTTGATCAAAGCCTTTGAGCTTAATGGTCTTCTTTTCAAGTTGATATTCTGATGACGCTTCTTCTTTCGCAAGATGTGAATAATGGTCATAAAATTTTGACTTTTTGTTGTTTGCACTTTGTTTTTGATGTTTTTTGGTTGTTTTGAAAAATGTTTGGTCGGATGAATACTTTGTTTTTGGGAGTGATTTTCTTTTGATGTTTCTTTGACAAGAAAACAAAGCAAGCACACAAACACAAGAATGTTGCCAAAAAGGCACAAACGAGTATGGGTCTAGATCAACCCAATCCTTGGACTTGTATATGACCCTTCCTTTAGATGTATTTTAAGGTGTATTTCCAAAGCCTGAAGTCGGCTCAATTTGCACTTGGTCTTTAAAATGAACACACTTCAAACACTTTTTATCCCTAAGGTCAAATGGCCAGTTGTGATAAATTTAGCCCACATCTTGATATTTCTTCGACTTTGGTACTACATACCTTATGAATCCCGTCGTGGCAGGTAAGGATGTGATATACTAAGTCTTGCACGAGCATAACAAATAGATGATCCCTATGATGGGGGAGTCACCACTTTTATCAAGCCACAAGTGACTTTTCAAAAAGCTATGTTTCTACTCAAGGAAATATGTATGGTGAGTATCTTGGGAGCAAAACCATCTATGCTCTTGCACTAAATTATATCGCAAATATCCTCAATCAATAGAACGGGTGGGATACTACTTAAAGGTGTTTAGTCATGTTCGATGTTTTTGGACATAAGTTCATTTTGCAGTGACTCACTTAAGAGCCTTGTAACTGGTGATGGGGCCCATTTGTCCTTTCGGCTAGTTACACTATAGGAACAGCTATACCCAAGGCTACAGCTTTCGCTCTCACCTGATTTCTATAGCCGCTCGAAGGATTTACCGCTCGAGGTCATTCCCAAGAGTATCGATCCCTTGGCAGGCCTCTCTTAAAAAGATAAAATTTTAGTGTTACTAACACTTTTCTCTTGCACCTAGGACCACGAAAGCCAAGGGAGAGGATAGTGTGTGTTAGAGGTAGAACCACTCGACCAACTTTTTGCACAAGTGTGCCAAGCACGAAAGACACTTGTTCTTTTTAATCCACCATTGCAATGTGATCTAACTATTTGGAGATGTTGCTCCAACAGTCATGGTGTTCTTTTTAACCTTCAAAGGCAATGTGTTTTGTATTCTAGAATTGGAAAATCCTGGTCAACTTGATGAAAAACACGTTTGCTTGAAGTAAAATTTGTTTGCAAAAATCAAAACAAATGGATTGTGTATTTTATGTGCACCAAAATTGGAAGTGTGGATTGTAAATCTTTTTAGTTTGATGCAAGGAAATCAAATTTGTTTGTTGATTTTAAGCACCAAAAGACAAGTGATCCTAACTAGAAAGCAATGAAATTTTGTTTTTTTCAAGTTTTAATGCACCAAAAGACAAGTTTGTGATTTTTAATGGTGAGTTTTAACCTGCACAAACAACAATGTGTTAGTAAAATCGATGTCCAAGGGGGGGCTTCCACAAGCCTAAAATTTCCACTTTTTTGGTTACAAAGTGATTTTTACGACATTCTGTTACAATAGCGCTAGTCTGTGTTTGAACAGAGGCGCTATTTAACACAAAAGCGCTGAAAGAATGGGAAAGACAGAGAGGCAAAAGTGCTGAAAGATTGCTATAGCACCAAAATAATGACAAACGTGCCAAAACAAGTCCAAAAGCACTGAAATTTGGACAATAGCGCTATTGTAAGAACAATAGCGCTAAAAACATAAGTGTCGATAGCGCTAGAACGTGTTAAATAGCGCCAAAGCTCAACCTGTGTGACACTTTCAACATTCAGACATGTTAGTTTGCTAAAAAAAATGATATTTTTGGTGTTTCGATTCACGTCGGGTTCACCAAATGATGCCTTGCAAAGTGGACAAGGTTAGTTTAAGATAAATAACACAAAGACGCAAGAAAAACGTTAGTGTTAGTCAATCAAAAACTAATCTAAATAGGCATATCAAGAGAGACACTAAAAACATGAAAGTATATTTAACTAAAGAAGCAAATATGATGAGGCATCTCCAAATACCTCCTAACATGCTCTTAGCTCTTTCTCCCTTGTTCCTCTCTTCTCCAAGTTCCAAAATAGTGTAGCTCTCAGTAGCTTTTTGCACTATGAATGCTTATGGAGGATTGAGATTGTAGTATTGTGCTCCAAATATGAAATGAAAAGCTAATACTATGATATTGATATTAAAAATGATTTATTTTATCCAAAATGACAAGATATTAGTTAATTATGCTAAAATACTCTCTTAAAATGCCTATAGCTTAAATGCATACAAGTTTTCAAGATCTGGATTATGAAGAAATGGGCTCTATTTATAGGAAAAATGGAGCAATGGATGGTTGAGATTGAGTAATCTCAACAAGGGTCAGGATTGAATGATTTCAAATCCATGTGAGGGCTTTCAACCCAATCCCAAGATGACAAGTGTCAATGTGAGATAGGTTGAGAGGGGAGGGAATAAACATTAAATGCTTGACATGACTTTGGGAGTTAAAGTCAAGGTTGGTTGAATGAATAAACTCTTTATTCAAAGAATAAAGCTTTTATCCAATGGATAAACTCTTGTGCAAATGTGAAATGAATGAATATGGTCAAAACAATAAATGTTTGGAGGGACAAGTTTGAAATAACCATAAATGGTTATGTAAGAGCCATAAATGGTCATGTAAGAGCCATTAGTGGTCTTGGAAGACTTTGGGAGTTAATTTGTTGAACACACAAAGCATTAAATGCTTTTCAAAGACTTTGGAGTCTTTGAAAAGTGACTCCATTTTGCTTAGGAATGTGACAATAATTAGGGGATGGATTAGGCTAATTAGGAAGGGATTAGAAAGGGGTTTAGGAAGGCAAGTGGGAGATGTAGGATTTTGTTAAAATAAAAATTCATTTATTTCAATAAATGTGTGCAAGTTGCATTTGTAGGAAAATGCAAGTGGGGTGGGGATAATGATTTAAATAAATGTTTTATTTAATTTATTTAAAAGAGGAAAAGGGGATTTAATTAAATAAATAGATTTTATTTATTTAATTGATTTGAATTTGATTTAATGAATTAATTAAAATAAATTGAATAATTTATTTAATTAATAGAAGAATGTTTGGGGATGAATTAATTAAATATTAATTTAATTAATTGATGGCTAGTGGATTTTTAATCAAATAAATAGCGAATATTTATTTAATTAAGTTGGACAGATTTGTGTGACTACACATACATATAGATATCACAACTGCATCACATCCTACACACAACACCTGTTAGCACAATTTACATTTGCATTATCATATTCATCTGCATTTCATACATTCACATTTGCATCATGCATACACATATAAAAACATAAAAGAAAAAAATATATTGCATTGCATCATGTACATATTTGCATCCATATCATAAGCATCACATAAAAACATCTCATCACTTAGGTACACATGCATATAGCTGCCGCAAAGATGAATCATCTCATATATATATAGAAAGTGTCATGATACAATGATGTCCAAAAATCATATGGCTACAATCTCCCGAAGGTGTCTACATCATCATACAAAAATGGTACAATACTGATACATAGGGAGCCCTCTATGGCTATGATGAACTCCCTCCCTCTGAGCCACCTGGCCTCGATGGAATCTGAGCCCCTGAAGGACCCACCCCAGGATCATCCCTCCTGTCCCCTCTATCTGGTGGTGATGGAGGACCCATAACCCCACCACTAGATGCCTGTCTCCTCCGGCTCCCTCTCGTAGCTGTCGTTATCCGTGATGGTCTATGGAAGCTCCTCACCCGCTGATCCGTTGGCACTGCACCATAATAGAGATCCCGCCAGTAGGCAATCTCCTCCCCGGCCCGCAGAACATAGGCATATCCGGCCCCTGTGTCCTCTGTTGCCTACCTCCCAACCCTTAGTGTTGTCTCAGCCTTTGTGTAGCGCTGAATGGCCTGGTCTCGCTCCTGCTCGGTATCTCAGAGCTGCCTCCTGAGCCTATCCCTCTCCCTCTCCAGGTCCTGGATCTCATCTGCCTGTCCCTGGTAGATCTCCCTCAGCTCCGACAGCTCATCCTCCTCAGCCTCAGCCCCCTGTGGCTCCCCCTGTATGGGTGCCTGCCCCTGTGCCTGTGCCTGTACCTGTATGGGTACCTGTCCCTGTATCTGTCCCTGTACCTGCACCTGTCTGGGACCCTGTGCTGCAGGCACCTGTAGCAGCAATCCATCGCAACCCCTCACCACCCGAGCCTGCCTATCCTCTCCACCCTCCCTCCGCAGTGCAACCCTCCTCTCTCCAACTGCCCCCCTCCTCCTCCGTCGGCCTCTGCCCCCATCAGCTCTATCATCATCCCCATCCCCACCACCATCTCCATCTAATGGCTCTCCCAGATCTGTCAGGCGTGGGAATGGATGCTCCGCCCAGTATGTTATGTACTCGGCATCCATGTTGGCATCCTCAATCTCTGGCCACACGTCCCAGGGTAGGGGCATCATCTCTACTAGCTGCATAACAGCCTAATCATATGATAATAGGGGCCCAAACTGTGCCTGATCTATCACAGTCTGTGCATACATGCCTGAACCTCGTGGCATCCACTGAATCCTGCCAAACTGCCTACCAACCCTATCCACTAGCTGCCTCTCCAGCACATAGGGCATCCGCCCAATCAGGTACCTACTCCAGAAGGTGTAGGGAAGCTCAACCGCATCATCCTCCCACTGCTCGCATCCCAGGTATGGCCTCCATATGACCATGTCAATGTCATCAATTCCCGCCGCCAATGCTCCAACCTGTCAATCTATGGTTGCGACGTGATCATGTCGTATAAATGTACAAAACTGTGTCCGTGACCTTTTGCCTCTGAAGTGTATCAGTCTCGTCACTGGCAGATGCTCATAAGCCCACACCTGCAACAATGTCACCCCGCAGCCCAATCCCACTGACTCGTGGTACACAAACTGATGCAGCTCATAATAGAAGTGTGCCAGCACACACGGTCCCCAAGCATATCTGGTGTGTTGTGTCACCAGTGTCTCCAGTGCACCTCCCCAGCCTACAGCCAACCCCTGTGTCGCCCTATCCGGACATAGGAACCCACTGATCGCTCCTCCTATCACTGTTGGCAGTGCTAACCCTATAGCTATCATAGTATCCCAAGCCACATGTCCAGCCCTCATCTCCAGTCCTGGGTCTCGGAAAACTCATCTCAAGGCCTCCCTGTCTCCATCTCGATCGTATGGGATCAGCTCCACGTCGATCGGTATCCTCAAAATCTTATATACATCCTCAAGGGTGACTGTCATCTCCCCCATCGGCAAATGAAATGTACATGTCTTGGAGTGCCATCTCTCCGCCAACGCAGTCAACAGTCCCATGTTTTCCCGAAACTCAGGCACATACAACACATGTCTCAATCCCATAGCCTCGATCGCAGCTTGGTCCTCGGCTGTCAGCTCAAGTTGCAACCTCTGAGTCGATGGGAATCTCTCCCGTGACTCCAACATAGGCAAATACTCCTGCAGTCAAGCAAATCAATCATGTCAGTCATCGTGGCATTCACTGTTCATCACAAAATGCTACTTTTTTTGGTGCATATCCAATTCTATCCTAGTGACACTCACTGTTCATCACAAAGTGTTGCTATCTATCCCAATGACACTCACTGTTCATCACAAAGTGTTGTTGATTATCCTAGTGGTACTCCTTGTTCATCACAAAGTACTACGAGTGTTGCACTCCCTGTTCATCACAAAGTGCTGCTCACATTTGCACTCCCTGTTCATCACAAAGTGTTGCTCATATTTTAGTACTCCCTGTTCATCACAAAGTACTTTATCTTGGTACTCACTATTCATCACAAAGTGCCTTGATCTATCCTAGTCTTCCCTAGAGGACCTGCTTGAGTGTATCCTCTCAGCAGCTTATCCAATCGACAGCGTATGTTCATCACAGAACTGCCGATTTGACCTAGACGACACAAATTCACATTTTTTGGACACAAACGCACTTTCCTGACATAAACGCGCTTGAAGACTGCACAGACGCGCCTGAAAACATAGACGTGCCTAAAAAACACAGACGCGCCTGAAAAACATAGACGTGCCTATGCTCTGCACAGACGCGCCTGGGCGACATAGACGTGCCTTCTTGGCACAGACGCGCCTACACATCACAAACGCGGCCGCATTTGGCACAGACGCGGTTTCCATCACAGACGCGCCTCTCGAGCATAGACGCGCCTGGCACCAACGCAAATGCGCCTGGATGTTTTTTGACATTTATGGACCCTAACCTAAAGCGCATTTATTGCCCTATCTACCATGCATTAATGACAACAATAAATGCAACAAAGTACGAGGAGGTTTGGTGGTACTTACCGGCTCTCCTGCCTCTGCTGGCCTCTGAAATCGACGAACGCGATCGAATCTGTGAACGAAGGCCATCGCTGCTAACTGCTGCTGCTCTATTTTTGCTCTGCACTCTGCTCTCGTGGATGTGTAGATGACAATGAGGATGTATTTTCCCCCATGGTCTATCTTATAGACTACCCTAGCCCTAGCCCTCGCCTCCCGAGTCAGTCTTTGTTATCCCGTGACTTTGTCACTTTATCCGGTTAGTCCATTCTAGCCTTTCTTTCTTATCGAGAGATTGTCTATGATCTTTTCAGACATTTTCATCCAATCTCTCGAGGGGGCATATCCTTCCCATCTTGGGGCAAATTTGTATCAGTTCATCTTATCATCTTTGAAACAACGCGACAAGCCGCATTGTCTCAAAGAGGGGCAAAATGTAGACACCCAAAATTGTCATGTCTAATTAAATAAATATTTTATTTATTTAATTATCTAAGCTTAATTCTTCTATTAATTAAATAAATCCTTATTTATTTAATTAATTCATTTATCCTCTTCTAGCCTTATTTCTCATTTAAATAAATACATTTATTTATTTAAATTACCCTTTTCCTAAATTAAATAAATATCTTATTTATTTAATTATCCCACTTCTTCTATTAATTAAATAAATCTTTATTTATTTAATTAATTCATTAACCTTTTCTACCCATGACACATGTCATTCATCTCTTAATTCATACACTACCTACCCCTTTCATTATTTTATTATTTCTTTTACCTACCCTCTAATCATAGCCGACCTCCTTTTACACCTCTCAATCTTATCCCTCAATTTCATATAGTGTCTTCTATATAAGGAGAGGCTTCCTTCATTATCAAACCCTAATCATCTTTTATGCACTTGACTACACTACGATCCTACTTGCAACCACATTCCGTTCTTTGTTGAGCTCTTGTGCACACATAAAATCTGAGAGCAAATATATCAAGTAAGATCAATGGAGATAGGAAAAATGGAGATCCAAACCCTATTGGACATGTGATGGTATAATCTTTGTGATTTCATTTGATTTGCATTATCTTAGGTAATCTTCATATGTTATGGTGGATCTTTGTTGTTGTTAGGCTAGGGTTTTTGTGGTTGAATTCATTTAGCCTTTCAATATCGTTATTATTGTATCCATTTTCACCATATACGTAAACAATTGATAGTTGTCTATTAGTTGTGGTATGAAGCGACAAATATATTGTAGCTTGCCTTGTAGACTCCTTAGTTGTTTGATGTTACGAAGAGTCATGTCCATGATAGATTTGACCTTTTTTGGATCTAATTCAATGTCTCCCCTAGATACAATGAATCCTAACAATTTGCCCGATGTGACACCAAAGACACATTTCTTGGAATTTAGTTGAAATAATATTTTACTAGTCTATCAAAGATGCATTCCAACACATCTAGATGTTATATCCTTGTCTTTGATTTCCCAAGAAGTTCATCCACATAATCTTATAGAATGATATGAATCATATCATAAAAGATGACCGTCATTGCACGTTGATATTTTTCTCCCACATTTTTTAGACCAAAGAGCATGACACAATAGTAGAAGGTTCCCCATGGTGTTGTAAAAGTTGTTTTATGTTGGTCTTATTCGACTATTCCTGGTCTGATTGTATCCAAATAATCCATCCATGAGGGGGAGCATCTCATATCCTACAGTAAGATCTACTAAAATATCAATGTTTAGCAGTGGAAAATCATTTTTAGGACATGTTTAATGCAGGTCTTTGAAATCTATGCATATGCAAATATCCCCATTTGGTTTTTAAATAGGGACTATGTTGGAGATCTATTCTTTTATAATTCTTGTTTGACCAATAAAAGTATCTTGGGATGCATTTTCTTAACTCTTGTTTTAGAGGTTTTGCATCAGGATTGATAGCTAGATGGAGAACCACCAAAGAAGGATCTAACCTCGGTATAGGAATATATGACTAGGAAAAGTTAACTAATGCTTCATGAAGGAGGGCATGGAAATCACCCCTTTCTGTGTCTGATAGAGAAGCTGCAACATATGTGATATGGGGATAATCAGGCAATACGTAGATTGATTTCCCTGATTTATTCTATGAGGATGGAAGACCTGTCTAATGTGATTTTGTCTATAAGGGGAAGAAGAGACTCCTCATTTTCTAGCACCTAAAAGAGGCTTTCACTAGAAGATACATTTTGTATTTTTACTATTTCCTGACCTGAAATTGCCTCAAAGAGGTTTTCACTAGGAGACCTTTGATTTTTTGTTTCATTTTTACTTTTGGAACTAAGGAGTTCCTCTTCCCCAAAATAGGCTTGAGGATCAAGCTTGTAAACAAATGTAGAATGCTTCCCTTAGTTAGATGAAAACTCTATAGCACCCATGAACTCTAAGATTGCTTCATCACTTTGAAAAATATCAAAGTGTGCGATTATTTGTTGGTCCCAATCAATAAGTTCAGGATGATGGAAGCAAAGCTCGATGGCAATGATAGAATTTTCAAAAAAGGAAGGGGATATATCAACATCGTCAAAGGTTCTCTTGGTTTCCTCTTCAAGAATGTCTTTGATAGTTATGAAATTGTGTCCATCATCATTAAAAACACATTCAAAAGGTGCGAGCTCATGGTGAGTAGCAGTGTCAAAAACCAACCCCTGATGTTTAGGATGAATTGTAGGTTCCAAAGGATTTTTTACTCTATTCTCTTCATTTCCTAAGCCACCAATGTGGCAATTCCATTTCTGAGTAACTAACTTGTCAGTTTTAGGATGCTTTTCCTTGAAATAATTGAGAAGCCTGCCATTGGTTTTCAGGGGATCTTGATATACCCATTTGTTGATATCTTCTTCAAGTTCTTCATCTTCCAAATTTCCTATTGACTGAAAATTAGTGGTAACCTTTTGTCTGACAAGAGGAGCATTTAATTTTTGCTAGTGAATGGGTTTGTCATGTGTGTGTGGATCAAGGGATATTCCCCCCACTGTAAATGCATTTATGAGAGTTTTACTTGGGAGAGTGTTGTGGTAAGTGTAGTTTCATTGGTGGTGGAGGATTTAAGGGTATCAATATCCACATATGATGATGAGGAATTGGCTTGCAAGGTATCAATTTTTGTTCCTAGGCAATAATTGGAGTGGGAGAATGAGGGCTCAAGAGCACAACAGTACTCAAACAGTTGGGGATCTGCATGTATGGTTACTTCAGTACCATTGAATGGGAATTTGAGACACTAATGGTATGTGGAGGGAAAAACATGCATGGCATGAATCCATGGGAAGCCAGGGAGGATGATGCAGGGTAAGTCAAGTTCAACAACATGATAAATTATATGATGCAAGGCATATCCCACTTGAATGGGTAGGGAAACAATGCCTTTTAAAGTACACTCTAGGTTGTCATATGTTTTTATAGTAATGATTTACTTTTGGATATCTATTACAATTTACCCCACTTGTTTAATGACTTTTAAACTGCATAGTTAAAAGGTCGAGCCATTATCCAACATGATGCACTTTACAATGAACTTACTGATGGTGATAATGATGTGAAGTGGGAGATTATGGCTAGGCGAGATGAATGGCATATCGGTATGTGAAAATAAGAGGCTATGTGAAGATTCCAAGTGTCCTACAAGGGCTTCGAATTGCATGGGATCTATATCGTTAGGGACATGAGCATCTTTAAAAGCTTTGGTGAGGATCTCTTGATGGATTGGTGACCTATGAAGGAGATCCAAGATGAAAATTTGTACTGGGGTATTAACCAAGTGTTCCAATATATTATATTATGCATTGGAGGATGAAACAACAGGTGCTCCCACAATAGATTCTTCCCCTGTGGGTGGTGACAATACATTTGGAATCTTGTCCCTTTATGCAGATCATGCCAATTTGATCTTCAACTTGAGTGATGCAACCAACTATATTACCAAAGTCAAGCGTTGTAGTTGTGTTGTTGGTATTATTGTGATTGGTTTGATTTTTGTTATTAGCATTGGTGTTTGAGGTGCTAGCACCTTAAGTGTTCTTAGGAAGGCATTCTGATAGATTTGCAAATTAGCGTTAGGTGTTGCATGACTAGGAGGATCAATTGTTATATCCTTCTTATCAATAAGATCTTTGATGTAATGCCTTAGATTCATGCATTTAGTTCTTGCGTGTCCCTTGACTTGGTGATAGTCACAGTATTTGTTCTCCTTGTACCATGTTGGTTTTGGAGGGGATGGATCTAACAGTTGTGTCTAAGAGTAAACAACCAGGTTTGTATTGACCATCTTCTAGAAGAAAACCTCTAAGGGTTTGCCCAAAGGCGAGAAGTTGCAATTTTGTTTACCCTTACCTTTCTTTATTTTGGTTGACCTTGTGGGATGAAGATGGTAGTGGTTTGGCAAGCTCCTTGTGGAACAACACATTGGGGTGGAGGTGTGACAACCACAACTTGGACATGTTTGGTATTTGTAACCCCATCACTAGTGACATTTTTATTTTTTTTCCAATAATAGGATTGATCATTATTAGGCTTGTCATTGTACTCTTTCTAATGCTTGATGACCCCTTTTGATATTAAGGCTTTCTCTATACCAACCCCCTTTTCACTAATTTCTTTGAAATAATTGATGCAATTCATGCACATGTTGTAACCCATCTTAGGGTGCAAGTTATCAATAAAGATGGTCAGAAGATGTCTTTCAAGGGGTTTATAGGAAAGTTGTGTAGAGAGAGCTTGCCACCGCTACAAATAATCTGTAAGACTCTCTCCTCCCTTTTGTTTGGAATGACACATATCTAACAATGTAATTTCACTTTCGATATCATGTGATTATTCAGCTACAAACTTTTCAGATAAGTCTACGGAAGTGTTGACTGTGTCATAAGGGATTCTTAAGAAACCTTCCAAGGCATGATCTCCTAGACTTTTGAGAAATAATTGTAAGAGGTAGTTGCCATTGTAGGCCACTTTTTGACAAGCCATGTATAATTATTTGACATGGTTGATGGGGTCACCTTTCCCTTTCTATTTATCAAATTTTGTAATTTCAAAGTGCTTGGGAAAGGGTACTATAGTGGTGGATTTGTCAAGTGTGCATGGACAAAGGTCTTTGAACTTAAAAGTCCTCTTAGAGGTTCCTGCATGTAGTTTCTTAAGAGCCATTTTCATCTCTTCCCACTCAAACATAACAGGTTGTGGAGCAAGTACACAAATGACATTAGATCTCAGTACTGTAAAGGGATTAGATGGAGGCAATGGATAGATAGGTGGTCAGTGTTGGGGATGTACAGAGGCAAAAGATTGTTGTTGGGGTGGAGTTGTTTTTTGATAGATAAGAAGTTTGTGTGATGTGTGTGTAAGTTGTTGTTACTAATGGGGTGGAAATGATTCGTAAACAGCCACATGTTGCAAATGATATTGCAAATAAGAGGGTTGATTTTGTGTCAGGATTTGATGATAGGTAGGTTGTGATGGTGGTGTGGTATGCATTTGTTAAATAGTAGGTTGATATTGAACCAAATGAGAGGTTGGTTGGGGTTGGGGTTGATAATGTTGAGGACCAACCTGCGCGGGTGCAGGTTGGGGATAATATGTATTGATGGGTTAAGTACCTGAAGCAAGGATTGGTTGGCATATTGTTGATGCATGGCAGTGCTACCTTGAGGGATATATGTGCTTTGGGTCACAGTTGCAGTTGTAGGCATGGACAAATAATTGATATACACATGCATAGGAGAAGGTCGACTGAGTAGAGGAGGAACAACAACAGCTTAGGTGGGTTGTGATGGAACTACGGTGGATTGGTCAGCCGACTGATTAGTAGGTGTTGGTTAACGGATTTTGTTCTTTCTAAAATATAACAATGTTGACCCCTAGCCCAAGCAAGAGAACAAACTATTAACAACAGTTGGAGAAGTTGTAACGATTTTTACAAATTTTCTCTGAATTTGAGAGTTACAAATCCCTCTCTTATTAAATAAAATTAGGTATTATTTTAACCAGAAACCAGGAAAGGCGAGACTTTTAACTAGAAATCCTTAAAGGAAAAGGAAAGAGAAAGAAGTAATATGCAAATAATGAAAGAACTTTCCCAATTAACCACCGACAAAGCCACTATTACATAATATTTATGCAAAGATAAACACCATATAATAATTATTAATGGAGGAAGAACAAGTACTTCAACAACTCAAAGCATAGAAACTTGAACAAAAAAGCGTCCACATAAGAAGAATGCAAATTTATCCACTGTAGCACAAAGTCTAATCATATTAGATAAACTGTTTAGAAATTCCCTTACTTGATATTAAAGTAGGTAAATGAACTTCAAATTTCCTTTGTCTTTCAGAAAACAACACAAAGTATGCTTTCCCCAAATCCCCCCCCTTTTACTCTACTTTCCTACCCTTTTTATAACTAAAATCCATTTGTCATTTTAGAGTAATGGTTTATGGGAGGGTAATGGTATTGAAAATGATTGTTTTGAAGATTACCCTAGATAAAGAAAAGCTTACCAAAAGTATTATTAACATTAAACCCATACCATAAATAAAAGTAATTTTCTATTCCTTCGTCAGGTACTAGATTTATGCCCGTAATTTGATTTTCAATCATCTCAGCCTTCATTTCTTCTTCAATTAACACTTAGAGAATTATTGTAAATTCTTCTTCATCATGTATTGATTCTTGGGCAAAATTAGTCAGATTGAAAAGGATGTCTTCTTACATATCTTATGTTGGCATAACTAATGGTGTTGACACAATCGGTTCATCAATTAGTATTGTCATTGATGACTAACACTTATCGGTGAATAAGGCCAAGCTCATAAGAAAGGAGGTGTGGTAAACCCCAATGGTTTACTCATGGATGCAAACAGTATGGAGGATTCAGTGCTTCCCAAATATGCATTATTGACACACTTAAGCAGTATGTTGGTAGAAGACTAATCAGTTGAAGGATAAATAGAGTAGTTGACGGGTCAATCAAGCACTCAATAGGTGTTGAGATCAATTTCTTAAAACTGGCAAATGAAATGATGATGCGGTTACAAGAGGTGACTCAGATTGCAGTTTAGTAGTCTTATGCATGACCGAGACACTCTGGACAGATAGGTGATCAGTCTGATTGATGATTAGTGATCGGTGGCAATAGATGAAGAGTTACACCAGTGAATCGGTGATAAAGGTTGAAGAATGCTATCTTGGAGCAGTGATCGGTAAGTTGGATGTGATGACCAAAGGTGAGTCAATCATGGCGAGATATCATCAAACAAATGGATAGTGAAGTCTATAGCAGTTAACAACCAGTTAAGGTGAGATTTGTGTGGATTTTCTTGTTCGCATTAAAAAGACAGAACACGACCCAGAGGTTGGTGAAATTATGAGTTGCAGAGGTAGATAAGGATGAGTTGCTAGCAAGATTGATGGAGAGCGCATAAAGAGAGTGCGGGAAGATTTGGAAACATTTGAATTTCAAATCTATCAAGTGTTAGGTGTAAACTAATTGAGGAATCAACGGGTATGTGTTGGCAAATTATGGTATAAAGGTTTTTGGCGAAAACCAAAAAGATTGATCATAAAATTTGCAATGTGCAATTTTGAAGAGAGGCGATCCAACAAGGTGAGAAGAGGGAAGAACTACTAAGTGAATAGCAGAGTGGTGAAGAGAGTGTGCAGAGCTCAGATAGTGTGAAGAGCAGAGAAAGAATGCAGAGCACCAGTAGAGTGCAGAGCAAGTGTAATCGATGGTCAAATCGAAGAGCTTCATTTGGATCTGATTAAGCCAAGAGTAGCTATTACAACAGATCATTCTCTCTATTGTTTTCTAATAACTACAACCATAAAATCCCTTAACCGGGTGGACTTTAACAGGGCCCTTTTTAAAATCCCTTAACCGGGTGACATCTTAAATGATGATCCTAAGTCCTTTAACAAGGCTACCTCTAATAGGGTAAAGGTTCTAATAGGCCTTAAAGAAAATCCCTTAATCGGGTGGCACCTAACAATGTATTTGTATTCTCCTGACAAGGATGGCTTCTCATCGGGCGTACTCTAGAAGAGTGCAGATTTTGTGAGTTTCAACTCACACTATAGTTTTCTCCCATTTGGGTTTCCACTTGATAAATCTTGGTAGTCATGTGTGTTTGATTTTATGTGTCCATGTTTCTTATTAATGTTGCTTATATTGATAAGTGTTAAGTTTGAATAGAAGTTTTGATTAAGGTTAAATCTGGAACAAACCGATATAGTGTTGATTCGCCCCTCCCCTCTCAGTACTGGTTGGGACTAACATCTTCAACATCAGGTTGTATCACTGGAGCCTTCCCTTCGAGCACCAATGTCCTTTGTCATCTGAAGGGTTAATCATCAGGGTTTCTTCTCACAGTGGTTTCTTCTTGTAATTGTTGTTCTTGATATTCAACTTGCTTCGCAATTTTACCTAATAAGAAAATTATCTTTTTGTATCCTGCAAAATCGGTTAGTTGCTTCCATGCAAGAGCATTCAACCCTTGGATAGTATTCCCTTGCTCATTTTTTGGCCAATTTAGGTCAGGATCAACAACCAACAACTAATTATCACAAGGCAAAACCATTATGACAAAGGAGATTCATGATAGCATGTGTTACTTAGGCTAGCTTCTAAGAATGGTTTATTAAATTTTCATTTGCAAAAGGTGACAATATCAAATGCTACGACTCATGCCGCCACCTTTATGTGCCTTGAGCTATTTAATCAACCATTAATGAGGGTACTTGCAAATTTTTATTTGATTTGTCCCTTGGGAGTTCTTAAAGATATGATAATTGGTTCACTTGGGAGCTTATGGAGCACAAAAAATGAGAATTTAAATTTCCCGATACTCGACATCAATATGTTAAGTAGTATTAGCTATCGGGAAGAAACAATAATTTCAAACAGTGCTTATTTTTATTGTCGCTTGATTGCTCGATAGACAATAGTTCTTCTTTGGAATTGCGGTATCGGATCAAGTTGGAAATTAGGAGCTTTGAAACATGGTTCTAAGGTATTAATGTTTTACCGATTAAGGTGCAACTGATAAAACATAAGTGGGCATTTATGAATTTTGAAAAACAGAGGGGTGATAACAACTGGCTCTGACTAGGGACAAGGACTAAGAGGACGCAACAAGGAACCTATCAATTTAAGCAAGACCAATGCATTATCCATTGGGCCACATAGTCAAAGGAATAAAAGGAAAACATAGGAGAAGAAAAATAGGACAAGAGACAAAAGGAAAAGAGCACGCCAAAACCAACTAACACTACAACACTCTAAAACTATACGGGGGTAAGAGTTCCTTACATCAAGAAAGCCATAGATGAGTCATGCAAAACCATTAATAGGCAGGGATAAATATGAGCCTCTATGAATTGAGATATAACCATGAAGCAAGCATGAAAATGATAGCCACGTCGTGACTACTGGGAGTTTGAATTTTAAACTAATGA
Source organism: Cryptomeria japonica (assembly GCF_030272615.1). Classification (NCBI taxonomy): domain Eukaryota; kingdom Viridiplantae; phylum Streptophyta; class Pinopsida; order Cupressales; family Cupressaceae; genus Cryptomeria; species Cryptomeria japonica. The sequence goes on along the minus strand of NC_081407.1, from coordinate 393,952,192 downwards.
CATGCAATAAGTTTTTGAATACACACTAGTGCCCAAAAATCCATTCTTCCCCAAAAACCTCTGAATCGTACACCATTTCTCCAGGACCAACGAGAAAAATAGGCTCATTACTAGTAACCCTTTTTTTTATTTCCTTTGAAAAGTAAGTATCTAAAATCATATACTCTTCTTGAAAATTGCAAGTTGAATCAAATTCTGACCATATGACTGTTGGTTGTGGTTTTTGAATATTGCATTCTTCAAGCATAGGGTCAAATTTGGTAAAAATGGCTTCTTCTTTGTTTGCACAAATAAAATCATCACTAGGAATAATGATACATTGTCGGAGCAATTCATCAACAATTTTGTTAGGTTCGACAACTAGACTATCAACTCCTTCAATTTCATCGCCACACATGCATGCTTTATCAATTGATTTAACATAATTGGTAATAGGATTTTGAGAAGAAAATATGTACAATTGTATGACATCTCTTCTAGAAAATGGATTTACCTCTACCTGCAACTTCTCACGCTCCTTATAAAAAAAATCTAAAAGATGAATATTTAAGTTGCATTTGTCATGGTGCAAAGATTTGATTGTTCCACTTCCCCCATACTTACTGAACCTCTTGGATCTTTCTCAACTTCCTTGTATAGAAAGTTAATGTCATCAATCATTGGATCAGCAAAACAAAAATTTCCGTGTTTGAATCATGATTCCAAAACTCTTTTTCAACGTCTTCTACCTTTTGAACCATTTCATTAGTATCAAAGGTAAAAGCTTCAAGTTTAGGAGAAAAAGAAAGTGTAGATACTCTGTCATCTGTACCTTTTTCTATGTTACTAAAATCAATGAATGCATTTACTTCAACTTTAGTGATGTGACTATTATCATCTATAGCTCCACATTGGAAATCATAATACGAACCCTTCAGGTGCCAATTTGGAATACAGGCAATATTGTGCTGGCTTGGCAATGCTTCTTCTTCAAGAGACATGAATGACTCAATTTCACTAGTTTGTGTGCATGTCAAGAGAGGTTTTAATCTGTTATCTTCAGCTTGGTCATTATTCCATGGTATCAATGAGTCACTGGGTTTCAGTCCATGTTTGCACAAAATATTGCTCACCAAAAACAAAAAAATTATAAGATACCCGATCTTCCCATTTTGGAGTTTCTTTCAACAAACTTAACTTCTTGAATCCCTTTTGCAACTGATGATTTTCAGCTTGTAATATTGGGAAAATGGTGAATGAATGAGATCTAGAGGAAATCTTTTCTTCCCTCCAAGGAGAGATGAAAGTTTCACTTTGGATTTCCCTTCAAACACATTTTCCACATTACATTGGAAGAGGGGGGAAATACACTAGATTCAACCTCCAGAGAAAGAGACTGAATTCTGAGTGATGGTAAGTTAATCCCCTCTTCTGAGATTGAGATTTGAATTGATTGAATTGTGTGCTTATGACCAAGTGAAAAAGCAACAAAGATCTGATTATAACTTAAGATAGAAATATAGGATGAAGTTGTGCACCTGGATCTGGCAATAATATGTCGAGATGAAGTCAACCTGTGAATTTCAAGAAAAGTTGCCTGAACTGTGGTGGGAGTGTACGCGGTCCTCCGAAAAATCCATGAAACTGTAGCATCCTAAAATTGCGACACTTGCAATTTCGACTGCATTTGGGTCTTCACGATGGCGGCGCAACGTTGAACCTGAATGGAGACGCCGAAACCTGCTTGTGACACCAAAAACTGCATTTTTCTGCACCTTGGCATGATCCCTCCTTGCACCCTACTGTCTCGGGAGGTGGGACCATGGTGCCTAGCGCCCTGGTCCTTTAGGAATAGGGCGCCCAGCGCCCTAGTCCCTGGCCCTATTTTGGGCCCGGTCTCCTTTTGGGCATCGGGTCTTGAAGTTTGCAAATTGGAAAATAATGTTTCTAGGTCGGCCTAATGTTGGAAAAATCAATCTCTCAACCCTAATTGACAAGTATATAAACTACTTTTCCTCTCCTAGAAAGAGAGGAAAAAAAGGAGGACATATATGTGAAAAGGCGGAAGCGATATTCAAACATTCAAACATTCAAGCATTCAAGCATTCCTTCAAGCAATTGAGTATTCTAAGTCTCCATTCAAGGCTAAGTGTTGCATTCAAAGACAAGTATTCAACCATTGACGAGGAGATCACTCACAACACATTACATACAACATACATTACACCTTCGCATGTAAGAATACAAACATTCTTACAACAAGGTATCAGTACTTGTTTACATTACAAACATTTACATTTACAACATTCTCATTTCTTGGTTAATTCCAAAACCCGGATTTGACCTAAAGGAAAACCCCTAATCCCTAACCCCCCAATCGTCCTCTCTTTTCTGTGTGTAGGTTGCAGGTATGCGGCTGTAATTGAAGATCTGGAATCCTTGTGCAGAGACGAATAGATCCCCCTTCATTTCGTGGATTTTTCGGAGGACCGTGTGCACGCCGGGCGCCATCATCCCGTCAACTTTCGCTCAAATTTGCAGAATAGCACCGTCTCGACATTTTACTGCTAATTCCAGGTCCGCAGCTTCATCCCATATCCCTATCTCTGTTTATAAGTGAATCTTTCTTACTTTACATGCATTCCTAGTTCAATCATTCTATCTAAATTCTTTACAAAAGAGGGTATCCTTGATGTCTTAACCCTTGAAACTCATTTAAAATCCAGTCTTGCATTGCGTGGGATTGGATCTTGTGGGTTTCAACCCCTCTTTTGAATGTAAAGTCTTTCCTAAGTGAAAACCATCAACCCTAGTGACCTCCCTTCTCTCTCCTTGGAGTTGGGGAGGGGAGAACAACTAGGGTTCGATTTTTCTGCTTTACATTTTGATGAACCCGATGTGAACATCCTCATTCTGATTATTCATGGTTAGATCTGAAAAATTTGCTTCCTTAATTACATTTCCATGTTTGATCTTTTGCAAATTTTAGAGGTTGATTGCATAAAAACCCTAAAATTTTCTTTTTAGTAATTAAGCTTGTGAAATGTTTAATTGTTAATGCTTGTTTCAGATCTACCCTTCTATTGCAAATTGTTAATTCATATTTGTGCTTTAATTCTGAAAATTAAGTGGTTAAATGTCAAAACCTTAATTTTTAAAACCTTCTTGATTCAACCTTTGACTGATAATTTCACTGATCAAAACACCTCCAAATCGGCTGTAACTTTGGATTCCGCAACAAAATCACAATATCTCTCATCCCTGAAAATTTGGAAAAAAGTTGCGAGGACCGGGTGCACCCCAAGCACCATCGTCCCCGACATTTTTTTCGAAATTTCAGGAGCTAGATCTTACTGTATTTTTCTGCTAAAATCCAGAATTTTGGTTGATTTTATCAATTCTAACACTTTCAAAATTAAAGTCAAAGTTGGCCTAGTGATTGCTTGGATAAAGGCTTATAATCATTCAAAAAATTGTTGAAATTAAAATTCATATCAAAATTGTGTTTCTTACAGTCCTAAATCTAAAAAGTGTGTTGGCATTCATTCAAAATTTCAGTGCTTTATTCAAATTTTTATAATTTGTGACTTTTGAAATTAAGTGTTTAATTGCGGTAACTTTGATTTCCGCTTTCAAATTTGAATTTTGCATGAAATTGAGTCAACTTTTAAATTTCAAAGCCTGCATTGCTTTCAGTATTCCCTCTAAAATCATAAAATTCAAAATTTCAGTTTCCCTCTCTTTTTCAAAATTCAAATTTTGCATTTTTCAACAATCTTGGTAGGGTTCAATTTTGAGATTGCAACTTTAATTTGGCCTATCTACAGATCATAAAATCACTCAATTTTTTCAGATTGGCTTTAAAATCATCATAACTTTCATCCCTGAAAATTTCAAAAAAAGTTGCGAGGACCGTGTGCACTCCGTTCACCACGGTCCCTAGCATTTTTTTCAAAATTTCAGGAGATTGTCCTGATTGTATTTAACAGCTTAAATCTAGGAGATTGGCTGATTTTATTGAAATTTGCTACCTATAAAATTCAAAATCTTCTCTCTCTCTTTAGTGCATGAGTTTTACAACAATAAGCCCTACTTACACTATTCCCGTTAGATGAAGCCTTAGAATTAAGTCTTTCCAAGGTTTAATTACTGAGGAGATGGAACCTAATTTGAATGGCCTTTTTAACGAGGACATGGGTAATTCCTCTAATCCTCTTAATGATGAAGAAGCTCTCCATGAATTTTCTGTAGAACAACTTTCAAAATTGGATAACCAATTTGATGATTTTCGACAATGGATGTCTCAAGAATACCCTGATAGTCAAGCTCTTTCCTTAATTGAGGGTCTAAAACGTATGGTTCAAAGTGATAAGAATGGAATTGATATTTTGCGTGGTATTGTACACATTGTGGATTCGAATGTGATGCCTATGAAGAGTTATGCCGAAACTTTAGGTTATACACAACCTCCTACTCAAGTTAATCATTCTATTCCTTTGACAACTCCTATTGCTAGTATACCTACTTTTACATCAAACATAATGACTACTTCAACACAAGACATTCCACCTATGATCACCAGTCATGGGGGCAATCCTTCTTCTTCAATCAACCCTCTTCCTTCATTCAATCCAACTTCTTCATTCATTCCTTCAATGAGTGTTCCTATTATATCTCCACAAATGAACATGACGCAAGGGGGCAATTCATTTAATCATTCCATTCCTCCTTGTAGTGTTCCTCCTTTCCAATCATCTCCTATGACTAACTATCATAGTGTCCCACCACCTTACTCTCAATCAATGCCTTCTTTCAATAACATAATACCTCCATCACAATCTAACACATCTAATATGAACTCTTCGACTAAAGCGACCATTAACAATCTTGCACAAACTGTCTCTTCTTTGCAGCAACAAATTGCCTCTATGAATCAATCTAAGTTTAGTGTACCCACATTTGATGTTGCAAGCCCACTTTCTCTTGACATTGTTCGAGCTATCCCCCCTAAACATGTTGAAATTCCGCATTTGGAGCTTTATAATGGTAAGGGTGATCCTCTAACACATGTTAAGACCTTTCAAACAATATGTACTGATTTTGCTTATGACCAAAGGTTGCTTGCAAAACTGTTTACTAGAACATTAAGAGATAAAGCCCTACAATGGTATTGCTCGTTACCTTCCTATTCTATTACTTCTTTCGAACAACTTGCAAATGCTTTTATTCAACAATTTCAAAACAATATAAGTCCTAAGGTTACTTTGATTGATTTAATGCATTGTAAACAAGGTGTTAAAGAAAAAGTGACTGATTTCATTGGTAGATATAAGCATTTGTATGCTCAAATTTCTTTTCCAGTTCCTGACAATGATATTCAAAGAATCTTTATTTCTAATTTACAAAAAGATATTAGAGAAAAACTTCTATTTTCTGAGTTTACTTCTTTCCAACAGTTGTGCGCAACTCTTCACAATTATCAACTGACTGTGAGTCAAATGGAACAAGCAAATCCTATGGCTCCGAGTGATAAGGGTGATAGTAGTCAACAACCATTTGGGAAGTTTAAACCGAACAGAGAGTCCATTAAATTCAATGAAAACATCATCAACAACAATGTGAATGCAGCATCAGGTGTGCCTCCTATTTCTAAGTTTTTCAAGAAAGAAAGAAAGTTTACTCCTTTAAATGAATCATTGCATAGTATTATGAATAAGTTATTGGAACAAAATGTGCTTACTCTTCCTCCTATAAAGCAAATAGATCCTGCAAAGATTAACTCACCCTATTTTGATAACAAATCTTTTTGTCAATTTCATCGTCATCCTGGGCATGATACTGAAAAATGTTTTGCTTTAAAGGGTAAAATTCAAGATCTGATTGATAATAATACTATCTCTGTTTCTGGTGTGAATGATAAAGGCAACACATTTGTAGCTCCTCCTAACCAAAATCTTAAGATTTTTACCGATCCATTACCTTCTCATACCTCTAATGTGATTGATACTAATGATTCCTCTGTCTCACCTGATGATCTTGTGTCTATGACTTCGAATGTGATTAACTTTGTGGAACAGCAAAAAATCCCTAAAGAACTTTCCATCACATTTGATTCCAGTGAAACTATCAGGGCACCTGATGGTCCTTTATATATAGTTGCAAAAGTCAAGAATACACCTTGCCGTGGAGTGCTTATTGATCCTTCTTGTATGGTTAATGTCATTACTGAAGAATTTCTTTTTACTTTGCAATTGAATCAAGTGATCTATGATGAAACAAATGTGGTTGTGAAAGTATTTGATGCATTTTCTTCTCCTGCAATTGGTTCTATTACATTACCTATTGAGGTCCATAACAAATCCCTTGATGTGTACTTTGCTATTATTCCATCATATGAACAATTTCGTGTGAAGCTAGGCTATCCTTGGTTATCTTCCATGAAAGCTATTGCTTCTCCTATTCACAAGTGTTTGAAATTTCCCCATAATGGTGAAGTTGTTACTGTCAATCATAGTCTCTTTAAACTAGCTGAAAGAACTTCTAGCGTTCCTATTGATTATTTTTGGCCTAAACAATTCCAATCTCTTCCACCGCGGAGTGATCATCTTTTCAAATCTTATCAAAAGTGGAAAAAAGATATGATCCTATCTCTAAGTGAACCTAGAACACCCAAACTTGATATTCCTATCATTCTTGAGAAGGAAGTTCTTCCTTTGAAAGATAAAACTAATGTCTTTCCTCAAGAAGATTCCCAACCCATCCCTATGAATGTGACTATGCCTATATCTAATAAACTTCCTAAAAGTAGACCTATACCTCCTCGTCATGATGGACTTGGTCTCCTTCCTAAACCAAATATTCCTCCCTTATATGGAGCAGTTCCTCCTCCTTCCTCTTATAGAGAGAAGAGACCTTCTTCTTCTCCTATTATTCAACCTAAGAGACCACAACCTAAACACCCAAGTGAAAAGGATGAGAACATTCCTCCTCCTCACTCTTCTCAACTTCCTACTAAGACTAGATGAAATCATTTTGCACGTGAACGCCGACGAAAGCGTCGTCTTAGAGCTCAGGCAGTTGCTTCTCAAACTTTGCAATCCCCAAAAACACCTTCAGCTGGTATTATTCCATTTTCTCCTCAGCCGAAAATTGAGCCAAAATCTCCTAAACATAAGATGCATGATGGTTTTGATCCTGTGCGAGTTAAAGATCCTATTTTTATAAATCTTGATGATGATATAGATGAAAATGTTACTTCTGTTCATTCTGATAGTGAATATGAATATGTTGATGTGGATAACCATTTATCTAACGCATTTTCTAAAGCACTTATCCTAGCTCCTAGACAAGAACAACGTGGCTTGGAACATGAACATAGCCCTTGTTTGGATCTTGTGATAGCTCCATCTACTGTGTTGGATGTTCCTCCTCTAGTGTGTTTCCTACCTTCCCGAAATATTGATCAGCAAGATCGGGGGGTAGATGACGTGCTAGACTAGTTTCATTTTCATAGCAGACTCTCTCCTCCTCTCTTGATCTCTTTTGTTACTTCTTCTATGTGTTATTCTCATTCTTCTATTTGTTGTCCTTAGTGTTGTCTACTTGAGGACGATGCAAAGCATTGAGATCTCTTTTGGTCTCTCTCATGTTGACTCAAAAGACACATGTGTTCCCTTCTTCTAGGTGACCTTCCTTGATTGGGGAATGAAGAACAATTATGCATACATACATATGATATACATGAATTATCATACAGCATACTGACCCCGAGGAAAGCGAAGTCACCTTGTGCTTTGTGTTTTGTGTCTATTATCCTTGGGCTTATCTCACACTTGGGGGCTAAATCCTTATGATAACATGCTCCTTTCCTTTCTCATTTCTTATATGTATCACTACCTTAAAGCAATCACCCCCGATGAGACGTGTGTGATCGTTTTAACATAGGGGGGCATACATCCCGTTCATATCTCTTCAAGATACTTGAAAATTTCTTGACAAATTTAACTTTGCCTTGAAAATTTTTGATATCTTTCTTGCATGACTCATAGTGAGGGAACCTTACTACTGACATTCATGGTTCTCCCTCGTGATTTTCCCTTCTACTTTGTCAATCGAAGTCGTAAGATCCTTAGTCCATTGGGGGCTTGGTGTATCTTGCCTCCTTGACGTGGTGAAAGTTTTTCAATGTTGTTTCCTTGTACTTTACCGGAAGTATTGGCGTACGCTTATACTCCCGCTAAAGTGGGGGCTAAATGTAGTGTCCTAAAATTGCAACACTTGCAATTTCGACTGCATTTGGGTCTTCACGATGGCAGCGCAACGTTGAACCTGAATGGAGACCCCGAAACCTGCTTGTGACACCAAAAACTACATTTTTCTGCACCTTGGCATGATCCCTCCTTGCACCCTGCTGTCCCAGGAGGTGGGACCATGGCGCCCAGCGCCCTGGTCCCTGGCCCTATTTTGGGCCCGGTCTCCTTTTGGGCATCGGGTCTTGAAGTTTGCAAATTGGAAAATAATGTTTCTAGGTCGGCCTAAGGTCGGAAAAATCAGTCTCTCAACCCTAATTGACAAGTATATAAACTACTTTTCCCCTCCTAGAAAGGGAGGAAAAAAAGGAGGACATATATGTGAAAAGGCGGAAGCGATATTCAAACATTCAAACATTCAAGCATTCAAGCATTCCTTCAAGCAATTGAGTATTCTAAGTCTCCATTCAAGGCTAAGTGTTGCATTCAAAGACAAGGATTCAACCATTGAAGAGGAGATCACTTACAACACATTACATACAACATACATTACACCTTCGCATGTAAGAATACAAACATTCTTACAACAAGGTATCAATACTTGTTTACATTACAAACATTTACATTTACAGCATTCTCATTTCTTGGTTAATTCCAAAAGTGGGGTTTGACCTAAAGGCAAACCCCTAATCCCTAACCCCCCAATCGTCCTCTCTTTTTTGTGTGTAGGTTGCAAGTACGCGGCTGTAATTGAAGATTTGGAATCCTTGTACAAAGACGAACAGATCCCCCTTCGTTTCGCGGATTTTTCGGAGGACCGTGTGCATGCTGGGCGCCATCGTCCCGTCAACTTTCGCTCAAATTTGCAGAACAACACCGTCTCGACATTTTACTGCTAATTCCAGGTCCGCAGCTTCATCCTGTATCCCTATCTCTGTTTATAAGTGAATCTTTCTTACTTTACATGCATTCCTAGTTCAATCATTCTATCTACATTCTTTACAAAAGAGGGTATCCTTGATGTCTTAACCCTTGCAACTCATTTAAAATCCAGTCTTGCATTGCGTGGGATTGGATCTTGTGGGTTTCAACACCTCTTTTGAATGTAAAGTCTTTCCTAAGTGAAAACCATCAACCCTAGTGACCTCCCTTCTCTCTCCTTGGAGTTGGGGAGGGGAGAACAACTAGGGTTCGATTTTTCCACTTTACAGAAACAAAAAGGGTTTTTCCACCTCTACAAATGGAGTCCAAATCTGAAAGTACATCTACACACCTACAACCTACACACAAAAAAGAGAGGAAAAGGGGTTGGGATTGGGGGTTTGCCTTCAGGTCAAACCCCAGTTTTGGAACCAACCAAATGATGAAAGAAAGTACTTGCAAGTAAATGTAAATGAAAGACTGAAATGTAAATCACCTCAAGGGAGGTTGTAGATAGAATGTAGGTATATTTTCTTGTGTGGAATTGAATTCTTGAATGCATGATCTCATGTGTTTGTGTTATGCCAAAATGAAAGGGGAAATGTGACTTATATGCTTGTCAATTAGGGCTAATTGACTGATTTTATGTCACAGGCCGACACTGGGGGTTTTCCCGCTCAATGTGCAACCTCCAATTCATAATTTGAAGGGACCTGCCCCAAAATAGGGTAGGGGATAGAGGCACCATGCCCCTATCCTAGGGGAACAGGGGCACCACGCCCCTATCCTGCCCTTTTTTTTAGGATAGGATGCAGTTCGAGCAATGCAAAGGGCAAGCAAGATGCAGTTTCCAGGTGTCGAGCAATTCTTCGGTCTCCGATCAAGCTTAGGGATTCGAATCGCGTGCATGAGGATCCCAATGTGGTTGACAATTGCAAGGGTCGCAATTTCATGACACTACACACCTACAAGATCTTTTAGCGTATGAAATCTATGATACACTCTTCTTAAGAATAGTATAAATCTGTAATCTTTTGATGGATGTAATCTTTTCTTTTTCTTTTCAGCTTTAGTTATGCTTTCTTTGAAATCTCTCCACGATTACTGGAGTAAATTATCATCTTCAACCCATATCTCTTCAAATGTTGGTGCAAGTCTTCTTCTAGATTAAGACTGATTTCTTTGATTACTCTAGTATTGAACCATTTTCTATGATTCCAAATTAAAAAGAGTCTATAGCCCCCATTACATGTGAGGCAATATGGATAACAAAATAAGCAAGGCACCAATCATTTATTTCCCTGGATAAGGCGACATAATATTTTTTTTCTTTTAAATTCAAACTTCTTTCTATCCCCAACAGAGTCGCCAAAAATGTCTTGGTTAGCAGATTTTGTTCTCTCCAAAATATAACAATGTTAACCCCTAGGGCAAGCAAGAGAACAAACTATTAACAATAGTTGGAGAAGTTGCAAGTGTTTTTACAACTTTCTTCTAAATTTGAGAGTTACAACTCCCTCTTTTGATATAAATTTAGGTATGCTTTTAACCAGAAAGCGGGATAGGTGAGACTTTTAACTAGAAAGCCTTAAAGGAAAAGAAAAGGGAAAGAAGTAACATGCAAATAATAAAAGAAGTTTCCTAGTTAACTACGGACAAAGTCACCATTACATAATATGTGTGTAAAGATAAACACCATATAACAATTATTAATGGAGGGACAACAAGTACTTCAACAACTCAAAGCATAGAAACCTGAAAAAAAAAGCATCCACATAACAAGAATGCAAATTTATCCACTATAGCAAAAAGTCTAATCATATTAAATAAACTGTTGAGAAATTCCCTTACTTGATATTAAATTAGCTAAATTAACTTCAAATTTCCTTTGTCTTTTAGAAAACAACACAAAGTCTGCTTTCCCAAAATCCCCCCCCCCCCCTTTAACTCTACTTTCCTACCCTTTTTATGATTGAAATCCATTTTCCGTTTTAGAGTAAGGGTTTCTGGAAGGGTAACAGTATTGAAAATGACCATTTTAAATATTACCCTAGATAAAGTAGAACTTACTAAAAGTATTATTAACATCAAACCCATACCATAAATAAACCTAATTTTCTATTCCTTCATCAGGTACTAGATTTTTGCCTCCAATTTCATTTTCAATCATCTCAGCCTTTGTTTCTTCTTCAATCAACACCCAGAGAACCGCTGCAAATTCTTCTTCATCTTGTATCTATTCTTGAGAAAAATCAATCAGATTGAAAAGGATGTCTTCTTGCTTGTCTTCAACATCAGGTTGTATCATCAAAGCCTTCCCTTTGAGCATTGTATTCCTTTGTCATCGGAAGGGTTAATTAGCAGGATTTCTTCTCACAACGATTTCTTCTTGTAATTGTTGTTTGTGATTTTTAGCTTGCTCTGCAATTTTACATAATAAGGCGCTTGTCAGTTGGGTAGACTACGACAATGTCATGAGGAGCTAGATGGAAGAAGTACCAGGATCCAATATCTATTGAATAATAGACTCTTTTCTTCGAGGATTGGGGATTGTGGTTGTACCTTGAGGGGGTGCATATCCTAGCAGGAGGGTGTACCTTATTGTAATAGACTGGCCAGGAAGGCCTCACGGTTGTTTTCAATGATCTGAGTAATCTTGATGAATTTACTAGTTTGGAAGTCCTCAAGAGATTGTGACGTGAGAATTAAGGATGGTCCACCTAGACTTCTTCAGTCTGAGGAGGTTCAGACATAGACGATGTAGGTATTGCACTTAACAAGGTTTAGACGTGAGATTGTTGATCTATCTTTTTTGTTTATGAATGGGTTTGAGGATAAGACATGAAATGATTTAATGATGCTATAATGATAGGTAATGAAGGCAAATGATGAATTCTAGACCAAGGATTATCAAACAACCAAGTGTGAATCAGAGAAGTGCCTGATTAGGATCATGGTGGATGAAAAGTGACACCTAAGACAAATTGGTGGACTTCGGTGACAAGAGAGTTGATACTAGCCTAAGCTTTGGATCGAGGTGATATGGAAAAAGCATAAGCTAAAAAGTGTTGGCTTTTAGGAAAGGATAACGATGATGGATTAAGATGTAGGTGCTAACCAAATTGAAAACTCAATGTCAAATAGGGTGGGGATGCTCCACCTATGCTAAAGAAAAGATCAGATGATATGCGAGTGGAAGCGCTCTGAGATGTATAGTGAATGATCACCAAAAATGCAAGATATGTTTGGAAAAGAATTAAATTTAGATCAGGATTAAGTTGACCACAAAGAGTAGATGACTTTTAACCTATTTATTAGGGTTACAATTCCACTAGCAAATAGAGAAGGTCTGCCAAAACACCATGCGTATTTGCGAGACTATGGGAAGACTCTAAAAAGGCATGAATCCACCAAAAGATGGAGAAAATATGATGAAACACAAAGCGTATCCGCCAAAAGAATAGATGAAAAAGAATAGTGACTACGCTAAGTATATTCAGATCTATCAATTCGGGACACGAATATGCTAAACTAATATTCGATTCTGCTAGATTGGGAGCGAATCCACCAAAATGACAAACGAATCTATTGAAATGATATGTAGATTTGGTACGATACAACTATTAGGAAAAGACATGAATCCGACAAAAGATAGGTTGTATCTGCTAAACTACAAGTGTTGACAAAAAATTAGCGAATCTGCCATACTGCAGAGAAAATCTGCTTCACCAGATTATGGACAAAAAAATGTGCATCTACTAAATTATAGAGTGAATCTGTTAAATAGGGACTATAAGTAAATTTCACAGATCCTCTAAACGACAGAGTGAATCCGTTGTACTGATAGTTTGTGACAAAACTTGTGGTTCTCCTCGAGGACAAAGTGATTCTACCAGGACTAACTTTAGATTTAAAAAATCGTGCATCCATCAACTTATAGGGTTGTTCCACTAAATTGACTCTGGTAAACTTCATGGTTTCACCGAAGAAAGGATGGTTCCACTAGACCGACTTTTGGCAAAAGGACTTGAGATATAAAAATGTAGAAAACAATAATTTCAAAGAAGTTGACTCTGACTAGACTGAAGTATGTGATTCACCGGATGTCTACAAGAATACACGCTAGAAATAACAACAACCTAGCTAGATAGGTGGGAACACCTACTACACTAGGCTTACAGTGTAAGCGCTAATACCATAGAGGGAGGATAGCTAGAGATTCAGACCTATAAAAAGATTTCCCTTTGCTCTCTCTCAAGGAGGCTACATAAGCCCAATGAACGGATTCCTATCTCAACCCAAATAAGTACATTGCCAGTAACTTCAGGGTACGATCTGCATCCCTTGCATCCATATAGTGACGGACGAAGTCTTCCATCTACACTAATATAAGCATCTAAGGGCATCCTCTATATCCTCAAAGTACATGAGGACACAATCCATGAACACCGCTCAATCACAAGCATGGGTCGGTAAGTTTAGTTAAGCCCTTCATAATGGCCATGCATCCCTATCTTGGTATCACCCAAGCTTCAGGATTTCGCTAAACATGACATGAGAGGATTGGACTACAAATTTAGTTCTCACGCCTTTATATACCCCTCCAAAATGCATGATTGAGGTTTCCCTTTAGGATTATGAAATCCCCAAATAGGCCTCCTATCAAAAATAAATGGGAGTTTGTGTGTGTTTATGATACACCCAAAATTCGTGAAGGCGAGGGGAGAGGATACATACACTCACTCAAAAAACAAATTTGTGCAAGCACACTAGAGATAATGAACAATCATATATTCCCTTAAGAAAATTGAGGTGTGCCTAAATTAGTGAAAAATATTTGTCTTTGACTATATCCTATAGAAGATACATCCGTAGTTTTCGTTTAATACCCCCTCTTCTTCACAATTTTGTCCTACAAATACTAATGTATTAGTAGTTTCTTAGCTTTTGAGGGGTCTTTGGCAAGTAGAGAAAGTTGCACAACAAGATCGATTGATCACAGAGTCAAATGTTAGCATATTAGTTTGAATAACCAAGTTGGAAGTATGATTATATTGCAAATCCATTTTTGTATAAAACCTTATCCGCAAAATATAGCAGATCCGTTGATCCACGAAGCGGATCTATTGAAACTCAGAGCATATTTGCTAAAGTAAGCAATTACAATGTTCCAGAATCTTTGATAGTAGAGTGGATCCACTAGCTTATTTGCAAATTTGCTAGAATCATGATGTGCATATTTGCTAAAGTGTCTGTGAATTTTCTCAAGTGTTAAGCATTTATGTTGATTTACAAAGAGACATCAATCACATAAATGTGTTATTGTATCTGCCCAATATAAGAGTGCATCTGCTAAAATCTTCAAGCGCTTTCACTAAAATACAGAGCGAATTCACTAATCTGCATAACACATCTATTGATTATTAATCAATGATATTCAGGAATTGACATCAACAAATTAATCGATTCGAGGGTAGATCTACTAATGCATATGAACATCTATCGATCCACAACCTACAAACTGCAAGAGCTTGAAATAACCAAAAGATTAGAAAGAGTCTCATGACATGGGTCCCACCGGGTGTTCCAAAATGTGTATGCCAAAATGTAAGTCTCAAAGAGCATAAACAATAATGAAAATACTCGAAAACAACACAAATAAAAAAAAAACATCAAGATAGGATGAAAAGGAAGGCAAAACAACACAAAATAATGAGATCAACAACAACCTAGGTGCTATTAGACCTTCCTTTTGATTTAGCGTTCTATGTCCTTCGATTATTGATTGGATGTGTGCTCAAAGATTCGACAACATAATGGTATGTGATGCCCTCCTAAATGGCACAAGGTTAGCAAATGATAAACAACACAAAAGACACAAAACCATTAGTGTTAATCAATCAAAAACTAATCTAAAAAGGCATACCAAGAGAGACACTAAAAACATGCAAGCATATTTAACTATCAAAGCAAATATGATGAGGCATCTCCAAATACCTCCTAACATGATCTTAGTTTCTTTCTCCCTTGTTCCTCTCCTCTCCAAGTTCCAAAATAGTGTAGCTCCCAGCAGCTTTTTGCACTATGGATGCTTATGGAGGATTGAGATTGTAGTATAGCTCTAAATATGAAATGAAAAGCTAATGCTATGCTATTGATGCTAAAATGATATATTTTAACCAAAATAACAAGATATTAGATTGCTTATGCTAAAATGCTCTCTAAAAATGCCTATAGCTTAAATGCATACAAGTTTTCAGGATCTGGATTATGAAGAAGTGGGCTCTATTTATAGGAAAAATGAAGCAATGGATGGTTGAGATTGAGCAATCTCAACAAGGGTCATGATTGAATGATTTCAAATCCATGTGAGGGCTTTCAACCCAATCCCAGGATGACAAGTGTTAATGTGAGATAGGTTGAGAGGAGAGGGAATAAGCATTAAATGCCTGATATGACCTTGGGATTTTAGAGTCAAGGTTGGTTGAATGAATAAAATCTTTATTCAAAGAATAAAGTTTTTATCCAATGGATAAACTCTTGTGCAAATGTGAAATGGATGAATATGGTCAAAACAATAAATGTTTGGGGGGACAAGTTTGAAATAACCATAAATGGTTATGTAAGAGCCATAAATGGTCATGTAAGAGCCATTAGTGGTCTTGGAAGACTTTGGGGGTTAATTTGTTGAACACACAAAGCATTAAATGCTTTTCAAAGACTTTGGAGTCTTTGAGAAGTGACTCCATTTTGCTTAGGAATGTGACAATAATTAGGGGATGGATTAGGCTAATTAGGAAGGGGTTAGAAGAATCTAGAAGGGGATTAGATTTTGCAAGTGGATTTGGTGGGTGAGGGTAAATAGGATTTTATTAAAATAAAAATTCATTTATTTCAATAAATGTGTGCAAGTTGCATTTGTAGGAAAATGCAAGTGGGGTGGGGATAATGATTTAAATAAATGTTTTATTTAATTTATTTAAAAGAGGAAAAGGGGATTTAATTAAATAAATAGATTTTATTTATTTAATTGATTGTGAATTTGATTTAATGAATTAATTAAAATAAATTGAATAATTTATTTAATTAATAGAAGAATGTTTGGGGATGAATTAATTAAATATTAATTTAATTAAGTGGTGGCTAGTGGATTTTTAATCAAATAAATAGCGAATATTTATTTAATTAAGCTGGACAGATTTGTGTGACTACAGTATGTAATCTCCAAATTTTCTCAATATTTCTTAATGGTAGTATAAGTGCTAAAAAAATTTAAGTGTTGCATTCATCCATTTTTGTTGTGAGAATGAGGGATTGTTTATGGTCAAGTGTAGGATTTTTTGAATGGAGGGATGGGATGAAAAGTTGAGATCCAAGGGGGGAGATAACTTGAGGTCCTTACACTCAATGTGAGGTTGACAAGTGTCAACTGGTGAGATGATGAGAGGACTAGGTGGTTGGGGGAAGAGTGTAAGGAAGATTTTCCATGAAGGCATTTCTTGTCCTTGCACTACAAGGTACTTGGGAGAGGGGAATAAAGGAATTCTTTAATCCTTGAGAAGGGAAAAGGTGTAAGGGATGGTAATTGGAACTTAAGGATGAGGTGGGCATGTGTTGACTTTGGGGGGATAATCCTTGTGATTAGGAATGTGCATATGATTAAGGGGAATGATTATGAAACTAATCATGGATTGGGAGGCAAGTGGCAAATGTTGGATGATGTGATGGGTGGAGAGAGAATGAGTGGAGGGAATTAAAAACTCCATTTAATTCCAAGTGGGAAGAGGAAGGATTAAATTAAATAAATAAGAAAGTTTATTTAATTTAATTCTAGAAGATTATGAATTAAATTAATTCATCTTGGAAGAAAAGGGGAAGAGGAATATTTTAATTAAATAAATTCAAAATTTATTTAAAAGGGTTAGCTAGCCAAATTAATTGAATTAATTCACCCAAGGTTATAGAGGAAAAGGGAATGTAATTAAATAAATAAATTATTTAAGTAGTGACTAGGCTTGGGATGGGAGGGAATTATAAGAATTAATTTGATCAAATAGTGATGATCAAATTCAGGTGCCTGCACCAACTTGCACACCAATAATGTGTCATTGGCATGTGAGTATGTGCTTGGTATAATATCAAGAATATCTAAAATAAAGCATTTGATCATGGTAACACTAAGCTATTTATTTAAATCAAAGTAATCTTTAATCCAAAAAAGGGGGTGTGATGTATATGTTTAGTTCAAAGGAACAATTACATAATTACTAGATCAACCATAAATGGTCTTGTTATGAACACTTCTTTATGGGACTTAGATGTGTTGGCTTGATGATGACTATGAATGACTTCATGTGTTGTCATTGATGGAACATGTATACACACATATGCTCACATTGTCTACTAGTATTACTTCTAAAGTTACTTGTATTGCAACCGGTATTAGAAGTATTGTTTATGATGGTTTAGAGAGTGTCAAACCGGTACATGTAGACAACCGTTATATGCAGGAAATGACTTGAAACCAACTTGAAGATTCAACAAAGACCATCAAAGAAGCAATGGAGGACAATCGATTTACATGTTGACAGTGGTTGACTATAACCGGTATTGGTGTTCCAACCGGTATTCATTGATTGTGTGATGAGTTATCACCATTCGTGATGAGTTACCCTAACTGACAAATTTTGGCGGTAATTTGTGATGAGTTATGTTTGATTGTCCATATACACTACACCTAGGAAATTGTGATATAATTTCTAAGCTGGTATGAAATATAAATGTCTATATAATGACATTATGATATATGATACGAGATGATATGATGCGAGATAGAAATGTTAAGTTGTTGAAGGCATTGCAGAATATGTTGGTGATGTAGTTTTGAGTGCGTAAAAGAGGATCTATTCAAGCAAGTTGTGATACTTCTAGATCACACCTCCTATTGTTTTCTAATCATTACAACAGTAAAATCCCCTGACCGGTAAGCTCTAACAAGCTTAGTGTTATTCAAATCCTCTTACTAGGTGGTCCATTAGCTTGGATTTCAAATCCTCTACCGAGGTTACTCCTCACAAGGTATTGCTTCTAATAGGGCATTATAGTCAATCCCTTAACCGGGTGGTCCCTAATAGGATCTGTTCTTAATAGGACTTTTTGTAAAGCTTTAACAGGTTTGGCTCCTAATAGGGTGAACTTCAAAAGAGTTCAGATAGTTAACTTGTGAGTCCCATCTCACCATGGTTTTTCCCATTTGGGTTTTCCACGTATAAAAACTTGTGTTATGGTGGATGTTTTACTTATTGTGGATGCCATAATATCATTTTGGATTGCATGCATATTGTTTAGTAAACTCATTAAGTATATCTATCGGTCAGTGTTTAAAGTAGTATTATTTTTGTTGTCATTGATTCACCCCCCCCCCCTCTCTGTGCTTTATAAGTCTATCAATTGGCATCAGAGCCTAACTTCTTTAAGGTTTAATCACTTGGAAGGAAACCCTAAAGCCACCATGGGGGATATGAGCTACTTTGAGATGGCTAGAGTGCTTGAAGCTACCAAGGAAGAGCTTGAAACCCTAAGGGTTAGATTCAAAGCTTCACAAGTTAAAAGGAGAGAGCTGACTAAACTATTGGAAATATCTAATAATAGTTCTTCAGATGAAGCTAACATTGATGCATTAGCTGGAGAAGTTGAAAAACTAAACGATGAAAAGCTAAATTTGAGAAGAGAGTTAGAAGCCCTAACTATCTGCATGAGCCAAGAGCTGGAAGCTAGGAGGGCAGCTGAAGACCTTGTCAAAGAAAGAGATCATGAGATTGCTAAGATCAAACAAGAAAATGCAACCTTGCATGAACATTGGCATGCAAAAAAAGAAGAAAAAGAGGCTTTGTAGCTAGATCTTGAAATGGCATCATCCCTAAGGGAGATTCTTACAAAACACAATGAAGATCTTACCAAAGAGCTCATTGAGGCTAATGTAAAGCTAGAAAAGTTCAATAAAAGTTCTACCATGCTAGATGAGTAGATCCAATCACAAAGGATGAAAGGTGATACATCTGGACTAGGCTTTAACACATCTAAGAAAGGAGAGTCTTCCGGTACAAAGAGCAACATTCACAGGGACAAAACTGCTCCTAAGGCTAACAAGCCTACCGGTAAGAAATTTTTTAAACTTGTTTGCTTTGGCTGTCATAAACCTGGACATACTGCAAATGTGTGTAGAAACAAACCCAATGAGAATACAGGCTACAATGCAAATACTAGGTATGTATCCAGGAGATTTGAAGGTCATTGTTTTACATTCCAAATGTATGGACATAAATTAGTCGAATGCAAATATGGAGCAAATAATCCAATACCTCACGTGAATCCAAGACCTAATGATAACTGGAGGAGAACCTATGACAATCGGGGTAACATGAACTGGTGAAAACCCTATGTCAACCGATTTAGTCCATTTGAGATGGAAAAGGTAACTAATGTCATTTGTACCATTTGTAACAATTATGGTCATGTGGCTATGAATTGCAGAAGAGAACTAGAAGAAGCAATGCAGGACCCTGGAGATCATCTAGAATGGCCTACTATCATTGTCATAAATCAGAACACATGGCGAAGTTTTGTAGAACCAGAAAGAACAAACCAGTTAATCATTTTCTAGATCGAAAAGGTAAGCATAAGGTAAATATTGAGGAAACCAGAGAAGAGATGAACCAAATATGGAAAAAGAAGAGTGATGATATACCTATAGAAGAACCTAATCCTTCACCCAATGTGGAGAATCTTGCACCGGTGAATTGAGCCTTTCAATAGGGTTAAGGGGAGCATAGCGGTAAATCTACTTCCGGACCCCTTGAAAGACGAGTGATAAGAGAATTTGCATTTTGAGTTATTATGTGTGAAATCTTGATATCTTTTGTCAATCAGTTTTTTGAAAGTTTATCAATCATTTTTACACTTGTTAATATTCTATGCATCGTTAAGCAGTGTATTAGGGTTTGTAACCCTAGCAGTTGAGCATTTAATGCAGTAGGTAAAAAGGATAAAAGCAAGTTTTACTATGTTATTTTTACCCTAAATGCATTTGAAGGAGAATTATTGAGCACTTGCAGAGTGAAGAGAGATTTGCTTGCTGGTCTTAGTCGAATTTGTGCTGTGAACTACATGATTGAAGTTGATTAGTGAAGGTGGAATTGGTGTGCATTTGAGTAATCAACCGGTAACTGAGGCAACGTGTGAGAATTAAGGTATTTCTTTGTAAATCCCTTTTAGAATCAAGTTTATTTGAATGGCTTCGTCATCTAAGAAAGTCGAGGGGCTAATGACCACATCAGAACCTATGGAGGTAGAATCAAAATGAATAGTGTCTTGCAATGCTTTATCTCAAGTTCCTGGCGGTGTCATTGTAAAAGGTGATTTGTCTGGCTATATTGATTGTAAAATCAAACATTTAGGATCACTATCAATTTATTCTCAATTGAAATCCCTTTGCGATAAGAGCATAAAGATTCAACCTGGGTATATTAGGGTATATGAGAAGGGTTTTCATAATGCAGCTTATTTTCTTGAGGATTTTGAAGAGGAAAACATTAGAATCATTCTAAGTCATGTTCAAGGTGAAAACATGTATCTGGAAAGGATACACACTATAACCAAGGAAGTTATCCAAGTTGTGACTAGTTTTTGGTCAATCGATGAAGTTCCCAAGATGAGGCAAATTTCTAAAGAGACTGTAACCACTTTAACCTCGTCTACCTCTGATGGGCGTGCATTTTTTGTTAATAACATTAAGGACCCAGCGGTTAAGCTGGCTACTATGGTTATAGGCTACATGATATTCTATTCCAGTAGAATGACCAATGTACCATCTACAGCAGTGCATACAACCTATAAAGTGATTGCTGAGAATGCAGATTATGACCTATGTGAGGCCATAAGGAGTCAATTGATGTTGAATCTACAGCCAATTAAGAAGGACACCAATCAGAAGTTCAAATTTGGTTAGTTATTGATTAGTTTATTCTTTTACTTTCAGAATTTCCTGCCAAGAATTGGTGATATTGAATGGTCTAAAGACCTGTCGGTAATTGCTCAGATCAAGAACAACATTAAGGTTGTTAAGAACACTTTCTCTACTGCAATGAACAAATACTTCGATGAATTTCATAAGAAAATGAGTATGAGGGTAAGGCTACCTAAGGATGTGGCGAAAAAATTTGCTAAGAACATCATTTTCATAGTCACCACTGATTTTTGTTTGATGGAAGCTATTGAACCTAGAGAAGATGAAATGGAAGACATGAGCTACGAAGTCAATTATGACTTATTGATTGGTTATGCCAATAACCCATTGGCATCTCCAGTGGACAGGAAGAAGAAAAGTCTGGATACTATTGAGGAGCAAACTACAAAAGTTGAAACCAGTAGTGCTCAACCCAGTAATGTTAAAGGAAAGAAGAA
The DNA here is from genome assembly GCF_030272615.1 of Cryptomeria japonica. NCBI lineage: Eukaryota > Viridiplantae > Streptophyta > Pinopsida > Cupressales > Cupressaceae > Cryptomeria > Cryptomeria japonica. The sequence continues at coordinate 393,930,581 of NC_081407.1, read as the reverse complement.
GAAGGTTGAGAAAGCACCTTCAACACCTTATGTACCCGCTAATACAAGAGTGACACAAAGTGTCCAAGTCAAAAAAGAATAGGTACCCAAAGTAAATGCTACAAAGCAAACTGCAACAAAGAAGAGAGGTCGTCGACTGATTCTTCAAGCAGAATCTGATGACACTAAGGAGGAACCCAAGAAAATTAAAGCAACTGGTAGAGTAGCTAAACCAATAAAAGAAGTGCCAAAGGCAAGCATTCCTATTAATGTCTTATCTTACAAGCCTATGACTGATTTTGAGACGATATTGAAAACATTAGGGAGGAACAAATTTTATAATGTTAAAAAATGTTTTGATTCATTTGACGAAGATCGCAAGGAACAAATTGTTCAACAGGTAATCAACTATTTGTGTCATTACAATCGATTACCTCGTGATCTTAAGAAGGATATTTTTGATTCTTTATATTTATTTCTTTTGGATAAATGAGAAGAAGCTGTGAAGAAAGAAAAATAAATTATCGATAATGTGTTTATTCAATATTTTCCTCATTTGTCTAAAGATGAGTTAATTGCATTGCTTGATAAACACAAAACACAATTTCCTTTTAAGTCAAGGAGATTAAAGCTAATAACTAGAAAGATGCAATATGTTGAAGTTGAGACTCATCAGATAGCAAGGGACATTTAGAGAATGCGTAAACTAATAGAGTCCCAATGAGATAATGAGCAAGATACTGAAGTACGACCGGAAATGGACGAGGAAGAAATAGCGCAAGCTGATATTGTGTATCCTATCAAGAAGAAGGATGACACTACTTCCCAACCGGTGATCTTTGTTGTTGAAATACAGGATACTGTTGATCTATCTGGCAACATTATTGAGCCAGATATGCAACCACCTGTAATTACTGATTCACGGGTTAATGCAGTGGAGATACCGACAACTCAAACAAGTGTGGATATTTCACCCCCACCGGTAAAAGATCAACCAGTGAAATCACAACTCCCATCGGTTTCACAGGATACCCAGGAGAAACCAGTAGAAAAAGTTGCAAAGAAGACCTCTAAATAGGAAAAGGAGAAAGGACAAAAGGAAGAGAAAAATGAGAAGGAGAAATCTGTTGAAGCAGAAAAGGCATTAGTCAAGCAGCAGAATGATGATGATGATGACTCATTTGGCATCAAAGGGCCTATAGATGTTGATAAAATGAGTGCATCAAAATTATTAGAGTTTACAACTGTGATGCAATACAGAGCACAAAAGAAGAGGCTTAAGGAACAGAGGAAGGAATCAGAAACTATCCAAACTGCTGTGGAGATTTTGTCAAGTCAAATTTGTCAACTCCTATTGAAAAGCTTGGTCGGTTGGTTGTTGATGCTTCTAACCAACTTGAGTCCCTTGAGGAAGCAGCACAAAATATGGCTGAAAAAAACTACAGGAAGAAAAGAGGAGAACAAAAAATGAAAGATATTGATACAGGGAAGATTGCTTTATCCCTGAACAAAGATATTTTGAGAAAAGCTATTGATTCAGGAGGCAGAATTCAAGTCTACACATCTAATGTTTTACTTTTTTTATGTTGATATAGTTAAGAAGCGAACAAAGACAAAACCGGAACTAGCAAAGATATGTAATGCCTACATACCTTTATAGGACTCAGTTTTAGCTTTTGGAAAATCCGTGGATGATTTGCAAAACTGGTTAGATGTTTATGATTTTGAATAGGCAAAGAGACTTCAATCGCTGAAGGAGTTAAAGAACTTATTGAGACCGAAGGTGGACATATTACAACAGGTATACAAGGATGCAGAAGCGGTTTTGGTGACTTTGGAGATGAGTACAATTGATGCAATGGAAGAATTTTCTTCACAAATTATGACAACCATTGAGATCACTGAAACCTTACTGGAAACATGGGAAAATGATTTTTCTCAAATGAAGATTACTTTCAGTGACATTTTATTACAAATTGAAGTGAACACTCCTTAATATAGACTTTTAAGTTTTTGTATATGTTAACATTTGATGCAAATTTTGTTATCTATATATGTATTTTACTTTTCAATTTGGCATTGTTGTCAAAGGGGGAGTATAAATATGCATGTGTTGTGAAAATTTTGTATGTATTGTTAAGGGGGAGTAGAAATATGTTTGTACAATTTTTGTAAGCACACTTAGCTGTAAAGTTGTAAAATTTTCTAAGTGTTGCCATCAATGCCAAAGGGGGAGATTGTTGGCTTGATGATGATTATGAATGACTTCATGTGTTGTCATTGATGGAACATGTACACACACACATATGTTCACATTGTCTACCGGTATTACTTGTAAAATTACTTGTATTGCAACCGGTATTGGAAGTTTTGTTTATGATGATTTAGAGAGTGTCAAACCGGTACATGTAGACAACCGGTATATGCAGGAAATGACTTGACATCAACTTGAAGATTCAGGGAAGACCAACAAAGAAGCAATGGAGGACAATCGGTTTACATGTTGATAGTGGTTAACTCTAACCAGTATCGGTGTTCCAACCGATATTCATTGATTGTGTGACGAGTTATCACTGATCGTGATAAGTTAACCCTAACCGACAAATTTTGGTGGTAATTTGTGATGAGTTATGTTTGATTGTCCAGATACACTGCACCTAGGAAATTGTGATATAATTTCTAAGCCGACATGAAATCTAAATGTCTAGATAATGATATTATGATATATGATATGAGATGATATGATGCGAGATAGAAGTGTTAAGTTGTTGAAGAAATTGCAGAATATGTTGGTGATGCAGTTTTGAGTGTGCAGAAGATCAATTCAAGCAAGTTGTGCTACTTCTAGATCACACCTTATGTTGTTTTCTAATCATTACAATAGTAAAATACCCTAACCGGGTAAGCTCTAACAAGTTTAGTGTTATTCAAATCCTCTAACCAAGTGGTCCATTAGCTTGGATTTCAAATCCTCTACCAAGGTTACTCCTCAAAGGGTATTGATTCTAATAGGGAATTATAGTCAATCCCTTAACCTGGTGGTCCCTAACAGGATTTGTTCTTAACATGACTTTTTGTAAAGCTTTAACAGGCTTGGCTCCTAACAAGGTGAACTTCAAAAAAGTTCAAATAGTTAACTTGTGAGTCCCATCTCACCGTAGTTTTTCCCATTTGGGTTTTCCACGTATAAACATTTGTGTTATGGTGGATGTTTTACTTATTGTGGATGCTTTAATATCATTTTGGATTGCATGCATAGTGTTTAGTAAATTCATTAAGTATATCTACCGGTCAGTGTTTAAAGTAGTATTGTTTTTGCTGTCATTGATTCACCCCCCCCCCCCCCTCTCAGTGCTTTATAAGTCTATCAAGATGTTCATTACTATCACCTGACAAGATGAATATCCTCTATGTGAAGACAACTTAGATTATGTTAAGTTGAACAAGTCAAGTAGGGTAGTGAATTTTAATAGTGCATAGAAACATTCTTGCAACTCATAAAACCTCGGGAAAGGTGGCATAGTGTTATGCATACGTCTATTATATCACATGAATCATATACACTTCCTAGTCATATGGCCATACTAGTTAGGAGGTACCTATAGTGTGTAACTGACTAGAGTTGTGTAGGTTCTAAACACCAAGCTCAGATGACAATCATGCCTAGTTTGGTGTCTACACTTTTGTGAAGGGTAGTGCCACTTTCAAAAGGAAGGTGTATGGGGGACCGTCAGGTCTATGGTTGGAGATAAAGCACTTGATGATTCTCCCCCTCTCATAGAAAGTGCCATGACTTGTATGCGATTACAGATTGGAAAACATAAAATTTAGTAAAATCTATTCCTTTCTCATTGAATATATTAATTAATTTATGTTGATGAATAGTTATTGTTTTATTTACATGTACATATATTTTCAATTCGTAATGATATGTTATAATGAATCTCAAATTAAAATGTTAGAAATATTTTTTAAAATTCAATTTTAATTGGTTATTTAATATATTTCAATGAAGTTATAGAAAGTATTTTTCCAAAATATATTTAAGTTAGATTTAGCTTGTTCCATAATTGGTCCAAGTGTACTTACCATTTTCTATGGAAATGTCAATGAATCCATTATTGTTAACAAACTTTTCAAAATATTTTTGGTGTTTTCTTATTTTAGATGCAACTCCCCATTTGCAAGCTAATAAAAGGATGTTGTTGAAGTCACCATATAAAATGCATAATCCCAAATTTAGAGTAGAAATGAGATCTAATTTTTTAATTTCGTATCTTGATCTTTTCTTCAATTTGAGGCCTATATATGTTGAACAAAGTGAAGGACAAATTTGAAGGAAGCCAAATGACATGAAAAGCAAGCCAAATTTGGTTATCTTGTAGGATATTTGTTTCAAAGCATGGAGGTTTCTAAATGATATGTAGAATATTCTAAATATATTTCCCAACAACTACAACTAGATACAAATTTGTTGTTGTCTTCCAAAGATAGCTTTATTTATTGAAATATTATTATATTCACATTTATTATATACAAATGGTACTTAATGGTACTTGATTAAGCACCATTTATTAGGGGAACTTAGGCCGCTAAAGTTTTGTGATGCAATTTATTTATGGTGTCATAAGAGAGGGATTTCCTCATATATATTTACACAATAACCTTTTTATTAAGGTCTATCCACTTGTAGTGGTATCTTCTTCTCTTCTTTTTTTGTTAGTTTTTATTATGTACTTTCTAATTTCTTTCAAATTGGGTTCAAGGATTAGATAGAAGATGTTTGACTAATCCTTATAGCCTCTAGTAGACATATCTCATTTTAATTCATGAATCCTCACTTTACTAATATAATTCTCTCCATAGTTCTTTATGAATATCTTTATTATTGATGTCTTTTTCATAAGGATCTCAAATCGAACCATTTTCAGTTTCATATTTTAGACCTTTGTTTCTTTTCTTGAAAAAAAATATGACTAGGGGAATCAACATTTCTCATCTTTTGATTTACGTTATCAACCAAATCTATGTCTTTAAACACCTTTAATTGCTTTTGATTCTTTGATACATATGCATTATGGGAATACTAGATTGTGGGTGGTTCTCATTGGCATGTGGCAACTGATCATGTTGTTGGGCTTAAATTTTGGTGACTTTATCAGCTACATTTTCTCTTAGACCGATAATGGGGGAGTGCCTCCTGTGGGGCTTGAGGTTGGAGCCCACGGTAGGGGTCTGGGGGAAACCCCCCCCCCCCAATTGTTGTTGGGGGTAGTGCCCTTAGCCAAGGTCTCAGAGGGAGTGCTCTCAAAACAAAAATTGACCGTTATTAAATAAAGGAGTCAATTTTTATTTTGGTATGCAAACCAACCTTTGTAAACTACCAAAAAGGCCTTGACAAATAAGTGGTTGTGTAACATGTGAAATATCACTAGATTGTAATTTTCTCTTTGTTGGATAATGAAAAGAAAGTGGATGGTTGTTTCTCTGTGGATGTGGCTCGCATTGTGTAAACCATGCTAAATCTATGTTTTATCATGGATTATTGTTTTTGACTCATTTATTCTACATTATATTTAATATTGTTTATTACCTTGGTCTAGAAAAACCCTAAAAGTTCCCACCTTTGGCTTTGTATTAGTGGTGCATTTGGAGTTTGGTAGAGAAAATTTGATTGCACCATCGAGTTTAGAGAATCTGATAAAGTTAATTTTTCCTTTTATTTTATCCAAATTGGACATAAGAGAAAGGTATATAAGGCTTTGAAGGAGGGGAATTTTTTATTGGGTATATGTAGATCACTCATCATTACCAAATTCTATTCCAAAATTGATCTTGCCACTATTCATGGAAGGCTTAGACCCCCATAGATCAATTATCAAATTGTCAAAATTCAAGTACTTTGGATTGACCCATTAAAGAAGTCTCCTCTTCATTTTTTGTACGGTTACATTCTCACATAATATTTAAAGAATATTTGTGGTGCTAGCCTATGTAGACATTGGTGTAAGTAGGTTATATAAAGATACTTTATTTTTATTTATTTATAGATCTAAATAAAACACCAACACCCCCCACAAGCATAATTTAGGTGGGTAGGAAAGATAGATGGGTGGGGTCCCACAATTTTGTAGCTATGTTAGGTACTCATGTACAAAATTACACATATGCCCTTCAAAAACTTTAAAAGTGAAGGATTTTAATATGAAAATCAAGGCTTCATGAGGAGTGAATGCTTTCCCCATAACCAAAACCAATCATTAAAAGTAAAGTTTCTATCATGAGGGGGTTAGTCCATCCTGTCAACTATACTACTCCCCATTTTCCCTTGATTTTCAAAGGAACATAACTTAGGCATAGAAGCTCCTTTTTTCTATGCATTTCTTTTATTGGGTTATTTTCCACATACATTGTGATAGTATAGGTATTTTTTTATTTTTTTGGATGGATTTTTAGAATTTATATGTGCTTATAGGTGTTGTTGCACAATCTCTATTTTGGGACCATGTGTTGGGTGAAAATTTTGTAAACTGATGAAGGTTTGCAAAATGTGAGTTTCATGACAACACATGAGATAATATCTCTTAGAAGGCAAGATACGATATCTCCTAATTGTATGCGAAAGCTCCCCCTTTCTACTGCAATTACTTTCTATTCTATCTACCTACTAACTTTACACTATTCCAAGATGAAACAAAAACTTAGTCCTCTTTTTTCAGAACTAGTTATATATAATTATCTTTTCAGAACAAATTCCTTTAACTAAAAACAATTCCAGTTTTGCAGTAATATTAAAACTGAGCTAACTAGGAAGTAAAATATCCATGAAAGAACAAAGTCTTTCATTACTTTCCTTTTTCTAAAAGTGACATGGGGATGGGGCTTGTGTACACCAAGAACTCAAAGATTCATTTGAATACCTAAGTCCTATCAACCATTGCAACCCAAACACAAATATAATGCTATCTCAAAGACTTACATGTATATTGCAAGATTTTCTACTCTAATAAGATAATCAACACAACACAAAGACTTTATTTCATACCCTCTTAATATAAACTTTGGAGATAACTTGTAACAACTCAAAGACTTTAAATAATCGTCTCAACCTATTTCCAATTATTGAATTTTTTAAGTAACACAAAGATTACTTGTAAAAACTCAAACAACTTTTCAATATTTGCATCAACAACTATACCCAACTTTAATATTTCAAGAAAAAATGATATAAAAGACGTAAGAACATTTATACCATACACAAGATTGATCTCAATACAAAGTTTGAAAACCAAACTTGTCTTCTCTTTGATTAAATTGCAAATTTACAAAGTGAACACCAAGTCTCAATTTGCTCTTCATTTTGACAGAGTTTTATTGCATAAACAATGATGGAAAAAAGATCCTTATCACAATAATAACCCTCATATATATAGAAGAGGGGTGCAACATGAAAATACGAAGTTGCAACTAATTATAAGACTAAGTCAAAAGAAGAGTTTGATTTGAATTAGGACTTGTGCACCCAACATGTTCACATAAGCATATACAAAATGACACTTGAGTTGTCGATTGACATAACAAAATGCCACTGGGAAAAATATGAAAATGACTAAGCGTCATCTTCCTCAAGCCGAGTCTCTTTTCTATAATTCTTCAAATTTCTGCAAGACATCCTGCATTTGAATTCTATTGGATCCTTGGGTATTGTCGGTGATGATCTTGACTCATGTGATATAATCTTTTAAGTCAATGCAACACTTTTTTGTGTTTCTTCGGAAGTGAATCTAGAAAATCCAAAGATGAATTGAAGATCGAGCAATCTATCAATTGAGGACAAAGAAAAATCCTCTCTATCAATTTCAACAATCACGAGCAAGATAAATTATATGATGACCTCATCAACATCAAGAACTTTTTCATTTTCATCAAGGAAAGTAAATGGAATTTCAGAGATTTTTATCAATAATTTATTTCTTCTTGTCAGCACGTTCTTTCTGGGCTTTCCTCATGTCCTTGAATAGGCACTCTAAAATGTTCATTTCATGTTCCAACACCTCTCATTTCTCAACATACATGCGTTGTGAAGGAATAACACCGTTCGGTATGAGATCATTTGGATCAACATATTCAAGTTTTAGCCATGCTTCAAAGTCCTTCTCTTGTGATTCAAGTTCTTGGGAGAAAGCCTCTATGGTATTGTCCACTTCTTTCCTTACAACATAAAGGTTATTAACAATTGTGAAAGCTAAACTTAGGATCCATTTACCATGACTTAGCATCCTGTCCATCCATTCTCCTATGGTTCTACTTCATGATTCTTCTTGCTCTGCTCTTTTCACAACTTGTTCATCCAACGATGAAGTCACTGGTTTGCTAGCTTTTGAGGACTTAGTTACTTTGATGAGTATTGCAATGAGATGCTCGATTTGTGCCTTGAGTTGATCCTTTTTAGCCTTATCCTCATCATGCTTGAATACTATACCTTCTAGAACTGAGTGAGAATCTTGTGTAATAGAATCATGAGTTTGCTTTCCCAACTCAATCCTATGGATTACATAGTCTGATTCTTGGATTTGATCCATATCTTTATCAGGAGCAGGAACAATACCTTTTGCATAGTTATTCTTTGCTTTATCCACCTTTACCCTTGACAAATTTTTAGCTTTCTTGGTAGTCTTGGGTTTGATGGGAAAAAGTTGATTAAAATCAAAATCTTCAGGAGACACTGCTTGCTTCTTTCTTTTGGGAGCATTGGAAAATAGCCATGATGGCAAAGTTGAATCATCATCATCACCTGCTACTACATCTTGGGAGGGATTGATTGAATCTTGAATAGTGGTAGTTATAATAGGAGATGTCATGATAACAAAACTGGTAGGATTTTCAAGGGATGAATCATTTGACTTAGGAACAATTTATGCCATAAACTTGTCAAAATCATCCAACATAGAGGTGAATACCTCAGATAAATTGGGAAAAGCAGAGAAAACATTTTCAATTTTATCATGGGGGGTATCTAGGGTAAACTCACTAGTATTGGCAGAAGAAACATGAACAACATCGCTACGAGAAATACAAGTGACCATAGGGGGCTCTGACTCAAAAGTAGAAAGAGGGACTTGCATCATGGATGAAGAAAGGGATACCATAGGTAAAGACTCATATGCGATGATGGGGATGTCACGTAAAGCGTGCATAGAGATTTAAAACCACAAATAGGCTAAAATTTGTGGGGTTACCTCAAATTTTTGTACTGCTAAAATCAAGGTTAACACCATGCAGGCCCTTTTTGGGGTGACATAGGCTCCTTTTAGGGTGACTTTTTTGAAACTGTATATTTTTAGCTCTATGTAGTGGTGCTATTGGTTCATTCTAATTTTATTCTAATATTAATTTTATTTTGAGTCTATTTTTTATATTTGTTAAAGCATTGAGATCAAGTCCACTTGATGATAGTTGTTGGTGGGAATTGTACTTGCACTAAATAGAAAGTTCATAGGCTATATTTTACTACGAGGATCATTGATTCGATTAACATGATGAGGTTTTCAAGTAGTTGTGCATGCATTCCTCTTAATTTATATTCTCTCTTTGTTTCGTTATAAATGGACTATCTTTTAGTCCACTTTTAACACTTCAAAACTATTTGACATGAAATTATGAAATAAACAAAAAGTTAAGATTAATAGGATGTATAGGATAGTTAATGGACTTGATGATGAATGAAAATGTGAGCATGTAGAGGAGAAGTTATTAAATAGTTTTGACAAAGATATTGTCTATTTGTACTTAGATGTCTCTCTTGAGTTGTTTCACATTGAGCAACTCTCTACGCCTATGACTATGTGGACTACATTGTCAAATGTATTGAGAAAATAGGTGGAATATTGGGAATTTTTTTAAGATGAACTCATAAGTCTCAATCCAGGTAATTTTTACATTATACAAGAATTAATCAACAAATTCAAGTTACTAAGAGAATAATTAAAGGATGCTTAAATTAAAAATTTAGATATATAGGTGATGATAAGTGTTCTATCAAAGTTAGGACTTGACCATTTGATGTTTGTGTTTACTTTGTGTGCTATAAATAATTATTTGGTGAGTGAGTAAAAGGTCCCTGATAAGTTGAGACTTTGTCATATTTTTATCCTCAGAACTCTTGAGTTTTTGACAATCTTTTGGTTTGCATAGTAGTAGTGATGTATTGGAAATTGACTATATGTATTCCATATGTTAAGCTTGAACTTTTTAAATCATGTTTAATCTTTGCCAGTCTATTCCTGCAGCCATGCCATTTATTCTTGCAGCCATGTGATTTGTTCCTGTTGCCATGCAGATTATTTAGGGCAATATCATATGTGAATTAATAGATGTGTTAATTAAATAAAATGCGTACGTATGTCCTTGTATGTTATTTCTGTTGTAGTGCAGGTAATAAATGATGTCACGGTGGATATTCGCCTATTGCACCTGATGAAGGGAAGGATACATAAGAGATAACTGAAGATCAAACTATAGAAGAGCTGAACAAGCATAAGGGACGGCATAAGCATAGCAATCAAGCGACACTACCAATGTCTAACTTCAGTGGGCATTGAATTTGCAAATACCACCACAACTTGCAATGACCGTGGTTCAGTTTAGATCCACGTTTCCTGTAGCATAACTCCAGTTATCTCTTTTATCGGTCAATCATCCGCCTCTTCTTCTGAGTGTGATTTGTGTTGTCTATTGTAGTTAATTTCTTTTTAATAAGAAGCTCTTCTTCTTCTCAGGTTTAGTTAGACAAAAGGGAGAAGAATAGAGCAGAGGATTTTTTATAATCATTCTTGAGTTTCTTTTCATATTAAAAACCATGTAATCACTTTCAAAAAGCAATGAATAAAGTTGTGCTATTTTGATTTGTTAAGAGTTGTTTTCGGGAAGCCTAGTATCACTCATCAAAGGGGGCTCACTTGGTGAGTGATCCTGTGTGTTCGTTAAAATTATTTTTCTTTCCTTAGCTACAGTAGAAGTTCTTGCGTTGACTATTCCTGTAGCCACTGGAAACAGATCCACTGACTATTCCTGCAGCCAAGCTAGAACAAATTAAGTTTTGTTTATCCATATTGAATTTATCCAGCATTGCTTTTATGAATTTATTCAAAAAATTTCATGTAGCCTTTCTATAGTTTTCATTCTTGTTTACCTGTTTCCGCATAATGTTAGTTGCTGCAGTAATACAGAATAGCTATTGCAGGAACTTAGTGCATATATAGTGCAGACCCATTTCAAGTACTATGTCCCTGGGTTGACAATCAAATGAACACTAGCTATGGAAATAGTGACTTTACCAAATGAATGTCCAAACTTCGGATTGAGACTTCAATTAGAGTTATTATTCTTATTGTTGGGGTGAACATTTTTGGCGTCGTTGCCAGGGATGGTGTCAAACTAAGAACCTGTTATGGTTATTATCTTTTCAGTTTTCAATTAATTGTTTATTTTTGGTATACCTGATTGCTCAAAAAAATTCATAAATCTGCATGCATAGACGAAGAAGAGATGTTCTAGGTAGATTTCTGCCCAATCATCCTAATCATGTAGAAAATAATTCCTCAGATATAAATCCTTTTGCTGAACTTTATCAAACCCCAGAGAATTTGAATCACCCTGAATCTGACTTCCCAGAATGTAGTCTTCATTTCCTCTTTGGACCTCAAGAAGAAGAATTTTATATAGTAACAACCCCTACAAGTCTAATGCAAGGAAACCCACCTCCTGGTGGAAATAATCCACCACCACGGCCAAACCCAACATTTGAGTTCCCCATATTTGATCAACATGACAATGCCAATCTCAAGAACATTCTAGCTTCTTCCCTCCCTAAATTCTATGGATTGGTGACAGAGGACCCAAACACATTTTTGTTTGAGTTTGATGTTCTTTGTAGGAGTTTTGACTATACTACTGATGCCCATAGACTCAAAATATTTCTTGCCACCTTGAAGGAGTCATCCTTGAGATGGTTTATGAGCTTGGGTAGTAGCACAATCAATACATGGGATGAGATGAAATGGTTGTTTCTTGCAAAATACAAAGATTATTGTAGAGGCACTGATCGTCATGGGGATGATATCTTTAGAATGACACAGAAAGAAGATGAGAGTCTTGAAGATTATCTGGAGAGGTTCTTGTTAAGTGTCAAAAAGTCCAAACATAGTACTCTCAATGAAGATTCCCTCAAGTTGATATTTTTTAGGGGAATCAGTGATGAATGCACTGATTCTTTGGATCTTATGGGAGGAGGTGACATTACACAATCCACTTGGGATGAAATAGGACAAATTTGTAAGAAGTATTCCAAAACTGCTTCTAAGAAGAACATGTGTTTCAAGCCAGGAGCACCATCATCAGCATCTGGTACTGGAGTTTCTAGATTGGAACTTAGCCATTTATTGAAGGACTTTAAGGAGGACATTATAAATAATATGGCTACCCAGTTGGATACACTTGCAGCTAAGAAGAAGCATGAAGAATCTGATGCATTTCTTGTAGAATTTTGCCCTCATTGTAGACAGTGAAAGAAGGATTGCCGATGCAAAATAGTTGCAAACGTGGAAGTTCCTAACTTCAAGCCAATACAAGGTGAGGATGAGCAAGTCTTCTATGTTTCTCAAAGAAGGCCAAATTTCCAAAGACAAGGTATGCCTCCGGATCCACTTTCTTTTTCTGGTTATAGTGGAAATTCTTATGTGCCAAATAATCAATGGCAACCACCTTATGCTCAAAATATTGGTAATTATCAAAACTGGTATGGTTCTCAAGACCAAGGGCAACATTTTGGTAATCAAATGCCACAGTGGTAGCAACCACAAGGGAATTGGTATCCACCTCAAAGCCAAGGAAGTTAGTTTCAAGGGAATTGGCAACCTACTTCTCAATGGGGGGGGAGTCATCCATGGAATGCCCAATCTTTTGGTTATCAACAGCCCATTCAACAGCCACAACCTCCTGCACTAATGCCTCCTCCTGCAGCCACTGTTGTCGCACCTAAGCCAACACAATTGCCTACTCAACCACTGCCAAATCCTAATATTAAATCTCAGCAACAACAATAAGCTTATTCAGCAGATCTTAATCAATACCCAACCTATTCTCTATCTCTAAGTGATATTCACCTCTGATCTGGGACAAAATTGCCTAATCCATCTCCTCCAGTTATCACTGAGGTATAAGAAGAACAAGAAATCTCTGATCCAACAGATGCAATACCTCAAAAGCAGATATTACCACTATTTCCCCAGAGATTGCAATAAAAGGAAGTTCCTACAGAACAAGAGTAAGGCTTTGATATTATAGATCAACTGAAGCATATTTGTGTTAAAATTCCATTGTTGCAAGCAATAAACAATGTTCCCATATATGGTAAGGCACTAAGAGAAGCATGTCTAAAAAAACCTGACAGGAAGAAGAAGGATCCACAAACAATGCATGTTATGGGTCAATTGGCAGATATTATGTTAGGCAAGATTGCCATTCCAAAATATTCTGATCCAGGTAGTCCTGTGGTAAGTATAGTCATTAATGACAGCCCGATAAGAAATGTTTTAATTGATTTAGGGGCAGCCATTAATGTGATGACAGGAGAAGTAATGAAACAACTTGGAATCAATAGTCTAAGGCCTACACCCATAATTCTACAACTTGCTGGTAGCTCTATAGTGAGACCTGATGGTATGATTGAAGATGTAGTGGTTATTTTGGATTCCTGGGAATACCCTGCAAACTTTATAATTCTATCTCCAAAGGCAACATTGGGAGGATATTCGATGATTTTGGGAAGAACTTGGCTTGCCACAACTGATGCATATATTGGATGTAGATCAAGGGATATGACTATTTCAGATGGGAATTCTACAAAAACATTATCCTTGTATTCTCCTGCACAACCCCAACTTGATCAATGACAAGTCATTTGGCCTATTTTGGGAGAAGAATCTGAGGGAGTTGACTCTATTAATCACCTTATGATGATTAATCGAGGGCCATTCATGCAATTACATGATGAAGAATCAATTCTTTATAAAATTATGATAAATGAGTTAATAGAAGAACATAAATTGCAGGAGTTAGTTCTGAATATTGTAGGTTTGGACTTTCCTGCAACCATTGATATATTGCATACTCTGTTGCTGCATGAAGTATCTTCTTCTCATTTTTATGATATGAACCAGATTGATCTTACCATCAAGATACAAGTTGATTTGAATAAATGTTTAAATATCAATAGAGATCTTTCAGATACTAAAAAAGAGGCCCTTGTGGACTTGTTGAAATATCATAAAAATGCTTTTGCATGGGATTACAAGGATATGCATGGGATAGATCCAACAATTTTCATCCACTGTATCTATATAAAAGAAGAATGTTGCCCACTCAGACAACCTCAAAGAAGAATCAATCCTACTTTAAAAGAGATAGTTAAAGAAGAATTGCAGAAGTTGTTAAAGGTCGGGTTTATCTATCCTATCTCTGATAGCCAATGGGTATCACCTTTGGTCATAGTCCCTAAGAAAGGAGGGAAAATGGAGGGTATGTGTTGATTATAGAGCCCTGGATTTAGCAACAAGAAAAGATTATTTTTCATTACCATTTGTGGATCGGGTATTGGATTCCTTGGCTGGTAAAAGATACTTTTCATTCCTTGATGGATTCAGTGGTTACAATCAGATCCAGATAGCCCCAGAGGATCAAGAGAAGACAACATTTACTTGTCCTTGGGGCACATATGCATATTATGTTCTTCCTTTTGGGTTGTGGAATGCTCCAGCCACTTTTCAAAGAGCAGTGATCAGTATCTTTTCTGATATTTCTTAAGACATTATGGGAATCTATATGGATGAGTTTACAACTTATGGTTCTGAATTTGAACAAGCATTAGGGAACCTGAAAAAAGTTTTACAGCGATGTGAGGACTATAATTTGTCATTAAATAGTGATAAATGCTTCATCGTGATGCAGGAAGGAATAGTCCTTGGTCATCATATCTCTATAAAAGGAATACAGGTGGATCCAACAAAGATTGAAGTCATTCAACATATCAATGCCCCTGTGAAGCAAAAAGATGTAAGAAGTTTCCTTGGTCACGCTGGATACTATAGAAGGTTTATCAAAGATTTCAACAAAATTGCAAGTCCATTATATTCATTGCTTACCAAAGATATGGAAATTAAATGGACCTCTACATGCAATGAAGCTTTCTTAAAGCTTAAGCATGCCTTGATTCAAGCACCAGTTCTTAAAGATCCAAATTGGTCTTTACCATTTCAAATTCATATAGATGCATCTGATTATGCACTAGGGGCAGTTTTAGGACAAAAGATTGACAAATTGGAAAATGCAATATATTATATTAGCAAGAACTTATAGGGGCTTGAGTTAAATTACACAGTCACAAGGAAATGTTAGCTGTTATATATGCACTCGACAAATTCAAGCACTATATCACAGGATATCTCATATTTGTGCATACAAATCATACTGCAATCATATATCTCATGAATAAGCCTTCAATTACTGGTAGATTGGCTCAATGGTTATTGTTGATGCAGGAATTTGATATCACAGTTGTTGATAAACCAGGGAAGTCTAATGTGGTTGCAGACTATCTTTCAAGACTTCAGTTACAATAAGATTCTATAGTGATAGATGGTGTTTTTTCAGATGAACATTTATTTCTTATCCAAGCTCATACTCCCTGGTATGCTGATATTGCCAACTATTTAGCTACTGCAAAAATGCCAATTCATTTCTCTCCTAAAGAAAGAAGATTGTTAGTTGAAATTTTTTTGAACTTCTCATGGATTGTTGATTGTTTGTTTTATACTCGGCCTGACCAAGTCATGAGAAGATGTGTGAGAGAAGATGAAACATATGATATCTTGCATGCATGTCATGATGAGCCATGTGGAGGACATTTTGCTGCCAAAAGAACAACACTCAAAATATTAAATACAGGATACTATTGGCCCACATTACACAAGGATGCAACACAGTATACAAGGAAATATGACAGATGCCAGTGTATGGGAAGACCTACAAAATCTGATGTGATGTCATTATATCCATAAATATCAGTAGCACCATTTGATAAATGGGGTTTAGATTTTGTTGGCCCAATTGATCCACCTTCTAATGGAAAATCCTACATTTTGGTATCTACAGACTATGTAACAAAATGGGTGGAAGTTCGTGCCACGATACATGCAAGAGATAATAAGGTGGCAGAGTTTCTTTATGAAGAGATATTTACAAGATATGGAGTACCAAGAGAGATTGTCTCAGACCAGGGACCTCAATTTACTTCAACATTGATAATAGTTGTGGTCAATTAATACAATATAAGGCACATAAAATCTACTCCATATCATCCACAAGCTAATAGACAGGTAGAAGTTACAAATAGGGAGCTTGAGGCTATTCTTACCAAACCAGTATCTGTTCATAAAAAAAACTGGTCTCATAGGATTTCAAAAGCAATTTGGGCATACAGAACAACTTGGAAAACACCAATTGGTTTTACACCTTTTGAGATGGTTTATGGAAAAACAGCAGCGATGCTTATTGAATTTGAGCATAAAACTCTGAGGACAACTTTGCAATTAAATATGACATTATATGAAGCACAAAAAGAATGTATTCAACAATTGAATACTCTAGACGAGTGGAGGAAAATGACTGTCCAACTGACATAACTGATTCAAAATCAGAGAGCAAAGTGGCACGATAAGTATATCAAAGAGAAGAAGTTCAAAGCAGGTGATTGGGCACTACTGTATGATTCCATATATAAAGATGCTATGGGGAAGCTGCAAACCAAGTGGTGAGGTCCATATGAAATAGAAGAAGTTTTCAATAATGGAGTTGTTCGTTTCACCACAATTGATCTTGTTCGGTTTAAGCTTTTGGTGAATGGTCATCGACTACATCTGTATCATAATCTGACCACTAAAGAGGAGTTCCTACAACAATTTGACCAAAGGATGAAACAAAGGTTCCTGCAGCAACTGACAAGGATCCTGCAGCAATTGATCATCTTCCTGCTGCAATTGAGCAAAGTAATAAAGGTAAGGTTCCTACAGCCACTGCAGTGAACATGCTTATCACTTCCTTCTCACATCATTTCACAATAAATATTTCCACATCTTATGGGAATATTCTTCTCCGTAAATAAAATTCCATCCACATCATTCCATCCCACTTTCTTATCTGTCATTTCACTTCATTTTGCCATCATTTTCGTATGACTGCAGGTATGTACATATTGTGTTTTGTTTTAATTATGTATTTATTATTTCATTATGATTAAGCCTTTCTAAATCCGCGTACACTCCCCAAAATCTCTCTAGCTTGTGTGGACATGTGCTAGGTTAAGTTGGGGGGGTGCTTTATGGTTTAGTTTCCAAAGTTAGTGATTATCCGTCCTTTTTGGTACTTAGAATTGATTGCTTGCCATCATTGTTTAACAAGTTATTATTTTACACGAGGAAATAATAAATTTTGCCGCCGAAATTGAGATATGTATGGAATTTTCAATTTAGCAAGTATGTCAGATATTTTGTTCCTTTGTTTCTCAGCTGTAGAGTGTTCTATACTAGCAGAGTAAGAGATGGGTGGTGATCCAATCCGCCATGAGCCAACATTCCATGAAGTGTTGCTGCAGGATACTCTTTGTGAGCATTATTTTAGACACCATGGCTGGATTGATTACTTTTTTTGAAAATCAGAGACTTCAATGAAGAAATAGCTGCAGAATTTATGCATTCCTTTAACGAAGGAGAAGCTACGGTTAAAGGTTAAAGGTTTAAGGGTTATTGCTATGGAGCAACGAATAGATGAAGTAAAAGGGTTGCCGCAAGAAGGAGAATTGTTTCTAGAATCAAAAGATGCAAGAAGCGCCAAGGTGGAATTTACAATTCCCACAGATGGATCTCTAACGGTGGACAAGCAAGGAACTAGAAGAGTTTCCCTGCCAGCAGAGTGGCCTAAGGTAGCTTTGTATGTCATGAAATACATTACTTGTGAAGGGAGATATTCAAATCTACATTCACCACATTTTAAATTACTTAGTCATTTACGACATGGATGGAGGGTGAATGTCCCTAATTTTCTATACCACCTCATTTCTACGAGTGCTAAGGAGACGCGAAAAAATGGAAATTGTTCCGTTAGCCATCATGGATTGGTTAAACTGCTTATAGAACGTTCCCTTAGAGACGTTTCACAGATGGAATGGGGAGTATTTAAGGATATACTACAATTTAGGGTTGAAGATGCCCCTGTTGAAAATGCTCTTGTTGCAGAGAATCCGCCAGTTGAAGAAGAAAATATTGCAGAACCCTCTTCCCCCGTAGTTGCTGCAGAGGATGATTTGCTTGTTGCTGAAGGAGTTGCGGTTAATGTGGAAGAAGAGAGGGGTGAAGAAAATGTGGAGCAACCCTCCACTTCTCTTCAAAGAGAGTCACCAATTGCTAAGAGAAAAGGGAAGGAACCTATGGCCCAATCGCATGCAACTCAAATTTCTCCTGTAGTCAAGAGACGTAGGACAAAAAGAAAAACTCCTGTAGCAACTGAAACCATTCCTGCAACCACTCCAAAAGTTTATGTAAGAAGAACATAGAGCAGGACACAGAAAGCTCATCCAGTAGGTGATCCGACAGAGGTTATTGCAATGGAAACATCAGAAGAAGGAAGCCCTGCAAATATTGAAATACAAGAAGGAAGCCTTGTGGATGTTGAAATCCAGGTAGAAGTTGATGAAGATAGACTGTCAAATCTTACTTTTGTGGCACAACAACTTGAGGAAGTTATTGAAGACATTCCACAACATCTTGAGGAAACTGTTGGAGATATTTCACAACAGCCTGAAGAAATAATTGGAGAGATTCCAGAGCAGTTTGAAGAGACTGTTGGAGATACTTCACATCAGTTTGAGGAAAATGTTGGAGAGATGCCAACACAGATTGATGAAATTATTGAAGAGATCCCACAACCTAAGGTAACACCTATTAGACCTCCTTCATCCCTAAGCAATTTATCTATTGCTTTAACATTTTATAGACAATGAGAAATAAAGAGGGCTAGATTGCAAGGGATTATTGATAAACAACAAAAAGAAATTGAAAAGAGGGATAACAAAATTGAGGAATTAGAGGTTAAGGTGGAAACAATTGCTGGTATGGTCCCCGAGTTGATCCAATGTAGGGCACCTCCAAGGGTTTATGTTGTGCATTTGAAGGAGTGGTATTTGAATTTCAAATTGAACCACATTACTAGGGACCTTAGCCCCTCTTTAGAAACACCTGAAGAATTCTTTTATGCTTACCAGACCTCTCCACTAGATGTGAAGAATTTGCTATGTGAATTTTATTTACATAACTATGTTATACCCTCAGACATTGAGTGTAACCCTTTATTATATATTAGGGATATCCATATCAAAGCTTTAATGTCATGGATCCAAAATGAGATTAGCATGGGGGCACAAGCCGTAGCATATAAAGATTTAGAGTTTGACTGTCCATTGCCATTAAGGAAAGAATCAAAAGAACCAAGAGT
The DNA here is from genome assembly GCF_030272615.1 of Cryptomeria japonica. Classification (NCBI taxonomy): domain Eukaryota; kingdom Viridiplantae; phylum Streptophyta; class Pinopsida; order Cupressales; family Cupressaceae; genus Cryptomeria; species Cryptomeria japonica. The sequence continues at coordinate 393,911,000 of NC_081407.1, read as the reverse complement.
TATTTATTATGAATGGCAGAAATTATTGAGGAAACTAGTGCTTCCAATGAGAGAAGAGATATACCAGGCATATGAGCATTTAGTTCAGACTGATAGTGCAACTGCAATAGATGGGTTAACTTAGCGCTGGAATAACTTACCAGATAAATTGAAGTAGGGGGAACCTTATTCACTGCAAATTTTTCAAGCAGCTATGCAAACAACCCCCATATATATACAGTTAGGCAGAGAGAAGACCAACAACTGGCTACCACTGATCTTTCAACCTCCTATTCTCATGTGGCCACTATTGGGATGTCAGCCTACGAATTAGCCTTATAATGCAATTATAGAAGAATCAGCCAGATGGTTCAGACTGGAGAAGATGAAAGGATTCTACTAGAATTTACCTTCAGGAGGAACAGGTCAAGGAACCATTGGTGATCTGAGAGTTAGTGCAAGAGTCATAAATTTTGCTTTTGCTGTAGGATCAACAAGCTCTTAAAGTTGGGGGGGCATGATAAGTTGAGACTTTGTCATATTTTTATCCTCAGAACTCTCGAGTTTTTGACAATCTTTTGGTTTGCATAGTAGTAGTGATGTATTGGAAATTGACTATATGTATTCCATATGTTAAGCCTGAAATTATTAAATCATGTTTAATCTTTGCTAGTCTATTCCTGCAGCCATGCCATTTATTCTTGCAGCCATGTGATTTGTTCTTGTTGCCATGCGGATTATTTAGGGCAATATCATATGTGAATTAATAGATGTGTTAATTAAATAAAATGTGTATGTATGTCCTTGTATGTTATTTCTGTTGTAGTGCAGGTAATAAATGATGTCATGGTGGATATTCGCCTATCGCGCCTGATGAAGGGAAGGATACGTAAGAGATAACTGAAGATCAAACTGTAGAAGAGCTGAACAAGCATAAGGGATGGCATAAGCATAGCAATCAAGCGACACTACCAATGTCTAACTTCAGTGGGCATTGAATTTGCAAATACCACCACGACATGCAATGACTGTGGTTCAGTTTAGATCCACGTTTCCTGCAGCATAACTCCAGTTATCTCTTTTATTGGTCAATCATCCGCCTCTTCTTCTGGGTGTGATTTGTGTTGTCTATTGTAGTTAATTTCTTTTTAATAAGAAGCTAATCTTCTTCTCAGGGTTAGTTAGACAAAAGGGAGAAGAATAGAGCAGAGGATTTTTTATAATCATTCTTGAGTTTCTTTTCATATTAAAAACTATGTAATCACTTTCAAAAAGCAATGAATAAAGTTAAGTTATTTTGATCTATTAAGAGTTGTTTTCGGAAATCCTGGTATCACTCATCCAAGGGGGCCCACTTGGTGAGTGATCCTGTGTGTTCGTTAAAATTAGTTTTCTTTCCTTAGCTGCAGCAGAAGTTCTTGCGTTGACTGTTCCCGCAGCCACTGGAAACAGATCCACCGACTGTTCCTGCAGCCAAGCCAGAACAGATTAATTTCTGTTTATCCATATTGAATTTATCTAGCATTGCTTTTATGAATTTATTCAAAAATTTTCCTGTAGTCTTTCCATAGTTTCCATTATTGTTTACCTTTTTCCACATAATGTTAGTTGTTGCAGTAATGCAGAATAGTTTTTGTAGGAACTTAGTGCATATATAGTGCAGACCCATTTCAAGTACTATGTCCCTGGGTTGACAATCAAATGAACACTAGCTATGGAAATAGTGACTTTACCAAATGAATGTCCAAACTTCGGATTGAGACTTCAATTAGAGTTATTATTCTTATTGTTGGGGTGAACAGTCCCTACCTTTGAGGATTTTTCTGTCACTTGATAAGGAGCAAGATAAGCTTATTGTAATAGACACCTTGCAGTCTTTGAAGTTAGAAGCTTTGATTGCAACATAGAAGGTGTCTAGTGGCAAAGAGACATAAAAGAATAGCCTAAGAATATCACACAACAATTATCTACATCCACATCCAAAAAAATATAAAAAATCATCTCCTAAAGGAAATCATCCAAGAAGGAGAAGCCCAAGTATGCATATTGAAAGAAAAATAGGCATGAGGAATGACAATTTTATTTAGGACAAATTGATGAGTTGAAGCATCTTCTAATGAAGAACTACATATTATTTCCTTCAACTTTGTCAAGAGGCTCATCATATTTTAATGCATAGAGAATAGAAGGGCAATGCACTTGTTGTAGTTGCATATTTTGAGTTAAGGAGATAAATCCTTGATTTTGGAGTTTCATGTCATATAGCTTCATTGCATAGTTTGTTCTATTCATTCAAGACTTGTTCTACACTATATATCTTGATGGATAGTGACACATATATATGTTATTATGGGAGAGTATCTATTGACATTGGAGAAGGACCATTGATTGATGTCCTTTACATTCCACCATTGTCAACTAGTCTTGTTATATCCATAAAATCACATATAACAAATTACTTCAAAAAGTGTTGAATTTACACTAGATTTTGTAGTCATTTAGGATTTACATAACATAGAAATCATTGTAGTTGGGGAGGTAGATGATCGGTCTAGATTGTACACCTTCTCACATTTTGTACCTAATGTTCATAGTTAGGAATCTAGTATGAATATATATTTTTGATAGGTATCTAGTATGGATATTTTAAGAGCACATAATAGTCATTTTAACCTTGCTATCCTTCCATTGAAAAAGGTTCTAAAGACAAGCATTAACATTCATCTTCTTCATATATTGCTTATTTTGAGTTTAATGTTACTTCAGACAAGGCTTTTTGTGATTCTTTGTAGCAGGATAATAATAATTCATTTGAAGACATCTTCTTAAGATGAGAGCTTAATATATCTTGTAGCTTTGTTTCGTGAGCCTTATCTTGCAGATTAGGACATCCTCGAGGACAAGCATATCCTCTTCGATGATAGCTCCATAATTGGTATTATCTCAATAACTATGGATCTCGTACTACAACTATTTTCATTAGGTTTTGGATTGTCAACTTCTTTAATTAGGTTTGAGACTCTTGATTTGATTGTGGCACCTCTCGATAATGACATGACAATATTTGAGTACTTCCCAAAGAAATCATAATTTTTTTTATCTTTCTTCCCACTTTATTTTTTGGAATGGGGAGATATTATACATGCACATAAAATTTATTTACTTTTATGAGGAAATAAATGTTGTTCAATGTTCATAGATTATCTTTAGGATTAGGTGGAAAAAATCTACCATTAACACAAGAGACTAAAATTTGAGGGGGGTTGTATTGTCTCTCTTTAAATTCTTCTTCTTTTGTTTTGGGTGACCTTTTTGGATGACTATAAAATTGTTGGCATCCATCCAATCTATCTTTTTTATCTACTTAAGCTATGCTTATGACCCGTGCTTAGGTGCATAGTTGATTAATTCATTGTATATTTGCATGTAGTATAGGATAAACAATATATGGACAACGTTGGTGTATTTAGTTAATTACTTTATTTCATATTTGCATCTAGGACAAGATAAGATTGCTTAGGTATGTTGCATTTGCTTCATACAAACCATGCTTTCCTTGTTTGGTGTAGTATCACATAGATGTGAATGCCTCTCTTTTGTCTCACATCTGTTGTGCATTCACATTTCTTAATGGTATACCCTATGTACCCACCTCATATACCCTTGTAAGCAATCACTTGCAACCTCATTTGCATATTTGCGTCCTTTGATTTGGAGTAGAATTATTCTCTTAATTTGGATCTCTCACGTGCTTTTTTAAATATCCTTTGTCTCAGGTTGCTATCTCCATAGACAAAACTTAGAATATGGACATTGGCAAATGACACTATTTTGTGTAAAGTTAGTTCTCTTGCCCTATATTGTTGACCTAACCCTTCCACATATTCTTGTACACTTACTTCTTTATTCCATTTTTATGATTACACATTCTCATACATTTACCTTGTCCACATTTTCACCACATCTATACTTGCACATATCTCTACGAACACATTATCTAATGCTATTTGGTCTGTGAGATTGTCTCACATAGATTCAAATTTGATTTATTTGGCATTTTTAGTCTTCCTATCTATGGTCAACTAAACTTAAATTTGTGTGATATGTTACCATGTTCTCACATTTAAAGGGAACCAATGCGTTCATTATACACATGATGATCTAAGAGTTATATTCCTATATCATTTATATCACACATTTCAATAAGTGCACTACAAGAATTTAATTTTCTACAAACATTCTACGAGCATTTGCATGTCTAAAGATGATTGTTTTTGATTATTTGTACACATTTTTGAAGGTTGACCTAAGAGAACTAGTTCCCTTATGACATCCTAACAACCTCATAAAGATATTTATAAATATCACCAATCCATTACATGTCAAAAGACATAAAGAAGACAAGTGTGATAAGAGGAATTGAAAAACACAAGTTTGTTGTATATATAATATGGATTTGTGCATGTAAAACAAGTTTACAATTAGATAACAATCTTAGATCATCACACTTATCCTTAAATCATAATTTTTTTTTTTGGATCCTAAGACATTCATTGATTTGAGATTTTCCTATTCCTAATTTTAAAACAATCTATCTTAATATTTATATATTTATGAATTAAAAGCCAAATATATTTGTTTTGTATTATAATCTTCCCCACACTCAATCATTGCAAATTGTTCTTTTAATTTAAAGTGCGTTGGATTAGCCTAGACTCGGCTTTAACTTTATTTCCCTTTACAGTATTTTGAAAAAAAGCCACAAGGAATATTAGCGCCCAAGGGGGTCACCGTACATCTATTAAAAGCAGATGCTTGGCACTAGGCGGGGTCTCGTTGACGAGCCAGCCCCTGAAACCGACCCTTCAACTCGCCCAGATGCATACTTTTGCAAATCATCACTAGTTAATCTTGAGGTTTTATTAAATTTGATGCCCACTTTGTCTGCTCTGCTGTGAGATCGTTTCTCTATAAATCAATTTTGTTCAGTTTCTCTTGTGCAGCAGGATTATACCCCGACAGGTATGTAATTCTTCTTTTTCGGTGCTCTTTTTCTTTCAATTTTAAAGCTATAGGGCTTACTTTATTCGTTTACGATGCTGCTCGAGGCTTTGAATGCCAAAAACGAATTGCAAAATCACAAGCATACAAGACGACAGAAAAAGCAACTTGTTAAGCTGAACTTCCTATAATATAATTTCAGATCAGTGAATTATCTTCCTACACTAGTTAAGTTATGGAGCGGGAAGGCATGGTTCACAATGGAGCTGGGCACGACATGAAATTCCAGGGCTACAAGATTTAAACAATTTGGAAAGTAAATGGAAAGACATCTTCCTGCGGTCTTCCAAAGCAGTGTCCCATAATCCAAATTGGCATCTGTTTGTGATTTAAATGGCAAATTTTACCCTTTATTTACCAAGGGGCACAGATATAAAATTCGAGGGCTACAAAATTGAACAATTCACTAAATATTTTGGAAATAAATCTTCTTGCAGTCTTCCAAAGCAGGGTCACTCATATGCCAAATTAACATCTGATTATGACTTGAAGGATACTTTTGACCCTTTACTTGCCAAGGGATTTTGCTTATTGGGTTCGTGCATTGTGCTTGGACAGGAAACGAAACTCGCACTTCAAATTATGATGTTTGGATAAGAAGGGAGTGTCTCTAATTGAGGATCGATTGAAGAACTGATCCCCAATACTTGCTCGTGTATTGATCGGCAAACTTTTCAATGTCCGGTGTTCAATAAGGAAGAAATTATGAACATAGTTAAGGGAGTTGCAGGCTTACTCCGGAAGCCTTCAGGTGCTCAGGTGGGAGAAAGTCACGTGGCTCCACAAGTAGAAGACTTGTCAAAACCACCATGGCCAGAAATACAATTTGGGTATTTCTTTTCTCGAATCACAGCACTTTGGTTTGTACAGTAAAGATGCCGGTCACATATATAAACCTAAGAGTTTCTAAATCACTTTCATTTTTTTTTTCAATCACGAGCATCTTGAAGGAGTCATATTTCCTTGTTTTAAACTTTAGGTAATTTGTTTTTTTTGCTTCATTCTCTTCATTAATGTTAGTTTTAGGATATTTTGTTGTGTTGAAACTTGCATGCGAAGAAATGGTTATTTGAATTGTTTTTAGCTTTTTTTATAAGTAATACCTTCATTGCCATGTTAGGATGAAATGTCATGTTTTTCCCTCCGTCCTTTATATAAAAGTTTTCTTCATTATCACATCTGTATGTTCAAGGCTCATTTGACATAGTTCTAATTATTAGGTACTTGTCATCTTTTTAATTACCGTTCAAATGGTATTAAGTCGGATTATTTTGCATTGGGTTGGCCAGCAAGTCAAGTGGAAAGGTCACGTCACGTTGATTCTCCATCTCAGCTATCTATTTTTCCTTTTCTGTGATTTTTTTGCTTTATTTTGACTTGGACCACTCACACACTAGTAATTTTATTTCTCTATCACAGTCACCTGTTTCTTTTTGTTTTTATTTTGATTCGTTGTGTGTGTGTGGACACCACCCATGCCTGCCTACCCTCCCCGCACACACTAATTGTCTATCTTAGCCACTTATTTTGCTTCATCCCTGCAATTTTTTAGCTTTATTGTGCTTTGACACACATATACTTGTGATTTTAACTATCCTTCTTAGCCACTTGTTTCTCTGCATCTGTGATATTTGTTATGCATTATTTTTACTTGGTCAACTTCCACACATGGATTGCAGTTACAACCACTTAAGGCCTTAATTGATATCAGGAAGTACAAAAAGAAATTGTTTTCCATGCATATTTCCCATTGATGGTGATACAATACTTAGAAATATGCTTTGAATTACTTTAGTGGACCCCCTAAGACTATTTGTGTGACAAGCTGGGAGGATGCTGACATAGTTGAGGAGTCTAGCTTTCACCTGCCAAGTGCATTTTCTTAGAAATATCCAAAACTTTGTTAACGAGTCTAGTTTATGTGTAACCAACAGTTATTGAGTCCATGAAACTACCTTGCCCGAGGCAATTTGCCAATCAATATGGATGCCATATGTATATTGTCACTCATAAATGCCACTAGTACTCTGTTGATGAATATGATGAAATTTATTTCTTGATTCAGAGATGTATTACAACAAGAATAGATGCTGGCATTTGTTTTGTTACTGGGATTGTTTGGATGCAGTGTCAGTTTGAGTTGATCGTGTGGCATGACAAATTTGTTTTTTCTCATCCACACATTATAAATTTGACTCATAGGGTTGGTCTCTAAGATTGCATTCAAATATTATACCACAAGTTGTCTTCATTGGCATAATCTGATATTTTCCTAGATGATGATCCCTCTCTTGGTAGGATGTAGGGTTTGTGTTGATGGGAACTTAATCGTCAAGTTTGAAGGAATTTGGACACATTGATTGTATATAGTTAAACTTGCCAGCTTACCTCTCCAACACTTTGTAGTTATAATTATTATGTATTACCATATTTTGAAATATTACCCTCAAATCTTATTTTAATCAGCATCGATTCATCATAACTTAGAAGAGTTATTGTGTGATTTCAACACATTTAACAATTTATGATAACCTTTGGGTTGGTAAATTTGAAAATCCTCTCTCCATATCCACTTTAATGCCTATGTAGGATCATGTTCTAGATGGATGAACAAACCATGAAGAAGATTACAGAAAGACATCATAAGGAATTTCAAACGTCATTAAGAATGCCTAAGGATGGAAGTAATTCAATTATCGGGAGTTGTAGGTGATCAAACATCATCAAGGAGAGAACAAAGTGAATCCCCTAACACGAGGATGGAAATTCAGCACAAGAAGATAATTTCCAAGCAAGAAGGTGAAATGCAAGTGTGATTAAGGAATGGAGATAGTTTCAGAAGAGTTAATCAAAGATACAATTTGGGAATATGATCCCATCATCACATCAAGCAATTGGAAATGTTGAGTATCAAGAGATATTGCTCAAGATGAAAGGACTTCTTTGTGATGATCTACAAGATAAGCATGATGAGTTGGCTCCTAGTCATCAAATCAAGTTACTCTTAAGTCAAGGCGTCCAAGTTCAGTGAACTTGACCCATCCTATGAGGAAGATAACTACCCATGTGGAAGGCACAAAGTTTTATGTACCTAACCTCATTTTTCATTGGTCCGAATTCAAAGGAGGACATGTGTCCAATACAATGTAATTTTCTCATTGGTCGAAGGGAGTTAGTTACAACTAACCCTAATTAGGGTTTCATCTTGTAATCTCAACCATTGATCTTGAATCAATCAAAACCATTCTATTGTAAAGACAACTCTATATAAGGCTCAATCCTCTCATTTGTAATGGTTACTAGTTAACAGTTAATAGTTGTTAGATAGTAGTTAGAAGTAGATTAGGAGGAGGAAGCTCAAAGTTGTTGCCAAGACTTGTTGAAATAAATACATAATTTTCATTGAAGCATGGTGGATCTCTATGTGTTGTTTCTACAATTTGCATGGTTTCTTGTTACTTCTCAAAGTTAGATAAAGTTCATTAATTGTAATGGAGAAATGTGATGATACTTGTTGGAATTCCGGTTCATACCATTTGTAATTTGCTGATTGTAAGTTGCAGTGTATGTTTAGTCTGAACCTCATTAAGCACTAGTTCGATTGTGGATATTCACTTGGACTGCGCCAGTATTGGGTGTTTGAATGAATGTTCATAATATAAAAACTCTTCATTATCCTTTCGAGATTGCGTCAGCTTTGTGTAGTTGTTTTTGCATGGCGAAGCAAGGCTTGATCATGGAATTCGTCTATCAAAGCATCAGCCTTTGTCATCATCGTCTTTAGGACACTAAATTAGATTTCTCAACCTTTTCCCTTTTGTCTTTTATTTTCCAAGTTAGTTAATTCCATGTTCCAACTGTATTTGTAAGCGTAAGTCCCTTTGTGATTACCAGCAAGATCACATCATAAACACTGAGTCTATCCATGAAATTAAAGTTGATTGTTCGCATTGTAAACCTTGGAGTAGTTTCTTTGTTCAAGAGAGGATAGAATACTTGGTATTTTATTCTGTGTTCGAAGTGTCCTAAAAAACACATCAACAGGTTTTAGTTTTGATCTTTGAAATTGTTAATACAGAAATTGGTTGTTGTCTAGTGGAGACACAAATTCTGCATTAGCATTCCCTCTATCTTCATTGAGTAATTACAATGCAATAGTAGATGATCTGCATCTTCACCTTCGAGCTGGCAAAGGCAACACATAAAGGGACAATGGGCCCTAATTTTCATTGGTTATTCCAGGATAGGGTTTTGTTTAATACAGACAACCAAATGAAGGCATGGAGTTTTGGCAGCCCGAATATTGTCTGGATGAGATTCTTTGACTAATCTGTCCATTGGTGGTGGGAAGAGATCAACTTGTAGTCATCTCATACTTTGTAAATTCCTTTGTTGCCCTTCTATCATAATTTATCTTACTATCATTAATTGGTTTTTGTCTCCACCCGAGCATCTTTATTAAGACTATCAAGTCGAATCTGGTTCTAAAAGCTCACATTAATTCTTCCAAATTCTTCATGTTGCATATGCAGGATTCTGCATCCTCAGAATTTGCAGATCTTAGTGCCAATCTCTTCCTGAGATCTGTTTCTGAGCAGATTAAATTTTGTCATCTTGTTCAATTCTTGCTTTCCTTGCCATTTGTGTGCTCCCATAAATTGGATTTTCTCCCATTTCCTACTTCTTGTGTTAATCTTTTTGTTAGCATACTTCTTGAGGTTGCAATGGGGTTTCAGATATGGGAGCCATTTGGAATCTCAGTAGAGGGAAAACTTATTGCAGGCTCCATTGGTTCAAGGTGTTTCAACCCAAACAACTTTATGCAAGGTTCTTCTTTCAGCCATATCCTTCATGCTAGCTTTTCTCTGAGGGGATCATTCTGCAGTCCTATCTTATTGAATCTAGCACATCTTGAATCTTGGATGGAAGAGACACTGTCTGATTTTAGCAGGGCGATATTCCTTTATGCTCTAGTTCCTTAACCATAAAAAATCTTTCATGATTTTGTTCGTCTCTAGTAGGACCCCCTTAGGGAACTTTAAGATAAAAATATGAATATAGGAAGGGCCTGATTGGTATTATGAGAGTGAGCCATTTTCCCTGCCAAGCTGAGAGTTTTGCTTCAAAATTTCCATGTAATCTAGCTCACATTTTGCTTTTTACGTAGCCAGTAAACAACTGAACATCAAGGTACTTGCTTGGAAGGCATTTGATCTCAAACCTCAATGTCTTCATTAGCTTTTGTTGGCTTATGAGATTTACTTAAAAGATATTTTTATTTTTATTATTTTGCTGCATTGATAGATTAGCCTGAAGACCTTTCACACTTTTTAGTGTATTATTGAAAGCTTAAGCTTTTCTCACCGAGGTTTCTTTAAAGAATGACAAAATTAACAAATTGGAGTGAGATTGAGGTGGGAATGGATGGAGAAATCATAATTCCTTTCAATAACTTCCTCAAAAGCTTGGACAAGATGGCCCTTTCTAGACTTAGACTAAGATAACAAAGAGATATGGGGAGATTGTCTCTTCCTGTCTTAGGGCCCTAGAGCCTTGAAAGAACTTAGACTTAGAGGGCTGCAATTGACCAGGACATAAAATATCAGGCCCAAAATGCCACTCACCACCCAGTCCAATCTTTTAGAAAGAATTAGTTAATCCTGGCATAAAACTTTGTCAAAATTTTCATGTTCAAGGAATGCATAACCTTTGTAATAATAATTTCGTCAAAAAGTTTTCTTGACTTGGATGAACTCACCTATGCTTGAAAGATTACTGAGGAAGGATGAGCATCAACTTTTCTGCAATAGTAACTTTCAGTGATGATTTTGTGTACGGTGTTGCAGAGAAACAGGATGGAAATCGACAAAGCTTCTAGATTATTATTTTGATAAAGAGGGCCAGTGCCAGCATTGTCTTGATCTTCTAGTTTTATTTACAGTCTTCACAACATCTATTTTAACGATTATCCAGTATGATTGGAAGAAGGCAGCTGGGAAGCCATCGGTCCAGGAGCCTTGTCCCTTTGCCAAAATTATATACCACACTCTTCACTACTTCAGAAAACTTCTGATTCTGAGCATTATCCATTCGGGCTGGGATGCTGGCCCAGATTACATTCAACCTAAGCCTTTACCTTTTGCTTCATCGATAAGGAGATTCTGAATGTGTTTTACGGCTTCATCTTTGATTTTCACTGGATTTTGGGTGATCAAATCTTCACTGCATGCTATCAATCTGATTCTGCTTGCTAGTCTTCTAGGAATAGTTGACTGATGGAAGGCTTTTGAGTTTTGGTTTCTCTCTCTTAGCCATGATTGTCTAAACTTTTTGCTTCCAGAAAAACTTCTTCCTTAAGAGATTATACCTTCAAGCATAACTGACAGCTTTACTTAAAGATTGGACAGCCCATTGATGGAGGGCTTTTGAGTTTTGGTTCCCCTCTCTTAGCCACGATTCTCAAAATTTTTTGCCTCAGAAGATTTCTTCCCTAAGATATAATATCTTCAAGCATCGCCAACAGCTTTGTCTCTTCTTCAAAAGACTGGACAGGCTATTATTTTGAATGTCTTTATTAAGTGACTCAAATTCCTTTTTGTGCTTTTGCTTTTCTTGGAAGATACTTTGGAAGTGAGTTTTTTAAATTTTTTCCAATCATCTAGTTTGGGTATCAGATTTCTTGAGCAAAGATGAACATTTGATCCCCTCTGTTGAGGGCTGTTCCTGCCACCATTCTATCATCTTTTCTAGCAAGGACCAATCTTTCAACCACATGAGCTCAAATTTGAAAGAGCACTTTTTTGTCAGCTTGATTGTTCTGACTTTGGGCCTATTGGGGGCATGAGCAGATCCTGATACTTTGGGCCTAGTGAGTCTTTAAATTTTTTCCAATCATTTAGTTTGGGTATCAGATTTCTTCAGCAAAGATGAACATTTGATCCCCTCTGTTGAGGGGTGTTCCTGCCACCATTCCATCATCTTTTCTAGCAAGGACTAATCTTTCAACCACATGAGCTCAAATTTGAAAGAGCACTTTTTTGTCAGCTTGATTGTTCTGACTTTGGGCCTATTGGGGGCATGAGCAGATCCTGATAATCCATCTTTATTCCAATCATTAGGGAGAGATAAGATTTCTTTCTAACCTTGCAGCCATGTTGCAAAATCCAGCTCATCAGTTATTCCTTTAAATTTTTCCTTCTGTTGGTTGTATGTCTAGCAGCCACTATATTCCATAAATTTTTTGAAGTCTTTTTGTGATTGTGTGGATATTCCTTTTCCCCCACCTTTTCTTGGAGTCCCAGCTTGGCATCAAAGTTAACCTCTAATATAGCATCCTCTTTAACTTAGCTGTAATATTTAGATTTTTTCCTATGTATTTGTGTTCCAAATTTAGCTAATTTTGATTAGTAACAAAAACTGAATACACTATCTTCTCATTTTAATGGTATCATAAAATGATTGCAAGTCTGTATTATATCATTTCCTTGACTTTCTAGATGGACAAATTGTATCAATCTTGATAGAACCATGAAGACAACATGTCTAGGAATTTCATGAATTTATTAATGCAAATGAACTTTGCATATCTTGTAGGCATTCTAAATAGGTAGAGGTGAGATATTGGAATCATAACATGTATGACAATTTTTTGGTTTTGATAATTGACAAATATGATACATACACATGCATTTTAGATTGATGGAAATGAAGCTTTGTAATACCTTGGGCTAAGTATTTAAGCAAATGTTATTATTTAAAAACCTTTTGCAATTATTTAATATTTTGAACCATAAAAATTTGGGTTTACATATATTAACCTTATTCTTGCACCTGTAACAACTTGAGCCAAAATATTAGGGTAAAATATTTTTCACACCTTTAGTAAATGTTTCTTTGATTTAAATACCTAACTTGATCTGGTAAAAATCCCAAATTTTCTTTACATTCACACCTTAGACTTTATAGCCAAATTCACAAATGAACCCGCAAATGGAACATAGCTTTAGATTTATGTATTTTAATTGGATTTAGTAAAATCTAGAGCTGTCCACAATTTGACATTAACGGGAAATTGGGCCCCACAAGAATGACAAATAGACTATAGAACTTTAGCTTATATTAATAATTAAATAAGTTTGAAATGTATTACAATACGCTGCTACAATAGCAACCCTAGTAAAAAAATACCATACTTACACCATATATTAAATGGGTTGGGAATATCTTACAATACTTTATGATAACAACATAAATTACATTGAAAGTACTTTTAAATTAGACTTTCACTATTGTAGGTACCATGGCATGCACTATTGTATTCTACCCATGACAACAATTCATATGGAGTTTGTGCAGTAGGTGTTTGTGGTCATGAAGCTCAGCCATGACCTTTGGGTAAAATCAAGCTATTGGTCAGAAGGGGTTTTGTCCTTTAACATGCAAAACCAAAGGGTTTCCCTTTGGTTTCTTACAAATTCAAGGGCTGTCGTTCTTAGATTTGACACCTTTGAACATGCAACTTTGAGCAATATTTGCCAAGGTTTTTGTGTAGAATAATTATTCATTTTTCCATAATGAAAATTCGGCAAGATACATCTTTTAGTGCACTTGCTAGCTTGGGGAAGAGATCCAAAGTTGGTATGAAATTCCACCAAAGTAATGACTAAAACCTATGCCAAGACTATGGCTAGTTGCAGATGCAACCACCACATCAATGAGTTGAAGGAGTAGGTGGCTGGTTGAGGCGTGCAAGCAAATGGTTCCCTTTTTCCCACTCAAGATTTGAATTAAATCCTTTTTGTGGTTGTTGTGACATCAATTGGCCATTAATGGCTCCCTCGGTCGTGCAAGGAGTAGGTAGGAATGACAAAGAAAATAGGTGAGAATGTTAAGAATTTGGGGGTCACGGATGCTATTTGATGCATACTATAGTTTAGCATGAGGGGAAGGCATGTTGGTAGGGAAAAATTTGAAACTCCGACAAGGGAAAATGAAAGAGCAGGGTTTGGAAGAGAGGCATGCAGGTGAGATGAAGTTTGATGATCCAATAAGAGTAAGGGAAAGTGGAGGTTGGAGGAAAGGCATATTGGGACAAAGAAGTTTGAAAGTTTGATGGAGCCCCAAGAAAAATGCCAGACTTGGAAAGGAATTTTGGGAAGAGGAGCTCTGAAACTTCAAAAATTCGCAAACTTGCAAACACTTAGATATTTGATTAGAAAACATCCCACTCTTAGGAGTTTTGAGACCTTTGTAGCATTAAACACATGGGCAAGCACCAAGGGGATGTTAATGAACCATACTTAGGCCTTGGCTTAGCTTTTTGATGATAGGAATTTGCCTTTTGTTCCACAAACACAAATTGGTTGAAAAGGGGATATTACAAGGTTTGATATATATAAATGGATCTAAAATTTCTTCGACGACTTTAAAACTTTAAAAAGCCACTTTTAATTTTGTGTCCTCAAATTGTAAAGGAATTTTGATTGAAAATTTCTTAATGATATTTGGTAGGTGGAGAATAGAAATGAGTAGACTTGAACATGCTTACTATTATCCTTAGTTGAAAAATATGGAATTGGCAATAATTTGGCTGAGTTGAAATTTTCAATGACCCGGGACTTGGCAAAAACTTGGGGGAAAGCAATTTTTGTGAACATTAACAAACATAAATTTGTAAAAAAGTCTTCAAAAACATGCCTACAACTTAATTTGAGTAACAATTTGAAGAGCGTGAATCAGTATTTATTAAACCATATAAAGCTTGAAGAGAGCAAGCATCATGACACAAACACAGTTTTTCTAGTGGAAAACCCTTTTGGGTAAAAAAGCACGACACAAAGTAGCTTTCATAAACAACAGGGCACCAACCCAAAAGTACAAAGGTGAGCACCAATCCACAGAGAGCTTCAACTCCCAAAGAGCACCAAGTCTGATCCACAGAGGCACCAACCTCAGATTGAGCACCAACTCAGAAATACATTAATGTAAACACTTAAATGAAATTTTTGACTCACTTCTTCAAAGTATTTGACTAAATATAAGTCACAAATAATCTTAAGCATTCTCATCCTCAAATACTAAGACATGCTGTTTTTAAATGTATCATACTCTACTGAATCCAGCATACTGCATTTTCAACACCTCCTGTGTTAATCTCCTACACACTTGTATATCCAACCTGTCGTAATATGTCACACTCTGTTGCCTTACTCCATATACTGCACAGGTTAAAAGAAAATTCTCTGTATCTAATGGCCCAACTTTAGTTTTCCTTCGTGAATCTGTACAACTGAAACCCTTTTCACAGAGCTTTGAAAATAAAAATTTGGCTGCAAATCTCATCGTCCAAAACAGAATGAACATACAAAAAAACAGAATGAACATACAAAAAATGGAATCATTGTGGCACTGTATCATACATAGCCGCAGTCACAGCACTGTATAAATATGCCGATATATTAAAAGACTCTGTCACAGCACACTATAGGCATCCCAATCACCTCGATTTTATAGCCCAGAATAGGTATAAAAAGATTTTTAGCTAATCATTCGTTTTTACTTCTATTCACTGCTATATCCTTTTTTTACCACCACAGGATGAATCAACTCGTCAAGAACTTTGGCGCCTTCATTCAAAAAACCGTTTTCTGAAAAATCTTCCTGCATTACAACGCAACCTATGTCTTTTGTTTTTCACGCATACATACGTTACCCTGTTCCAATGTCCACCAGAAGCTTCAATACTTGTTTTTTTTAAAAGAAAAACGCACACCAACCAAACATTGCTGAGGCATTTTTTACATGCTTGTGCACTACTAAACATACTCACAAAAGAGTTACGTCTTCCCGTCTTATACGAGCCATGAAATTGTTTTGGAAGAGTAAACTTTCCTGAACTTGCCAGAAAAAGAAACGTTTTTTCCTTTAACAAGAAGTAAAGACATTTGTAGAACATGACACGTTCTGTGCT
This sequence comes from Cryptomeria japonica, assembly GCF_030272615.1. Lineage (NCBI taxonomy): Eukaryota > Viridiplantae > Streptophyta > Pinopsida > Cupressales > Cupressaceae > Cryptomeria > Cryptomeria japonica. The sequence continues at coordinate 393,894,991 of NC_081407.1, read as the reverse complement.
TTCATTGCCTCAAAAACAGAACAACTGAAAAATTGCAGCCAACACGTTTTATCGGGGCCCTTGTAAATGGTTTTTTTGTTTTCTTGCACCAATCATGACCTGCACAAGTTACCTAACTTCCCACTAACACCATCATAAAAGCGTTTTCTGTGTAAATAGCCATCAAACAAAACACCATGTTGCCATTTTTTTTAAAAACACGACAAATAGCTGCATATTTTCTGCAACATGCAGCAAAACCCCACGCACTTTCTTAACGCACTAAAATCCTTTTTTTAATACCAACAGCTTCCAGCCAATGAAGAAAATATGATATCCAGCAAATAATAACACCAACCAAACCTTCGCACATCGAACATTCCTTAGAAAATGTATATGATTCATAAAAACAAACTTCATCGAATGAAAAGTTATAATGCCAAAGGCATATCAAAAGATCCTTTGACAAGTCCAAGATGATGTGGCATAGAATTTGACACTTGGCACAAACAAGCAAACAAACAGCTACCTGAAGCATACAAGAAACTAGCTGAAGTAGACAGGCAGCCAGGTGAAGGAGACACACAAGCAGCTGAAGCGCACACACATGCTGCTCAACCAGACACCCAGACAGCTCAACCAAGCAAGCAAGTAGCTCAACTAAGCAGACAAGCAAGTAGCTCAACCAAGTTTTCTGAAATGTAAATGACTTTGATCAGCAACCTTTGACATCAATGACAACACACTCAACACGAATTATTAGTATTTTTCACAAATAGATCAAATTTAGAATTCAATAAACATCATAGACCAAAAAATGAGCTTAATGCACATCAGCTTCAATATAAATGGTAGTTTCAAATTGTTTTCAATGTTCATAATCTAAAAATTTCTTTTGTGACTAAAGCCCAAAAACAGGCACTGTTGTGTAATTGTCCTCAAACTGGATGGTCTTAGCCCCCCCCATTGATGGCTCGCTTTCTTCCTTACATGTTGCCACTTGCGCTTGCCATTTTGTTGCTTCTCTTTCCAAATCAGCCATATCATCCTCAATTATCAATGTTTCCGCATTATCAGCAACGCAACCGGAAAATAGATCGATGTCATTGAGGTCAAGCCTCTTATGTGTCTCTTGCTCCTTTGTCTTCTTTGCACACAAACAAAGTTTGTAATGCACAAAGACAAGGTCATTTGAGTGCTTTGGAGTCAACCTGTTGTGTTTTATTGTGTGAATGGCCTTAAAATACTTTTATTGTGCTTACAACTATAAGCAATATAGGGTTGAGACAAGATGAGGATGGCACAAGTTTGAAGATTTAGGTGTTGTTGCACCAAAATCTTCCCACGAAAAATTTGTAAGGACCTGTATTAAAATTGTAAGGATTTTAGTGGAATTAGAAGTCAAAGTAAACAATTAACTGAAATTAAACATATATGTTTTTTTAACTTGGCTATAGAATGGCTCTCCTATGAATGCATAAAGGTAAAGAAGATGATCTCGCCTTGGCCCACTTTAAACCCGTAACTCATCATGAATGATGTCTTGAAGGCTTTTATTTGGAACCAACCTCTCCATACATGTGTTGAGGCCAGCCATCATCTCATCCAGTTTGAATGAATTGGAGAAGAAAATCATAGGCTTCAACTTCAAATAGTAGGCAGTGGCATGAATATGTTGGTGGAGTTGTTTGTTCCACCTCTAATCAATAATTTACTAGATGGGTTCATACTTGTTTTTATTGGACCCATACAAATGCTAAATCACCTCTTTAGCCTTGTCTATGGCTTCACATAAATACCCCATGGGTTTTTTTATTTTCATCTACCAACAGTTATGTCACCTAAAACTAGGGAGGATTTAAAAATGAAACCAGAAAATTAAACTAAATTAGAAATTAAAATCAGCAAATTAAGATATAAAAAATTGACAAAATCAATAACATTACAAAACTAAATGTTATATATTATAAAATTTGCATCAAAATACATGAGAAATTTTCTAATGTTGCTTATCAAGTTTGCAGTTGCTGCATGATAATTTTAGTTGCTACGTAACATTTATTCTTGCTGTCTAACAAGTTCTATTGTGTTGACAGTCCGTAGTTTCTATGCAACAGAATTTTATGTTTTTATGCAATATTTTTCAGTTGCTGCATAAAAATTTCAATTGCTGTGTAACAAGTCAGTTTCAAACAATGCTGAAGTCCTTTATTTGTAGAAGTCATTCTTATGGACTTCAATAATGATGGTTTTTAGTTGAAGTTGCTACAAAGCACTCTTGTTCAAGGGTTTATGCTCAAGTTGCTGTTAATATTTTTGATTTTTATGTACAAGGGAGTGGATCCTATTCTGCAATAAATGTATAAAAAACTTTACCTTGAGGATCTTCTCCGTATTCTTGGCAATCTATCACAAAATGGTCTTCGTGACTCTCTCTGCTTTGGCCGTTCTACAACGAAGACTTTATAACCACCTTTTACTCTCAAACATGTCGTTAAGATTTGTCTATTTGGCTGTGATACTTTGCAAGGTGATGAAATTTGTTGCAAACTAAGTGATTCTTGAATACATGAGCTCTTTGAGTGTGCTCCCTCATGGGATTCAAGATTTGTGTGTGGTTTTAGATGTATTGTGGACATTCTTCAAATCTTCAACTACATTTTTCACCCAACCAAGTTTCCGTTTTCTCCAAAGAGAAAGTCATGTAGTGAGTAGAACAAGAGCTCCAAAACAAAATAGGGTTTCTTTCCTCTAGAATTTTAGCAGCCTACACATATGCAACTGCATTGTTTGTCACTTTCTAAACGATGTTTTCCACCTCCATCACCACCTCCATCACCACCTCATTCAACAAGTTGCCCATGGTCTTGGCATTTTTAACTTCACGTGAGATGTCAATGGACTTTAAGAACATTAACTGCCCTCTTGAAGCCTTGAGGAAGTTGATTAAGGTTTGGTTCTTGCCATTTACCCACATGTCACATAAAATGTTGCAGCCCTTCTTTTTTTGAATGATTTTTGTTCATGTGCTAGAAGCTATGTGTTATTGACTGCATCCTACAATATTGGCGCACTAAGTTCATAATGGCTTGATGTCTTGAACCTTTTATCTACCACATTTAATGTGGTGACCAATTGCTCCCAATAAAGACTTGTAGCAACATTAAAAGGAATGTTTTTTGGTACTAAAAATTGGCACATGCCAACTTGGCCTCATGTGGCAATTCTCTATTCCTATATTACCTTCCAATGAAGGTTGTGCAGTAAGAGTGTTATGAGGAGTAAAAAAACCTAGAACTATGGCTGATCACACAGCCTAATCCTCTAGGCCTATAAAGCTGACAGTTGCCAATGCCTCTACTCCTCTTTTCTTCTGATCATAAGATGCATGGCAAGCTTTTGCCTCATTCTCAACCTACTAAACTGCTCATGTATACAGCTCTATATCTTGGCAATGGATCCATGCAAGGTGATATTTGAGACAATTTATGCTTCCTCTCGTACTTGTTCCGCAATAGTTGTAGATCACTTGGCCATACATTGTACCTGTTGTTGCATGTTTTCAAGTAGGGTCTCTAGGCTTGCAGCCACCTTTTCTTGCAAATACCATTTTCTTTTAAAAATGGAAATTAACTCCAGCAAAACGAAAAAGAAACAGTAAAAATAAAACAAAACCCTTGCAGCAGTAAATGCCTTGAAAAAAATAATTTAAATAAAATTAGTTACTAAAAAACCCTAACAGTAAATAGAAAATAAAACAAATACATAGTATAGAACTTGAGCATCTCTCTGAAAATGCCATGAAAATTAAAACAGTAAAAGAACAAAAAATAATGCTGTAAATCTGTAATGTCCCCAACTTGGTTCAAGACAGTTGTAACCGTAATTAATTGATTTCCAATATATTTATATCTTAACTACATCGATTAAGAGACAAAACTATCTTAACACGAATCCAACCTAGGATGTTCTACCTTTTCTTTAATCCATCAAGTACTAGCTATCTCACCATACTAAATAATTAATCCTATTTTTGCTTTATAAATCATTTACGCATTTATTAATTTTTAATTAATAAATACTTATTATTATCAATCAATTAATAAATACTTTGTTTTGGTGATTTAATAAATATTTATTAATTTACTAATAATTACTTTTTATTATATTAATATTAACTATAATTATTATATTAATATTTATTATTATCAATATCTATATTTAGGATTCTTATATTATTCCTTATATTGAATTGAAAATATATATATAAATAAAGAAATGAATTAAATTATATAATCAATTATTTATGTATTTGCTAATAATCTATTATATAGATTATTAATACTACCATTGCTTCAAATATTATTGGTTATTAATATTATAGTGGCTGATAATGGCAGACAGAACTGACACATGTCAGATCTGGTCTGCCACTTTCATGAAATTATGTACTGCTATATTACATATTTCCGTCTATGCTAATATTATTGTTTAATTCTGTATAAAGACATTATCGGGCTTCATATATTAGGCATACATATTAAATAGCTTTCCATGCCTACCACCAAGAGAAGGATGTTACTACCCATAGCTCAATAATGGTTCGGATCTGATATGATCAGTGGTTGCAGATTATACATAAATATTTTTTTATTACCTATATGATTGTATTAGATTGTTTTTCTACATTCCTTATGCAATCGATTATGTGCCTATAGCCATTGCTCTTGTGTGCCATTTTTCCCCACCTCTTACTTTAATAATATGCGATCAGTTTATACCAAAGGCACTTACTCAATAGAGTTGATCCAAACAGGATGAAAAGTAAATAAAAAATAATCTCCTTATTATTATATAAATATCATCTGATTTACACTCTGTATTTCAGAAATTATTAACAGATTTAATAGTCTGATGCAATGTGTATATAATCAGAAAATTACTGACTGTCTACTTATATTAGATAAATTGTCTTGTTGTTATTTCATTGTTTACTCTATTCTTGAGAGTGGACGATACATACCTGGTCAGCGCCTTGTTTGAATTCCCTTTGACTGCTTATTACCACTATCGGGTTGAATAGAATGCAGACGTGGCTGAGGCAGCTTACGTGGTCTCTTCCTATCTTCTTTTTTCCTTTTTTCCTTTTCCTCCCCTCCGTACCTTCTTGGAGTGAGATTAAATACCTTGTAGAGTTCAATGGTTGCATCCTTCGATTGTGAATATACATACCTTTCCTTAATCGTATCTCTTCATGCGTGTTTGTTATTTTTCCTAATAGTCTCCTAAAGAATAATCAACACTCAGTAGTTTCATTTGTTAATTAGTTAAGAATGCTTTCTCCGTGTTTGATAATACTTTTTTTTCTTTATTATTTTATATGTATTAAATCTATTAATATTTTAATTATTTATTAATGTTAACCTTATTTAATTTATTTCCTTTTAGTATATTAATTATTATTTAATAAATTTACATTGGTGATACTGTTAACTCCTTCCTTATGATAATCGATATTATTCCTTAATCGCTACTAACCATAACTGATGACTATTATCAAACTACCCATCATCTCCACTCAAACCGTATTGCGTAAGTCCCTACTCGTCGTCTTTCAACCTTAGAGGAAAATCGTGAAGTCTCATAAATGAGACGATTTTCTAATATTATTAGATGTTATTTAATAAATGTTTTAATTATTGTATTTATTTAATCACAATAATCCAATGTCTAAAGATGGGTTATGACAAAATCCTCAGAAGATGCTGCTACTAGGATCCAAATAAGAGCTGAAATGAGCTCACAAATGCTGGCGAAGTTTTCAGTCACCACTACTAAAAAATAGTTGAAATGATCACAAATGTGAGGCTTTTTGGGCTGGACAATATTATCAATTATGCAAGTGTGGCGGAGTTTTTTGACAAAATTGTGAGTTTTTGCCAAGTAATTGGTAAGTCATTTGTGAGTCACAGGGAACTTTTTAACAAAAACTTGGGGCCAAGTTATTTTGTAGTAACTCGTCAGCTGTTTCATCTATGATGTTAATTATTATCCATCACTAATAGTAAGATGTAAGAGTATAGTTTAATTTTGGTATGCATAATCATACAAGTTAAACCATGCTTGTTTGTTGGTTAATTGAAGATAATAAAGTATATTGATTTTTACAAGAAATGCAAACAATAGTAAAACAATATGGCTTGAAGGCCTAATGCTATTTTTTATTGGTGTTATATCATCAAGCGTTTTGACTTCTTGATTTAATGTTTTACAGCAATAGATTTCATACAGTTTTGAAGATAAGAATGGTAGTTACTTCATGCAAGGTGTTTTCTTTTTGCAGTTCGAGTATAATGCTTGTTTTTGTCTTTTTGATATTTAGGATAGAAGGTGATGAAGCAGTCTTGGAGTTGGAATGGGAGAAATATGAAAATACATTGGATAAGGTACTTGTGATTATTATTATATGACAATCTCGAAGTTAAAAAAGCCTGTCTATTCTCATAAGAGAAGTCTTTAGTCAGTAAATTACTGGAATTATTGAATGCTTGTATATTACAACCTATTTCAGCATTGTGTTAATGGATGCATTTAACTTTTCTAAAATCCACTAGAAGGAAGGCATGCATCAGTTTAATTTAATTTAATTGAATTTAACAATTAATGTGACCAAATGCCGAATATAGCCATCACCAAAAGGTTAAATAATCACAGTTTCTTGAACGCAACTGTTATCAGAAATAAATGTTAGAACATGTTCCTTTGATATTAACATGGGATGAACATCAAGAATCTTTGTAATTTATCTTTTGGCGCTTGATGTTTTTGTTCAAAGAAGTGTGCATGGTTCACCTTCTTTTCCAGGACTTTCAGGATCTTTATACTACATAACATCCAATTTATTCAAAAGCTTTTCTCATGTTCCCAAATTAGGAATCTGCCAATATACTCAAACCTATCAGCTTTAATTTCAAAATATTGGATTTCTGTAATGTCCCCACTTTGAAATACAATTTAATATAATTAAATTTTAATTAAGTTAATGAATGGTCAAAGACATGAAATGAAAAGTTGTGACTCCCTCAAACATGAGATATAAAAGGGAGAAGAGAACCTCATTTGAGAGGATAATTTGGGAAATCAGAAATGCGGATCTGAATGTGAAAGGTTGTGTTCCTTTCGAAAAGCAGCAATGATGAAGAGTTGCACTCTTTCAAAGGGTGCTAATGGTAGAAAGGGTGTGTCTCTTCCCAAAGGGCACACATGATGAAGAGGTGTGACCTCTCCCTCACATTGGAGGATATAAAAAGGAGAAAGTCTCATTTGAGGAGGACAACCAAGGGAGATCAATTTGAAGAATAATTTATTATTCTCAAAGGGAAGCAATGAAGAGTGATGACTCATTTCTTATGAAGAGGTGTGACTTCCCACGATTGAAGATATAAAGAAGAGATTAATTCAATTGAGAAGGGGGAATTGGGGGAACCATCCATAAGATCAAAGAAGACAAGAAAGTCAATGGATCAATATCTAATATCATAATTAATAAGGGTACATATTAGCAGACTTTGATACTTACAAGGGCAAGTTTTAGGGCAATCCCAAAAGGGGACATTACAAGTGGTATCAGAGCATGATCTTGCCAGCTTGTAGGGTAAAAGGATAAATCATTTATACATTCTAATCAATGAGAAGGGATGTATTAACTCCGTGTAAAAATATGGCAACAACTAAATGCCAATGGCAAGACAATATGAGAGATTGTTAAACATACGTGTATTGTGCAAATAAGACAATCAAGTATATAATATATACACTAGATTAAGAGAGAATATTATGGAGATCTAAGGTGAAGTATATGAAGAGTTGGTAACAAACATTTGAGAAGAGATTGTGGATACTTTATGACAATCTTATGATTAGATTATGGAAGACTTTATAGCAGATTTGTGGAAGAGATTTATTGTGAATTATGGAATAATGATTACCCCAAGAGATGGTTTTGGTCCTAGTTGGACGCTCCTGCTTCTTGTGGATGAAGTGAATTGGCCCAAGAGATGGTTCTAGTCCTTGTTGGACGGTCCTTCCTCTTGTGGATAAAGTGAATTGACTCAAGAGATTGTTTTGGTTCTGGTTGGATGCTCCTGCCTCTTGTGGATAAAGTGAACTAGCCCAAGTGACGGTTTTGGTCTTGGTTGGACGCTCCCGCCTCTTGTGGATAAAGTGAATTGGCCCAAGAGATGGTTTTGGTCTTGGTTGGACGCTCCTGCCTCTTGTGGATAAAGTGAATTGGCCCAAGAGATGGTTCTAGTCCTAGTTGGACGCTCCTGCCTGTTGTGGATTGATTACTCCAAGAGATGGTTTTGGTCCTGATTGGACGGTCTTGCCTCTCGTGGGTAAAATGATAGATTGATTGGCCAAAGGGATGGATCTGGTTATGGTTGGACATTCCTGCTTCTTGTGGCCCAAGTAAACTATATCTACATGTCTATGCTTGTATCTGAATATATCCATGTGTCTACTTGGTGTTTTCATGTGTATGCTCAGTGTTTTATGTGTATACTTCTTGTGGATCTTCTACATGAATATTTATGATTACTGATTTCTATCATTGTGAATTCTATTTTTTTGTTGACCTAGGAAGATGAGTTTATATAGGAAAGAATATTGCAATTAAGGTCTTACACGTGTTTCATGCTTCTAATCCTCTTCTCAATGAATGAGGATTTCACATTTGTTGTCTCAAGGAAACAACCAAACATAGTTGTTACGATTACAATTGATGAGAGAGAACTTGTCTTAAGATTACAAATCTTCAGGGGTTAGTTAGGAATCCTTGCATTGGGAAATTTAGTTAAATTGATCATTGCTTGAGGACAAGCCATCTTGAGTGGGGTGGGCTGTAATGTCCCCACTTTGAAATACAATTTAATGATAAATGATAATAATAAATTTAAAATAAAAATAAAAATAGAAAAGAATACAATTAAATATAATTAAATTTTAATTAAGTTAATGAATGGTCAAAGACATGAAATGAAAAGTTGTGACTCCCTCAAACATGAGATATAAAAGGGAGAAGAGAACCTCATTTGAGGGTATAATTTGGGAAATCAGAAGTGCATATCTGATATAAATAAGAAGTGCAGATCTGAATGTGAAAGGTTGTGTTCCTTTTGAAAGGCAGAAATAATGAAGAGTTCCACTCTTTCAAAGGGTGCTAATGGTGGAAAGGGTGTCTCTTTTGCCAAAGGGCATACGTGATGAAGAGGTATGACCTCTCCCTCACATTGGAGGATATAAAAAGGAGAAAGTCTCATTTGAGGAGGGCATCCAAGGGAGATCAATTTGAAGAATAATTTAGTATTCTCAAAGGGCAGCAATGAAGAGTGATGACTCATTTCTTATGAAGAGGTGTGACTTCCCACAAATGAAGATATAAAGAAGAGATCAATTCAGTTGAGAAGGGGGAATTGGAGGAACCATTCATAAGATCAAAGAAGACAAGAAAGTCAATGGATCAATATCTAATATCATAATTAATAAGAGTGAAAATTAGCAGACTTTGATATTTACAAGGGAAAGATTTAGGGCAATCCCAAAAGGGGACATTACAATTTCTGAAAAGAGATCCAAATTTTTGAAATAGAATATAAGTTTTGGAATCATCAAATCTGAATGAACTTTAGGATTCTGGAATTGCAATGCTAATAAATTTGAAATGATGTTCTTTCTGAAAATTTAGATCTAATTTTGTTGGAAACTAAAATCTGAAGTGAAACAAACTGATAGAGAAAAAACTGCACATTGTATTTGTTAATTCTGAAAATAAAGATCAGCGTTGGCGCTGCACTTGCCCACAAACAGTGTAGAGACTACTTAATATTGTAGTTGGAATATTTCTGAAAATAAAAACCGGTGTGGTTGCTCCACTTACCCACAAACAATCTTTCTCAGGCTGTCCATTTCAAAATCTCAGTATGTTTCTAACTCTAAAGCTTGATGCCTTTTGTTATCTTCTGTGGATAGGGGATGGTATATGTTTGTGATCCTGAATTATGACTTGACCATTTGCAACTCCCTATTATATATATATATATATATATTAGTAATATGACAAGATTCTTTGCAACTTCAATAATATTCTTGTGATACAGATAGCTTTGACCTATGGCTCATGTTTCAAATATGTTTCGTTATATTAATAAATGAAAACTTAATGTTTCTCCATGAATACAAATTAGACTCATGATGATGCCACCTCCTTGATTCAGTTTGCCCTCAAGCAACTGTAGATCTGGATGCTGAAATTTTTTCAAGCCATTTCAACGTTTTCTTTGGCTCCTTGTTCTCTTGGTCAACATTGTCGGTGTGTCTAATTATGAAAGCCAACAGTCAGGTAGATTCTACAAATGGTTTAAGATGGGAAAATATCTTGTATAAATAATGAGACATCCAATGTGCTCCATCTATGTTCCATGGCTATATAAATGAATAAAACATTTTCTCCAACTTTGACCCCCCAAATAGGGTGTACTGCATTATTAGCATCTCCAGTAATGGATCATAATGCTTTACAATTGTATATTCACAGATACATGCCAAGTTTGAGATGGTCTGGAAGGAAGTTTGATTGCTCTTCAACTAATTGTTGGAATGCTACCTTATAAACATGTAAATAATTGCTCTATAAGATACTTCGACAAGTTCTACTGGTAGAGGGTCATTTATAATTTTACAAGAACAGAGTAAAATAATTCAAGTGCCTTTATTTTACTAATTGTTGGAATGCTACCTTATAAACATGTAAATAATTGCTCTATAAGATACTTCGACAAGTTCTACTGGTAGAGGGTCATTTATAATTTTACTGGCATTTTCTTTGGACAATATGCACATCTTTCAAGTGCCTTTATTTTACTCTTACCTTCCAAATTTGAGGTAGAAAGAAATGAGATCAGATGTTAAACAAGTCTACAACAGTGATTGTTTTAATGAATACTTGATCAGTTGGAGCATGACATATTAATTGTAGACACATCTGCTGCAGCTTGCTTTGTACTAGTGGTCCCTCCTCTCAATGCTCTGGTCAATAGTGGGATAATATTATTTGCAAGAGCTTCTTGAACAATCCATCCATCTAGAAGAAGATTAACCAAAGCATCATCAACATGTAAAAAAGGAACCCTTACCTTAGGATATGTGCATTCAGCGTCTGTGAAATAGTGGTTGCAATCGTCAATGCTTGTAATGGTATAATTTATTTAATGTTTTGTCATTCAGTGGACCTGTTGTTCATCATGTACTTGACTAGAGTTATCTACATAAGAAACTCTAGCCCACAATCCTAACATGTTGATGTCTTAGATGATGGATCTTGTGTTGAGATCTGAAATGTTGAATCAAAACATTTACATATTTGTTTCCAAAAGCCTTGTGTAAAATATTATGGAAGGTGTAAGCTTCAAAGATTTAATCAACTAAAGTAGTTATATCTGTTCAAGAGGCACCTATTGCCACATATTCTGAAATGTCCTCATGAGAGTCGGCCTTAAAAGCTTCTCATGAACTCAGATATTGATCAATGAAGATTAGTAGACTCCTCAGTTTCTTGAAAATATGGCTTTGTTACCACTTCTTCCATGTGTCCAAGGAAGTAGCTTTGATACTGTTGTGTTCCCAAACCACAAATCTGCCAATATACTTGGACCAAATATTTCAGATCTGAAAAGCTTGGATTTGTGGAAATAGAGATGGGAAATTATAAAACAAAAAATTAAGTTTTGGAAACACATTTGAATTATCTGTAGGAATCTGTCATTGTAATACTAAAAAAACTGAACTGATGTAATATATTAAATTTGACCTGCTGGAACTAAAATCTGAACTTCTAGAGATCTGAAATAAATTGCTAAAAAGAAAAATGTAAACTTTAGCTGTGTCATTTCTGAAATTAAAAGAAAAAGTACACAGAAGAAAAAAATCCTAAGGAGATTTGGATGCTTGCTCAGGTCCAATCAAAGAGTAGTATCAGTGCTACACCGGGCCACAAATTGCCTCCTACAGGGTATTCACATACAAGCATTCCACGACTTTCAAGTTATCACAGATTCATTACATTTCCCACTTGAAGGGTTGAAACCTTATTATTACTTGTTCTATAACTCCCTCATTGTGGCAAGACTGTTACTCTGTTACTCACTATGCTTTAGACCTACTTAATTTTGTAAGTCTTATGACAATATTCCTTGTAACTCTACTGGAGAGATATGTTGTTTTTAATTCCTATGACATTCTAATGACAAATGCTAATGAAGAACTTAATTTGTCAACATACTTACAAAGTAGGTGCATGACATTATCATTTCTTTAATTTATTATTGCCTTCATTAGCTGAAATGGCTCTGTTCTCTTCCATTTTGATTGCTTAATTCTAGACATCTTTGAAATTTCTTTTTTATTTTTGTCTGCAACAAGTGCTAAATTAGCTGATGATGACTGCTCCATTGAGGAACAAGTCTTATTCTAATACAGAACTGTAAATCTATTTTGATAAATGATACGCTTTGTGGAGGTCATTATCTGTTGCTTAAAGGCGGAAGCAAACACTAATCTTGGATATGACATACTAGATGCTTGTAACTCCTTTATTACGTGGAGTTATTTTTTTTCTATTATACTTAATGCTTTTCAACTACCTCATTAACTGCCTCTGATACTTAAGATGCTTTATAAGCTCCTCATTACTATTATGACTCCTGTGTCAATGTTCCTTGTAACTCCTCTGTTATGACTGCTATGCCATCTTTTTTGCAAGTATTGAAATGTGGTGAGAGCAAAACCATAGATTGTTATGCCTTTATGTTGCAGATATAAGATATTTTTTTTCATCAGGATATATATTACATTGTTTGCACTTTGCATTGGCTTTATAAAAGCCTCTTCCTATCAACCCCCTGTTGTGACCTTTTCACACATCGCCCCATTGCAAACGGGGACCCCCTCTTTCCTGCTGTCCGCGTCTTGTTAGTTTGGGGTTTTGGCAATAATCGACAATTTTGAGCTTCTAAGTGTCTGAGTCTCGAGTTTTGAAATGTGATCATGCCTAATTACTATTAGGGTTTTGAGTTTTGAGTAAGATCAAGTGTGTAAAGTGTTAGACGTCTAGGCGATCCTAATTTTGTTAAAGTGTAGACCCTTTTGAGCGTGAACGAGTTTTAGATGTCCAAACTCAGTGATATTTTTGTGCCTAAGTGTTAAAAGGTCCTTTAGGGGTTGTTTTCCTGCTCCTAGGAGGTTATTTGAGTTGAATTTGCACTTTATCCCGATGAAATTCCTATTGTCTTGCTCAAATTTTGATGAATTTGGCTAAATCTTGATGCATTTTAATGAAATTTGAAGTGTTCAGTGGATTTTGAGTTGAAAAATCATTAAATTCTTGCTGAAAATCCATGTTTTAATGGTCAAAAGGTCAAAATTCCTGATGGGAGGTGCTTTCCCCCCCACATTTCCAACGACCCATGATTTTCCTCCACTCAAAATCTTGATGGGAGGTGAATTTCCCCCACATTTGCGATGGACCTAATTTCTCCCCTATTCAAATTCCTGATGGAGGGCGATTTTCCACCAGGAGGGTAAATTTTTGACTAAGTGTGGGAAATTGTCTTGATGACCCACGTTTTTCCCCTAGGATTGCAGATGAAATTCAAGTATCCTGATGCAGATCGATTTTCCACCAAGACAATTTATGATCAAATTTAATGGATTTTTATGCAGAGGATTGACCTGATAAAGGGCGAATTTCTCCAAGTGCGATTTTTGGCGAATTTTTGATCAGGATAATTATCCAGATAGGGGTCGTGTTGATGTGTTTGTCATGCATGTGCGAACACATAATAAAATACCCAAAAATATCTTATCCTCTCTTGAACAAATTTACTCAAATGCTGAAGATTAGCTTAAGGATCACTTGACTCCAAGGTTCTTGTATGTCGGGTCACGACGTGTGGATAAGCTCAATGGTTTGATGTGATTATGCTAGAATCACAAGGGGACTTACGTTGAATTGTTGAATGCTTGAATTGCTGGAACTTAGATTCTATCTACTTGCGTGGAGAATAAAAAAGGGGCAAAAGGCATAGGGTTTAGGAATTCTATTCTAATCCTAAGAATGCAAGAAAAAGGGGAATGATTTGATGGAATCCTATTGGGCGAGGTCTCACCATCAAACTTAACAATTTGACACAAGCTCAGTGCAATCTTCTAAGGTGCAATTCAAAGATGTTCAAATCATTATCATCAAGCATTGCTTACCATTCAAGTTAATGCATAAACAATGGATTTATAACAATTTGAAGTGAAGCTCATATTATTCCAGTTGACCACACAAGGCACACTTACAATCAGCAAGAGGGTAGTGGTATGGACTAAACGGATTCCACACAAATGCATTCAACAAATTTCTCCATTCAATCTAACCAACATGAAAGTAAATGAATTGACAAGTAGAGACCATGCGACTTGTTGAAATAACACATTAATTTACCATAACTTCAATGAAATCATATGTTCTTTACAAGAAGATTTTTAGCAACAATCTTTGCCTTCTCCTAATCTAACTTCTACTCTAATTGCTATATTCTATTCACTATTCTATTCCTTCTATTCTATTAGTATTCTCTATTCTTTTTACTCTTAACTATTCTATTAACCTTTTTCAAATGAAGAGCTTGAGCTTTATATAGAGAGCTCATTACAATGAACGTCTAGGATTGATTTGAGATCAATGATCGAGATTACAATGAAAACCCTAATTAGGGTTTGTTACAACAAACTCTTCTTAGCCAATGAAATAATTACATTCAGGTTCAACCAATAGAGAATGGGGGTAGGTATATTGGAGTTTGTGCCCCCATATGATAAGTCAGGTACATTGGGTCTGGACACGCTGATGTGGAACACCTCTGATTGGGTGAGTAGTGACTAGGATGATGACTAGGACACCACCTCAATTTGCACTTGTAGGCATGATTCATCATCATGAATGAGTATTGAATAACATTGCTTGATACTCAACATTATCCAACTTCAGCAGTGATGATAATGATCTTCTAACTTTGATTAACTCTTCTGATCGATCACACTGGATGTAGACTATGTGATGCCCTTGGTTGATCTTCCTTTGTTCATGATATGCTTGACTTTGAGCTCTAACTTTATTCTTTTTCCTTTGCATCGCCTGAAGCTTCTTTGACCCTTTTACAATATTGAGTTCTTGAACATCTTGCTGTTGATCCTCTTCACATCAACCTTCTATTTGTCCCATATCCTCCTTAGTTGGGGTATTTGTTTTGATCCTCCTCCAACCTGGTCATTTTGATTTCTCTCCTGCAAAACAAACAAATGAGCATCAAACACACATGATAAATACCTTCTATATAACCTCCTAATTTGATATAATCTCCAATTTTCTGTGATTAGCAGGTTTGATAAGAGGAGGTCGCTCCTAAGGGTAGGCAATGGAAGTTGGAGCAATTCCATCACCTCTTCATCAATTGATCTCTTGTACCTCATTCATTCCTTAAGTTTTTTAGTCTCCTTGTGCAAAAACCATCAAATTACCCTCAATTGGTGCCTTAGAAGTGAATTCGCTCTCATGAAGGAGCAATGGCAGGTGATTTCGCCCCTCTTAGGGAGCAAAGGTAGTAGTTTTCACTCCAAAATGAGAGCAATGGAAATTTTCCGACACTTAGCAAATTTTGGCATATGCATCTCTTTCAATGAGCAAAAGGGAAATTCGCTCCTCCAAAGTGGCAAAGGAAGTGATTTTTGCTTCAACACCAAGGCAATGGAAGTTCATCAATTTCAATCACTAAGCTAGATTTCCACCTCTCATGTCTCAAAATCGCCATCTCTTCCATGTGAAATGCTTGAAATTGTCATCAAGATTGCCTTGAGATGATTTTTGCTCTCAAAGAAGGGCAATGGAAGTAGAATTTGCTCCTAACAAGGAGCAATGGAAATTTTTAGATACTTAGCCAAAATTTCAACCTCTCTCTTCATTCCATCAATTCAAACCTTAAGTTTTCTACCCTTCATGTGTAAAAATGTGTCAAAATAACCTCAAGAAGAGCTTTGGAATCAACTTCGCTCCTATCTAAGGGCAAGGGAAGAGCTTTTCGCTCTCAAAGGGTGGCAAAGGAACGAGAATCCTCAACTAGAGAGGAGCAAAGGAATTTTTTTAGTACACAACCAAATTCTTGCTCTCCATTTATCAATTCATTACTTCAATTTAAGTTTCTACATGCAATAATTGTCAAATTCTCTTTGCCAAACATCTTGAAGGTGATTTTGCTCTGAGATTGGAGCAATAGCAGTGAATTTCGCTCCCAATGAGGAGGAATGGAAGGATATTTCGCTCCAATCAAGGAGCAAATGAAGTGGTTGCAACTTGGATTCTTAGCTCAATCTTATTCAATGTCTTTCATTCCACTGATTCAAACCTTAGTCTTTTAGTCATCCATGCACGAAAATATGTCAAATTAATCACAAGGAAAGCTTTAAGGAGAATTTTGCTCTGAGAAGTAGGCAATGTAAGTAGAATTCACTCCCACTAAGGAGCAATGGAAATGACCTCCAACTTGAATCTTAACACTTTTGCACTTACTTCCCCTCGTTCTACCAACTCAAGTGTGTTATGTTATGCTCATATGGGGTCTTAAAATCAAATTCGCTCTCAACCAAGGGCAAAGGAAATGAATTTCACTCCAATTGGGGAGCAATTGAAGTGATTTTCGCTCCTAATGTGGAGCAATGGAAATGGCATTCAATTTGCCTTTCATCACTCTATGTTTAAGTACTTCGCCATTTATGCACTTGGAGGAGTCAATCCAACTTTGAAGAAGCCTTTGAGATCAATTGTGCTCCCAATCTGAAGCAAAGGAAGGCATTTTCACTCCTAATGAGGAGCAAAGGAAGTGTTTTTCGCTCCAAGAGAGGAGCAATTAAAGTTTTCTCAAATTTCGCCCTTCATCAACTCAAATTCGAAAATTCTCTCATGAAGACATTGAATCAACTTAAGGCAATGCTCTATAAACAACTTCGCTTCTTATCTTGGGCAAATGAAGCAAATTTTGCTCCAACTAGAAGCACTCGAAGTTGAAATCGCTCCAAAGGAGGAGCAATTGAAATGATCCCTTAAATCGAAGTCTTGCTCACTATCTTTCATTCATGACAACTCAAGCGCACTAAATCATATTTATTCAAGGCTTTAGAGACAAATTTGCTCCAAGGGAAGAGCAAATGAAGTAGATTTCGCTCCAAAGGAGCACTTGAAGTTTTTCGCTCTGAACTTAGAGCACTTGAATCTCTTACTCACTTCCCTTCGTTCAATGGGCTCAAACCTTAATTCTTTTAACAATTGATTTATGAAAAAATGTCAAACTAACCTCAAGAAAGGCTTTTAGGGGAATTTCGCTCTGAGACTTGAGCACATGACGTAGAATTCGCTCCTATTGGGGAGCAATTGAAGTGGATTGAAATTTGACATTTAGCACTTTCTTGTTTACTCTCCTTCATTCCATGCATTCATGTTTTTCAAACTAGGCTCAATGTGCATTCTAGGAACAATTTTGCTCTCAACTAAGGGCAAAAGAAGTGAATTTCGCTCCAACTAGGGAGCACTTGAAGTTTTTCGCTCCTAGAGAGGAGCAATGGAAGTGACCCTTACTAGCAATCTCTCTTCATTCCTTGGTTGAATTCATGATAAACTTCACTTCTTCTATGATCAAAATGTTGTTAAAGGCATATAAACTCACTCATTTCCCTCAAATGTTGCTCAAGAAGTCCACATCGCTCCCAACTATGGGCAATAGAAGCAGATTTTGCTCCAAACCGGGAGCAAAGGAAATAATCTCCAAATTCATCCTCTAGTTTGGTCTCATTACATCATGCCTTAGGTTTCAGTCTCTGTGCACCAAAGAACCTCAATGCCTACCTTGAATGTGATTTAGCACCACTCCAATAGCAATGAAAGGAAATTCGCTCTCAAAGGAGAGTAATGGAAGCAAAATTCGCTCCTAGGCTGGAGCACAGGAAATTTTAGCATACTTGGTCAAATTTTGCTCCCGGGTCTCACCTCTTAATGAAGTACGCTCAAATCATCTAGATGATGAAGGAAACACTGCAATGTTGACTAGGCTTGACCAATCGAGTTCACGACCACTTACTCATCTCACAACACTTCATTTTACCCCTCATAAAAGGGCTATTCACCTGATTCCTGGCTTCTTGACCAACTATACCTCTCCAATGCAAAGGTTAATAGCAAAAAAGACCTAAACACTATCCTAGAAAGCAGAAAAAAGGTGGGGGTCCCCATTTGCAATGGGGCAATGTGTGAATACATCACAATAGGTCGATTTTCCACTAAGATGAATTTTTGGACTTAGTGATTAAAGTGAAGTGAACAGGTCAATTTTCCACTAAGATGAATTTTTGGACTTAGTGATTAAAATGAAGTGAAATTTTGAGTCTAGATGAAAATTGATTTTCCCCAAGGTGATTTTCTTTTGACGAATGTGGCGATTTTTGATTGGGATTTTTATCCCTAAGCTGGGCGATTTTCCCCCAAAGAATAATCATGACATTTTAAAATTTTTTTACTTGGATTTTTAATCTAGATGTGGGGTGATTTTCCCCAGGTGCCCAAAGTTGGTAAATTTTTGAAAGATTTTAATAAAGTGGGTTGAAATTTAATTGTTTTTGCATTTGATGACGATTATTAAAAAAATATAAAACAATTATTAAATGATTTGCAACAATAATTAATGAGTAAATATTTTCCTATTGCAAATCAATTTTCCCAGGCAAGTATAAAAGCAAGTTTTTATCCCACATTGCTTGTGTGGTGAAGTTTCAAGGTGAAAGCATGAATAAAGAAACCCAGCCAGCATTAAATTAATATTATATTTCGCTGATGTGATTGATTTTGGAGGTTTCTTGCAGCTGGGCGATTTTTTTGAGGTGCTGCAAGTTAGAGGTTTATTTGCCTTCTACACCTGGGCACTGCCATTAGAGGGCAGATTACAGCGAGTTTGATGGTCATTTTGACCACATAGGGCTATTTTGCTAGGTGGTGCCATCCTTGGGAGCTTGGCGATTTTGTTTTGAGGGCGAATTCCTCCACTCTTGGAGTAATTTCCTTGTGTTTGCTGATCACTATTGTGTTGGAGGCTGCCATTGTTCTCAGATCTGCATATTTCACCATTGCTGGAGCTACCTTGACCACCATTGTTGGCTTAGAAACTCGATTTTCAGACTTAACCGTTCATTTCCAGCATTCTTGAGGCATTTTCAGAGTTATTTCAGGTCTGAAACTCAATTTTCAGTCTATCTTCAGACTTGGAGTTTTATTTCCAGCCTTCTCCACATTGGGTGATTTCATTGGGGAACCATTTTGGGGCATTGTATTATCATTTTCTGAGTGTGTTGACATTTCCTAAGGTGCTGGCCAGGTCTAAAACTCAATATTCAGACCTATCTTCAGACTTAAATCTTTTTACCAGCCCATTATTTTGTGCTCAGATTTGACAACTTCACATTGGGAGGTAGAATTCCATCAATTGCAAATGTTTCTACATGGCTGCAACCTTGTTAGGTAACTGATTTTGATTGTTGCAGGTTGTCTTCAGACCTTTTGGCAGCCATTGGTGAGTTTGGAAGGGTGTCTTCAGACATTCTAGAGTGAAAATCATACTTTTCACACCTTTCCAGGGCATTTCCAGAATCTGGTATACTCATTTGGACTTGTCATATTTACATTCTATTTTCAGAACTTGTTAGGAACGTGGATAAAATTTCTGATTTCCATTCCTAAAACTTGTTTAAATCATTAGAAATCAGAACTAATTCAATTCTGAAAATAGTTATCAGGATAATTTTTCCAAAGTTATTGACTTCAGGCTTCGTGTAGGTACTATGTCCAAAATCCAGGATTGGAGTTTGGAAGGAGCAATTGAAGATGGTCTAGGAGGGATTTTATCCGGATTACAAATTGTCATCTCGATGGAAAGATATCACAGATATAAGTATGCACTTCTTGAATATGGAGCAGATGCGGTAGGGATGTTCGGGACAAAGAACCAGATTCCCTCTCCTACCTATGCCAACATCACGAGGAGTGGTATTTATTATGTTGCTGGATTTCCACAATCCATACAATGCAGCGAGTTAGTTTTGGAATGCACAAGACACTATGATCCTCTCTCCAGAATGATTCAGACTCCCAAAGGAGTAACCATTGCCTACCTTGTTGAGGATGCGATTGTTGAAGTGTTTGGAATTCCCCGCAATGTAGAAATGAAGGATAGAACAAATGAGGAGTATGAAACGAAGTACAAGTTGAAGGTAGATGCATGCAAGACAGTAGTGAGTAAAGAGTGGATGATTGAGCCAAGGCCTCATCATTCCAAGGGTCCTAAAACACTTATGTGCATAGATTTGAAAGAGGAATATAGCAATTTGGTATTCGTGCTTAATCGAGTGATAGGGATGCAGCAGGGAGCCCTATTTGAAGGATGGATGTTTTACTTTATCCAGGATTGTACAAGAGGAACGATGATCAGTTGGTCAAAAATCATCCGCCACAATTTGGATTTTCAGTTGAGAAATGTGAAAAGAACTAAGTCATTCGCCATGACTCCTTAGCTTGTGTATATATTTGCAAGATTTGTCACATACAAAGGATCAATATGCAAAGGTGAAGTCGGGAATGGACAAGGACAATACAAGAGTTATGAATGTTATCCATAGCTGGACATGCATAGAGTTGAAGACTATAGGAGGGTGAATGATGCATTCACCAGGTATATTACGAAGATGTTGCAAAGCGGAATCCACAAAAGGTTGTCCAAGGAGGCAACAAAATTTATTGAACAATATGGATCATGGTATGTATAGTTTCCCACTTTCACATACCTAAGGATTCGGGGATTCAGATCCAAACCATACAAGCTTTCTAGGTATCCTACAGACAGAATGATCCTACTTGAGGTGGTGAGACAACTTTTGGAATTTGATTTCATCCAGAAGAAGCATAGAACAGGGATGAATTTTCCTATTGCCATAGGAAAAACTTTGTAGGTGTGCCAATCTGTTGCTGCAACTAGTACAGTGATTGATGAGCTCGCATTCTATCACCTTGGAACATATAAGAAACGAGACAAATTTGGTCCACAAGAACGTTGAAAGGATCGGAGGAGACAAATTCATACACAAGGTGGACATGGAATATTATTGGGCTAACTTGATGGATGAACAAGCAATGAAGAGGAGAATGTGGTCTAGGATATCCATGGATTTTATGAGAAAATGTGATCTCTTTCTCATTCGTGATTAGATATTGGATGATCATACTCATCCACAATATGAAAATGAAATGAAGAAATCTATCCTATTACCTAGTTGGTCAGAGCCAAAGATAACGGATTTGAATGTGCTTATGAGAGATGTCATGGATTTTTCCAGAGAATGGATAGACAAGCAAATGAACAAGTTGATAGATATGGGTGTTGTCTTCACATATGAGAAGATGAAACGAGAGTAATCATCTCTTGAAGATTGTTAGAGAACAGTTAGTGATGTGAGAATTCATGCAGATGAGGAGAGTCAAACTCCTAAACGTCGGAAGAGTGTACTCAGAGAATCCAAGACGAAGGGGAAGGAGATGGTTAGCTAGGAGAAAAAGAAGAAGCAAAAAGCTAGTGCTCCTTTGTCTCCCCTTAGTTTCTCATCAATCAAGGAGATTGACATGCTAGAATGGAGGAAGAAATTTGAACAATGCTCCAATACAATGATTTTACCAGACAATACTTAGGAGTTGTATGCCACAACACAATCTGCGCCACCTAATGAAGATGATGAGCAGTCGGGATCTCTTATTGTCCTATTGGAGGTTAGCCTGGGTAATAATGTTCATGATTTGACCAATGACAAGGAGGATTATGATGATGTTATATCTGCAGTGAGGGGACTTTATCGAGAGATGTATCTTAATGATGGAATGGAAATGTCCACCATTCCCGATTGGTTGATGAAGAGCATGGAGAAAAGTAAGAAGATGGTAGAAACACAACCTATTGATGATATTGATGACTACTTAGCCATGATTAACAAGGAGAAAGAACCTAAGAAGGCTAAGATACTTTCAAATATAGCTAGAGATGAAACAAGAATGAGGATTTCATAGGTTGCTATCCCAATTGGTGATGTGACTAGAGATGATGTTACTCCTATGGATTTCTAGATCACTTCGGTTGCCCTTGGACAAACTACAAAAGAGCAAGAGTTCCAGGAACTCAATTATACAATTCGGGTGATCAATGTGAGGTTAGACATGGAGATTGAGAAAAAAGAAATGTACAGAGAAGAGAATATCAACCTAAGAGAGTATATTGCAGGGATGAGGCATGAGAATCCCGCCTTAGTTTCCCCTATTGTAGTTGATCGTGGACTTCATCTTGACTATGAGGCAGCAAGAGACACACTTGCGGAGTTGGGAAAATGGATTGAAGATGTAAAGAGGCAAGCGGATGATTTCCTTACTCAGTTTGTCCAGGCATTTGAGAGGACAATGGTGCTCACATCCAGAATCTAGTATTTGGAGGGTGTTTGGGAGGATTTATAGCTTATTCAGGAGAAGACTATTCCCCGCCTCAGAGTGTTGAAGAAAATTCCAATGTCCACATTCATTTAGGAGAAAGTTGTGCACACAGGAGATAAATATGATTTCCATGGTTGGTATTGCTCGTTGGCTATGCGGAAATCCACTTATGAGCATGCATGAAAGGATTGTGTAGAGATGGAAGGATCGATTCAGGAGATACAATCGAGGATCCTTACATCTATTGAAGAATTGTTGGGGATAGATGTTAGTGTTGCGAGCGGTTTACATTTAGAAGAACTAAGAAATAAGATGAAATTCATGTACTTTAGCAAGTTGGATACTTTGAAGAAGAATCGGATTGATGATTTAGTTTCCTTGTTGATCCATGTCCATAATTCGTAGACGCTTATGCCAGATTGGGAGAATACTTTGGATGCTTGTTCTGATGCGTTGGATGTGATTGATGTGCAGCAAGATACTTTGCCCAACATTACCATGGAGGAGTTAGATGTTGTATTGGCTAGATTCCTGGAATATGCTGTGGGAGAGAGGAATGCAGGCCGAAATTTTCTAGTAGATTCCTTACTTGATGATTAGGCGCTATTCCATTGGGTCACATGTTGGTGGCTCAATTTTTGATGTAAACCCTAATTAGGGCAACTTTAGGGCTGTGTTGGCATGATCTTGGCCCTTGATTTTGAATAAATCTTGGCCATCCATTTCTTTTGAAGCTCTATATAAACCCCATTGCCTCTCATTTGTAAAGGAGAGATTTTTGAGAATTGTCAGTTATATGCTGCAGATTTGAATATAAGTCATTGTTCCATTGATGGTGATTTTGTTAAGTGTTGCATGCGTTTGTGGTTCTCATTGCGTCCAAATTAGATTAGAGTTTTAGATTAGAATTTACTTTCAAGTATTTTAGATTGAATGAAGAAATTTGTTGAATGCATTTGTGTAGAATCCATTTTGTCCATACCACTAGCCTCTTGTTGATTGTAAGTGTGCCTTGCGTGGTCAACTGGAATTTTATGCGAACTTAACTTCAATTGTTATACGTCCATTGTTATGCATTAATTTGAATGGTATTAATGTTTGATGGTAATGATTTGAACATCCATGAGATATACCTTAGATGATTGCACTAAGCTTGTGTCAAATTGTTCGATTTGATGGTGAGACCTTGCCTAGTAGGATTCCATTGGATCATTCACCCTTTTCTTGCATTCTAGGTTTTAGAATGGAAATTCCTAACCCTATTCCTTTTGTTCTATTTTTTAGAAATCCTTGTTAGATTAGATCAAGAGCTTCATTGTAAAATTCTTAAGTCATCGGCATAACCTATTCCAATTCCAAATCCATGAAAGATTCCCAAATTGAACAATTACGTAAGTCCCCAAATGAAAACATCATTATCACATTAAGCCATTGAGTTACCCACATGTCAAGAACTGACCGTAGAAACCTTGGAATTGTCTTAGTTGATCAAATATTTAGAATCTGAGGTGATTTTGTTCAAGAGAGGGTAAAGTGCTTTGGTATTTTATTCTGTGTTCGTATGTGCATAAAACACATACGAACAAAATAATATTATCAAATACTATTATTAAATACTAACAAAAGCTAACATGATTATTTATTTATAAACTACACAAACCTAGAATTAATTCTAGACGTAATATTAATTTAACACGTCCCCCAATAATGCATCAATCTGAACAAAGGACAAAACATCACAAGGACTGAACACAGAGCAACCTACATGGAATCTTGATGAAGTGCCTCTACCAAATCTTCTAACTCTTCCAAAAGACACCAAATTGATCATATCGGTGGATGTCCCGATTGTCAAACCTGCAATTCCTTTTCACCACATGAGAGAACAAATCCCAAACTCAATGCACAATGAGAGAACAACTCTTCCATGGGAGTTCACCCTCCTTTGAGAGTGTTAAAAACCTTCCTCTAGTTCCATATAAGAACTAAATCCCTCCTCTTCTGTACAACAGGATTAAAATCAATAAATGTAAATAGATTACCCACAACTCTTTCGGTGATTACGCTATCCCATAGTTTTAAAACTTGTGGACTCGCCACGGACTCGCGAGTCGACTCGCCAAGGACTCACGAGGTGAGTCCATCCCAAAGACTAGCGAGTTTTTTGAGTGGACTTGCGCGAGTCTTTCACTCGGACTCGCAGGTCTTTCACTTGGACTCGCGTGATTTAGGGAATACGCCCAACCATGATTTTAAGTGGTTTTTTTCCACTTTTTTTCATTCATTTGGCATTGTTTCTTGGTGAAAACAGGTTCGTAGGATTTGAAGGAGGAGAGGAAATTTAAAACACCCTCATTCACTTCATCAGAATATATAAATGAAATATAACATTTAAGTATAAGTCACATTTCAATATTTCTTTTTCCTTTCTTATACTATAAGTTATATTTCATGTATATATTGTCAGGATGTTTGAGAGTGGTTTCAGATCTCTAGGAGTTATAATGCAAATTCTAGGTTTTAGAAGATCTTTTAAATTTTCAGACTTAGTCAAATTCCAGTAATCAATAGGCTCCTATTAGCATTCTCTCACTCTCTCTATCTCACTCACTTTATCTTCCCCGAATTTGAGACCTATCTATCTCCCTATCACTCTTCCTCTATCTCCTCTATCTACCACTTTATCTCATTATCTGCTCTCTCCCCCAAGATCTAGACCTATCTCTCTACCCCTCTCTCTCTCACCCTCAGACCCCAGCAAGTGGTGCTACCCTCAACCTAATTTTGGTGAGCTGGAGAAGCTACATCGGACTTCTAGAACTAGACCCTCTAGTTCTATCTCTCCCTTGGTTTTCACTAGAGCTGGGAAGAGGAAGATGCAGTCTTCTCTTTAGTTTGTTCATTGTTGTTTTTCACATTTGGACATATCATTATATGTAATTTTGTAAACATTTATAAACTTATGCTGCTATTATACATTTTAAAGTTTGAAACTATAGTATGAATGATGAAATTTCAAATATTGATTGTTTGGAGATCATATGACATGTGTAATGTTTCAATTATGGCTCTTACGTTCTCTAAGTACATTAATTCCTTTATGTTTTTTTTGTAAAACTACAGTTTTTTTTTTTTGCCGAGTCCTTTCGCAATTCTTTCACGAGTCTGAGTCCGAGTCCAATTTTTTGGTTTGCCGAGTCCGTGTCGAGTCTGAGTTTTAAAACTTTGCACTATCCACAAATACTACCAAGAACTGCAAAGTTCACCTTGCTCCAAGAAGGCACACAAACATGTTGGTGCTTCCCAAAACCTCTTTGACCTTTTTACACTATCCATTAGATGTAACATTGGAAACCAAAATGCACCTTTTACAATGTACCTATGCCTTCAACAAAAAAATGGCTTTAACCTATTCAGCCTTTATGCTATCTCCAAGTGCATTAAAGATTGTCTTGAGGATTTTGGACCAACACCTCCTAACTTTAAATGATGTCTCTCACCACTTTTTAAACTAATATCCTAACAATATTTTTTTTAAAGTGATTTTGAGAGATTTGGTAAAATTGACAAAAAACTAAAATCATTAATCTCCACTCACAACAAGCTGGAACATTTATACTTCAATTTCTTGGTTTGCATCATACATAATTTCTACTAAATTTCATCCTTTACCAAGAATGTTCTCTATTCAATAATAATTAGGGATGCATCGCAGTTTACTGTCCCCATCTCCAATAGCTACCACCAGCATAAATGGAGCCTCCAATTGTCGTGCAGGGTTGAGCGGGATTTCAAATAATAGGCCTTAGAAGAAAATGCTGGTAAGTTAACTCTCTGTAGATATTCAGTGGTGGCACTAAACAAGACTTCAATGTGCTGTGTAGCCTTGTTTGACAAAATGTGCTAGGCCACTTCTTACACATGAAATTGTAATGCTTTTGGAATGAATAACATTCAACTATCCTCCACATTTTACCAATCATGGTTTATAATCTCTCCTATTCTGCGATTTTGTTGCTTCATGCTCAGAAGCAATAAAAAATGTATGCCTGGACAATGTCTAGATTGGCAGCTTCACACATAGAATTCAAATGCTTCACTTTCCTGTCCAAATATCATTTCCCAGAATAAACAGGCACTGAAATAACACATTCACAGCTAGAATCGGAAGGGAGATGTCACTAGTGGAAATGTGGCATCTATTTATGTCTTCTTCCTATATGCTGGTTGGGATGGAACTCCTACACAAATATTAAAGAAATAATACAGTATCAAGTACACTTCCAAATTCTCTTGTTTGGTGCAATCGCTTTGACTTGTATTTACCAAGCAAACTTCCACTAAAGCACTGTTGTATTTCTTCTACCATTTCCTCATGTGGGTGGCAGACAACGTCAGCAGCACAATGATCAACATCCATTCCCGACAAAAATATTTCTCAGCAAAAACCTGACTAACAAAATGCCTTGCACTTTATCCTCTTCCTTATTTAAGAATCATTGAATTGATCTGATAGCACATAATGTTCCCTTTTTTCAACCCTTCTTGCATCGGTGTTAGCTCCAACTTTCTTGGAGGGAGAAATCCTTTTCGGTTTGGAGTTTGGTTATAGGCATTAAGTTCTCGGGATCATGCTGAGTTGGTTGATGCTTTCCGAGAGCAGTTTCGACATTTTTGGTGCACTCTTGGAGGAAGATGTTATTTTTGGGAAGTGTCTATTTTTAGTAAGTCTCTGGTGATCTCGAGTTCATTGGCATCTTCTTATTTCAGTTTCGGACTATTTTTGCATTTTTTGTATTTTCAGCTGATTGTGCAGGAAATAATTAATAATTAAATAATTGGTTGTAAATTGTCCAAAAAGCATATTTGAAGATGATTCAAATTAATTTTATAAAGCTGACGTGGCTTAGTGTCGGAAATATTAAATAGTTAAATAAAGTCACTTATGAGGAGCAAATAAGGATTAATATATTAAAAAAAGGTGATTTAAATTATGATTTTTGGAAAGTTCCTAGGAGGATTATATAAAGGGCTGAAGGGTCTCATTTGAGATATTTTGGATGTTTGATATTTCTTCGAAAACTACAGTTGTGGAGATCGAATAACTTTGTTCAATGTGCAGCCCTAGGATGAAAATCCTATGGTGAAGATTGGGTTTGGTGGTGAAAGATACCTCCCTAGCTGATATGGTGAAATCCATTCAGGGATTCACTTTGCACAGACAAAGATTTTTCAGGTATGATTGAAGTTTGTTTTATGAAGTTTTTGTAGAGGTTCACCAGGAGATCAGTATTTGTTTCAAGCAAAGATTTCAGATCTTGCGATTAAGTTTCCCTTACCTAGCTGCCAATCAGCCTAAGTGCTAGGTGATTGAGTTGTGATCAGGTTTAGATCGATTTATAGTTTCTTCTTTCTGGAAGCCTTCATCTTGTGGATTAGGCATGAAGGTTTTTCAATGTTGGGCATTAGTTTCATTGTGATTGTCTATGACAGCTATGATTGAATCAATATTCTTTCCTGGGTGTGAATATCATACTAGCTGGATTAGTCCCTTGTCATATTGCTGGATGTTGAGGTCCATTTTAATTGAGAGTGGAAGTTGACAATTCCAGGCGTCAAATTCACATTGCGTAACTCTATCACATGTTGGATTTGAGGTCAATATTGACTAAAGTTATTGATCTCTGTCTGCTAAACTTTGACATGAGGTTGGAAAATAAACATGCTGGTCGATACATCCTATCAGGAACTTGAGGTTTGCAACTACTGGGCGTTTCATTTGCAGGTTGAAAGTGGGTGATTAAACTTGGAATTTGATGTTTGAGAGGCAAGTCTAGGAGTTTGAGCACATTCAATCTCAACTTTAAGGCATTTGAAGTTAGGGTTGGTGTAAGACTTTCCTGTTGCTTGTTATGAGCTTGTGAGAACAGGTTGATAGGCTTTTGATAGCCATGGAAGCGTTTGGAGAGTGATTCATATTAGCTGCCATTCCTGGGCAAAGACCATTGAGTGACAGGGTTGTGGAACTCCTTTACTGGCGTTTGGGGCACAAAGAGGAGCAAATTGACTATATGCCCGCATGGTGGAGTTGACAACCCTCTATTTTCGTTGGCATGTAAGTTCTGGTAGATATGGTGGATCCCTAGCATGGGGATTTGTGGACTTCTTAAGTGCAGTCATTACTGAACATTAAAATGCATTTTAATGCTGATATTAGATGTGTTTCTAACACCCTCAAGATGGTTGAATATCGCTGATTTTCTGAGGTCAGGATCTTCTCATGTATCTAGTTATCTGAATGAAATATTAATGTTAATGCTGTTCCATTTAGTGCAATTACTTTGTTTAACTAAGCCAAGTTTGGGCTTGAATATCTACGTGAAAACATTGCGTTAAAATTCAACGAAACCAAAATGTAATATCCCCACTTTGAAATAGAATTTATTAATAAATGATAATAATATTCCCACTTTGAAATAGAATTTAATAATAAATGATAATAATATCCCCACTTTGAAATAGAATTTAATAATATCCCCACTTTGAAATAGAATTTAATAATAAATGATAATAATAAAATTAAAATATAAAATGATATAATTAAATATGATTAATTAAAAATTAATTAAGTTAATGAAAAGTCAAAAGACATGAAAGGAAAAGTTGTGACTCCCTCAACAATGATATATAAAAGGGAGAAGAAAACCTCATTTGAGGGGGGGATAATTTGGTAAGGAGAAGTGCAGATCTGATTTAAATAATAAGTGCAGATTTGATTATGAAAGGTTGTGTCCCTTTCAAATGGTAGAAATATTGAAGAGTTGCACTCTTTCAAAGGGTGATGATGGTGAAAGGGTGTGTCTCTCGCCAAAGGGCATACATGATGAAGAGGTGTGATCTCTCCCTCAAATTGAGAGATATAAAGGAAAGGAAATAAGGGAAAAAAGGGGAGGAGGGCGGACGGTGGAGAAAAGGTAAGGGAGAGCGGTCTACGGAGGTAAGGTAAGATACAAGGTTTATTTATTAAATAATATAAGTGATACAAGGTATTATTTATATTAAATAATATAAGTATATTATTTAATATGTAATGTCATTATCATAATAATGTGTGAAACTCATTAATATTAGCTACTGAGTAATGTGTGACGTTCGTCAATAGGTGATGTTAATTGTAATCTAGTGAATATATATTCAATCAAACAAGGAGTAACATAATGATTATAAATATAGATATTGATTATAATAGATAGGTAATGAAAGAAGTTAAGGTTAATGAATGTAATTAATGTATATGTAATGTTATGATAATGAATACTTTAAATGAACATATTAATGAATGGTTTACAGATATTAAGGAATAAGTATAAACCGTATGTTAATGAATTTGTATTAACATACGCTAACGAGTATACGTATCAATGAATAGTAGGGATATAAATTAATTAATGTAATGTTCATTAATTAATGTGTAATGTTCATACATATTGGTAATGTGTAATGTTCATTAATATGTGATATTAATCGTAGTCTAGTGAATGTATATATATTAATTAATGTGTAGCATTCACTAGTCACTAAACATAGGTAAAAGATATAATTTGTTAATTGTTGTATACATAAGTTTGCGTATTAAGAAAGATTAGGAAGACAAAGGTATGTTAAGAGATGTAATGCATATGTAAAAGATGGAAGATTATATATATCTATGTTAATTAAGAATACATTAAGAATTCATGTTAACACAAGGGATAGTTTATGAACTGAAACTATTATGCAAATGTATGGCTTGGTTGACTAAAACTAAATCAAGAAGAGAAGGATCTGGTCAATTCCCCTTGAGGACTTGGACGATGGAGGCATCACCCAAGACAAGGTAAGGCAAGGGTCTTCCTTGGCTGGCTTAGGTATAAGAGGTTATACCCAAGACAGGACTCAAGGTCGGGCCGATCCCCTTTGAGGACTTGGATGAGGAAGGCATCACCCAAGGCAAGGAATAGACAAGGGTCTTCCTTGGAGGGCTTGGGTGTAAGAGGTTACACCCAAGACAGGATTCGAACTCATCTTCGATTTCCTGGAGGGCTTGGAACCAAGGGGTTCCAAGAGGGCGAGCTTCATGGCCGCCTAAGGACATCTTGGAACCAAGGGGTTCCAAGGTGGTGAGCCTCACAGTCGCCTATGGACATACATTGTATGGCATTCGTATCCTTTTTATTAGATAAAAATTATGATTATGTTAAATAAGCATTGAAGTTAGATTGCAATTTAAATTACTTATATATATATTTATATGTTTGTTATGTTCTAACAATCTGTTCTGCAGATTAATGATCTCTAAATAGTAGGGACATTACACAAAAGCTCTACCAACTTGCATATCAGAAAATTTATTTAGCAGAATGAACATAACTGTTTGACAAAATGCCCATTCTGTTGTCTTTGGAAAAGGATGCAAAAAATAAATTGGTATAGTTAATGAGGGTGGCCTTTACAGTGGTATCAGAGTAGAGTTAACCCTCCAGCTTGCTTGGGCTGTGGGTCATGGCACCATTGAGTGAAGAAGAGTTGATCTATAAACTTGTTAATGAAGGAAATAATCTTGAAACATCTATCTTAGCCAAAAAATATTTTTCTTAGCATCTTGAAGGAAGTAGAGGATTGTTTGCACATGGTGGATTAGTCACCTTCTCAGGTGATACAAGCAGCCATGATTCTTGCAGTGACTTCCTTGGATAAGCAAAGGTTGTTGAGACACAGGGATGATGATGTAAGGTTGATCGTTATTTCTTGTTTAAGTGAAGTTATGAGAATTTCAGTACCTAAAGGCTGAGATACCGGTTCTTGGGGAAAAAGGTTGGGTCTGGGTCTTGGTTCTTGCCCGGTCTTGGTCTGAGCGTGGTTCTCCTTGGGTTCCACCCGGGTCTTGCCTAGGTGGCCGGGTTCTCTGTGGGTCCTGCGCAGGACCCACAGAGAACCCGGCCACCTAGGCAGGACCTGGGTGGAACCCAGGGAGAACCCAGGCAGACTCGAGAGAACCAAGGTCCGTGGCGCAGGATCCACAGAGAACCCAACCACCTGGGCAGGACCCGGGTGGAACCCAGGGAGAACCCAGGCAGACCCGAGAGAACCAAGGTCTGTGGGTTCCCAAAAACGGGGCCCATAGGTCATAAAAGTCAAAAAAACAATTAAAAAACATCTATGTATCGTTTATTTGTTATCATTTATGTATCATTGTATGGGAAAGTTACATTGTATGTTTGAACATATATGATTTTGATGTTTGAACATATATATATATATATATATGGACGTACCGTACCCAAGATTTTTTTTTTGGCCGAATCCGCGAATCTGTACCCGAATCAGTAACTTAGCCTAAAGGTCCTTACAATGATGACACAATGAAAGAAATACTTTAGCAGTTGGTGGTTAGTTTCAAATGTTTGGATGATGTGACAAGTTCTCATATTACTGGGAAGGTTACCATACTCAAATACTTATGCAAAAATCAGATTTGGTAACATCATGTTGGATATGGGTTGCGATTCTCAAAATGTTTCACCATTTCTTTTCTACCATCCGAAAATATCATTCAGATAATGTTATAACAGCCGTGCAATCCATTATGACTATGCTTGTTAATGAAAGTGATGATGTGCCATGGTCACTTTTTTCTATCTTATTGACTAACAGGTATAAGGGTGATCAAGAATCCTATCCGTTGAGCAGATCTTAATTGAAATGGTGATTGCACAGTGTGAAGAAAATTTGAAACCTTATCTGACAAATGTGAAGCATGAGGAAGAAGAGTTCATAACAGAAAATTTTGATGGGAAAAATGCTTTATTTGAAGAGTTATGCATGTTAGAGCTTGAGAATGACTTCTAAGATGTGCATGATTTGGATAGTGATTTGTTTAAGGAAACAACCATTCATGGAGAACATGATGAGCATTCATTTTCAGATCAAAGCCATCAGATAATAAGTCCATGGGATCCAGGTGTTTTGACACTAAAAAATGATGAAGAGCAAGTTTGTGATGGATTTGCTTTTTAGCAAAGTGCTGTCCTAATCTCAGATTATAAATCATGCAAAGAGGATGTCATAGAGGTAGCTGATTTTGAGAGGCATGTTCTTCATGGCAAATAAAAAAATTCATTTTGTGAAGCTAGCTAATTTTTATCGTATGTTGTTGCAGCCTTAATACATTTTGATAACATTGACAAGTTCATTGAAGATCTTGTTTGGAAAGCGCAGATTGAGAAGAGACAAAATGACATCGAAGGAGGATCCTCTCTTGCAGATTTACAGGTATTCAAAGAAGCTTTTGGGACAAATAAATCAGATTACATGAATCTACTCCTAGATAGGGATCATTCCATCAAGCTTGCAGAAAAGATTCTTTGGAGAGTACTCAAATGGCTCTTCAAGAAGCAGAAGATCAGTTTGTTTTTGTAGAACAATTTAGGGAGCAATGAAATGTGTAAAGAGCCAAGGAAATCAAGCAGGTGATACATAAATTTGATAGGCTCCTATGCAGATTTTGATTTAGAACAGTTTCCCAAGTTTGTAGGTGAACATGTAATGTCCCCTTTCTAGGTGACAGGAGAAGAGTAGTGGGATGGCCTATTATTTGGATCTCGTAGGCTAGCAGTGGTGGATAGAGACTCATGCAGGGTATTCAGTATCCGGAGTTGGCATTTCAGACAGTTTGAGGGCCATTGGAGCAGTTCCTTGATTTTAGGAGGTTGTGGCAGTTCCCATATTGGAGGTTCCATAGGACCATGTCATGGTTTCAGTTTCAGGGAGTTTGGGTGTGTTTCCTAGTTTCTTGGAGCATCCCTAGATTTTAGGGATGGGACTGCCAGTTAGCTCAGCTTTTCCGGCATCGGTCACAGATAGGTGACAAAGTTATATTCATGATTGTTTGGTCATTTTGGGCTATTATTGGATATTTGGAGATATTTTAATATATTTAAATATTTCCTAAGTTAGCGATTAAATAAATTAAAATAAGGCTATGTATTTAGTCATTTCGGAGTAATAAGGGGTTTCTGGCTTCATCTGGGTTGATATGCCTATGTGTTATAGCTCGTTGGAAAGGTCTTGAACTCTGCTACATGATTCTCACCTTCCGGAGTCTTTTTGGATGCCTGAAGCTATTTATTTGCAATTTAGTGTTATTTTCCTATAGTTGATGCCATAATTAGAAAATAACACTCATTTAATAATCGCCAACGTTACTCCCTTTTAGGGTTTGGCTTGGAAAGGAAAGGAGATATAAGGAGATGAAGACCAAATTGTTCATTATCTTTTTACACAATCAAACTTATTTTGCGAATTAGCTCTGAGTGGGCGATTCTTCATCTGGGACGCAAACCCCAAGATCTGGATTGGCTGGGACGTAGCCCTCAGCAGTTATTGGCATTGGATTCTTTAGGCATAATGCATTGTTGATTGAGATTGAGTACGCCATTCTTCATTGTGGATTCAGGTTGCAGAGTAAGGGTTTCAGCATGGCAGATTGATTCTTCAGCTTGGGCATGATCCTTGCAGCCTTAGGGCTGTCATTTGCAGCAGGTACATCCCACGTGGAATGTAAGGAATGCATGTATTCAGCCTTAGAGGTATTCTTGATTCATGATCACTATTCACCTTTCAGTTTGGCATCATTGTTGGATGTAAGTTCCTTGGATCTGCATTGGAATTATTATTTGGTTTTACAAATCAGAAATCTGTCTGGTACAGCTTGTAGCAATTCTGAATTTGGCTGTATGTTCTTATTTATTTTCAGTCTCCTTTCATGTTTACTGTTCATTATTCATTACTTGTTTGAAAACTATCAAAAAGCACAAAAAGAAACAAACCTTCTACAACTTCTGTCTATTCTCTAAAACCATCAAAGGAATCACAGGAAGATATAGTTTATTAATTTAAAAACTACAGCAGATCAGCAAGGGGATCAATCAGGGATCTTTCAGAACAACAAGAAGGATGGTTGGATCAAGAAAATAGAGGTAATTTTCAGTTTGCTGATAATCCTTTTTTTGAGTGGGATGTAGAGTGCACTTTTAATTATCCACTGTTTGTGATGGAGGATGAAACACTTCTTGATTTCAGTGTCATAGTTGGTGACCATCACAAGACATGGGATTCGAGTGAAGTTTGTAGTTTTAAGGTAATGATTGAAGATTGGGGTTGTAGACTTACAGAACTTGAATGGATTGAGAATAATTTCTATCATGATTGGCTCCTTGGTTCACATGAAGACAAGAAACTGAGTTTGAGTGATGTGCATAGTCATGGTGATGAAGAATGAGAAGATTTTGATTTGTGATCCTCTTGATAGACCGCTTGACAAAGAGGGAAGAATGGAGGTTGTAGTTTACCAAGGAACTATTTTATGGAAGTTCATTGAACAAGATTTCAGAGTTGGAGCTGTTGCCCACCTTCCAATCAGTCAACACATGAATTTTATTATTTGCACATAGATGGATTGGCAGGTATTTCTAACTAAGGAGTGGACTACTTTTTGGTGGGAATTCAATGCGAGAGGTAATCTTATCATTGGAGAAGTCTTTTCAATCTTTTCCATGCTCACATCTCCTATGCATACAAGAATATTTCATTATTGCAGCAGCTGCCTAGTATTCCAATTTTGATTTCGATAAAATTAGTCATTGAGCAGAATGGTTTTTAGCTAAGTCGCCGCATTCACCAAATTTCTGGCTTCAGATTCGGAATTCAGCGAACTTTTAAAATTAAAAAAATATTCGATAAAATTCGCCCCTAAATTCGTATGGCACCAAAGGGAAAGTAATAAAATATTTTTAAGAAAACGAAATTCAACACCTGTGAAATTTTTGCTCGTTGTTTCACGACACTTGTACTTACTGCTCACTCTGCTGAAGACTCTCTTGAAGACTGCAGTGCTGGTGGATTTTTTTTTTGAAGAGTGAAGACTGAAGTGCCGCCGTGGAGTGACTGGAGCGCAGTGTTGGAGTATCCCGTAGTTTGCTAGTTTAAGTTTTTACGATTCTTATTTTGCTCAAATGATTTTTAGTTTTCAAGAATGACTTTAGTTTTTAGGTTTTATATTTTTCCGTTGGTTTTTTATAGTTTATTTTCTATATTAAATTTATTTTATTTTAATGTATTTA
Source organism: Cryptomeria japonica (assembly GCF_030272615.1). Lineage (NCBI taxonomy): Eukaryota > Viridiplantae > Streptophyta > Pinopsida > Cupressales > Cupressaceae > Cryptomeria > Cryptomeria japonica. Next base: position 393,859,192 of record NC_081407.1, on the reverse strand, counting down.
AGTTTGTTATTATTTTATAATTTTATTTATATTAAATTTTAGTTAAAATCTTAATATATAACATTTAAATTTATTATTAATTTATAATTTCTATTTATACTATTTTTTATTAATAATTTATAAGTGTGACATCTTTTTATAATAATTTCAAATCTATGTTGTAATGTAAAATTATTTTGATAATTTCTTGAATATTTTATTTATATTTTAAAAAATCAACTTATATAAGGCGAATTTAATGTCGATTTTTTTTTCGAATTTTTGGCCCTTGCTGAACTTTATCTGAATTTCATAGTTGCCGAACTCAAACTCGAATTTGAACCTGGTGACTTAAGTTTTTAGTACTCACAGTTTTTATGGCAGCATATTGTGGGAGATTTTTCGGACATGGTTCAGTTATTTCTAACTTCCACATGGGTGATTACTGGTTTTTGCAATGACCTCATGTTGCCAACCTTTGTATTTTCAAGTGTTGCATTGATTATTGCAGCTGATTTTGTGGATGGTGTGCATGGGGCTGCCTTTTTAACACTTGGAGATTGAGTATTAATGAGGTACTATCAGTTTATGACAGTGGAAGCATTCCCATGATGATTATGAATCTGATTTTTAGATTTAACACTGCTGTCAATCATTTCTATCTGCCATTTGCATCAATCCTGGGACACCCTAATGAGATATGCTAAGAACCATAATTTCTTGTTTAACAGATTAATTTTCCCGCTCCCTAGGATCATGTTAGATAGTGGGATTGTAGAAGTTTACTACACTGCAACACTTTGATATGAGATGTTCTATGTTACAGACTCCAATGCTAATAGGTATCCTTGTTTGGTTTTTGAGGATGATTTCTTTGTTGGGCTATAGGAGAGGAGAATGAAGACTTGGCACAATGGATTTCCAGTTTTAGTCAACATGGTGAGATATTCCCAAGATTGATTTGGGATCTTGGGATCACATTGGGCTTCATTTCATATCAGTTAAATAAATTTGAGGTTGAGTCAACATTACTCAAGGACAAGCAATCTTTGGGGAGGGAGGACTGTAATGTCCCCCTTTTCAATCCTTCCCGCTTCAGTGTTAGCTCTAGCTTTCTTGCAGGGAGAGATCCTTTTAACCTGCTATAGAAACCTACTATCAACTGTATATGTAATTTTGATTCCCACATCCCATGAAATTATAATCACACATAAATATCTTTGACCTATGACTCATTTTTAAACAAAATATTTATTTGTCATTTGAAATTGCGTTTTTTGTTGAAACTAGTTCAATATTACAATGACACAAGGAGAATGATCTCAAGGTGTGTGTAATGTCTTCTTCCTAAGCATTGATAGCTTGTTGATGGTTAGCGTATTCAATGGGTTCCCGAGGTTAATGTGATTTTTTTGGGAACTCCTTGGGACTTGGAGACCTTGAATTTCATCTTATGTGGTATTTATAGGTGTTGCTTTGAGCTTAGTTCAGTAAGAGATGTATTATGACACTATTTGGGGCGGTTTTGATTAATTAATCCCTTATTACTATTTTAAATTTTTAATAAGTCGCCTTCTCGACACCACTTGGCCCCTTAGCATCATTTATCCTTTGGCATAGACAGTTAATGCATTTAATTATTATTTGGTGATATTTGGTGATCAAGGGAATTATTTTAAGTCACATTAATGTTGTAAGTTAAATTAAATATTTAATGTAATGTTATTTTGAAATATTTTAAGTAACTTTTAAAGTGGCAATTAGGGGACATAAGAAGATTTTTTAAAGATAAATTAAAGTGGTTTTTAGAAAAAAAGGGGTTGCCTACATGAGAGACATAAGGGGATTTTAATGAAATAAAATAAATGTTTATTTCCCCAAGATGCACGTGGGGTCTTAGAGGTGATAGAAAATATGCTTTGGGAGCTCATTTGCAACTCATGCTTGGAATTTGATAACATTTTGTTGTTGGATTGAACTTCGTTCATCCAAGGGCTTTGTGAGGACAAAAACCTTCTCAAGGGACATCAACTGTGGAAGTGAAAGATCTTTCCTGGCTGGTTGTAGGTGGTTTCACTTAGAGACTATGCAAGAATTTCGTTGAGAGAGATTCAAATTTGTTTCCAGGGGTTTGAAGAGAAATTATTTAGTAATTTGGCAAATTACAAAGCAGATTGGAGAGCATAAAAATTAGTTTCATTGCCTCTTCGCTGTCCGTACACTTCTGTAGGGGACATGAGGGTTTCAAGGCTAAATGCCTAGGCTTTGGGAGTGTTCTTTGTTGGAATGAGGGAGACTATGGCTGGCAGCCATTTGGCCCACAAATTGGAAGGAGAGAAAGGCAAATTGTAGTGTGCTCGATACCGTTCTTGGAGTGCTAGTTGCTGTTTTCAGTCATTATTGCAAACCTGTAATGTATTGTAACCTTTGGGTATGTTTGTAATTTGATATTCAAGCGTTTCTATCAATAGGTTATTTGTTTAATCTTCAATATTGTTGGTAGTCAGCTATTGCACAATGAAAAAATGAATGGAAATTGTTATTTCTATATGTGGGTATGTTGAATATTTGTATTCCCTGATTGTTACTGTTTGTTGCATTCATCTGTCTCCAATATTCAAAACCAAAAACACAAAAAAAAGAAAGTAGGGTGCATATTATTGTGTGGGATTGTAGATGAGATAAAATCTCCAGAGAAGGTTTGTGTTCCTTTTTAAACCTAGATGCATGTGTTGATCCAACTCAACACAGGTTAAACCTAAAACTAATCCTATTTTATTGATCTACTAAAGAAAAACGATATAAGAAATGCTAAAATGAAAAGAACGTGATGCACCAAGATTTAAAGGAGTTTCCTCCTTTCCCACAACATCACAAAGGACTAACAAAATTGTCTAAACTCACATAGGTCTCCATTTAGCAACTCCTACAAATGGGTATGGAGTTAAGGGATTGACATATTGTAGGAGGGATGGAATCCATAGCTAATTCTTGCAAATCATTTATAGATAGCATACATGTGCAAAAAGCAGTAAAATCATTCATGTATGAAGGTAAGAGGAAATTACACAACATACAAGAATTGAGAAGAGGTAAACAAAGTAATTGTATTTGATTCAAAGTCATGGAGCATATTTACAATAGAAAAGTTGCAAAACATGCAAGTCTTTGGAAGAGAAATTGAAGGAAGGATCACAACAAAATGAGCTTGATAGGCCTTTTATTTTAGAAGAGGCAGCAAAATCGAAGAGAATGTGGTAGGCCACAGAGAAACCCTAGCCACATTCTCATCCAACAAAATGCAGACATGTGTACACTTGATCTGACCGATTGAGGCTTGGAGAAACATTCTTTATTAATGGCATGTTAGTAGATCAAATCCGCCCAAGAAATCCATCAAAATCCTGATGTAGGGAATGGTGTTTCAAAGGAGGGATATTTGCAACATAAAATGAAGCATAGGCATTGTACTTTTCTCTTGGATTTGTGCAAAAATGCATTTAAAGTGATATTTGGTCGCCATTGGATCAAAATCTAGTAGTTGTGGGCATTGTAGTAGCATTAATGGCATTGTAGAGTGGTAAACGTGTCTTTTGGAGTGGCCTTGTTGCTATTAATGGAGTGTTGGGGAATTGCTTACTTGTTAGACCATTTGATTGGAAGAGAAGCATTAAACCTTGTGACATCCTGACAAAACCTTTATTGCTCGTCATGTTGAACCATTGGCTCGTCAGGGATTCTTTGAATTGCATGCCTATCGGGCTAAAGATGGGGACACATCCACCTTTGACTTCTTGACACATTGAGCTATCAGACATCAAATCATCAGGCTACCATTGAACTACTTGCCATGGAAAGGGGGATGAGAAGCTCCAAAACTACAAAGGAATGATGACATCAACAAAGGACGACGACATTGTGGAGGATTGCTTGGGATGGATGATGTTAGCATGACGTTAATAAAAGGGGATGATGTTAGCAAAGGAAAGGCTAAGTTTTAGACTTTTGCAGATGGATGAAAGGTATGTTGGGAAGGGAAAAGCTGAAAGCTTGAAAGAGTTGGAAGAAATTAAGAATAGACCAAGCAAAATGTTAGGAACTTGGACTTTTTGGGAAAGCATGATTGGGATGACAAGCTTGATGTGGATAAAGGGATGACAAAGTTTGAAAAGTTGATAATCGGAGTGTTGGGGAATTGGGGAGTCAAGGGAATATGTACCATGGGATGTATGAATGAGGAAGTCTGAAAATTTGATGATCAGAGCGTCGAGAATTGGGCAGTTTGGGGAACGAGTACTAAGGGATGGATGGATGGGGAAGTCTAAAAGTTCAATAGATAAAGGAGTAAGGCTTATGAATACATTCAAGCTTTGGAGATAGGTGTTGTGCGTTGCACACTCTCCCTGTCGCCGACAGGGTCCCCCTCTTGGTTTTTGGTCTTTTTGCCTTCGCCCTATTGAGTCCCGCACAGGGTGTCTCGCGTCCTTTTGAGCGTGCCCGTCGTCAGTCCAGGAGATGATGATGTCATGAGCGGAAGCCTGAGAATCTACAAGGTGAGTTTAACGTTCGGGCGTTAAAATTTCCAGAGATCGTTTAAACTTGTAAAATCGCCTAAGTTAGGTAAGGAATGGCAGAAGCTTGCAAAATCCCCGAAAGATCCCAAATGGATCTTGTTGCTGTTGCTGCTGTAAATTCTTAATTAAACATACTATATTTTTGTAATTTTCTGGTGATCTTATAGAATAGACAGAAGTTGCAGAAAGGGATTGTTTCTTTTTGGTTCTGATGTTATAAGTAAAGTAATTGATAAATAGCAACAACTGTGAAATAAAACAGTAAACAATGTTCATATGTAAGAACACTTAAGCAATCTGAAATACTGCAAATCATACTAGGCAAATAACCTAGTTTTGTATTCAGCAAGAATCCATACATTTATTTGGAGTTGTTCTCAATCTGGATTGATGCTAGATGGAGGAATATTACTGGCAACGAACAAGGAAGACCAAATAAGTTGAATACAACCCTTCAAGCCAACATACAAACAAGGCGTGGTTGCAAAGGAGGCATGGAAGCTGCTGCAAATCACGTGCCAGCTGAAATAGACCAGCCGCCCTATTGAAACCCCCAATATGCACGCTAAATCTTCAGGCCAAGAAGATGTGTCTTCTACCTTTGACAATCTCTGTGCAATCCTGGATAAATCCACTATCAACTCTTGCTGAGGGCTACGTCCGAGCAAGTTCAGACTTGGGGTTTACGTCCCAGACCAAAATCACTCTTCTAGAGCAATTCCCAAATTCGCAAGTTTTAAAAATGATCAAAGATGCTATCAATTAGGTTTTCATCTCCTTATAACTCCTTTCCCTTTGCAAGTCGAACCCTAAAGAATAATAAAGCTTGCGCTTTATAATTAAAGTGACACTTTCCCAATTATGGCGTCAAACTATAGAAAAATATCACTTTATTGCGAATAAATAGCTTCAAGCATCCAAAAAGACTCCGGGAGGTGAGAATCATGTTGCAAAGTTCAAGACCTTTCCAACGAGCTATAACACATAGGCATATCAAACCAGATGAAGCCAAAAACCCCTTATTACTCCGAAATGGCTATATACATAGCCTTATTTTAATTTTTTTAATCGCTAACTTAAGAAATATTTAAATATATTAAAATATTTTCATAGATCCAATAATAGCCCAAAATAACCAACCAAACATGAATCTGACTTTGTCACCTATCTGTCACTGATGCCAGACAAGATGGGCCAACTGGCAGTCCCATCCCTAAAATCTAGGGATGCTCCTAGAAACTAGGAAACACACCCAATCTTCCTGAAACTGAAACCATGGTATGGTCCCATGGAAACTCAAATATGGAAATTGCCACAACCTCCTAAAAAGTAGGGAATCACCCTAAAAAGTAGGAACCTCTCTCCAAACACCTGTAACTGCTCAAAAGGATCCTGCTCTACTCCTTGGTCCCCCAGGTGGTCATTCAGTCAATTGCCAGTTCTCCCAAAAAATTAGGAGACTTCCCTAAAATGTAGGAACTATCGTCCGAAGGTCCAAAACGACTCACAGAGCCCCTGCAAAGCTCCATGACCCTCAGAATGAGTCCCCTAACCGTGTCATTGACCTACGGGAACTCGAATGGTAGGTCAACCCCTGCTCATCTCATGTCACTTGGAAAAGGGGAGATTACAATCCCCCAAATAAAAAAATAAAAAACATCTAAAGGTCGCAGAGGACCCAAATTGCCGATTTTCACCAAAGGATATAGAAGGGAGAAAAAATTGTTAAAGTGTCAAAAGTTGACAAAACCTCCCAAAATCCCGAAATTCGCACTAAGGGGGAAAATTACAAGAGTTTCTAAAAGTTTGCAAAATGGGTGAAAATCCCGATTTTCGCCAATCAGGGGTAAAATGCAAAGAGTTTTAAAGTTTTCAAGACCCCTTAAAAATCTCGAAATTTGCATTAGAAGGTTTAAAATGCAGGAATTTGTAAGTTTGAAAAGCAACCCAAAACCCCAAAAATCGCACTATGGAGGGTAAGTGAAAGAAAGTTAAAAGGTTTGAAAAGCAACCCAAAACCCCAAAATCGCGCCATAAGGCAAAATTGCGATTTTTGAAAAGGTTAAAAACAGACCCCAAATGCCGAAGTTCGCATCATAAGGTAAAATTGCGATATAAAGTTTGCAAAAAGTGCAAAAACGCCGAAGTTTGAAAAGACCCCCCAAAATCGCGATTTTTGGGTAAGTTGTAAAAGTTTAAAAACTTGCAGAAAGTCCTATTTTCCCGAAATTTGCCATTTAAGGCAAAATCGCATCATAAAGTGTAAGTGAAATAAATGAAAAGTTTGAAAAAGCTCTCCAAACTCTGAAATTTACAGTCCAAGAGGAAATCGCGATTTTCGACAAAGTAGAAAAAAAAGAGACTCCAAATGCTGAAGTTCGCGCTATGAGGTAAATCGTGCAGTAAATGGTTTTCAAACCCTCTCCATTTGCCGAAGTTCGCGTGAGGGCAAAGTCTCGAAGTTTATATCATTTGCATAAAACGCAAAGTCACCAAAATTTCCCTCATTCGTTGGAGATCGCGTAAGGTAGAATCGCAAAGTTTATGAACCCTGGGAACTGCAAAAACGCCACAAACCCATTTTTTAAAGGTAACTGCGCAAAAGTTAAATAGTTTGTTGGAAGAGAACAAAACGCATAAAACGCCCAAGGTAAAATCATGCAGAAGTAAATCACCGAATTCCAACCAAGGTAAGTTGCTAAATCCAAGTCTTCAAAATTGCATTTTCCTCCAAACCTAGGCGCGAAATAAGAGACATAGAGTTAACCGTTAAAATTTGAAATTGCTCCCATTCCAAATTTGCAAGTTGTGTATTTGTCTTTTCAAAACTATAGGGCATAAGAGGGGCATTTTCAAATTTCAAAGGAAATCAATCCTGCAGGCCAGATTGTGCGGATTGACACCATTTATTTCGCTAGGTAAGTTTGCTTTGTCTCTCTTAGAATCGTTTAAAATATATGCAAAATTGGATAGATGTGTTTGTGCGAAATTGATTAAATGATTAAATCCTTAAACCGCATCTTTTCCCATTCGGAAGGCATCAGGCAAAGCAATTAAAATCAAAGTTTGTTCCTAGGAGTTTACCAAAAACGCATTTTTCAGACTTAGGGAATATTTAAGCCTCATCCATTTTTGAAAATTGATCTTAAAATGTCTAAGTGCAAATTTGTAATCAAAGAGCTTCATAATGTTCATTTTCAAATTAATCAAGCTTTTTCGTTGAAGTATCGTGCTTTCTTCAAAATTCGGTTTTCAAATTAATCCTTGTGTGCTAACGTATCCCTTTTATCTAACCTGTTTTGTTTCCTTTATCTCACCTCGTAATCCTCGTCCGCTGTGCAGGATAGATGCCTAAATCTTCAGTAGAGTCCTCAAAGACACCTGGTGCAGCCGAAACGTCCCGAGCATCCAAATCAAACATCCCTCGCAGAGTCGAAAAGATGAAATATCAGTATCAGAGAGGAGGACTGAGGGAATCGAAGGTCCAGAGCGTATGGGAAAATGTAGGTGATACTGACCTGGGCCACATTGATATTCAAGATTTCAGAAACAGAGTATTCTCCCCTAATGCCTATGGCAGGCCTAGGTGGATGATGGAAAGTGGTATTGCCCAAGCAACAGTTTTTCCCCCGTCAGTGCAAAATTATGAGCTGGTAGTAGAGGTTGCCCGACATTACCAACCAAACAGTAGATTGCTACTCCTTGAGAATATGGTCCTCGCTGACTTCACTCCTGAAGCCATTGGCGACGCATTTGACATCCCCTTCCCGAACAACCCCATAGCAACAACTATAGATGAAGCACAAGTGGCGTATGATATGAACCCTGCCAAATGCAGAACATTGATAAATGAGGAGTGGTACAAGGAGAGAAGACCTCCAAGCATCAGAATTGGGAAAAAGACCCCGAGAAGTGACTTTCACAATGAGCATGGAGATATGGTCACATTGCTCAGGAGGGTTATGGGACTCCCCCAATCTAACTACTTTTAAGAGTGGATGTTCTATTTTACAGAGCAGGTCTTAGTTGGGAAATCCAAGTTCGACTGGGCCCAAATCATAAGTGACAACATCCATACCCAGTTGGTCGAACTTGAGGAGAAAAAGTACTTTACCATTACATCCTATCTAGTCTATATGTTCGCCAGAAACTAGCCATTGCTAGGTTTAATCATGAAGGGTGAAATTGGGAATGGGCCCAATCAGGTAAAGGTATACGATTGTTATCCGCAATTACACTATCAGGACATAGCTCAGAGGGAAAAGAACAGCCCTGCCTATGCAGTTGGTCAGTATGAGCGTGTCAATGACGCCTTCACAATGCGCCTAGTCAGGCTGATGCAACGGGGACTACACATAAGGCTTTCAGAGAAAGCTACCATTCTGGTACAGAGGTATGGCGCCTGGTTCATTTAGTTCCCAAGATTCTCCTACCTCTGAATAGCTGGCTTTGAAGGCACTCCTTTCCGACTTCCGCAATATCCAACCGACAAAATAGTTCTTCTGGAAGTTGCAAGGTAGGCACGTCTGGTGAACAGTTTACTCAAAGTCAAGAAGCAGTCCGGATTCGCCTTCCCTATGATTATAGGTGTTGTCCTCATTTTTGGATTCTCAAAAATGTGACAACCCCTACAAATTTTTGCCTAAAAGGTGTCATTTTTGTCTCCAAGGCACGTTTTACGAGGTACAAAACTCACATTTGATAGTGTCAAATTATTGGGGGTGTCTTTGCCATCATTATCCAAGTTTTGGTGAGTTTTGGTCTTCCTTTTCCTAGCTTTTTGTGTAATTTCAGGTTTTAGAACAGTCACTGCAGGTTGAAGATTTTACTCTATGGCACACTTCCTGAGGCAGAATTTAGCCTAATCCTTGGACTGGCTTAATCCTCAGTCTATCCTCGAACCACATTTCGAATTTCGTCGCATTCTGGGTTCGTTTGCAATGTTTTTCCTTCAATTTTGGGTTTTTTCTCTTTGACTGCAGGTGGGAAATTTTCCTTGAATTGCAAGTTTTAATGATTTTCATTTGTTTTGGTCTTTGTAGGGAAATTTTTGGTTAATTACAAGTGCACTTTATTGAAAAAAGAATTTGTAACTTATTTTTTATTTCCCCCTTGATGCTTTTTGGCTTTTTAAGTTATAGTAGGGATTTTTTGGATAAGTTACGAGTAAACTTGTAATTCTTTCCAAAAACCCCTACTTTAATGATTTTTACATGTAATAGGGATTTTAAACCCCTATTACATGTGTGCAAGTGATTTAAAACTTGTTGTAGGGATTTTATTTCCCCTTTTGCAAGTGATTTTAAATTTGCATCTCTCTCTCAAAAACCCGATTTTGCCTTGTAATAGAAAAAGTGACAATTTTAAACTTGCTATTTGGTCCCAAAAACCCGATTTTACTTATAAGGTGCATTTTTGACATTTTAAACTTGCTATTTGGTCCCAAAAACCCGATTTTACTTATAAGGTGCATTTTTGACATTTTAAACTTGCTATTTGGTCCAAAAAACCCGATTTTGCTTATAAAATCATTTTTGACATTTTAAACTTTCTATTTGGTCTAAAAATCCCGATTTTTGCCTTATAGTTGAAAAAGTGAAATTTTAAACTTGATATATCCTCCAAAAAACCCGATTTTCATTGTTTTATGCATTTCAAACTTGCACTTTGTTCCAAAAAACCCGAATTGCAAGGAAAAATGTTTTTTTGAGGATTTTTAGCAAATTTTTGTGGAGAATTTGTTGGAGGAGGAAGGCATTTAGGATTCCTCCTATTTTCATGCATTGGTAGACACCTTTCACGCCACATGGAGGTTAAGATTGCTGGTTTCTTGGTTTATAACAGCAAACACGTTTTTGCCAAAAACACGTTTTTCTTCATTAAAGATGCCACGAATCATACCTCTCCTAAGTCGTTTTGGCATCTTTCATCTAGGCATGGAGGGTGAAGTTATTATTTGACCGATTCTTCTTGCATTTGGTGCCACGATTTGCTGCAAATAACGTTTTTTTTTAAAAAGGTGGCAAGGGTTTTGAATGCGGTTCATTGTTTATTTAAGAGTTTTTCTTTCTTCTTCCAAAGATTAATCATCTTGTTGAAGAAGCATTTTCAGATTGGAGCAAGGTAAGATTTCTTTTCTTGTTTCATTTTTCTTGTTTTCAAATATGTTGGTTCTTCCCCAAAAAATCGGTTTTGTGAGAGAGATTTTCCCCGTTGATTAGCAATTTTAGAATTGCATTGTTCTTCCCCATTTTCCCTCTTTACTTGTATTCGGGATTTTAAATCCCGATTACAAGTTGGATGAAAATCATTGTTCTTCCCTTACGGATAAAAGATTTAACTATCTTTTGTTGAAATTCCAAGTTGCAAAGATGAAAAATACCCATTCTTTCAAAATCGGGTTTTTAGAACCGGATTACATGTTGAAAGTTCTTCCCAAAATCTTTTTATTTTCACTCATATTCATTTCTATCATCCGTACATAGCATTTCATCCACTCATTTCACACCTTCATTCATTTTCCCCATTTAAAGTCTACCTGCGGTCAGCCATCTAGAACCTGAAATTGGTCCAAAATGCACTCAAAAAACACTTGAAAATCTGTTCTAAAGGTCTAATTACAAGTGCAAACTTGTAGTTACCCATTACACATATGAAGTTGCATGTTTGTTCCCCGCAATTGCAAGTTAATGCTCTTGTTTTTCCCACACATGTAATGCAACTTCCAAAACCCGAAATTCACTTGTGAGCCCATTTTCGAATCAATTTATCTCTTCCCTTGTCAGTCCGGTTTGCACACATGATCTACTAAATCAATGGATTAAGGCATGTGCCTTATTTTGCAAGAAGATTTCAAGAATGGAGGATGATACAAAGAAGAGATGCAACAACAATTCATGGTTGAGAGCATAAAATGCTTTCAAGACAGAGATGATCATGACATGAAAAGAGGAAGGCAACCCTTTCCCTCCTGAAAAGATAGTACTACCCCAAGCAAGAAGACAAGGATGCAAGTTCCCGTTCCGGTTCAAGATGTCTTTACCAATCCAGAATACTTCAAGTTCTAGCAACCTGAAGCGACATGAAGATCATCACAGACAAAGGATGATGCAGTTAGAGTCGCGTCTTTAGACACATGGAATAGTTTTAGTTATGCATTTGTAATTTTGTTTTGACAAGTTACATGGTAAAAAATAACTTTGTAATCGCAAGTTAACTCATTACTTGCACTTTTGTAATTACATGTAAAGCAACCACAAGTTGTGTTCAATTAGGACTATAGTTGGAATAAGTCATAGTTAGTTATTGAATAAGTCTTGGTGGTTGAGATAATCTCTCAAGTTAGTTAGGATCCTCCTACCTTTTTTTCAAGGCTCCTCTTCTATAAATACTTGAGGGGGTCTATTGTAATTTTTATCTTTTTGGAGAGCAAGCAAAAACTCTGCCAAATTTACAGCAAAGAAGTCTTTGAGCTTTTATGTGTAAATTGAAAGATTGAAAGGAATAGAAGAAAATTACTCAAGCTTTGAGTCTTTGTGCTACATTCTTGAGTTGGTGTTCCATATTTCCTTCTTTGCAAGTGTTTCTTTGAGAGCTTAATCGAATTTGATTTGCAGTCTTTGAGCTGCAAGTATTGAAGATTAATTTAATTAAAGTAGAAGTTCTATTGGAAAAAGCTGTAAGCCTTTGTTCTTACACTTGTTCTTAAACATAATTTAGAAGTAGATTGTGTGGGAAATAGCTGTGAGTCTTTGAGTTTACACTACTTCTCATTGTTTTAAAGAAGAAAAGAATAAGGCATTTCAGTCTTTGAGCTGTCATAACTTGTTCTTTATAGCATTAGTGTAGAAAAGGGTAGATAGGACTTCATATAATCAAGTCTTTGAGCTTGATATTGTCGTCCTGTCCCAAAGGAAGTGATGGAAGTGTTTGCGCTTTCAGGAAACTTCATTTCCTTTCTCTCATTTCATTTGAAAGTGGTTAATGCTGTTTATATTCAATTGCTATCCTTTTCTGTGAAGAGAAAAGGATATTGTCTTTCTTGAAAAAAGAAGAAAGATTGCTGTCCCATCCTATTTTATTTTCTCAGTTGTAGTTAGATAGGGGGAGCCTTCCCTTAATTAGAAGAGTTTTACTCACAAGTTGTGGTTGAAACCACAATTTTGTATATTTCCCCAAGTGTACAAAATTTTCAACCAACAATAGGTAACCTTGATGTCCGTTTGAAGAATCCAGCTCATGCCGAAGAATCCCTTGCTGAGTTAGCCTCCTATGGCCTATAGGAACATTTCCCAGGGAAATGCTTTGATCACGACAATCTAGCGAAGAGAGCCTACGGCAGGCGCTACAGAGCAAAGGAGTCAGTTGAAGATTATTGGAAGAATTGCTTTGATGACTATGAAGTTCGACGACGCGAATATTCAAGTCTAAGTGTGCAGCAAATGCGATTGTATGAATACCGTCGGGTCTTGGACTAGCTAACAGATTCTGGAAATTGCTTACAGGTCCGAGAATTTGAGGCAGTAAGACATCTCTTGCCGGGCATCGATTGGTCACAAGATCCAATCACTGATTTTGAGGCAGTCATGGCAGCCCTAGGGAAGTACACTGATCAGCGGTTGCACCAACAAATTGAGCCGCTAATTCATGAGGGAGTCCAGTTCACCTACCACATGATGGGTAGCCTTGATTCTCAGTCCTCTGAAGATGAGGGAACCTCAAGTGCACCTAAGGAAGAGGTTGAAAAGACCGAAAAAAGGAAGAAGGCTAAAGCTAGTAGAGGGAGTCAGACATGTAAAAGGACAAGAAGGGAGAAGATCCCTATTAGGAGACCGAAGGTGACTTCATCATCAAAAGACCCCAGTTCATTTGATGATGTAATAGAACTAGATTATATACCTGCTCCGCCTTCGCAGAGCGATGTTGATGCATTCGGAGCTGATGATCCTCCTGCACAAGACATGATAAATACAAAGGTGAGGGTCATTGAGGCTGCCGAACCTAAGAATCAAGTTGAGGAAGGAGAAATTCCGTCTACTCAGGGGGTTGAATTGCATGAACCCACCCAGGGGAGTCACCACGAATTACAACTGCATAGTACTGCCAAGGATGACTCCATTGTTGAGGGAGAGCAAATGACAGAGGAGACTCGCGAGCCTGAAAGGACTGAAGAACAACCATCACATGAAGATACCAGACAGTTGTTCAACAAAGTAGGAGAGAATTCAGCTGCAAGCAAGGGACTTGACACTTCCTTGACTCCTCCTGTAACAGAGCAGCTACAAATATGCAATGAGCCAGCTGAAAACATTAAAGAGAAGAGTGGGAATCTAACCACAGCATCTGGGCAGACCATACCTCAAGATTGGTTAGTTGCTCGAGTTCAACGAAAGGCAGCAACCAAACCACCCATCGACTTGGAGGACATTTTCTCGCGCATAGACGAAGCCAAGTCCAAGGAGAAGAAAAAGCCTAAAGCATATTCCCAGATAACCAAAGATGAACAAAGGAACCGTACCCTCCATATCGCCACCCCGCTTGCTGATAAGCCAACAGATCAAGTTACACTGGCTGATTTTAGCATCACAACCGTCCCGATCGGACAAGCCACCAAGGAACAGGAAAGGGAGGAGTTCAAGGACTCCGTGCAAAATATGCTCAGACAACTTGAAGAGATAATGACTGAAAAGGACATGTATCGAGTTTGTGCTAAGCAGGCCGAGGTGTACATTGATCAACTACTGAGACCATTGCATAATGCCCCCAAATCCCATATTCCCCCTACAACATTGGCGCAAAGGACCACCACAGAATTTGAAGGAGTACGAGATATCGCCAAGGCCGTCAAAGAATGGATGCGAAGCATTAAAGCGAGGGGAGAACAAATCATTGGAGAGGTAAAGGAAATGGCGGCTCGAGGTAAAGCGGGAGTGCCTCAAATTTCATGAGGTAGTCGCTACAACTCTTCCTCTCGTAAGGGCTCTCTTCTGGACCCAAGCACAGATTCCTACATTGCCTGCCATCTTGGACCCCCACGACATCAACATTTTTAAAGAATGGTATTGGACCATCACTATGAAGAGGGAGACAAGAGAAACCATTGACAAATAACAGGCGAAATGCGACCAAATTTTGAAGAACATGGAGGAACTCGACAAGATAATCCTCTGGTCAATGGTTTTCGGTTGGAAGAATGATCTGTCCGATGACGTAGTGCAACCGGACTGGGAGGAAAGATTGAGAATAGATAAGATCGTCTACTCCACTGAGGATCTGAATTTTGCTGGTAAATTACATTCAAACATTTTGCGCTTTGAGGTTAATCGGTCCAGCGAGTAGGATGGTTTAAAACATGTAGATTGTCATCTAGAGGGCATGCAGTATAAAATATGTCATCCCCCTATGCCTCAGTTCACGGTGCTGTTCCAGTTGTGCATCAAGTTCCAAGAGTATGTCCGTGAAGAACGTGCAGCAGGTCGGGACCTTTAGAAAGAGTATTTGCATGGCGAAGATGAATTTTTAGTAAAGGAATATGCAGCTGGAAAGGAAAAAGTGCTTTCTTAAAATACATTTTTATTTTAAAATTGAAAAAGCACTTTTTGGCCAAAAGTTCATATTTGACTGCCAAGTCAACTATAAACTTTAAACTCTATGCATGTGCACTTTTTGAATTGTTATGGATAGTTTTTAATTACCTTTTTTAGGTAGTTATTGCTTCCCTTTGGGTGGTTGTTGATATTTACCTTCCATTTATGGGTATGAGTACCTTTTTGAACAGATGAATCTGGGCCACTTGTTTAGTTAAATCTTGGCCATTCATCTATTTAAAGGGACTAGTTTTCCCTTATTTTGTAAGACGTTCAAGGATTGTTGTTGAAGCTTTGGCGAAATTTACACAGGATTAATGGAAAATTAAGGCTGTTTTCATTTCTTTGTGAGTGCATGGTCTCGTTCACCATTTAAATTATTCTATTATGTCATTTATTTTTTCAATAGCATTTTAGGATAAACATCTGATAGAATCCTCGCTGTTCATACCATTAAGGACTGACTGATTGTCATTCCCTTTGCATGGTTAATCTAAACCCTCTCACATGCCCAGTTCGGTTATTAAACAGTTAGTGAAGGAATGTTAAAATTCTGAATTTATGTTTAATAGCATGAAAATCTAGTTTCCCTTGAAGATTGCACTAGATTCTTACAAACATTGTGCTTACATAGCTGATAGTGTTAAATTTGGTTATTTGGAGGTGTCTGTCTGTTTTTCTTGAACATGCTATCTAGTTAATTAGTCTGATTTTCTGTATCTCTTTTCCCTATCCCCTTTTTTCCCTTGTTTTTTACTAAGAAGAAACCCACAGTCCTGCTGAATTAGTATCAATCCAACTGAAATCAACCAATAACGAGACTGTTAGAATTTTAGGGAACTCACCCGAAAGTTTTTCATCTCATCGTAAGTCCCCTTTGTGTTTCCAGCAAAACACATCAAACCACTGAGTTATCCTGCAGTCAAGACTTGGCAATCAAAACCTTGAGGTCGTCCCCTTTGATCAACAAAACCAGCATTAGGGATTTCCTTATCTCAAGAGAGGATAGGATACTTAGCGAGTATATTCTATTCTGCGTTGGCCGGATGGAGTCGTAGCAATGCGATTTCAGACACGTCAACAATAGGGACGACCAAGAAATGTTAAGAGGGGATGTGAATCTTTGGAAGTTTAAAAGAGCGACACTTAAGGTAGAATTAACTTTCGACTTGGGGATTGGGAATGCAAATTAATGGTAGGAGAGTAAGAGGAACACTGATTGTTCGAAGGTCTTACGAACTTGACTTTGAGGTAGAATTAAGTTTTGGACTTAAAGGATTGGGAATGTGATTGAATGATAGGAAAGCAAGAGAAACTTTGAAAGTCTGATAGAACAAGACATAACCACTTCTAGGTTTTGGAGTTCAAAGGTAGTAGAGACATGTGAATGGTTTGAGAGTAAATGAAACCCTCATAATCTGAAAAGATGACAAATACAACACTTAGGCAAATATACACTTTAGACTTTGGGAATCAGGGATGCTTGTGAATGGTAGGAAAGCAAGAGAAACTCGGAAAGCCCAACAAAACAAGACTTAGCCACTTTTATGTTTTGGGCTTTAGAGATTGGAGACATGGGTGAATGGTATGAGAGCATGGAAAACCTTGACAGTAAAAAGGTTGACAAATAGAAAACTTAGATAAATATACACTTTGGACTTCAGGGATCAAGTATGCTTAAAAGAGGTAAGAATGCAAGGCAAACCCTGATAGTTTGAAAAACTTAGGAGTTGATACTAGGCTCTTTTACAAGGCTTCTAGGTGGGCTTTTGGTAGCAAAAAGGAAGGCATGCAAGGATGGATACCCCCGAAATTTCAAACTCAAAGAAACACAACACTTAGCAGATTTTGAAAGGATTGGAGAGGGGAGTCAATATGGGAAGGGAGGGTATGAAGGTGTGAGCAGAATGAAACTCAAAAGCTCTAACACCTTTCACACAGCCAATTTTAGGTTTTTCAACTTGCGTATTTGACTACGACATGAAAGGGAAGATGAATGCAACAACCAGAGGCATAAATCATGCAAAACGACCTATTTAGCATTTCTCAGATTGGTTATCATCAGTGAGCAATGAAGGGGGCATGAAATGAGATTAGGATCCTAGCCCTATGTATTCCTTATTTATCAACTTAGTTGGCTATGTTTTGCTTTATTTTGATTGCTCAGTTCCAAGATTCTTTAAAATTGCTTCATCATATTTGGCTGCAAAGAAGTGCCTATTAGTTGTTGATGACGGCTCTGTTGATGAAGTGGGGCATTTGCTGAAACAGAACTGTAAATGCTAGTTTGATTAAGGATGTAATTTCCAGATCATCCTCTCTCTCTTATTGGCGGAAACTAATTCTCACTTATAATTTAGTAATTTACCCCTGCAATCTAGACACATATTTGAATCCCAGGACTTATTGGAATGAGGACTTTTCCTTCCATAATGCTCAGATGTACTATTGTACCACATTTTTCTCTTGTATGACTTGATTTGTGGCAATTCAGACATTATTTTTCATTTGGTGAAGATGTTTATTTTATGGTGCAGGTTACAATTAGTAGGGCTCTTGGAACAGTGTGACATTGAACTTGTTGAATTTGGCTCTCTTTCTTTCTCCAAATGTATATGCCACTTTGGCTGGTATTTTGTTTTTGTGGAAACGAGATAGATTCATAGTTACCTTACTATATGTTTCTGTGGTAAAAAGATAGATTCATAGTTACCTTACTGTATGTTTTCACCTTTTTACTTTTGGAAAAATCCTATTAATCAACCACCATAGCAAAGGATAAATGATACTCTTCTACTAGTTGAGCAGAAATTGTGAACTTTATTTCCACACTTTTCTGACTTAGTGCTGTTCTTAAAATGTTTGTGATCTATTCAGGGTTTTGTATAAGTGGACCTATTCTTATGTTCATAAATTTGCAGGAAGAGAAAGAAAATTCATTGCAAGCCTTCCTTTCACACTTCCTTCAAGTATTTGAAGATTGGAGACCTGCTGAATGGCAGAATCAGACTTCTGATGTAGCCACCCTATCACTGCCCTCACGAGGCACCTCATGCAATGGAGATTCCATGAAAGGCTGTGCAACTGGTCATCCAACAAGAGTTATTCTGGCATTAACACAAGAAATGAAGAGCCTAATTTCTTATGTTATGGAATGTAAGCTTACTTATATTTATAAATTGATTAACTTCAAAATTACGAATCCTTGAGATTGCATTATCTATTTTTGGGCTTTACAAATTGAATGAATTTAATATGTTTTGCTTGCATTATTCTCCCATGAAGCTTGGTAGTAAGGGATTTGGTTATAGTTTGCACATATGAGCAATTGCACCTTTATGTATGTCAGATACTGATAGATCATTTCCTTTACCATTTTCTATGTTAAAACCACTTACATATTATAGGAAGATCTGAATCATGGTATCCGAGATGAAGTATGCAGATCTGGTTTGCAGCTTACCTGGTTAGGATACTCTCTGATGTCTTCTTTCCCAACTTCTGTTATTATAATTACTATTTTTGTGTGTACTCTAATGTCATTATTTAATCTATGCAGCTTACATAGGTCCTATCTTTATTTTCTGATAAAAATAGAAAAATATATATTTTAAAAGGCTGGGTGTTAGGAATTCAGAATTAAAAATAAAACAATAGTTGGTTTCACCATATGGGGGAATGCATTTTCATAAAAGGGTGTTGTAACCCCTTGAGACACTTGGCAGATTCATCGTGATAGATGGCATGACAAGATTGTGTTACAAGATGAATTGTGGTAGTTTTTAGGAAGGAATTTCACTTTTACGTTATATGATATTTAGAGGGAATGGGGTGTTGGAATTTGTCGTCTCTTGCTGCTATAAAATAAATTACTTTAATATATTTCTTTTATAGCTTGAGCATTACGTTCAACTATCAATTTAAGGATAAAAATCCTTGGATTCGGAGATTGGAGGAAATACCCCTTTGTTTTCTTGGAGAATTGGTTTCTTGAGGGCAATCTCATCTAGAGTTTGTATATGTACTAAGAACTTTAGTTTAATTTTCCAGCAAAGCATTTGTGTTTGGAGCAGCAGCATATTGTGATAGCAGATTTATTTCATCTTTGCATGTCTATTTGAGATGTTCTGGCATATTTGAATATTAATATTCAGCTCCAATGTGTTTGTATTTCAATTGTTCATCCAATCTGTTGCTATATCTTTTATATATTGTTATTTGAGAAAATAAGATAATTAGAAATCACAATTCATCCATTGTATGTTCTCATCTCTCCCTCACGGGATGATCAAAAAGTGCTAAATAACAATATTTATTCATTGTATGCTCTGATCTCTTCCTCATGGGATTTTGGCAATCAGAAAGTGGTAAATATCTTATATTAAAATTTTTGAGTTCATCACGTGGAATCATTATCAGTATGAATTGAATTTTATGTTAACCAAGCCTTATTTATTGTTATTTGAGTGTATGGTAGACTGTAGTTTCCTTGCATTAGTTTAAGAGAGAGATTGGTTATTAACTCTATAGAGACTAGTGTATTTATTGGGTTTTGTCATATGGGATTGAAGACAAAAGACTTCATCCTTAAATGGTCTCATTTACCTTAAATTGATTGTATTGCTTGTGGGGAGTTTGAAAAGGGTTCTCTTATAGACATAACTGAAGATGTATTGTACTTTAGATCCAAGAGGGTGCTCAGTAAAAGGAAATCTCATTATCAAGGGGGATGCCCCATTTTATTTACAAGCTCATCACTTTCTCCTGAACTGATGTAGCTATGCCACTGTCCAATCTATCAACACATGGATTTAATGGAGTACTTACCAACTATCTTATTTGAACGAAAAATAAGTACATGTGTGCTCAACCTACGGAAAACACAATAATACTGATTGAAAAGAGGAAACAAACAATCTTGCACACACACAAAAACAAGTGTAATACATATACATCTATAGAAATCCTCTTGTAGGAAGACGACTCCAATAAGAGTGAGCTATGCTCCCAATACCATTAATCCACAATGTACAATGAAATATATAGACTCGGCAGGGCGTACAATACCCGATTGGCATTGTCTTGAAGAAACATAACATGCATCAACTAATTCCATAAAGTAGTTATTCCAGACACAGATGTATCTGACAATGCCTCCACTCTCACACAAATGCAGGTCATGGATGCACACCATGCACTACTACTTGTAAGGATTTTGATGGCTACTTTACATGCAATACATTATTCAACAGTCATGTTGGAACAATGGCCGATACTGTTAACAGTTAAAGTAATATTGTAATATGGCTATAATGGTCATCTTAGTCTTTTAGTTTCTTCCTAGAATGTTTCCTTGTTTCTGTTTTCGATTGTTTTCGTTATGGAAATATCCTCTTGTAATTTTCTATATAAGGACTACTCGTCTCCTTTGTTTAATAGATCAATCAGTTATCATTTCATGATATCAGAGCATAGGTTCTTTTTTGGTGAATTTTGCGAATTTTTATAATTAAAAAATTGTGGTCTTTACCTAGAAATTTCTAGAAGTTTTTTGCCCAATTTTTTAAAGTGAAATTGAGGGTTTCAGTTTTTGGTGAATTTTTAATAAAATTCATGGGTTCCTTTCCTGAAAATTTGTCAAACATTTTTTAGAAGTTTTTCGTGATTTTTTAAATAAAAGCATGGGTTTATAATATTGAAGATCATGGGTAACTTGAAAGTTTTGTTTCAGAATATTGCAAATTTGTGGTCAGAAAAAAATCAAGGGTTTTTTTTTGTCTGGAAAAATCGTAGGTGATCTTTTATGCAAGGGCCACAACTGGATTTTTCATGCCTGTTGAAAATCGCACAAAACTTTGTTTTTTTTGCACAAAACAAAGCTTTTTGTTGATTTTTTCACAAAATTGTGTTGTGATTTCAACATCACATTGAGGGTTTGATGATTTTTCCACAAAATCATGGCACTGTCTTATAGCAACTTTTTGACAATTTTTGGACAAAATCATAGGTTTCAATTTTTTTGCCGCTTTTTTGATCCACAAAAATCAAAGTTTTTTGAGAAGCTGATCTCGATTTCCGTGTCTGTGGATAGTGAGAGGGACGGTTCTACAGAAAGCAATTAACTGATCAGAAGTCCAACCAAGGAGGGTCTTAGCAATAGGTCCATGTCGCAGAGCATCTATAGGAGAAGGGGGCAGCCTTCTATGCATTCATGGCCAAATGACCTGCAAATTATGTCAAGTCTTCTGTAGGGTAGTTAGTAGAGTGACCATTAAGTGAGGGTATTAAAGTAATATTGTTATATTGCTATAATGGTCATCCATAATTTGAATTTGTTGAAGACAAAACTTCCTTTGGAATTATGTTGGAGCAAACTTTGTTTACCTAAGGCTGGAGTATTCTCTTGAGTTGCTCTTCAAGGAAGTATCTTAACTGCTGAATGGTTCAGAAAAAATGGGATTTGAAGGACCTTCTAGATGCCTTATGCAAGAATGTTGAAGAAGCAATGGATCATATATTGCTCAGCTACCCATATTCACAAGCTGGTTGGTGGTGGCTATGTGCTCGATTAGGATGGATCATTACACTTCCAAATGATATACTAAGTTTGTTCAAAGGCTGCCCACAAGGTAGAGGGCAAAATCTCTTTGGAAACCTTTGGATATGCAATCCATCAATCCTTTTATGGGAATTATGGAAAGAGTGAAATAGAAGGGTCTCCCAAAACAAGGATTTGGCAAGGGAGAGCTTACTAAATAAGGTGAAAATAGCTATTGTGGAGATGGTCAATAGTAGGAACTCAATCCATATGGCAAAAGGCATCGGATTCACAGAGTGGGATGATAATATGAAGAAGGTTTGGTGTGGCTTGAATATACCCCCTTTCTTCGGCATTGGAGGGGACTCTAGTAGGAAGGCAAGGGAGGCTTGCTCTTGGACTATCCCTCAATTCGAATGGTTCAAATTAAACTTTGATGGAGACTCTTGAGGCAATCTTGGGGTATCTGGAGGTGGTGGGATTATTCACTTTTGGGATGGCTCAATTGTTGCTAGATTCTCTTCGCCTTTGCAGAAGGACACTAATAATATAGCAGAATTCAATGCATTGATAGGACTTCTGTTTTGCAAGGACTTGGAAATCGATAAGATTAAGATCGAGGGAGACTCTGTGGTAGTAGTGAATGCGGTAAGATCCAAAGCTACTCCTAATTGGAGATTGGAATCCTTATTGGAGAGGACTTTGGAAATTTTAGAGTTTTTTGATGATTATTGCATTAATCATATTTACACAAAAGGGAATAGGGCCGTTGACAAATTGGCCAATGCAACGATAGATGGACTTCTTTTCTGCAAATTGGGTCCTATTGATAAATAAGGAGCAGCATGGATGAATAGAAGGATCAATATAGCCAAGTAGTTTTGGGAACTTCATGAATTACTCCAATTATTAGATTGGGTAGACTCAATATCTGGGATATGATTTTGGCATTGGTGGTATGAGAACCTTTTATTCCCCTTTGGTTAGCGCAGTATAAAGTGGATGAATTGAGTTTAAGGTTAGGGTTGATGAGCTGGCCACCTAACCCCTCGAGACAATTCAGCCACACTTCAACAAGTAGAATATGGAATGATTTCTTCTCAACTTCCAAAGTTGTATATTCGCAATTAATGAATAAGACCGGCGACTGGCGTTGCAAACTTGTTTCACACAAGGTTAAGGTCACACAACATCACAACATCGAATGTTTGTTGATTTGCGAAACTTGAAGCATTTCAAAATAATGGAAAAGACAACTTGGCTCCGACTAGTTATGAGGCATTAAATTGTTTTTGTATTGAGAAGAGTGGAGAGATGTAGATTATCTTTCTACAAATACACCTCTTGGCATTGTTGGATGCATTCTTAGTTCTGTATATTCTTTGCACTGTGAAGCTTTCCCGATGGATTCACCAATTAGGCTTATCTCCGAAAAGAGGCAGATGTCCTTTTTAGGCATAGTGACCAACAAATGCCTAGCAGAAATAACGAATCACTCACACCATTTGTTCTTCAATGTGGTTAAGCGGATATTGGGGGATGAATTCATTAGGGCAGATCATAGAGTTAGAGTGAATTCAGACATCCCTGCCTTTTTTCTAACTACTATTTTATCGATGGGGGAGAAGAAGCTTGTCGCTAAGGAGATATGCAAAAGGGTCTTCAAGAATGCCTTTCTGGAAGATATTGATCGAGTGCTCCACAATGTGGACAATAATTTAAACATCCTCTATCCCAAGCACTATTTCCACATCAGATTTTTCAGGTAAGAAGTCCCAAGATTCCTTGTGCTCATTATGGGTGACATGCCTTCGCATATTAGAAAACCCATTGTTGAAACGAGTCTAGATTTCCTCAAAAGACTCGTGTTTCACTTTAGATGGTTTGCTGGTTGATATCATAGTTGAACTACTCGTGACTCGGTTCGACTCGCCAAGCCCCTGGGAAAAAAACTCGGGAAAAACTCAGAAAAACTCGGCGAAAAACTCGGCAACTTAAAAACACGCTTAAACTTAGTAAAAAATGCATTTTTTTTGCAAAATTTAATGAGAAGATGTATCCAATGAGTCAATAAATGATAACACAAAAGAAACAAGCTGATTCTAGATATATTTAAATGCAAAGTGTCTACAAAATCGCATCCTCATGAGGAATGCTAATGGTTGGAAGCCTGGAAGCAAAATAGTAAATTACCAAATAGTTTTTGTAAAAACAAAAGTAAATACATCATTACAAATTACAATTACAACTTCCTCTTCCCAGCTCTAGCAAAAACTTGGGGAGAGGTAGAACTAGAGGGTCTAGACTGTCTAGTCGTATAAGTCTGCTGTGGGACTGGGCGTGACTGTGCCTCCTCGCTTGGTATGGCTGATTGAGACTCATCCTCCATCTTGGATGAAGCTATGTCTCCACCTGCTTTTGGCACTGGCAATGAATCCTCATCCTCATCCTAATCCTCCTCAATGTCATCCAGCCTGAAACCAAATCCACCCCCCTCCTCCATAGCCTGCCTCTCCAAATCAGTGATGTCAGTGTCGGAAAACAATGGAGGCTGCTCCTGTGATGTCCAATCACTGTAAGGATCTATATCATCCAAGTCAATTGGACCACCTTCTAGTTCCTCTACCTTCCTTACGCGCAATCGAAGATTATATTGCACGTAGACAAGGTCATTGAGCTGTTTCTGCGCTAACTTGCTCCTCTTCTTCGTGTGGATTGCTTCAAACAAGCTCCAATTGCGCTCACAATTGGATGAACTGCAAGGCTGACATAAGACTCTGAGGGCAAATTTTTTGAGATGTGGGGTGTTTCCACCCCAATTTCGCCAGCAAGCATCTGCAAAAAAAAATAAAATGGAAAAGTTAGAAAGCAAAGAGAAAAGAGAAAACATAATTTATCAATCATTTTAGTCTTTAGATCCCGAAATCCAAATGGCAAATGTTATACCTGGGGTTTGAGTGGTTCTTCCTCTCCTAGCCAGCTTTGAAGAGAATAGCTTACCCCTTCCTCCCTCATAATTTTGGAGCTCACTCACAATTGGGTCTCTCTCCTCAACATCAGGTACCATTATATTGCACGTAGACAAGGTCATTGAGCTGTTTCTGCGCTAACTTGCTCCTCTTCTTCGTGTGGATTGCTTCAAACAAGCTCCAATTGCACTCACAATTGGATGAACTGCAAGGCTGACATAAGACTCTGAGGGCAAATTTTTTGAGATGTGGGGTGTTTCCACCCCAATTTCGCCAGCAAGCATTTGCAAAAAAAAATAAAATGGAAAAGTTAGAAAGCAAAGAGAAAAGAGAAAACATAATTTATCAATCATTTTAGTCTTTAGATCCCAAAATCCAAATGGCAAATGTTATACCTGGGGTTTGAGTGGTTCTTCCTCTCCTAGCCAGCTTTGAAGAGAATAGCTTACCCCTTCCTCCCTCATAATTTTGGAGCTCACTCACAATTGGGTCTCTCTCCTCAACATCAGGTACCATCCTCTCAATGCATGTACTGAGGCCCTCCATGACTTCTCCATTTGAATCTGAGTAAGAACCTTTGAACCTAAAACGAGGGTTGAGGAAGTACCCTACTGCATGAATGGGTTGGTGGAGCTGATTGTTCCACCTCCTATCAACAATTTCCCAAATGGGATCAAATTTGAGCCTATCTCCCTTGTAGTAATTTTTGATAGACTCCTTGGCCCTATCCATGGCCTCATAAACATATCCCATTGGGGTTTTATCCCCATCCACCAAGCGAAGAACTCGAACCAAGGGCTCTGACACCTACAATTGAAAATTACAAATTACAAAAAGATCAAAATTTAAATAATGAAGTTACAAATTAGTAATGAGAGACTTGAATCAAGAATAACTAAAATTTAAAAATTAAAGTTTTGAAGTAAGTTAGTAACAAGTTAACAACCTTCACAATCTCTGCAGCCCTTTGTGCAAATTGGTTGTCGAAGACTATGCATGCGACATCCTCTCCTTCAGGCTTCTTTGAATAAGGTGAGTTAAGCCATTCTCCACTCACAAACATTTGTTTCAAAGAAGTCAATGCAGCAAGAATGCTTTGCAACGTCAAGGAAATCGTTGCAAACCTTGTGACACCAGCTCTCACCAAATCTTTCCCTTGGGTGTGCTGTCTCATCAAATTTAGGACCCAAGGGTGATTGTAAATATATTTGGTGATCCTCCTTGTATCTTCCACAACTGGAGTCATCCACTCAAGTTTTCCTATGTCCTCCAAAAGAAGGTCAAGGACATGTGCTGCATAAGGTGTCCAAAAAAGAGTGGGGTGCCTCTCTTGGAGGATTCTTCCTGCAAAAGAAGAATTTATTCTTAAGAAATATGCAACCAAGTAAAACAAAGCCACAACAAATGAAAATATTGCTAATGCCTAAAGGTGATAATTCAAAAGGATTCTACCTACTGACACATATGCTACTGCATTATCTGTGATGATTTGCACCACATTCTCTACCCCCACCTCCATGACGACATGCTTCAACATTCCAGCCAATGTTTTTGCATTTTTCACCTTGCTAGAGGCATCAACAAATTTCAAGAACACTACATTGTCCTTGCAAGCAACCTAAAAATTGATGATGGTGCGGTTCTTGCCATCTGTCCACCCATCAGAAAGAATGGTGCAGCCATAATTTGCCCATTCAATTTTTTGATCCTCCATCACTTCTCTTGCCCTAGCAACTGCATTTGTGAGCAACCTGTAAGTGCAAAGTGAAATTAGGTCTTAGTACACAATTTTGATTTAATAAACAAGAAATTTAAAAAATAATTAAAAATGAAATCAAGTGGACTATGTAGTAATTTACTAACCTCCCACTCAAATCCCTGCGAGAAGGGGCCTTGTACCCCCTTCCTGAAACTGTCATAGCAGTCACCAAATTCAGCCAATAAGCATGCTCCGCCACATTGAATGCAATGTTGTAAGTACCAAAAATCAGCAACTGCAATGTCAGTTTTCTCATGTACCTCCTTATTCCATCCAGTGGCCTCTAATGATGGTTGTGCTCTAGGTGTGTTCTTGGGCACAAAATAATCACCTATCGACCTTGATCGATGTGATGGAAGTGGAACAGTGCCAGGTACTCTACTAGAGGAAGCAAAAGCAATGGGCAAGGTGATGGTGGGTTTGCGGATATGTGGCCACGCTGAGAGCCCACTATGCCCTCAAGTGTTTTTTGTTCCTCTTCAAGGTCAATAGAAACACCTCGAGATTCAGCTATGGCTGATCTCATGGCTAGCTTTGCCCTCTCCCTTTGCAATTTCTTTTCTTCCCTAGTTGCAAGTAGGGCATTCATTTGTCTTTTTATTTCTTCACTGGTCCCAGGGCATGCTCTAGCATCATGCCTATCTATTCCTGCAAGGTGGTATTTGAGGCGGTTGATGCCTCCATGAAGTATTCTCTCACACTTTATGCATATAATTGACCTAGGATCGGGTCCCTCATAGGCATACCTCCATGCCCCATCTCTAGCACCTCTAGGATGGGTGCCTATATATCCAGATGGGCATGGATCTAGTGGCCATTGCTCCCTTGCCATGATTAATGCTTACTTAACCTACACATACAAAGTGAAAAAAAAAATTAACATTTTAGTTAAATAATTTAGCACTAAGCAAACTATCTACATTAGTTTAAATAAATTTAGACATCATTCGAAGTTTTTTTAAAAAAAAAGTAGGGTTTGATTTTTTTTTTGAAAACTAGATTCTTCAAAGAAATTGTGAAAATTCAACAAAACTTGTTTTAAATCTTGTGTAAATAACTTAGAAATGATTTAGAGTACCTAGGAATCATTTGTAATCAATCTAAATGCAACAAAAAATAAACAAATTGTTTTCAAAAAGCATAGAAAAAAAAAAAAAAAACTTACTTGGGAATCTGATTTTCCCTTCAAATCCCCTTCAAATCCACTTGGAATCACTCAATAATCACTCCAAATCACCTTGCAAGCCCTTCCAAGTGAGTTTCCCCCTTCTCAGCCCAAAACCATATCGAAAAACAAAAAATGAATGTATTTTTTGCCGTTTTCGGCTGTTATGGAAACGCTGCCGAGTTTTTGGCAAAAACTCGCCAAAAACTTGGCGAGTTTCCTGGCATTACTACTCGCCAGGTCCAAAAACTCGGCGAGTTTTTGTCACTCGCCGAGTTTTCGGCGAGTATGTCATCTATGGTTGATATCATTAGTGATGCGGTTGATGAAGAGGCTGATTGGGTTGTGGTATTCAAACATGATGAAGGGATCGATGCCATGGGAAGTGAAGACTCTATTGATGCAGAGCCATATATGGAGATGGAAGCTGTGGAGGTTGTTGCGGCTTTAGTAGAACAAGCTCATCAAGCCTCTCATCATAGCTTAGATGTGGCTAAGGCTGGTCCTTCTGATGCTCCAACTTTCTGTGTTAATGACCTATTATTGAAGTTGTTTATGTTTTTCTTCATGGTTTGTTAATATGCTTTGTCCTATTTTGTAGTAGTATGGAGATCTTTCTGAAACTATGATCAAAATTTTGTCTAGTATGTATAGGAGCATGGTCTTTTGAGAAAGGATAGATGTTTTTTGTATGCATCTCTTGATTGGGCATCATGATTTGGGTTTGAAACAGTGTTCGACTCTCTGCTCTGTAAATTTTTTTGGTAATTAATGCAATACCTTATATGGCCTCGGCCTATAATCGATAAAAAAATAAAAATAAAATTCCTAAATATATACATTAAATATTTAATATATACATTTAAATGAAATATTAATAACTAATAATGCTTATAACCTTTACAAGTTCTAACTTTTTAATTTTACATTATTTTTAATTTACAATTTTATTGCATTATGATTAATAGATAAACTATTAAACAATATTCTAATATAATATATATTAGTTTATACTATTATCCTAATACTGATTTATAAAAAAATAATTACTTGCGCCAATGGTTATGTTAAAATATTGTTATTCTAGTATTAATCTTTTTATTTCATTATATTTATAAACTAATAATATAAATATTCTTGCATTATTTAGTATATTTATTTATATTGTTATTTGTGTATACCTTGTAATTTTAAATGGTCGCATTCTTCTGTCCCCACCTTTTGGTCACATTCTTTTGCTGCCTCTTATTTTGGTTGCCCTACGGCATGAGCCAATCATGACGCACATCTTCTCGACAAGACAAAACTATGTAATTGTTTTCAGATTGAAAGCTTGGATTCAAGAATAAAAACTATGGTGTGGGGTTTTTTTTTGAGTTAAGACAAGAGATTCAAATCTTGTGCAATTCTGTGCAGACTCTGATTCCAGGATATTTCCTACCCAAATGGCTTAGGTTTTGGATGATTCAGTAACTTAAGAATTTTGCATTAGTTGAGAGCAGTTTTGCCCAATCGTTAGTCTTATGTCTAAATATGTTAAGCACATTGAGGAGAGCTTGAGATGGAAGTTGACACCTGATGAGAGCTTCTTATGTCCCAGTTTATTTCATTTTTTAACCTTTCACATATGCCTTAATATGCACCTTGATATTCCATTTTTATACTATATAATGTATTTTTACCACCATTATGTTGCATATGATTAAATATAAATAAGGGATAGTTTAATACCATGTTTATATAAAATAAGATAAGATAAATATTAAATTGTATTTATTTATATTGGTTGTCATTTTAGCAGTGGATGCTAAAATGAAGTTTTTGTGATCAACGTAGATCGTTGTTTCTTTTCCTAGTATGTAGTGTTTCTGTTACTTATCTGTGAGATATCTTTGAATTGTTGTGGTGAAGGTTTCATTATGGAAAATGATTGGATGGTTATGCTAAGTGAGGACTACTCCAAGTGCATATTCAGAGGTGTTGGTGTCAATCTTTAATGGTTGCTAAAGATTTGGTAATGCAAGCACTAACATGGAACAAAGTTTGCATTTTAGTTTGTCAAATGCTCTTTGTTGTGTGGCCAGCTAGATGAATTTTTCTTTTCCAATATCTTGAGTGATCTGATTCAATATTCTAGTGACTTGAAAAACCAAGTAGGAACCTTCTATAGAAGTTTGCTAATCCGAAGAAGCTTTGAAGTTTTGTGAGATTCTTTGAGTAGGCTACTCTTCTATGATGTGGATATTGGCTAGGTTCGCATGTACTTACTTTGCTGCTACATCGTATCCTAGATATTGTATCTCTCACATGGCAAATGAACCTCTTTTTAGTTGCCACAATGTGTGAAACACTTGTTGGTAGTGGTCTAGATGTTCATCACAAAGTTTTTCGAAGATTAGGATGTTTTCAATAAAGAGAACAACAATTGTGTTGGCAACTAGCCTAAGACAATTGTTCATCATTTGAATTAATATGGGTGTTCGTCAACCCCAAGGGCATAGCCACCATTTGAAAAAACTATTGTTGGTGTTTGTTTTCTAGATATCTGTGGACTTCGACAAGAATCTAATGATTTCTAAACTTAAGATTAATATTGGTGAAGAATTTGGCGCCATGAAGCTGGTCTAATAAATCCTCCATGTGGGGTAGAGGCTAGTATTTCTTCATTGTGATTTTGTTTAGTGCGCTATAGTTGATGCTCAGTATCCATGTGTTGCCCTTTGGCACAAGCTAAATGGAGTGTTGCAAGGTAAAGAGCTAGGTTTGATGTGTCCCTTGCCCATGATTTCTTGGAGCCACCACTCGATCTCCTCATGCTTGAGGAACAAATTGCATTACACAGATGCATTGGGTAGAGGTAACCCTGATATCAAGTTAATGGTATGCTTTATTGTACAATTTTGAGGTACCATGTTTGGTAATTGAAAGAGATCATCATATTCTTGCATGTTTTTAATCTATTTTGAATATGCCGAGGGAGTTGTGATATGATTTTAAGCCACAAGAATGTTTTCACTCTGAGGTATGACCATGAGAAGGATAAACTTTTATTTGTATGTGATATCAATGCTCACCAACAACTTTGATGACATTCCTAGAGTTTATCGATAACTTTGATAACATCAAAAACCCTAATGGCCTAGGTGAATTCAAAAAGACACTTTTAGTTTGTTTTTTGTGAACCAACCGAAAAACCACTGTACAAATTATAAATGTGAGTACTTATTCTTATTTTTTGTACACAAAGCTTCCCCTTCTAATTTGAAGAATGGATTGATCATACACACTGTACCATCTGTGTTATGTTGTAATGTGTGAATTAAAATGCTAACATACTTTACTTTTAATCAAAGAAACGGGACTCGGACTCGGCTCGGACTTGGACTCGGGACCCGACGTCAGACTCGGCTGGACTCGGGAAAGTGAAAAACTCAAGATATTTAGAGATTTTTAAAGATTTGAAAGTTGTTTCAGCACCCTTTATTGAATACACCTTAAAGACACAATAACATCATCGAACTCGGCTCATTTGATTACATACACAAGTATGCATCAATCACATAAGCATAAACGCAAATTGTAGCTGAAGGAAATAACAAACATAGATATATAAATATTGTCAAATGTATACAATATTACAAAACTCATGGAATAAAAAATCTATGTCATCATATGATCATCATCAAATGTTTCATACAAATACCAAAGGTAAATACAACTACAAGCCTATGGCTCAGAGGAGCCTGCACCCTCCGGCCCCGACCCCTTGCGAAGGCGTCTAAGGTAGGTCCTGGATGATTCGACAACCATAGCCGCTCCCCGTGACATGATGCCATGCTCACCAACATCAGGAACATCCGTGTCACTATCTGCCTCTGAATCTCCTGTATGTGCTCGTGCTCTCCGCTCCTCCTCTGCCATGGCTACAGTCTCAGCCTCTATATCTACCTGGTCGATCCAATCAGTGTTAGACTTAGAGGTTAAATTTTCCCTACTTCTATTGACGCAGTTTCCCCCCATATTTTTCGACGGGGGTTTGGGGGCAGCGCCCCCACTGCGCCCCCAAGGTGGGGTCAAGGGGCAGCATGTTGTAACCCTAATTTTTCTCATTCTCAGGCGGAGGTTGTAGTGAACAAAGATGATACCATTCATTTTAAAAAACTTTTTAAAATGTTTTTTTTGTCATTTTACTAACCCAGCCAGTAGCTGAGTTTGGGGCTCAGGACTCGCCAAGTTTGGCGAGTTTGAGCCAAACTCGCCAACTCGGCGAGTCTGGCGATTTTGCTCGCCAGACTCGGACGAGTCCGAGTCCGAGTCCCAGAGACTCGGCGAGCATGACTCGGACTCGGACTCGCCAAGTTTAGGTGACTCATGGCGATTTTCGTTTCTCTGCTTTTAATATAGTTATCAACAACACAAGTATAGGCTGACTTTATATTTTCACATGATAAACAGCTTGATTTGATCATTCCAAAACTAAGATGTGAAATTGCAAAATTATTTGGGTAGTAGTTCTTAGTTCGTTTATGTTAGCAATTTAGAACCAATTTTCTCCACTTACTCCTGACTACCTGACTACATGAATTTTTTGATATAATGTGGAATCTGTTGTGGGCAGTCCCATCCAAAGGACATCTGTCCAAACAGTAATTTCACACTTATGCTTAACATCACCCTAGATTGTGTAGGTTTTATAGTTAACTTCTGATGCATATATTCCATAGAACAATCAACAAGGTCATGCATCTAAAATCCACGAAAGAAATAAACATTACTCACTGATAGTTGAACATCTGGCATTGGATGTTCCTTAGAAGGGATTTGTATCTTGCAACCAAAGTTCTGAAACATCTCTGCAGTTGTGCATTAGTCATGGTCTGAAGATTGAAAGATACTCATATATCCTAACATTTAATTTTTTTAGCTTACTGTCATGGTTGGTTAATCTACTCACAATGTGGAAACTTTGTTCACTTGTAAATGTCAAGTCAAAGACATTGGCGAAGCTTATCCTTGACCATGGCAAGCCAGAAAATCTGATTTAATGAGATTTGGTAGAGGATCTGCAGGTGCTAAGTACAACACATTCACACTCATATCACTTTCGATTTGTGAAGGAGAGACTTAAAAGTCGACACAATCATTCTTTCACTTTTACCATTGAGACACTCTAGGATACTTTGTTTGTGAGGTCTCCTCACTTGATTGTTGCAGATTGATACTTGAGTCTACTTATTGGTTACCATAAGGCAGCTGTTGATGGCATCCATAAAACCTACATACCTCACAAGGATAATGAAGTGTATAATAGTACTTCATGTTATAGTTATGCTTTAATCTTGGGCAGGCCAATGATTAAACAAAAAACTACAAGTCATGTACATTAGAATAAACCAGAAATAAAGTACACACACCCAAGATATCTCATAGAATACTAAATTATACTATTTTTGTCCTTTTCCAATATAAGCTTTTTGAAAAAGGAACAGTGTTGTAGATGTTAGTTCCCTATCTTCATTTTTATAATAAATCCAGATTTAAAATTAACTTTGCTAGTCTCATATGTATGCTCTTACATCAAACCCTGCTGGTTTGGGAAAGCTTTGGACCTCCTAGTTTGATCTTCAGTACAAAACATAATCTATCAAAAACATTCCTCCGACAATTCATGTGTAAGTCTCTCTCATTTTCATATAAATAGCAATGGCCTCTGCAATACTAGTTTCTTGCCATTTTCAGTTTCAGTTTCAAATAGTTTTGTTTTCAACTTGCAATGTGTGGTTCATTCTTCTTATTTCCTCTTGTTGACTGTAAATGACGAAAACACTCTCTTGTAGACATTTTTTTCTTTAACTAGCCTTGTCCTTTTTGCATTTGCTTGGCCCTATCCAACCAAGAGAGATTCCTATGCTTGTCCATCTATTTAATACACACAAACGAGGAGAGTAAAGTTATTAACTTAATCTCTGTTTTTCCCTTGTTTATGCATTTTTCTTAATTTCTGCTGTGCGTCCTGAAATGGATGTGCAAACACACTTTTGGATGGTACTGATGTGTTTTCTCCAAGCTGTTGTTTGCTTGTTCACATAGGAATTTCTTTAGCCATTATCAGAACTTATTTACGGCTCCATTTTAGGTATGCACTCAACAGGTCTGCAGCCACATTTTTGTAGTTGCTGATGGGAGTTAGATGGCTGTTACATTTTAGCAATTTTTAAAAAAGTTTCTGTCCCCAAAATTTGAAGAACTAGGGTTGCAGAATTGAAGACTTGATTTTAACAGTGTGAGAAGACTGTTTTTTCCAGTAAGAGCACTTAATTTTATCTCAGAAGGGCTAATTATATTTTGAATACGGTAGCTACTGTTTTTCTTGTTTTAGATTGTTGCATTGGGTCTTGCTAGAACATCGTTTCCCTCTTGAACATACTTCCAAGCATTGGTGTTTGAGTGCAGGTGGTTTCTTCTGCGTGTGTTTGTGTTTTACGGTGGATGCTAGTTCTACATTTGCATGAAAACTTTTCTTGTTTTCTGTGTGCATTCAAACCTTTTTTGCTTTTTTCCCGTATATGCTAACGTTTTGGTATGTGTGCCAGCTTTCTCTTCATTTTTAATGTTCACACAAGCTTTTACTGAGTGCATTCAAGTTTTCTGACTGTTTACGCTTCTGTGGCATGACTGTGGGTGTTAGTAATGATTGATTGTGCCTGTTCTTGTGTACTTTTAACTAGTGCAATTAGTTTTTGTTGGTTCTCTTTCAGTCTTCCTTTGGATCCAATCTTGATCCATTCATTGTCAATGTACTTAAAACTTAAAAAACCAAAACAGAAATACATATAACTGCATTTTGCATAGTATCTTGCTTTTGCCACTATTTGGCAAGTTTAAACATTATTAATGTGAATATTTCCTTATAAGTGTTATATTCTTGACATATTCATTCAATGAACATGTGCATGCTTATAGAATGACATGCTTATAATTTGATACAGGGAGATTATTATCATGAACAATATGCATTCAAGCTTTCTCATTGTTATTGTTTTACATAAACTGCAGTGCAGTCAACTCCAGATTCAACTGATGCATCCCCAAATCCATTGAATATGGAGAGAGGATTGCGATTACTGGATGCTTTGAGAATTTTAATGCGTTCAGTACACAATCAATGGGTTTTTGGCTATTATGGAGGATTACAAACACTTGTGGCTCTGATGAAAGGTGCCTACAATGCTTTTTCTGCCAGATTCATTCTCTTTTTCATTTGGTATTTTAATCTTTTTTTCCAGATTCAACACTCACTGTTTTTTGATAGTTTTACTCAGTTGTGATTTTTGTTCTTGCTGTTTTATCCATCATGACGTCTAATTTACTCATATCAATACATATTCTTAACAATTTTATACACAATGCATTTTAAGCTCTATGCTCTTTTTTTTTTTTTGATTTTCATTCTGAGCTGAAAAAGTCCAAGAATTTTGGTTTAAAATGCCAACAATGCTAGAAATCATGTACTATAGAAACAAAAGATGCATTGAACTGTTGGACTTTTTATGTAAACAAATATGACAGAAACCTAACATATCATTAAAACGGTCTTCATGATCCTTTTTGCTTTGTCCTTGTTTGAGTAAGGAAAATCTACCCACCTAGTGACAAACATCTGCTTAAGAAATGTGAGTGTACCTGAAATGCTTTGCAATGTTACGAAGTTGGTGGCAAATTGTGTGGTTCCCAATCGCACAAACTTGTTTTCCTTGGTGAGGTCTTTAATAGGTGAGACACCCAAGGGTGGTCATAGATGTATTTTTTAATGTCCCCTTTTCTTCGAGTGATAATTAATTAATTAAATGTTAATAATTTATTTTGTAAAGTGACTTTATAATAATGTCAATGACAAATTATAAAGTAAAGTCACTTTTGAGGGGAAAAGTAAATTAAAAGAGAAATAAACTGAAGTAGTACTTTTGAAAAGGAAAAGTATTATGAAATGACCAGGATATGGCGGCCATGTTCCTAGCTGTGACAATGTATTTTGAGAAGGACAGAGAGGTTACGGCTGCCCTATGCAGGGATGTCTTCAAAGCATCCATTCTGGGGGAGATGGAGAAGGTTCTTGTCAATATTAGTGACGAACTGACCATCCCAAGGCCTAGGCATTATGACATCTTGATCATTAATAACAACCCGGTGCCCAGGAAGCATATTCTGGTTATTGAAGACCCAACTACCTTCAATGCCAGAACTAAAGAAATTCGTAGGAGCCTTGAGTTCCTCTTTTGCCTTTTTCACTTTGGTGCTCCAAGCAAGGACTCTTGGTTTGAGGATTACTTGAACTTGCAGGGTATTGAGCTGGATGGGGGGCCTGTAATCCCAGACTCCCAAGGACAAGAGGAATAACTCTCGCTGTGCTGCCCCCTTGAAGACCCCTTGAATAACTCTGGTGACATTCGGATTCTACCGCCGTGTTGTTATTATGCTATATTACTCTTTACTTCGGTGCGGTCTAGGTTATAGTATAGTTGTTACAGAGGTCTTTCTAATCTATTAGTCTCTGTTATCTAGACTAAGTATGGGCTTTTCGGTATGTTCGAGTCCACTGATTAATATGGGCAAAACATGCTTCATTCGGATCTTATGTTTGGTTGTGTCTGCTTCAATTTCTGATTAGGCAGTATAGACAACTATGGTTTCTAGGCCATATTAATGTTTTCTTAATAGTTGAACTGCTGTTAAATGTAGGAATGATATTTCGCTGATTTAAAACTAAGAATTGTGTAGACGGGGTTACCTATGATAGATGAAATACAAGGATTATATTCATATGTAGTTATATGCTCTGTATCTGTCATTTTGTGGATGAGTGGTCTATGAATCATATTCTAAATTTTATAATTCTCCTAAAAAATGTCTTGGGATAAACTCTAGAATTAAAATGCCTGACTGGAGCATTTTCTGATTATCACTATATCATCCACTATACTAAGGCGGTCCAATTTCCTTTATTCACCAAAGTGTTGCTTGATCTCGGACTAACATATGCTGACATGGTAATTTAAGATGTATTGCAGGTTTTCGAGTGCATGGTTTTGTGTTTTTGGGGTGGTTGGTCTGTTTTGCAGGGCAAGGATACTAAGAAGAAATGATTGTATCTTTTAAGCCACACCCCAGGATCAAAATCAGAAAGCGAATATAATTCTTCCAAAACTCTTAAAATTCCACAGCATTTGTATAATTTTTTATGATTTTTATTTCAATGGCAAAATTGCCAAGCAATGTAAGGTAGAAATACCATCAAAGGATTTTGTATATTTTTCTAGGAAGTCAATCTTCCTTGGGCTAGACTAGAGGTTTTCTTGCCTCGGTTCTTTCCTACCAGTGCCCACACTGAACCGAGATGTAAAATATTTTATATTAATAAAATTCTTTCGGCCCTTGGCCTATTACCTATCACAAAAAAAAAAAAAAAGTATTATGAAATGAGGAAAAAGTGCAATGAGGATTCATTATTGAGTTGTTATTTTCAAAGAAACTTTTCCTTGAGAGCTTTAGCTTGCAGGTTTAGTAAACCCTAGGACGAAAATCCTAGAGGTTTTGGCTATTTGGATGTGTTGACGTGGGAAAAGTACACTTCTCTAATCTTTCTGTTAACATAGAATAGAATGCTAAGTATCCTATCCTCTGTTGAATAAGGAAATCCTTAATGCTGTTCGGATTGATCAAAGGGGACAACCTCAAGGTTCCTACTATAAGGTCTTGACTACGGGGATAACTCAATAGTAGTGTGTTTTACCCGTAAACATGAGGGGGCTTACGAATGCTACAAGCTAGTCTGCATCTGGCAATGCCTTGATTTCAGATTGGGGAAAATAAAAGAAAAAGAGCTAGGGTTTAGGAATCCTAAGGACAATGATAGGACCAGTTGGTGTTGCGAGTAGACAGATTTCACATAAATAAATTTCTGCTTAGCCAGAGTTACACTCACAACTCCACAGGAATAGTGCAAGCTCCAAGGGAATAAAGGATTTTCAGACTGTGGATATATATTTAGGCACCCAATTTTGGCGCATCCTAAAACAAATACCCACTATTGAACTAAAGAACAATAATAGGGGTCAAACTAACCATGCATAGAGACCTACAATCAACAAGCCCCCAATGGTATGAACCTGAAATCACATCAAATACCCTCACACTTCAACATTAAAATCATTGAACACTAACTAGCTAATTTGATGAAAAAAAACCATGCCAATAGAAGAGAACAAAATGACAAACACCATACTTCAATGTTTATTTATTTGTTTCAATTGCCATTACAACAATTCCTGTCCAACAATCCTATTCTACTTTTACTCCTCGACAATCCTAGTCTACTTTTACTCCTAATTTGCTAGCTATCTAAAATTTCTAACTAACCTACCTTTTACAAAGAGTGAGGCATTGGCCTTTTATAGGTTTTACATTTTGAACCAAAGGCCAGGATTGAATCCATCCAATGGTTGTGATCTGCCTTCTAGAAGCTCTGACAACTTTAGCCCATACCTAGTAATTCCCATAACTTCCCAATTGCCCCTTTTCAATCAATTCTTTAGGTACTTGCAATTGTTATCAATCAAATTTTGCAATCAGGTAGTTGAGAAATAACTATCCTGTGTCCCCTTTGTTTTAAATTGCATTAATGGGGCCCACATGTAGCCATTTTACAATAAATCACCCCTGTTTCTACAAACAAACTTTCTGATATTTCCTACTATGCATTTCTGATTCTACCTTTCTAGTAGCATTCCTATGTAATCACCAGCCTTTAATCTTGTGATCTGGACTTCAACTTATTGTTGGTGGTGGTGGTGATGATCCTTGGTTGTCGACACCCTCAAGCTCTATCTTTGGTGACCTAGCTTTATCACGGTCCCTTCTTTAGTTGGTGTACAGGATTCTCTCTTGGCGTTAACATCTCCCTCAAACTTAAAAAGAAAATACAACAAGTCAAGAATCAAGCCAATAGAATAATACCATATCCCTTGCCTTGTGTGATTTGATGATGCGATTTCTCATTTTCTTGTTATAATTTAAAAGATCCACTTTTGGTATTTTCACTGGGGTTGTGAAGGCACCATGACAAAAGTTATTCATCAAAAGGGAGCTTGTATTTATTACTCATTTTCTTTTTAGACTTTGCAACTAAAAACTTGATATTTTGATGAGGTAGGGAGGCACGACTTCAGCATATTGAAAGGCGTTGTGAGGGGATGATAGCAAAGAAGGCGTTTTTCTCTTAAAACACAAAAACTTTATTCTATTTGCCTCAACTAAGTCTCAACCCCACTTTGGTATAATCTTCGGTGTTTTCGTTGGCCTTTTTAGAAGATGAAAAAGAGTTCGATAAAAGAATTTCAAACCTTTTCCCTGCTTCAACTTTTTAACACTGATTTTCGGTGCTCTTACCATGAAGGATGAGGAAAATAAAAGAATGATTTGTTGAACTTCTTCATGCTTTGATTTCGATCTTAACTTTGCTTAACAATTATGCCCGAACTTCTCTTATCGCTAATGATTTTAAGCATTACTTTACACCCCTTTTCGTGTTTTGTTTCAGCCTTTTCATGATTGTAGGGGGTGCGACTTTATGCAGGCTGAATCCATTTTTCGGTATTTTTGCCAATAAAAAAGGGCCGAAATCGCAAGCAAAACAATTTTGTTTTGCCCTAACATCGGATTTTGTTTGTCCTGTAAATGCCCTAAGCAGTTCGAAGCTCGGTATTTTTGATGGGTTTAGCAGATTGTGATTGAAACGGATGCGAAATGAAGTCCTCCAAATGAACAAACGCCCCCCATCAAAGCCTTTGAAAAAAAACAAGCATATTTCGGGCCTTGCATTTCGAAGGTGTTTGGCATTACCTTTGGGTTTTGAATTGTTTTTAGCAAGTGAAGAGAGGCCACAAAGGGTTCTAATTCTTCCTTACAGAGCTTTCTCTCTCTCATGGAGCAGGCTTCAGCAAACAAAAAAGGCGGGGGGTCCTGTTGATGTGTTTTTTATGCACATACGGACATAAAATAAAATACCAAGGTATCTTATCCTCTCTTGAACAAAGTCTCTCAAATGCTATGCTTCGCGATCAAATGAGACAACTCCAAGATTAGGAAATGTCACGTGTTGACTTGTGGATAAGCTCAATGGTTTGATGTGATAATGCTGGAATCACAAGGGGACTTACGTTGTACATGAATGCTTGAATACTTGGACGTTGCTGGAACGTGGGATTAACTCATCTAACAAAGAAAGATCAAAAGGAAAGGGTTTAGAGAGTCTAATCTAATCCTAAGGACAAGGAAGATAATAGATGGTGCTTTGATAGACATATTTCCCCAAAAATAACTTGGGTTTGCCAAGACAAGCAACAACTACACCAAGTTAGTGCGATCTTCTAAGGAGTCGAAAGATCTTCGTATCGAGGATCATTCATTCAAATACCCAATACTGACGCAACTTGAGCAAACATCCACAATTGAACTTAGCAACCATAATCATAAGGTTTAGGCTAACTTTGCACAGTAGCTTACAATTAGCAAACTACCAAAAGTATGAACACTTGAGGAATTCATCAAATACCATTGCACTTCTCCATCATGATCAATGAACTTCATCTAAGCTATGAGGATAAAGAACAAGAAACCATACAACATGTAAAAAGAATGCCACAATTCACCATAACTATTTATGAAAATAGTGTACCCATTTACAAGCCTTGGCAACAATTTCTGCCTTTTATCGTCCTACTCTAATTCCTAACTTCTAATGATCTAACTACTATCTTGTACTCTTTACTACCAACTATTCTATTAACCTTTACAAATGAGAGCATTGAGCCTTATATAGATAGCTCATTACAATGGATGGCTCATATCGATTCAAGTTGAATGGCCAAGATTGAAAGATAGAAACCCTAATTAGGGTTTGTTACAACCACCATTACATTGACCAATGAGAGATGAGGGTAAGTAAGATAAATAGTATTTGATGTAGTGCCACATGTCACTTATTCCCTCCTTGAATGAATGTTGTGTAATGTCCCCATTTGGGAATTTCCTTTATTTTAACGTGAAACAACAATTCCAACTTAAGTTGAGAACTGTAATACAAAATTTACCCAAACTGAAGACATTTTATCATGATATTTAACTTAAAATTTTAAGAGTAGTTTGGAAGATAGAACTTATCTTGATAGCTTCCTTTGATTTATGCTGATGATAAACCTCCCAAAAACTGATTACCATCTGCTTACAA
The DNA here is from genome assembly GCF_030272615.1 of Cryptomeria japonica. Taxonomy (NCBI): domain Eukaryota; kingdom Viridiplantae; phylum Streptophyta; class Pinopsida; order Cupressales; family Cupressaceae; genus Cryptomeria; species Cryptomeria japonica. Next base: position 393,818,337 of record NC_081407.1, on the reverse strand, counting down.
ATCTACTATAGAACTTCTTACAACCTCCTTATAAGTCTGCCATTAAATCTTCACTATCTCCTTACATAATCTGTTCATACAATCCTCCATAGATCTGCAATAATCTTTTGTACACCTCTCTTCATTGGAACTGTAATCTTACTTTTCATCCATGTCCTTGGTGCCTATGCTCAATATTCTTTTTAAAACTTCTCGTCTTATAAACCTTTAAACTATGCCTTTTATCTAAAAGACATGCCTTTTGATAACGTCTTTTAGATAACTTCTTTATTTAATTAATATATTACACATATTTCATTATATTTGCTTTCTTTATTCATGTTTAGTGTCCTTGACTAATTTCCCTTTTATATTTCCCCACACCCAACACACTTTTCCACTCTTTTAAAATATATTCTTTTATTTTACTTACATCATATTCTTCTCCACACTCCATATGTGATTGTCTTCGCACACAAATCATATATACACAACACACTACTCATAAATCTCTATTCACTCTGCACATAAATCTTCATGCATATGCCCCTTTTAGATCTATATGTTGAATCTCTAATGTTCATCACATCCCTCTATAGATCTCTGCGAGTTGTTTGCCACGAATGGGTAAACGATTAAATGCAGAAAGTAAATGCACAGAACATAATGGAAATATATTAAAGAACCAGTCTCTGTATTAATTCAACAGTCCATGTACATCAAGTGCTTATAACATTACACCCAGATATGGCTATCATGATGCTACTTCGAAGGAAAGGTATGCAATATATATTACTTGAAGGGGTGCGACCAACCGTCGCGCCCAACTGCTCTTCGGGACGACTAACTGACTACCGAAACTCATAATTACTGACGATAACATAAAATAATACGACGACATGACATAATGATTATTCCTGGCAACATCATCCCCCCCAAGAAAAAGAAGTCGTTTCCGGACGACTTAATACAAAATAGAGATGACATTAAACAAAACCAAGGTAGAGAACTACAGGAACTGCTGACGCTAGTCGAGCCCGAAACTTATACACCTGTTGCGTCCTCGCCTAAAAACCCTTTTTTGCTGCCATCCGATGCTCAAGTGCGGATGTCACCATTATTGCTTCTGCAAGGAGTTCTTTTTTCCTTGACATCACAGTCCTCCTGTGCCTAAACCAAACTTGTCTGCAAAACACGCTTTTTAGTCTTTGTCTCCACCAACTGCTACTCAAATGATACTGTCTCCCTAGCCAATTTGTCCTCGATAGCCACCTGCGCTGCCCTCTCGGCATCCAACTCTTGGGTACGTTGAGCTAAGTCTCATGCTACTACTGCCTCCAACTTGGTGGTCAGTTCCTCTCGAGCCCTCTGTGCATGCACCAAGGCAACCTCACGTCCAGTGGAGACATACTCCGAGTTCCTCAAAGCGTACCATTCATGCCTGGAGGTGGCCACTGTAGAGTTCTCCTTCGGCGCCCTCCGTGACTCCTTCTAGGTTCCCTTCAGGCAACCCTACGATGGTGTAGAGAGTGTAATTCTCTCCGTCTATCTCTGACTCCGCAACCTCCGTGACACCTTCTGGGTTCCCTTCGAGCAACCCCTCGGCCGGTGGTCCCTCGGCAAGCTGCCTTAGCCTATGCCTTCGTTCTATTTGCTGTCTGAGATTCAACGCTCTTTGTGCCACTTCCCATTCGTCACTTTGTATGTTTTTATTTTTGTCCTTATTTAGTATATTGGGCATAAATCACTTCCATACATCGCAAGCACGCACCATGTACACAAAACAAAAAACTTTTATTAGTTTCCCTTTCGGCCACAATTTATGTCAACATTGTGTCGGGGTTATTACAGGGTTCAATTTCCCCTTCGCCTCTTGCCATCACGCTCGGCGTCCCAACAACGATTGTTTTCTGCGTACTGTCGGAGGACCTGTTGGCGTCACTCGTCACGGGCAATCTCCTCCAGGCAAGTTTGCTGTGCTAGTGATGCTTGTGCAAGCAACTAGGGTGGTTCATCAACTGATTCATTGCGGGGCTAACTTCCAGTGCGGTCCACATGACACTTGTTGGGACTTCAGCCTCCGTGGCCTCTCTTCGGACGTAGGTCTCGATGGCTGCCTAAAGCAGGATTGAGAATTCCCTTGTTGTAGTGTCTTCTTCGTCGTAGAGCTCCGTTTCTGCGTCGTCAGCCTCTGGGTTGATCTCACCAACGGGTAGGCCCATCGTGTCTGTACGCCATCCCCTCCTTCCTTTCCCGAGCATGTCTAGGCAATGGTGCCAGATGTTTGTCACATACGGGTAAACAATTAAATGCAGAAAGTAAATGCACAGAACATAATGGAAATATATTAAAGAACCAGTCTCTGTATTAATTCAACAGTCCACGTACATCAAGTGCTTATAACATTACACCCAGATACGGCTATCATGACGCTACTTTGAAGGAAAGGTATGCAATATATAATACCCGAAGGGGTGCGACCAACTGTCCCGTCCAACTGCCCTTCGGGACGACTAACTGACTGCCGAAACTCATAATTACCGACGACAACATAACATAATACGACAACATGACAATGATTATTCCCAGCAACACGAGTATTCCTTACGTACTGTCTTCATTAATATGTACCTCTTCCATTAATCTATTATTGCCTTTATATTTTCTTCCATCTGAATAATATTCTGTTATATTTTTCTTTTTCCACACCACACATACAGGTTATTCTCCTTTCAGTATTAATTACGTCCACCCCGCCAACAATAATTTACAACCTCTACTTATATCTGCATTTCACCAAGAAGACACGTCTCTTCATGAAGAGTCTTCTCCAAAGAAGTCGTATCTTTTTGAAAACAAATTACTTTTCTATTAGTAATCGCACCTCTTAATTAGACACCTTAACTCATCCTTAAACAAATCACACCCCTTGGATTATGACTTTAATCAACTTTGAACTTCTTGGATTATCGGTCAATATTAAGTCACCTTGATTATATTAAGTATTAACTACGTTTCTCTGTCTTAATGAATCGCTGAAATTACTGCTTACGTTGTTTTAGCAAATTGCTGCTGCTGCTTTTGATAACAAATACAAATCATTGTATTATCTTTAATCATTGTTTAGACACTGTCTTTGCTGATTGTCAGCCTTTAATTATTGGAATTGCTACACATTTTTCGCTGCCATTGCTTATGCCACAATCTGTATGGTTGATGTTTGAATAGAAAGTTGACCACTTCCATATGTTGCTGTTTATGAACTTGTTCTCATAGTCAGTTATATGAAATGGAGCATAAATCGTTCATTATCTTTTTCTTTATTCATTTCTTTCCTTGATGCTTATAAAGTTGCTGTCATTATGAGGTTGGTAATATATAAAGATATTCAAAGTATAATCTTTGATCAATGGCTCATAATGAAGCACATCATTGATTTATATGTCTTCTTATTTCTTTGCATTATGGAGTACACATCGCTGCATACAAGTGTATTAGTTGTCTTCCATCTGATTTAATGATCTTATTAAGATCTTTAATCTGTAAATAGTCACAGGCTACAGCTGTAGGTAAACTTGAAAGAGTTTCATCACATCAATGTACAAGTCTTGAATAATGCTTTCATGTTTCCTTAGCTTTAGTCTTTGCATCATCATATCTTTAAACAGCCATTAATGATAAGCCATAATGACAAACTATTCCAACACTCCTTTAAGATAATACAAGGAGCTTTCTTAATATTAACAATACTGGATAGGGTCTTGTTTGGGGACATCACATGTTGACTTGGTACCCTTTGATTGAACGAATGGTGATTGGGATGCCACCTCAGCCTGCCTCGTAAGCTTAATCAATTTGCCTTATAGATTTGAACAATTTTATCCTCACGTTTGGAAATTTTTCCGAATCAAGATCTTGATATATTTCCTTCCTTGGCGCTCTCTAATATTGAAATTCCTTGATGTAGTTCCTGATTTCTTGATATGAAATCCTTTGTGCATGTCTTGAACTTGCTTTCCTTCATTTGTTCACCATCAAGGTGAAGTCTTCTTCATGTTTGATCTAGTCCACACCTTGCTTTTGAAAATCTTTGTCTTGAAATCCTCTTCCAATGTTTGAAGTGTTGATCTTCCTCATCCGCATTTGTGATATTGTCATTGCAATATGCATCCTCTTCAAGCCTTGATCATTGTGCTTCCCTTCCTTGTAGCAGACCTACAAAATAAACGAACATTGAATCAAACCTCTATGGGATAAATTTTATTTCAACCTTGGTGGGAAATCCATATGCATATGGACGGATCAGTCCTCAAAACATCCACATTATCCTTGTCCATTCCTTCACTTGGTGGAAATTTGATGCCAATAGGGACTGCTTTGTTATTGATCTTCATTTGAATTGATTTGTCCCTTACTTTGTAATTCCGTCCTCAAGTGGAAATCCGACCCTCATCAGGACTCATTGTCCTTGAAAATTGTGTTGATTTGATCACCATTCGATGGAGTGGAAATCTGGACCTCATAGGGACTTTGTTCCCAACATTTGTCCCAATCTGTGATAGGTAATCAGTCAATTTAACTTAGGTTCCAATTAGAAAATTGTAACCCCAATTCTGGAAAATGTGAAAGTCCGGATTGAAATCTGGAAAATTCTCCTCAAGAAAACCTGATTGCAATAAATAAGTCTGAAGACACCCTGTAAACTCAAAAAATGTATGATTTGGTGCCCGAAAATGAATGTCCAGGTCTGAAAACGTCACTTGGAAGTCTGAATACACTCAGAAAGTGACTAATTTTTGATATTAAAGTTGATATAAAGTATGATTTTCTGAGGATTGAGTCTGAATACACCCTCCAATGTCTGAAAATACTCAGAAAATGGTGTATTGAAGTCTGATTTTCTGATGTTAAAGTCTGAATACACCCTTCCAAGGTCTGAGAATGGCCTCCAAAATTCTGAGGACACTTAGAAATTGATCAATTTTAATGGCTGGAAGTGAAAATCAGGCCTGGAAATGAAGGTTCCAGCCAACAATGGTGTCAAAAACAACCTCCAGCTATGGCGTGAAATTCTGATCTGAGTGCAATGGCAGCCCTTAAACTTCAATGGAACTCAGCGAAGTCAACAAAATCACCCCACAAAGTGAAGCAAACAGCCACAAAGAAAAATTGTGGCCTCCCCAAACCCCAATCATGGCGCCACCTCCCAAAATTGCCTAAGTGTGGCCTAATCAGCCACTAAGCATGCTGCAATGGTCTCCGATTATAGCGCCCAGGTCTGATTGGGCAAACAAATGCTTTAAATCTGCAACTTAACTCCCAAAAATGGTGTACTATGGATTAGGCAGAATCGCCAAGCTGGAAACTCGCCAATCTGCCACTTAACTGTCACATCAGTCACTTATAATATTATTATAATGCTGGCATACCCCTTTTAAACTTGTTTTTACCTTGCAACTTCACCACACAAGCAATGTGGGATAAAAACTTGCCTTTTATACTTGCCTAGGAAAATTGATTTGCCGTAGGAATTTATTTTAATCATTAATGATTGCTTTCAAGCATTAAATAATTGTTTTTGATCTTTAAATAATTTTTGCCAAGGTAAAAACGATTGAATTCCACTCACATTTGCATATAAAATTGTTCTATTTCATTGAATTTGGGCCAACTTAGGAAAAACGCCCCATGTTTGGACAAAAATCCATGTTAAAAATCACCATAAGTCGCCACAATTGCCTTTTGGGGAAAATCTATTTCCATGTGGATACATGAAATCTCTTCATTATGCTCATTAAGTAAAAAATCCACCTTTTGGGAAAAATCAATCCCCATTTGGATGATTATCCAAGACAATTATCCGCACTTATTTCCATTAAATTTGCTCACAAAATGACTTGGGGAAAAATGACCCCCATCAAGATAGGGAATTTTATCTGCATAAAACTTCATACATCATTCTTGGGGAAATTCTACCTCCATCAGGAAAATTTCGAACACTTGGACGAAATTTGGCCCCCCTGGTGAAAAAACGTGGTCCATTAGGACAAAAGTCTAGATAGTTGGGGAAAAACGCCATCCATCAAGATTTTGAATGGGTAAAAATTAGGGTCCATTGGAAATATGCCCAAAAACTTGGGGAAAAACGCCCCTCATCAAGATTTTTGATCCTTAAACTTCAATTTAATGGATTTCCACACTCAAAAACACCTAGACATGTTAAATTTCATCATTATGCATCGAGACAGCCAAATTTATCCAAATTAGAGTGAAAAAAATAGGGATCTCATCAGGATAAGGTGCCATTTTGACTTGATTGACCTACTAGGAGCGAAAAGACAACTCCCAAAGGATCTCTTGACGCTTAGGCACAAAAGTATCACCAACTTAGACTCATTTAAACTCATTGACGCTCAAAATCAAAACTTGTTGCATCCTTCTGACTGAGACAAAATTAGGATCACTCTATCATTTTGACATTTTAAAACATATAATCCGACGCCCTCTCATAAGCAAAGGAAAGCACTAGGAAACTACCTGCTAAACTAAGGTAACCAGGCAAAACACCTACCCTAAAAGCGAAAAAGTGGGGGTCCCCATTTGCAATAGGGCGATGTGTGAAAACGTCACAACAGGTCCGCGTCAAAGAAGACGGGGAGGTGTGTGCACCGCAAAACAGGACGGAAACCCAGATCAGCCCACTTGGTGGATTCATCTCAAGATTCACAATTGCACATATTAGTTTTCATGGAGATTCGATGATCTGTCTTGCAGATTTTAAAGGGTTTGTTATTTTATGTATGGAGGCATCCCGGGTATGTGTTAGTTGATGGCATTAGGCATTTTCTCGTTTGTAACAGCAAAATGTGTTTGTAAACACTAATACATTTCTTTATCAAAGAATACCGTTGGCTTATTTAGATTCTCTGTATTTCATTGATTGATTTCCTTGAAAATCTATATTGCTCACCTTGCATGTTCAATCTTCCTGTTTGAATGTTGCAATATTACATTATGATGAAACAAAACATGAGCAAAAACGAAAACCCATATCAGATTTGAAGCAATATCCAAGTTTGGGATATTTCAGTGGTATCAGAACCGAGGTCGAGCCCTGCGGAGTGTGGTGGGCTGTGATGTCCCACCTAAATGTTGCGGTGGTGAGAATTCCCACTGGGCTTGTACCCAGGGATGGGACCCACCCATGATCGGGCAGCCGTGTGTCCACGAGGGGGCTGACCTGCACTGGCACTTTGGTTGGACAAAAACCCCACTCTTAGCGCCGATGGGCACCATTCACCACAAGTCCGAGCTTTTGGCGTAGTGGTTGCCTTGTCTGGAAGTAACTGCAAGAAAACTGCTTTAGCCCCTCCGAGTGCATTCTCGATTGTTTGTAAGGTTGACGTCGAAACTCCATCCTTAGGCCTGTGTTGTATGAGATACTTAATGAATTTGTCAATCCTATCAAATTGGCCCAAGGCTTGAGCAACCGCCTCCCCTTCTGGGTACATGCTTTTAAGAACTACACTTAGAGGTGCAATCGGCTGAAACTGATTTGCATTTCTTGTTGAAGTTTTTGCCTCAAGGCTGCAAGTTGTATCACCATGTGATTTCGTCTTGTCCACTTACTGAAGTGCGAATTCTTGGAGTCTTTCCTCATTCACATTACCAACAGGGTATGTCACCTTGTCTTCCAATGCTGATTTGAGATCAACAACATGCTCATTAGCTAATTTGGATGGGGTATTTATCTCATGGTAATTATCACCAACTTCACGTGAGCATGTCTCTGTTGAGACTTCACCATTAGGTGCATCGGCTTCTTCACTCCCTTGTCCCATCTTCTCATTCTCCTTATGAGTTTGTTGCCCATCTGAAAGGGCTGCTCCAAGAGGCAGATTTTTTTAGAATGCACTAGACTCAGCTCCACACAATGCTTCTCCCTCTAAGTTTTAGCCCCCTGAAGAGCTACTTGAGTAGCCTCCAAGGAATCCCTAGTGTCCATAAGCTTAGAGATTAGCTTATCCGCTTCGTCTTGCTTTCTTTTCAATGCTTCATAATAGATTGCAGTAAGGTCAAGGAGATGATGACGATCAGATAGTAAATTTAAATAATCCGATTTCATTATTTCCATTGCTGTTTTGATCACCTGAAAATCAGGATGAGAAGATTCTTCAACACCCTTTTGTCTCCACTCAAGTTGACCCTTCCATAGATGGTTTTCTATCAACTTGCGAGTGCTATCAAAATGAGAAAGTGCTGCAACAATCTTATCTTCGCTCACTTTCAATTGATTCTCCAAATTTGGCTTATGAACCACATTGGATTTAATGGATGAGGTGGGTGATTGAGCTTGAAGAATTTGACTTTCTCCAAAGTCTTCCTCCCCGATTTCCTCTTTGTCCTCTTGCTGATTTGGAAGTAAGCAGCGTTTGTTCCAAAAATAGAATCATCGTCATCATCCCAATCACCCAACACATGAGATGATGGCATACTATCCCCAAGTAAAAGAAGAGGGACAGCATTAGAAGCAACCATAGAACTATCAGGAAAATTTGTCTCCTCACAGGGCTCATCAATGATGACCTCTAGGTCACCCACCAAGAGACTCTTGCTCACATTACCTTTATCCGCAATTGGTTTTTCAATTTCTTGGACATCATGATACTCATCTACATTTCCAAATTGATAATCAACATTATGCAACCCTAAATCTGATTTATTTTTGAGCTTAGTATCAACACCATCATTGATAGGAATGCCAGCCTCCATATCAAATTGTTTAGAAGAAGTTTTGACAAAATTTTGTTCAGAGACAAATCGATCCCAAACATCATTAGGTGCTGATCCACGAGGGGTCTCATTCTAATTTTCATCTTCATTTGCAGCAGCTATGTCTTCCACATGACTGAAAATGGCACTAACCAAAGAAGTTTCCTCCTCGGACGTAGCTGCAATAGATAGCTGTTTTTCATCAACTCCATGTTCACCAGGACTAACATAGGCATCAACGCTCACAAATGATGTAGAGTCACCTTCATTTGCTGATTGAGAGGCATCTTCAAAAGCACTAGTGTGATCACTCATGCTAGATAACTCGATCTCCATGTTCCCAACCAAGAAACTCGTAACTATCAACTGGCGACTTTCTTCCAAGGTCTGATATTGCAAAGGTGATTGTATGTGACACAAATCCATTGCACATGCTTCACCTTTAACATCCAAATACTAAATACCAATACTAGGAGACTTTCCAGCACTGACATCCTCTTGTGAATTAGCTGCCAACTCATGATGAAGCATGGAAGTATAAATGCTGCCACAAAAATCACAGTCATAGTCATGTCTATGTGTCATGAAACTAACAGCCCCAAATGGCTGATCCTTTTGTGCAATACGTAGCTCCTCTAGAACCAAACTCCCACATGGTGGTTGTGAATTGGTGCACCTGTTTCCAACCTCTATATGATTCCCTCGCAATGATGGATTTTTGATTTCTTTGTGGTCATTTGTTCTTGTTCTTGCACCCTTAGCTCTTCTTCTTTCCCAATGCTTTCATTGCTATCTTTTGATTCTTCTTTCTTTCTTTGCTGGTGATATGAATTCAAATCATCCTCATCCTCATCTGGTATACCCATAAATTGTGTGAAGGAAAGGAGGTCGCGTATCTCCTTAGGAAGAGTGCAATACTTATTGTAGCTGCTCATAATTGCATCATTTGTTGTCATGGGATGAGGTCTCTTACTTGTACATTGTAGATGGAGATGAAACCTGAGTGTCTAGAACTCCTTGAAAGTGAATCTTCAAAATGTTGCAAATTCTGAACTATCTTCTGCTATGTTTGAGCAGGGTCCTTCATTATTTTCTCTAGGCTAGGTTCCTTTTCCTTTTTCGGTGGAGAAAGAATCAAGGTGAGTAACGATCTTCCATCTTTAATTCTAGCCATGGAACTAATCTTTAGTCGAAGCAACTGATTTTATACCCTCAGGCTGGGAGGATTGTGGTTGAAAAGAAGGTGAGGTCTCAAGGGCAAGAGCTAACCCAATGGCATCATGCAATAACCCACTTTCTCAAACTAATCAGAAGTAACATGCAACCATTTGGGTATCCACCAAACTGACATGCAACACAAATCCACTAACCAAGATTGCATGGAAATAACATGCAATGGTAACCCTCTTCATAAATTGCTCCTAAATTGACATGTAATCATCTAGGTATTCACCAAATTTCCATGCAATAACATCTGACACACATGCAACTGTAAAATCTGATATGCACTGTTGAAAGCCTAACAAGCTGGCAAGATCACCAACTCTTATACCACTGAAGGCAACCACTATGCCAAAAGCTTGGACTTGTGGTGAATGGCGCCCACCGGCGTTAAGAGTGGGGGTTTTCGTCCCACTAGAGTGCCAACATAGGTCAGCCCCCTCGTGGACATGTGGCTGCTCGATCTTGGTTGGGTCGTGTTGGTGTCTGTTTTATCATCTACCAAACATTAGAATAAAATATCCAAAGACACTCTATCCTCTCTTGAAAAATCACCGCTTATGCTAATATCATATGGCGATTCCAAGGTGTCTTTTGTCAGTCCCTGACATGTGGATAAGCTCAATGGGCGTTGTGATATGCTGGTAATACACAAAGAGACTTACGCTTGGCATGTTCAATTCACAATGGAGGTTTAGACAATGAAGCTCTATCATCTAGGACTTGGATCATGGACTTCAAGAAAACTGAAAAGGAGATAAGGGTTCAAAAATTCTAACCTGTTCCTAAGAATTCAAGAGACGACATTGACTAGGTGACTTCAATAACAACACTTTGCTTCGCCACGCTTAGGACAACTACACAAAGTGAGTGTGATCTTCAAGGGATGTGCTTATGATTTTCATACTTATGAATAATACCAACAACTGAACAATATTACTCAAAGTAGAAGTTAAACCTCCACAAAATAACGTCAGACTAACTTTACTCAATGAACAAAAATCATCTGTTCATCAAAAGTATGAGAGGAAATTCACCATAAATCAATATTGATCAAATCTTGCATTCTTCTAACATACATGAAATGAAATCTAAACTATGATGAGGGATAAGAACCTTGCAAATTCCAAAATAAAAGAGGTAAATACCATCAATTCGAACAATGTATTACTTATTACTTTGGCAATCATAGGCAACAATTACTTATCTCAACATGTTTTGCAACATGCTCCCATAATTTACAAATGAGGGGTTGAGCTCAATTTATAGGCTCCCCAATTACAATTCAATGGCTAGGATTGATTTTCAATCAACTGTAACATGCAGAAATAATCTAACCGTTGCAAAAAGAGCCGTTAACATAAGCATAGCAAGATGGATATATATATATATATATATATATATATATATATATATATATATATATATATATTTTCTTTTTAAAATACAAACAGAAGAAAATGAATAACGATATTGAAAGGTTAAGTGAATATAAACTATAAATTAAGCATGCATGAAATATTTAAGAACTAATTAACTTGCATGAAATGAAAGAGAGAATAGGGTTTAGAGAGTACTTTTAAACTGATGCTAAATTCTGGACTTCAAACTCTGTTATGATACTGGTGAGGAGGGAAAGTATCATTAGGGTGCTTTTCCACCCAACCATGAACTATCTAGTCCCCCGTGCCATATCCTTCTGGACTGGCCCGGCCCTTCGTAGGAAGGTAAAGGAATACGAGAACTCAATGCCATTTGAGACTTGGTGTTAGGACCTACGCACTTAGTCGGTCATACACTAAGGGTAACTCCCTACAAGTATGACACTCTGACTAAGGTTGTATCCGGTGCTAAAGATCAGACTAGTGCATGCATTACGCAGCACCACCTTGGCCAAGGTTTTACACTGTAAGCACGAGTCTTCGCGCTGTCAATGATCTCACCCTTCTCGGCAATAAGTCTAGGTTCTAGGAGTTCAACTGAGCTCAAGAGGGTAATCTCAAAAAGATAGTGTGTTTGACACTGCTGTTCGGATTGATCCATTTAAGAAAATCTAAAGAAGCTCAATAAGGTATCGACAACCTTCTAAACACGAGACCTTGCAGGTTTTCAAATCTAAAACCAAGGGATGTTGCTGGCATGATCGTATTCAGCAGGTTACGAAATTTAAGGGTTCGAAAAACACTTAGTACACTCACACCGGTATGAAGTCTTATATCTCCATTTTTACATACACATACACCCATGCATATGCACGTATCTATACAGATTGTATTTATTTGAAGTATGTATAAACACTACATCTACCCTTATTTGCTTTGTCTGAAGGAAAACAATGATACAAACTGGCAGCCTCAATTTTTTTTATAACTGATATAAAATGGACTGCTCCTTTTCAGAGACTTATACATTAACCCATTTTTCTTAAAAACAGTAAGGGATTAAATACATTCAATCATTTATTTCAAAAACCACCTATTATATCCATACATGCACATACATATATATCTTAAGTATGCTGATATACATGTGTGTACATATATAAATATAAATCTGTACGAATCTGGTGTAAGACAGCAAACAGAAACAATTTACATAAGTTCAGACTTTCTACCCAACTTTCCTACGAGGATAACACAGAATTTTTCACAATCTTCTCTACTTTTCATGATACAGAAAAACAGGATAAGACACATTACCCTCCCTCATTTATTTTGTGAAATAGTCAAGCCCCTTTTACCCAAATTAGTAGGGCAGATTCAGAATTCTTTTGCTTGCTTTAACACCAGATTTAAGAGGTAGAAAGAGAATTTTCCAGAAGTACGACATATATATATATATATATATATATACAATTCATATGTATACATATCATACTTCTTCTCACGGGGATAACACAAAATATAACATACCTCGAAATACGTTAACCCTCTCCTTACATTCCAGGAACAAAGTTAACACTGAATTTAATAGCAGAATAATGGTAATGAAATACGTATATCTACTTTCCAATTTCAATCTCCAATAAGCCTTAGCAGAATACACAGCATTACATCAGACTGGTTATTTCCTACTAAAAACTGAAACAGAAACTGATATACATAGTAAAAGTGCAGAAGGGTTTTCAACCTATCTAAAATGCCATGAAATTCTCTTAAATACCCAGCCATTTACATACGACTAAAATATCTATGAATTCCTTCCACTATACTTCGAAAATCAGGAAAATAACAAGAAGAGATAAGTTAATATCGCAGGTCTAAGAAGGCAACGTGACCTGGTGGATTATGAAGTTCTGAAACCAGTTTTCCACGCTGAAACCACAAGTTGGAACCAGTGAAATGCCCAGCTGAAACCCTTGTTACCTTTCGTTCTAGAAGAAAAATATGCCGTAGATAATAATAATCCCCTTTTTCCTCTCTATCCTTTGGTTTTTATAACCCACGCTGTCCAAAACCCACGCCCTAATACCAGGCGGATTTTCCAAAACTCCCAAGGAGTCACGCAAGGCATGCTTCCATTTCCCGTGGCTGCCTTTCGTTTCCATCCAAAGCCCTTTCGTTTTCATCCAAAACCAAAAAGATGCAAAAATATCTTTCCACCATCATATATAATGGTGCATGAAGTCTTTTAATTTATTTCCTTTGTTTCTTTCTTTGCCCGACAACTCCAAACGAAAGATGGTGATATAATAGGTTTATTTTACTATAATCTTTTTGCTCTTATTACATTCCAACCAGCCCGATAAACTATAAGGCTTGCTCCATTAAATAGAATTTATTTAATGGGTTACATTAATAAGATTTAAAAGTTTTATTTAAGTCTTATTTCTTTCAATACTATGAAAGAAAATAATTACATCTATTTAATGATTGAGTTGCCAATTAAAATTGGCCAAATAAAATAATTTATTTAATTAAAATAAAACTTGCCAGACAATTTTTAATTAAATTTAATAATACATATTTATTTATATTTATATATACGCGACCTATACTTCCTACGAATATTTGACTGTGATATTACGTATACGATCAGGTATACGTGCTACCGTACCCAGGTACTCGTATAAGATATGTCAGTTATGTATATATACATATACTTAAACATATATATTAAAAGGTAATATTAGTCCAGTCAACTTAATTAATAAACGACGAAATAATTTATTAATATTAATAATTAATAATTATTTTAGGAAACGGCAACCTTAGATTCTATGCACTGACCTACCGGTTAACTGACACACTAGCTAACCAAAGTCCAACAAGATCCACCTAGGTTTACTTGGCTTAGGCTAGGGTTTTCAAACGACATTGAGTTCTTCCATTCTTTCACCTCTCGACCTGATGATACTTTCCCTCCTTTTGGAGGGGACGACGGTCTTCTGCATACACTTGGCCCACGGAAATCGGTTAGATCAAATCTTGTCCAATTCTAACAATTTATAAACTGTGATAAAAGTGAAACATGATATCATATTGCTAACTGAAATTCCTCATTTTACTAAATCAAAGTACATAAATTTTGCATAGAAAACATAATCATCATTATTCACATATGCATAATCATCTGAACAAATCCATCATTTAAAGCATAAAAACTAGGCACATCATACATCATACGAGTATACCAAAATGCACTAGGGTTAACATGTATCAGGAGTCAGGACGAAAATACTGCACAAAATCACTAGGGCACAAGTGGGATGTAACATCAACGGTCTAGATTACAAAATAAAACCTTAATTAGGGTTTGCTACAACTAACTACCTCTCAACCAATGAGAAAATTACATTTGAGGACACTTGTCCTTCTTGCTAAATATAAACCAATAATAAAATAGAAGGTTGTTGCATTGTGAAGTGTGCCTTCTAGAAGCTTCTGGATACGTCAGGTTCGTTGAACCTGGACATGCTGACTTGGAACAATTGAATGTCTTCCTTGAATTCTCCCATTTGTGCTGAAAAAATGCCCAAGCATGGAAATTTGTTTGGAATAGTCTTCTCGCCACCATCTAATCTTGATTGGGAGCTTGTCTTTGAATGAATGAACGAATGATTTTATTGACGTCCACGAGACTGAACAGCCTATGGGACCAAGAAAACACCAACACTAAACCTCCTGAATATAATTTTCCATGTCTGATCTCTTGTTATGAATCTTGACCAGGAAGCTTGCCGTTTGGTTGATCTTGTCCTCGTCAAATAATTGATGCATTTTGTCGGCCTTCAGTATGATTTCATACTGAGCCCGAATATCGTCATACTGTGCATTCAGTAAGAAAGTGCCATTCCATCTCCACTGCTCCCATCTCACAAAACAAACAAGTTCTCTCTTCCCATATCTCCTTGGGCCTTTGCCACCTACCCATTTCACACCTGAGATGATGCGAACCAGTCCTTAGTTGTGCCACAAGCAGCCCAACTTTCCCTTTAATGACTGCCCCTAAATATGCTTTCTCACCATGTTCCCCAATTGGGTTAAATTCTTTAATATAGTACGCCTTTTTGCGTCCAATGTGGTTATTCCACATGGCGGTTTGAAACTTTTCAACTTCTTTATTTCCTTGTTGGGATTAGGACAATCGTGCAATTTGATGTTCCACTTATTCAACCACTTTCTATTTTGTTTCATCCAAGTTTTCTTCCTACGGATAAGACCTTCCATCACAATCTTGGGCCACTTGTGGTTATCCTAGTTGTCAACCTTCTTTAGATAACTTATTAACAGAGTTAATGCTGATGCTTCCAATGGAAACATACCTGCTTCCGCCAAAAGAATTTCATATGGCATTGAAGTTTTAACTTTGAGATTGCTTGTGATTAGGTGTTTTTGAATTCTTTCTAACTGTCTCTATCCACAATTTGACACGCTGCCTCCCAAAACTTCACAACCATAGAGAACTACCGGTGTGACCAACAAACCATAAAGAGTTTTTTTGGTTTTCCAATCCCATAATTCAGCATTTCTGCACCTATTTTGAAGTAGATGTGGTGCTCTCCATCCTCCCTGAGTCCTTTTTGCTGTGCAAGTCTCCCAATTAAGCTTATAGTGGAAGTCAATCCCCAGGTACTTGTATTCTTTCACAATTTCCAACGGATTGCCTTCGAAAAGAAAGGTAGTTTGTTTTTCTTTCCTCTTTAAAGAGAAAATCATATTCTTGGTTTTGGAAATGTTCACTTGCATCCCAACTTCCATACAAAAATGCTCTAGAGCCCTTAAGTGATCTATCAAACCATGTCGTCTTAGAAATTAGGATAAGATCATCAACATATAAAAGTAATTTCACCACATACCCTGCAAGATGAACCCCATCACCATCTGAATTGTTTAACCATGTTTCAAGTTTATCAATGTATAAACCAATTAAAGTGGGGGATAGAGGGCAGCTTTGCTTGATACCAATGTCACTGATTTTTGCTTTGTCTTTCTCATATAACCTATGGACAACCGCTCTATATATGTCAGGTACACCCAAGTCTTCCATTCTATTCCATAACTTATCTCTAGGCACCGTGTAAAAGGCTTTTTTAAAGTCAACAAAACAACAATATGCCTCTTGCCCTTGATTGTCCCATATTTTCTCTATCAAATGTCAGAGAGTGGTGCAGTGATCGATGGTGGAATATCTAGGCCTGAAACCACCCTGACCTTTGGCCCTTATACCTTCACCTTCTGCCCAACTGCTGATTCTACGCTCTACCATGCTCCCAAAAAGCTTGCGAAGAGGATTGACCATAACAGTGCGATAATTAGATGGATTGTTGGTATCCCCACTCTTAAAGAGAGGGATAACCACACTCGTTGTCCAATCTGATAGGAAACCATCTTGAATGACACTGTTGAATATACCCTTTATGTGAGGAGTGAGAAGCTTAGCTCCCCACTTTAGAAATTCAGCTTGAAGCCCATCAATATCACTTGCCTTACCATTTGCTAGACTCTTTATTCCCTTTTTGATATCTTCTACTGTGAATAGCTCCACCGAAGTGTTCACTATGGGAGGAGAGTGCTTCTCGTGAATCCGCTCATAAAGAAGCTTTGCATAATCAAGCCATTGAGTATCAGTGATTCTATTTTCAGTTTGTTTACTCCGCTGCTGTAATTCCTTCCAAAAATCTTTGGGGTTGTTTCTACCAAGAGAGATTAACTCCTTCCTTCTCGCCTTTACATATTCTTCTTTTTTTGCTTGAATCAACTTTGCGTATTTCTTCTTGTTGTCTTTGCTTGGATCTTTCCCCTTCAAAAGTCTCTTGGCTGGCTTGCACTCTTCGTCATACCACGGGTTTGCCGGGAAAGTATTCACAACCCTCTTTTTACTGCAAGTCCTTTTGTAAGCACTCAAAGCTTTGTGTATAATAGGTATCAACTGGCTGCTATGAACATGATCATCTTCTTTATTGAGTCTTTCCCCCTTCATCATATTATTTAGTTCACAAAATTGTTGCTTAAGGACAGCCTTGAAGATGCTCCTGTTTTGTTGATTTATGAGGACTTTGCCTTTAGCACCAATTTTCTTTTGCATGTTAAGATCTTGATTAAATTGCGGGTTGCATGTAGCACAGTCCAATTTGACAAAAAGAGGCATATGGTTGGATTTCAGTTCTATAGGGCAGTCACCAATGTCAAACTCCAACTCTCTAGCTATAAGATTTTGAGAGCAAATCAAGTAATCAACCAAACTCTGACCATTGTACGTTTTGCAAGTGATATCCCCTGGAGTCGGCCAACCCCTCATTCCGTTGCAGATAACCATACCAAACAAACTACATATCCCCAATAATTCTTCCCCAAAGTGTGAAATATCCCCATTGTAATCTTGTGAAGTTCTTTCCCAAGATTGACCTTCACTTTCTTCCAGCCAAAGAGGATTATTTTCTCCTTTTTTACCACTGCTCAGTTGAAAAAACTGGTTATTGGCTGTCCTTGCATTAAAGTCACCTATTAGCATTATTTCTCCTAAGGTGCCGAATAAGGAGATATCTTTTTTAATGACGCGTAAGGATCTTCATAGTCTAAATTCCCTCTCTTGTAGAACTTAGAGTTTTTAGGAGGGAAATAACAAGCAGCCAACCTGCAAATTGTCTCATTTACTGTTATTTGCAGCCAAATGTATTGTTTATTTGGGTCCTCTTTCTCAACTTTAACAGTTCCATACCATTTCTCATTTATAAGCACCGTAACTCCCCCATGTCCTTTACCTGTCCCATTCCCTTTATTCCAAATTGAAATTTTTTTGTAGCTATCAAAATCCAGAACCCTACAACTGTCATGCCCATGTGTTTCAACAAAGATGATAATATCCTTCCCTTCTCCTATGGACCCCACCCCGGGACCTGTTCTCCAAGGCCCGGGACCTGTTCTCCAAGGATAACCTCTGCAGTTCCAACTTGTCTCATGGGGACCCTAATTCCTATTTCTTATTCAAGAAGCGCTCACTAATCTGCGCTTTCCCATTCTTCAACCATGTCCACTTTCCTTCATTTCTTGCTGTCTTAACTTTATTCCACTCCTTCCTTTGTTCTTCTTGCTGCGCAAAAGTCAGATCTTCATCTAGATAGAATTGTGAACCTCTATGTAGCCTTCTATTTCTGAGGATCATGATTTTATCCTCTATGCTTCTCAAAGTAACTCTTATATGTCTATCTTTGCCTCCATCTATCTTCCTTCCTACCCTATTTGCCTGTTGAATACCCCCTATCCATTCCAACTTATCTCTGAGAAAGTTTCTAACTAGAATGTCGGTTCTCTCCTTTTCTCCGAAGTCTTTGATTCCTTTGATAATGATATTTGCAGCCTTACCACGTTTGTCTTGTTCTTCTTTTATTTGTATTTTGATTTGCTGCTCAATGATACCTTTTTGTTTGTTTGCTGCTCCATTTACCACTTGTGACCAAGATTTAGCCTCTTCTATCTGCTCCTTTAATTTAGACTCTTTAGTTTCCAAGTTAGCTAATTTTAATTGAATTTCTTTCACTTGTGTTGTGTCCTCTCCCTCTACCATTTCAGATCCCCTATCCTTAATTAATTTCAATTGTTTTAGTTCCTATTTTATGGTTTCCAACTCTTGCTGTCCAGTTTCCATTTTGGTCTGCATGTCTGAGATTTGTTCTTTAAGGTTTTTGTTCTCTCTCTCTCTATTTTGCTTGTATACTCTATTGCTTTGTATACTTTATTCTCCTCTTCCCAATTCCTTGCTTCTAGAACCTCGAGCCTCTTTTTTACTTCCATAAGCTCCTCCACATATAACTTAGATGACCATAATAATGGTGTTGAAGTTGGGCTATAAAAAATCTTTTTGCCCTGCTTATCTTCTATGTTGTCCTCTTTATTTGCTGTGTATACTTCTGCCTGAACCAAATTAGATTTGAAAATCTCATTAACATCTGCTTGTTCTTTTAACCTTATCCTATCGTTCTCATTCCCTTCCGGCCCCTCTTGTTCCATACTGGTTTGAAGAGTCTTGTCAGAAAAAATGTTCACCCTCGGCCAAATCATTGCAAATCGTTTCTTATGTGTTTGCCTTAACCTTCGAATTTGTCTACGTCTTAGTATACCTTTATATTGTTTTGCATTCACTAGTATCGATCTTTCGTCTGTGTTGTCTGCCTTTCCGTGGAGAAAATCTGCCATGGCAGACCCCCAGGATCCTGTTAAACCATCGAAATTAGCCATGGGTTGAGGAACCTCAGGTAGGGTTGTAGGAGGTTTCCAACCCTCATGATAAAAACGGTTTAACATGAAGCTCATAATCTGAGCCTGTAGGTTACTATTTGCCCCCACCACAAACCCTGGATGATGCAAAAAATAAAATAAAATATTATAAAATATAAAGTCATTTTATGAGCAAAATAAATTAATATTTTAAAAGTGAGTTATATTCCGGAAAGTTCTGTTGGGTTATTAAAAAAGGCTGGGGTTAGAGATTGTGATATTTGTATGTTGTATTTGAACAGCAGTTTGTTAATCCTCCATTGTTATTTCTGCCATATTGGACGAATGCTGTTTGTTTGACAAAATGTCTTAAACTCTATGAATGTTGCAATGGGTTTGTAATGCAATAAAAAGGTTCCCATATCATTTTTCAAACTATTAAAACTCCTCAAAATGAATGCATACAAACTGTTTAATAAAATGTCTGAATAGAGTAATCAGTAATAAATTGCAGATTTCGGTTGACTGTTTCAAGACAGTTTTATTACAAATGATGGCAATATAATGTGAGTTTTGACAATGATCTGAACATGTTATTTGCAATTAGGATTAGTTGGTAAGCTGTTGGTCTGAAATATTTTGATTGTATCGAACCAGAGCTAGCTCCCCTATTTGAAGTTCAGGTTATAGCAAATTGTGGGTTTTGCACCTTGCACTTGGGTAATCACCTTGGACATCATGTACTTATATTGTTTATACCATAGTAGCATTAATTGGCAAAAGATCGGATTAATTGGCAAAAATTGTGAAACTTTTGAAATGCTGATTTTTTTCCCCCAAAAATCGTGATACTATATAAAATCGTTGACCAACGACTTTGACCATTTTCCTGACGAGTTTTGAGGGTCTACAGATTTGAACACAGTTATACGTCGATTGGAGGATCTGATTCGTGTCTATGGCCTGTGAAAATGGGGCCGTCATTTGAGCATCAGCATTCACTGGACCAGCAAGAGACAGAGCCAAAAAAATTCTCATCCAAAGAAACCTAAGATCGTCACCCAACTTCCGTGACCTAGTCTTTCTCGTATGAGGCTTAGAGCCCTTCTTTGCCAAAGTCCTCTCTTTCTTCTTCTTCCTTGACAGTTGTTGCCAGTCTCCCATGCTTGACCCCAGTCCTCGTTCACCATCTCTGCATCGACCTTGATCTCTAGATGCTTCCTTGCCCATGCCGCACTATGCACCTTCCCACATCACGCAGCTTCGACAAAATTAATTTTTTATATAATCGTTATAATATTATAGTATGATAGTTATGATATAATAATGCATTAATATTATAATAGTATATTTATCTAGTTATAGATTAATACAATAGCTATGATATAATAATGTATTAATATTATAATAGTATATTTATCTAGTTATAGATTAATACAATAATATTGTTATGATATAATAATGTATTAATATTATAATAGTATATTTATCTAGTTATAGATTAATACAATAATATTGTATTAATCTATAACTAGATAAATATACTATTATAATATTAATACATTATTATATCATAACTATTATACTATAATAATATATTATAATTATTTTTACTATAATATTAATATAGTATAATATTTATAAAGTATTATAATATATTAATATTAAAATAGTATATTAATCTAATTATATATTAATACTATAATAAGTATTAATATATAATTAGATTAATATACTATTATAATATATTAATACATTATTATATTATAATTAATTTTACTATAATATTAATATAGTATAATAATTATAAATTATTATAATATATATTCTAATATAATTATTATACTATATTAATATTATAGTATAATAATTATAATACAATAATGTCAAGTATATTAATATGATGATTGATCTTTATACTTATACTATCATAATTATATAATATTATAATAAAAATATTAACATAATATAATAATAATAACAATATTATATTATCCGATTTTTTTTTTTTTTTTTTGCTGATTTTTTCAAAAAATCTTATACTTTTGGTTTGCCAATTTATTCCCCAAACGATTAATGCTACTATGGAACTTTATACCATAGTTGAAAAACTCGGACTCGACAAAAACTCGGCAAGGCCCGAAAATGCGACTTGGCAACTTAAAAAATTGCTTAAATTTCATTAGAAACACATTTTTTTTGCAAAATTCAACAAGGAGAAGCATCAATGAGTCAATAAATGGGTACAAAAATGAAACAAGCTGAGTCTAGTTATACTTGATTGATTTAAATGCAAACTGGGTATAAAATGGCATCCACATGTGGAATGTTGATGGCTGATAGTCTGAAACAAAATGAAAATAACAAATTGTTTTTGTAAAACTAAAAGTAAATACTACATCAAAACATTTTAGACCTTTCTCTTCCTAGCTCTAGTGAAAACTAGGGGAGAGGTAGAAGTAGAGGGTCTAGTCCTAGGAGTCTGCTATGGCTCCTCCACCTTGCCAAAACGACGTTGAGGGTAGCAATCCTCATAGGGGTTTGAGGGTGATAGAGAGAGGGGTAGAGAGATAGGTTTAGATCTTGGGGGAGAGAAGAAAAAGTGAGATAGAAAGCGGTAGAGAGAGGGGATGGAGGAAGAGTGTCAGGGAGAGAGAGATAGGTCTAGAATTCATGGCAGATAAAGTGAGTGAGATAGAGCGAGTGAGAGAATGCTAATAGGAGCCTGCTGATTACTGAAATTTGACAAGTCTGAAAATTTATAAGATCTTCTTAAACCTAAAATTTGCATTATAACTCCTAGAGATTCGAAACAACTCTCAAACATCTTACTAAAATGTACGTGAAATATACTTAAATTTTATATTTCATGTATATATTTTGATAAAGAGAATGAGACTGACTTGAAGAATTTTTTTTTTAGATATGTTTTTGATGCGTTTGGGCCTCTTTTTTTTTTATGAAGCCGAGTTTTTGCTAGACTCACTGTTTTTTTGCGAAAAGCTTGCCCAAAACTCGGTGAGTTTTTATCTGAAAAACACGTAGAGCAAAAAAACTCGTGAGTTTAAAAAAAAAACTCGCTGTGTTCTTTGTGAGTATTTCAACTATGATTTATTCTGATATAATGTGATTATGTCTTTTTTCATATTACCATGTTTAATGTGGTTGTCTCTTAATTCTTGTGCTTAATTACTACTACGTTTAGTAATTTTGTACACTTTGTAAGTCCTAACATAGATGATGTTGGATATTAATTTTGTTTCCTTCCAAAGTGTAGGCCTTTCAAGTTTTTATTTGCTATCTGCTGGACATTTCTTTTTTGGGGAAGAAAATGTGTCTTTTATTTCACAAACATAAATCATATAGATCAGGTGAACAGTAGAATTACAAAAGTAATCCTTGCTATAAAATCAAGCAAGGAAAGCACCCGTGCCTGAATCCCAACAGGTAATCAAGTGCAATACACCTCTGTGATGGACACTTGATGATTAGATGACAGAATACAGAAGGGGTGAGGTTTAGAGTTGTTTAATTCTATTTTCATGATTAATCCATTTTCTCCTTGCAATCTACTTTTGCATACCATCGTTTTCTGTGATGAAATAGTTATTAGTATTACTCATGGTTTTCAAGTTCCTTACCTGTCTAAGAAAATCCCATTGTATGTCCAAGTTATAACAGCCTTTTTTTGTGTATGATATTTAGGTGTAAAGCTCTTAATATTGACTTAAATCTAAAGCTTGCAATTTTTTTTGTTTTTTTCTCCAGCTGCAGTGGTTCAGTTGAAAGCACTCAGTGGTGCCTTATCAATGGAAGAAGCAGTGCCATATTCATTTTCAGTACAGATGAGCTTCTTAAAGTGCCTACTTGCACATGTTGTTTCAATTGTTTCTAATTTAGTTGATGTAAATTCTCATCATTCTGAGAAGGATGACACAACCGGCAAAAATGTAGAGCAAGCTAGATTGAAAGATGACGCAAATGTTTTTGGAGCTAATGCTTTAAATGCCTTAGAAAGCCAAGGTTTAAACTCAAGAAGTGATTTTTATCTCAAGCAGAGGGCTACAATACCATTGATGGAGACAGGGGGTCTTAACTGGCTTGTAGGTAAGTATTATGGATAACTTGTGATCTTAACATCCAATACTGGCCATGTCTAAAATATCTTTTGCATGCAATATTGGATAGTTGGGCATGGCTGTTTACTGCGGGAGTCTAGTGGCTTGAAAAATTATTGTAAAATGATAAAAGTTTGAAAGGGTTGATTGGCCAAACTTTCATTTGATCATTGTGGTTGTTATTGATAATGGCATTTACTGCTTCATGTTATTTCAATGTTTCTTTCAGTTTAAGTTAGCTGCATGCTATTGTGAATTATGATGGAATGAATACATCAGATGATCCTCTATGAATGCTAAGCATTATTTATTAGAATAATTTAGTCTGTGATACCCAGACAAATAATTCTGAAAAACTTTTGAAATTGATTAAAATCTTTAAAATTTCTTTCACATATGTGCTTTTGTATCATCTGTTCTCCAAGCTTATTCTGATCTGAGAGATGAAGGAAATGAAATCATCAGCCAATAAAACAATAACATTGCAGAGGTAGTTCCAGAAAACATTAGTGATTAGGAAATAATCAGCTTGTTGAGGTTTAAGATTTGTTTGCCAAGATAAATTTAGAGAGAACAATTTGCAAAGTAAATTTCGAACAAGAGAAATTTGCTTGAAAATTTTTAACTTAATGATCTTGGTGACATCAGTATTCCATCTACTCCCAGTTGTCGTGCAGTTGGAAGCTTGAGAGACTGGCTGAATGGTGAGGGACATTTTATTCTTTAGGGATAAGCACTATTCCAATTTTTGGCAGTTACATCCATAGAAATCAATGGTGAACTCCCAACAGTGCAGGAAACTATGGGCAGTTACATATTTGTGAAGCTGAAATTGAGATAGGTTCTTTTTCAGTGGTCTTTGCCTGTATAACTATGGTACACTCTCGGAGGATATAGTATTAGAATATTTTATTATATTTTAGTCAGTTATATTTAATTCTTTTATTAATGGTCATTTAGCTTGTTAGCTTTTTAGTTCGTTTTAATCTTTTAAGTGTAACTATTGCTTCTTTTATAAAGACGCATATTTAGCTTTTTAGCTTTATTTAGCTTTTTAAGCTTTTAAGCTTCATGTTGAAGCTTTAGCTTTGCGGTTTGTTCTTTTTAGAACTCCGTCTTTTAATTCCTTTATATGCGGTTGCATATTCATAATTAATTCATTCAATTGTTTTTCATGGTATTAGAGCATGAAAATAAAAAATTTTCTGAAATTTTTGTTATTCTAAAAATTTTCAAAAGGAATTTTTTTTAGTGAAAAATTTTAAATATTTTTTTGTGAGATTTTTTTTAAAAGATCTTTTTCTGGGCGAATTTTTTCGGTTCAAAGAAAAATGCGGGTTAGGGTTTTCTGAAAATCTCAACGTCTATTTTTGCAAATTTTTGTAGGAGGTATTTTTTGGAGAGAGTTTTTTTTCTTGGGCGATTTGGGCAGATTGTGGGTTTCTCGAAGCTGGAAATTTCGAAGTTTTTTTTTCCAGGGTTTCTAGGTGCCGTTTCTCTATTTGTGCGGATTTTTCATGGCCTCGCGTTTGTGCTTTTGCTACCTTTTCTAGGCACGATCTGCAATTTTCCGGCGATAGTTTTTGTGAATTTTGTGTGAAAATTTCTTTTGACAAAAAATCGTGACGGATTTCTCTTTTTTTTTGGCGCTTGTTTTGTGGGTTGCGATTTTTTTTTACGAGCACGTTTTTTCTGCGATCTATGTTTTCTTCGGCGGGAATTTGTTCTGTGACCTTTTGTAGAAATTTTTCCGCAATTTTTTTATCCAACATACGGCGACAACTAGAGAGTATATCGTCTGATTTTTTAGTTTTTTTCGTGATTTTCGCGATTTTACCAGACATGCGGCAGCGGCTAGGGTTTCAACAATGTTTTAAAAATAAAAAAAAACATCGTGTTTTTTTTTTGTCAGACAGATTTCGCAATTTTCTAGGTCTTCAAGAAAGGGGTTTTAAAGATGCATAGTTAGCTTTTTAAATTTATGTAGCGTTTTAAGATTTTAAGCTTCATGTTGAAGCTTTAGCTTTACAGTTCGTTCTTTTTAGAATACCATCTTGTAATTCCTTTATATACGGTTGTATATTCGTAATTATTTTATTCAATTATTTTTCAAATAGTAGAACACATGATGTAAAATATATACAACAAAGCAACTGCTAAACACAAAACCTTGGCCAGTACAATCTTAAGTGTACCTTGTACCCAGAGTTGGACATACCTTGTATGCCCCTTCTCCAATACCTGTAGCCCACCGAACAACTTTCTTCCTTGAATGATCTTGACAATGGGCTTCTCAGTTTCTCTTAAGGGTTTACAAGAAATTTAAAGGGTGGCTCCAACCAGCACACAGTTTAATAACTATGTAATTACATTCATACTCATCCTTTAACGGTTTTACATGTTTTCCAAGTTTTAATGGACTTTTCTTGAATTCTCCCTTTAATAAGAGGGTTTTTATAATGTTGAAAGGCTCATCTCACCTTTTCCCGTCTTTAAATTTTTACTTGAAAGGGTTATTTTCATTTTCATCCTCTTTATTTACATTTGATACCTTTGCTTCTTTTTTTTTTCTTTCAGTATTTACAAAGGACTTCGTAAGAAAATCGTATGAATGTGGAAATAATCCAATAACACAGTCAGCATCGGTTAACTAAGTGACTAGTTGTGGTATGGGTCTTGGTTTAGGGTCATGTATCCTACAATTCTTCTCTTTGTGTTGTGTTCATTTTGGGTTTGCCTTTACAAAAAAAAAAGTATGTGTGCGTGAGAGTATGTATATATGTGTATATATATACATGCACATACATACATACACTTACACACACACATACACACACATACATAGCCTAAAAGTAGGAATTAAGATGAGAATATCATATAGCTTCACATAGACAACAAAATTACCAAAAACTTGAATGCTATTAAAAACTTAAATGATAAATATGGTAAAGTATTTATTGTTCAACTTCAAAGTTCAAGTTCAATGTAAAAAAACAATATTAAGCTCAACAATTAGATTTGATCAGCAAACAACAATATTAAAGTCAACAATATTGACATTAGATGATGTAGGAACATTAGATGAACAACACGCAATGCTAGTTCTATGTTGGGAAGTGTAAGCATCCAAGCCAGTGTGCTGTAATGTCCCCTATTAGGAGGGCTGCCAATTACTAATAATTAACATATATTATTATACATTCTTATGCTTCGATTCATATTTTCTTAAATTATTACATGATTTAGTATTATAACACATTTAACCTTCATTACATTAAGTTCTATCTTAGCTTATTTCCTAATCCTAATGAGGGAAGGGGGATTTATTCTCATAGGATGCTGACACCAATTACTGATCTGCAGTAACAGTAGTTGACTGCCAAAGGTGTGATTCGAACTTCTTTGATAATATTCCTCCCTTTACTGAGCATCTGACTATACTTATATTCCTTTGATTCATTAACTGATATATATATATACATTTTAAAGCTGTTTGAATATTTAGATATTGATTGCTTGTTCAGCTTTTATTCCATATTAATGCCACTAATTTTATTAAGTTCATATAGGATTTGATATATAGATTATTGGCTGTTATATTCCATAAAATCAGAAATCCTTTCCACACATACCTGTTACTGAGCTTTTCCTATCCTTGCTGGCTGCCTAATAACATTTGTTGTTAGTATAGTAGTGATTGTAAGGCAGACAGATCTGACATGCATCAGGTCTGGTCTGCCATTATATATAAAATTAAATATGATTCATACGTATTGCAACCTATAATAGTAATAATATGACTATTAAATTCTGCATATAGACATTATCAGGCTTCATATATTAGGCCTACATATTAAGAACATCCCCTATGCATAACCTCAAGAACAAAGGTGTTATTGCCTGTAACTTAATAACAGTTCAGTTCTGATCTCATCGATGGCACAGTATATATAATCATTTCCCATCTATTTGAAGATTGCAGATGATATCCTCCTCTGATCTGGACAATCTTGTTGACCATTCATATGTCCCCTTTTGCGAATGGAAATGAGACATACTTTATACATTTTCATGCCTCTTTGGAGAGGCGTGGGAAATCTTCACCCCATCGTGCCTCTTCTCCTATAAAGGTTGTGTGATACTATTTGTTTGTTGGTAACAATATTATTTACTGGCTAATAGGATCTTCAACAATATCACATCCCTTCATACACAACTTTAGGATATTAAATAATCGGTTAATATCATGACCACCCTGTGATTAGTATTAGTGAATGTTTTGCTGCCTTCATGATTAAAACTGATACTCATTACCAATCACTCTTGCTGAATATCACTGTCTATTGTTGAGGGGACAATCTCTGACACCATCTGTCAGTATTTGATTTAATAATTAACTTTATTGATAGATTAGGGTGAATGCTATTCTGTTATATATTGTTTTTATTGAATATTTGTTTCCTGAATTTGTTTATTATTATATTTGTTTCTAATTACATTGTTGAAATGTCCCCATTTTCATGAGCATCAGAGTTCAAGGGATTAGCCTATTACTTGGACTCTCGTAGGCTAATATGTTTGTATACAGAGTCTCAGTGGCAATTAATGGATATTGTTGTCAGTGATGAGCCATTGACAGATGTTGGAGCTTTCTATCGTAACTACACAATGAGGAGTGCTCATCATTTTTCTTTTGATCCACATGTGGAGGACTTGATGATGCATCGGTGTGGATTGGCTCCGAGATTATACCATCCTTGGTGGGATGGGTATTCACCATCTTCAGTAGATGGAATCAGCAGCTGCAAGTTGGTGGGGGACTACTTGCAAAATCAACACATCCATGACAGTTTAGCAGAGGATGGAGATAGTGGTTATGATACATACACCTTCAGGAGTTCTTAGCTCCATAGTACGGATGGATGCGAGTCTCGGTTGTATTGGGACATGGCGACCGGGTTAGCATTGCAGTTTGGGTGGGTCCTATTGGTTGGCTTCACCACTCTTGGTATGGTGAAGTTGGGATCAGTGTTGAGCAACAGAAGTTTTAGGATGTTCATTTTGGCAATCTTCTATTCAGGATTTGGGATCCTGGCATTCAACCGAGCATTGAGTATAGAGTTTGGGATTCTTTGGGTATATCGGGATTCCAAACAGGGTTTACAGTTTAGCATTGCATCATGTTCAGTGTGCTGAGAGTATACCAGTTCATCCTTGGCCTTCTTGAATTGATGCACTACTCTTGTGCGCAGGGGTTGGGTAGTCGGCATGATGTTTGTCCTTGCGCAGTTGTGTTTATGTTGATGCTATCGGGGTCGGTTTGAGATGTGGGACATTTTCGAGATCATCTTTTGGACCTCTGGTGGGTAGTAGAGATTGCTTGAGGACAAGCAATTTTAGGGAGGGTGGACTGTGATGTTCCCTTTTTTCGTGAGTATCAGAGTTCGAGGGATACCCTATTACTTGGACTCTCGTAGGCTAATATGTTTGTATAGAGAGTCTCAGTGGTAGTTAATGGAGATTGTTGTCACTCCATGTCTTCAGTTCAGTCTCAGGTTCAATTCTAGGCCTTTGTATATCAGTGTTTGATCTTAGTTGAGGAACTTACTATTTATAGTAAGTCAATCTAGCAGCAAAGCTATTTTTAGTCATGGCACCTGGACACATGGGGGATACACAATGTTAATCCTAGCTTCAAACGGCTCATCAAAAGACTAAATATTGAGGGAGATATTAATATTTTAGTGGTTAAGTTATTTAATTAACTTATATGGATATTATAAAGTCATAAAGTGACTTTGTATAAATTAAAAAGCCACTAAAATATTATAAAGTGACTTTAAAAATCACTAAAATGAAAAAAGTTCGCCCAAATTCATTTTATAACTATGTAAAGTAATTAAAATGCATGTAATGTATTTTAAAAGGCAATTGGGTGTACTTTCTTGGAACTCATGCCATTTGGGGTTATAAGGGAAAAAAGCAATTCAACCTCAATTCATTATTGATTATTTGAAATTGCTTGCTTTTGCTTTGTGGATTTTTTGAGACGAGTTTCAGAGGGTTTGCTATTGAAGAATGATAATTCTTCATGGTTCTATGATTTTGAGGCTGTGAAAGATCACCTGAATTATTGCAACTGAGAGAGTTTCATTTAGGAGTCTTATTGTGCTTCATCAGAGGTTATTTTCTTCAGTTATTTGCAGATTTTTCAATAAGGAAAGGGCATTCAGGTTTAGTTGCCCCATTTAGCAGCATCTTTCATTTCAATAAGCAGCTGTACAAGTTGCTGTTGCTGGCCGTACAATTCTTGCTTGGCATGTGGGGTCCAAAAAAGGGACGTTTTGTCTGGGAGGCTGAAACGCCTTCCTATTTTGCAATCTGGTTGCACCATTCCCAACACCTAGCATATTCAGGTGGTTTCATCTCATTTCTGGCTTGGAGAAATTGTATTATGGACTTGTACACCTATTTTGGTCGATTTCCCAATCTTGGCTGGCAAGTTCCAAAATTTTCTTATTTAAATAATAGGACCTCCGAGTATGTTTTATGTATTAGTTTCAATTGTAGCAATTACCTGATACTTAATATTAGTTGCAGTTGCTCTCTACTTCTTGTCAATTCAGTTTTATGTGCATTTCTTGCTTGGCACACTTGTTATTTTTTTGCTTAAAATTCTTCAAAACCTTTGAAATTACAAAAACAAGACAACATTTGCATCAGTAGAAGATTAGAACCAGCAGGGTTCTTACAATTATTATGATAATGAATGTTTACTTATTAATTTATTATTGATCAACTACAGTTACACACTGTTATTGATCAAACATTTAAATATCACTATCTTATTAATATGTAATATTTATTTATAATATTTTCAAATATAATATTAATTTATTTTATTTAAATATTTCAAGAATAATTAATAAATATTAATGAAATAATGATATTTTATAAATAAATAAATATTTAATGATTCGAAGTAATTATTTGTTGATAATTATTATTATGTTCATTAATAATAATTACTTCATTTAGGTTATATATAATGATCAAGGAGGGGACATGACATGCGCTTTGGCTCTATATCCCACAACTTTGTGTCCCCATCCTTATACTTATGCTGTTTGTACAAAAGGTGTCAGTTTAAATGCACATACACTAATTGGATGAAATAATGTGCTCTAATTACCCTCAGATGTAGACGAATTGGCAACCTATGAAAACAAAATAGAGAGATAGAGTTGCACATTATAAAAATAATTTTTAAAAAATATTATAATTGAAATTTTAAACATTAAAAAATAAAATTTTGTTTAACTTGTGATAAATTTTTTATTGCTATAAATTTTTTTTATTGTGAGTGGTTGGAAGTGTGGGCCATAGAACTAACACCTATTGTGAGTGTCCTTGAAGTTATTGTGAAGAGTTTCAATACTTTGACCATTTTAATGTACAAAATCAATGAAATCACTCGTGATTGCATCTTTCAAATTAGGATTAGGGAAGAGTCTATGAAATGTTGCCTTGTACCCTTTAGTGACTTCGAATCAATGCAAAGGCAAGCAAATTTAGTAGGGTGGTCATTGTGTTCCATCTTTCTTCAATAATTGTGTGCACTTGTTTGAAAAATGTTTTTTTAGGATCTTGCTCTTTCTCTTTTATGATGCTCTTCAATCAATCATTGATTTGATGCCATGATATATCTTTCTCAAGCAAGGCTTGTCCATATCAATATAATGAATCATGCTCAAAATGAGTTCTGTGAAACTGAGGAGATACTCAACACGATCCCAGTAAGAGTTGCTTGGCCTCTATGTGGACCAAGTTGGCTAATCACCATGCCTTTTTGAACTTTCACACATTGTTTCAAGATGATTGTGTTAGAAGCAAAATTGGTCTCAACAACCTAGTCAAAAAAAAAAAAATAATAAAAAGAAAACTCTAAAGAAAAATTAGAATACACAATTAAATTATGACTTTAGTAAATAAGTTTAAAATAAATAAATTTAATTAATGTGAAGTTAAATGTAAAAGCATAAAATTTAAACTTCACCTACCTTCAATAGCTTGAATATCTTGCATTATATAGTTGGCAAATGCAATTATACCTTCCACCACTTGGAATTAGTTGTATCATATCTGCATAATTCCATGCAAGAGAACTCAAATGCATTTTGAATTTGGGTTGGGTCTCTGTTGCCAAAAATGTGATGAAGCAGCCCCATTTTGTATTTTTATAGGCAAAATGTGTTTACCATTGTGAATCGCCATTTCTAAGATGCCTATCCTGTTTCTTGTTGTTGCCAGGGAATCTCCATTTTCGGTGACAGTGAACTTAAAATTTTCTGAGCTTGCCAAGTTGTGTTTATCGTTATACTTTCTAATTTAATCTTTATTTTATAAGATTTCTTTAATGATATATTTTAAATTTTTTTATTTGATATTTTTATTGTCAATTGTAGTTAAATTCTATGTTACTCGGGGACGCATCCCCGGTATTTTTTTCAGGCGTCCCTGTCCCGGGGATAGGGGACTCCTAGGGGACGTCCCCATAAATTCTGCACATTGACAGTGAATTTTGACAATGAATTCTATAAGCAATTTGACTTTGACTCTCAATTTAACACAAATTTGGCATAAGAACTCTACTAGTTCTTATATGTTAAGGTTCTATAATGTATATGTGAATGCTTTCTCCATGTTTTCATATGAATATTTTAAATTTCCCTATATATTTTAATTTTTCCTATTTTTATATAGCCGTCCCCTTTGCCATCCCCTAGCCGTCCCCAAAATTGGCAAAAAAAATCACCGTCCTGGAAACACGTACCCCCGTCCCCTGCCATCCCCGTCTCGGAGACTCGGGGAATTTAATATAGAAACATGTTTTTTTAAAAATATTTTTTTAAGTTAGTTTATAAAGTTGTTTTAAATATGTATTTTTTATAATAAATTTGAATATTGAAAATGTATGTGTATAAAATCTGTTTCTTATACATAACATTTATATATTCTGTTTCTTGTCACATTGCTGTTGCTGTTGCAGTTTCCATTTCACATTTTTGGTCACATAGGGTTGGGCCATAGAGGTAGAACTAACTTTCATTGCAAATACTATGACAAGAAGTTTTATAAACAACATATTCAAAACAAATAAAATTTTAAAAACAAAAAAATAGATATATAAAACCTAGCTCTTTTGATACATTCGTAGAAGAATGCAAGAACATTAAATAACAAAGCAAAGAGATTGTATCGTGTTTGTAAAACAATAATGTACGAGAAAAAGTTACCTCTTTGCAAAAATATTCTTCTATTATCTTTTTGGTAGCCAATGGGCACTTGCAAATATGTAGCAATGACTATTTTACCGTTGTAGAAGCTTCAAAGATCAATCTTCAACTTCTTGTCTTGATTTAACAAACAAAAATGAATGTTCATCCTCTTGGAATGATATTTGGTGTTTGCAATAGAATGAGCTAAAATGAACTAGTGACTTTTAGAGTTTGAAATTTGTTTTAGGTCACCTAGGTCAAAGTCTAAGTATGCAAAATTCAAAAGAAAATTAAAAAAATTAAAAGATATGTAGGGGATTGATTGATTTGCGCTATGTTTGTCTGGTTTCTCTTGGATCTTCTTGGGTTCATCTATGTCTCACAATCTTGAATCTTGCTCAAATCCGTTGGCAGATTGGAGCGGATCATGGATTTGGTTTGAACCATACACAGATTCGGTCATATAGCTGGTTTAGGAATCAATTTATTGTTGATTGGTTTGCAGTCTGATTACCTTTTCAATTGATGCCCCAAATTTGAGAGACAAATATTAGTAGCCATAGGTATTCTTGAAGTACTCTTATAATTCTATCTCCACACCTCCATAATTTTTGGATTCTACTTCCAGGGTGGGATTTCTCTTCCATAATTAGGATTTATTATTTTACCTACAGTGGAAGAATCACTTCATCATTAAGAAGAGAGATATCAGAGTAGACATCTGTTATGGACAAGGATTTACATTATTTATGCTATGGGTATGTTCTCAATGGTTTCAAATTCTGGTGCAATCTTTTCAGATATAAACTGATTTACAAACTTTGTAAAATGGAGTCAGACACAAAGTTTTGGTTTATCTTGACACGTTAAGTCTACGATGAAGTTCAAGATAGGTACCAATAGTTGTTATTTGTTATCATCGTGATACACTACCAAGTACATAGAAAAAACACGTTTTTTATTTATCTAGGAATTGATACATAAGTAGACAAACATACTTGATCATTGCTTGGGATGGAAGTGGCCCAATGATCACATTACTATACTAGACCAGTTTGATGCCTGCACATAAATGGTGAACATCCTACAGGAATTTTAGTATTTATCTTTAATTCAACTTACTCTGGCATTTATATCGACTTTATGAGGCCTTTCAATATCTGTGTACAGTCTTCCAGTTCCTAGATTCATTTTAGAACTCCTTAATTTTCTTTTGCAGTTTTCTTGAGCACTTGTCTTCTTGTTAGTTTATTGTTTGCTTAGTCTTGCATATTTATTGACTTTACTGTCTTTGAAGAGTCTTCCAGGATTTTATTTCTTGTTTCTGAGCTCTTCAATTCTCTATTGCATTTTCTGTGGGCACTCTTCTTTTCGCTACTTTACATAAGCAATTACACACCCACTACCTGTTCATTAGTTATTAGTTCACAGAAATATTTCATTTTATTCATTTGCTTGAAATACATTGTGGCCTTAACAATTAGACTGTTGAGATGCTTTGATAATACAAAATCTGATATTTTTTCAAAAGTTTCCAAACTCATTGGTCTACCCATCAGCAATATTTTCAAAGTGAACGAACCTTTTGGAAACATATTTACATTGTGTGTAATTAATGCTATATTTGGTTTTGAATTTATAATAGTGCCTCTCAAAGAAGTTGCAAACTTCTTTCTATTAACTAGAAGTATTGCAAAAAAGAACTCCTTGTTTGTCTGATGATGTTAAAACAAAAAGAAAGGTTCCAGACCCATTGGTCTCTCACATTCTGCAAGATTTTCAAATTGGATGAAGTGACATGTACCCTCATGGAAAATATTTTTGATGTTTGTGGTTAATTGGGTTCATTTTCCTTACAGATGCCTCTAGCAGAAGAGGTCATAAATCCTTGCTGTTAATGAAATACAGGCAATAAAGAAAGAATTTGTTTGTTAATGACAGAGAACAAAAAATGCAAAGTTGAATCAGAAGATTGTGCTTTAAGGTTGGCTAGTTTATTGAAAATTTACTTTATGGTTTTCTTATTCGCTAATTTGTTGCTTGTTGTTAGTTCAAATATTATAAAAAATGAAGTACTGGTTTTCTGCATCATATGAGGAAAGAATTTAGAGCAGATTAAAAGAATTTAATGGTTTCTGGCTAAATGCAAATGACAGTGCTCAGTATTCTTTCTGTTCTCTTAAAGTTTGAATTGAAACATCAAATAAGAGTTTTTAAAGCTTTTTCTAGATTGCTTTTGTTTGCTTGTGCTTTTATGTTATCTTTGCTGCTGTATGCAATGTTGGACTGCCTGTATTGATTTAATTATTGTATTTTACTTTTCAGTGACTATCTACCTTGTCTTTCTCTCGGATTTCCATTTATAACAAGAAGAGCCATTCTATCCGTATATCTATCTATATTTGCTGCAATAAATATGTAGGATGTTTTGATATAACAGAATATATAAACAGTTTATGGATTTATTTCAGTGAATGTTCTAAAATTCTCTGTATAACACCTAGAAGCTGAGACAGTTTTGGATCATCATTTGTGTATTAATCTCTATATTCTATGCATCTTAGTGGGTTGATAATGTAATTCTATTGATATTTTGCAGAGCTTTTACGAGTTTTAAGGAGATCGCAGCTAAAGAATCAATTAATGGAAATGCCCCTAGAGCAATTGACATTAAGAACTCTAAAATCAGCTTTGATTGCAAATCCACGTGCACAGAATCACTTCAAAAGTATTGGTGGCCTTCAAGTCTTAATGGATGGCCTTGGCATATCAACTACAATGGGCGAGTTAGTAAATCTATCCAAAGGATATGATCTCAGGTACTTTTCATGAAACTAATATTTATTATTGGATTGGTTTTGTTTTTTGCTCTCTCTGATTTCATAGTCAGTTCCATGAGTTACAGAAATGATTGTCATGATTTGTAGTGCTAAGGCATATATTTTAGAATGGATCTTTATGTGGTATAATAGTAATCTACATGAAGGATGTGCAGTCGCAACTCAAATAAATCTGGCAGCATTTTCAAAGTTTGGTACATTCTAACAAACATCATTACATAAGGATGAACTAGACACCACCACAATGTACTTTTGGCAATTATGTGATGACATATCTCAAACTTGTCTATTTTGAGAGATGTTCTGAGGTCTCAGTGAGAGACTTTGACAACAGACAGAAAAAGAATGCATTAGAGTGGACGCTTAGGAAGGAAGACTGCACCATTGGAAGTTGCATTCCAAAATCTCTCTGTATGAATATATAATGTCAATAACTTGTTGAATTTTTGGGAAGTTAATAATGGCTACAAATGTCAGAAGATGACTTGAATTCCAAGCATGAAGTTTGACTTCAAAGAGGATACATGATTTAGCATATGTGCAATAACCATCATAATGATAGGTCACAGATTAATATGCCAAGAGATGTATCTATATGGTAGGTCACAGATGAATGGTTATGATTCATGAAAATTGTGAATGTCAGGTCTAGCAATTTTTGCCTCCAAAAGAACTGTAATTTTTTTTAATAAATCAAAGCCTTATAATTTTTTTCTGGTTTTCCCCTGAAAAAACACAAAAGATGCTATTTGTGACCATTTTTAATCAAATCTATCTTCAATAGGTGATTTATTTTGTCAAGCTAGGTTTATGTTTCGGGTGTTTTAATTTTTAAATATAACTTGGTTCTACAGAAATAGGCACTGGTTGTTGGGGCAAAAAAACAAAACAAAACAATGTAGAAGACTTTGGTTTAAAACCTTATCTCGACAAAATACTTTTACATTTTTTTTTGTATGTATTTGTTTATGTTTCTAGCTTGATGAACTGGATGATGGTAGTGAGACTCAAGGTTGATAGCATCTCCACAACAAGAATTCCTATTGAAAAATTAATAGAACACAATATTCTAATATTCTATTAATTAACAGGATACAATTATGAAGAGGTTTATCTCCTTATATAGAGATTGGAGAAGATACCACCCTAACGGATAAATATTACATGACTCACTTAAAGCTAAAACATGAATCAAGAAAAATGAAAAGTAAACACTTGCCAGCTTTATTACATCTGTAAGCCTTACCTTTTAATAATTTATTATTCTAATACCACCCACCGCCCTGCTTAAGACATACATCAGTAAGAAAAAACATAACAAATTAAACACACTCTAATCCACGAATTCCCCTTCTTCAGAAGCTTTTCTTTGAAAACTGACCATGCACTAGGTAGAACTCCATCAAGCTGTCTCAAACTTTCGTAAAGGTGTAGCTTCTGAGCTGAATTCCCAAGTTCCTAGATTACCACCTCCCTGAACTTCCGAATTATAGATCTCCTGCACCATTGAACAACAATCCATGTTGAGCTACACTTCTTGAGCCCATCAAGTTGTCTCATAACACTCAGGAGGGTATGATTCCCAGTATCACAAACTTCCAAGCTGACTAGGCAACCATCCATTTTGAGTTGTCTATATTGGCTTCCTATCTGCCTTCAAAGAACTAGACTTCTTTAAAATGCTTAAAAAGCAAATTCTCCTTGACCATTGTTGACATCAAAAGGATCTTCAACAGTGGCCACATTAGATTCTTTGAGCATTCTTTTGAGAACATCATTTGCTCAAAGTCTACAGTTCCAAGCTGTGTGGCCCATTTTATTTCAATAATAGCATTTTGTCCCTCTGTTGTCCTTATCAAATTTTCTACTATTTGAATATAATGCTACATTAGGTTTAGAATCATCTATTGTATCTCCTCAATAATTTCTTTTCTTCAAATAGAAGAGTTGAAATCATATCTTCCAAACTTCTAGAAGAAAGTTGATTAAGAGTAAAGATTACATGTTGAAATCAAGTCTTCCAAAGTTTTCGAAGAAAGTTGACTAAGAGTAAAGATTACATTGCTGAATATAAAGAGAAAACTGTTTATTAAAATAGCTTTAGCATATTGATCATCCGCTATAGCATTGACCTTCGCTAGTTGTCGAAGAAGAGACATCAGATTGTTCATTGCTTGATGTAGTGGTTCCTTAATCTATTTTGAACTTGAAAAGTTGAAGCTTTAAAGATAATTTTACATTAACTGTTGTTGCTCCAAATATTGTATTCAAATAATCCCAAATTTCTCTAGATGATTTTACCAAATCTACATTATGTTACTTAGAATCGGAGAGGGCAAGACCAATAACGGCTTTGGTTTTACCATCTCTGCTTTGCCATTGTAGTATTTTACTAACATCTATAGGAAGCATAGTTCCACAAAGTTTCTTGATGGGGGAAGATGGGGACATGAGGTAGGTTTCGGGGATGGGGGACCAAGGGCCTAAATTTGGTGACGAAGAGGGGACAGCGGGAGGACGATGGGGAAGTGACGTTGATATAGAAATTGAGGTGAACTGAAATCTTCAAGGAAAAATCTACAATATAACATCTTTGTGAGTGCCCCATGAAAGGTAAACTAGTTTTCATGAAGTTAAGGGTTGCAATTAGTATGTAGTGGCATGTGCCATAGATAAAGAAACTCGACAGTTCCCTGATAGAGGTGGTAGAGGTGGTGGTGTTGTGGAGGGATGCTTCCCTCAAGTTCCCAAGTCTTGGAAACGTACCCCTACTAAGGATGTGGGGTTTTTTAGGGTGGACGCATCCGCTTGGAACAATGGACTAGGAAGTTTTTCATTTTCATTAACTTTTCCCCATAGATTCTTGTGCATCAAATCTATCTGGATTTTTCCTTTCCAGGTGTGAAAGTTGAAATTAAAATATTTATCTAAAGGAATTTCTATTTTCAAACTTTATAGAAAACCCAAATAATAAAATTTAAAATCTTCAAATCCTACCACACATTTCAACAACACCTTGGCTGCACATTGTAGAGAATCTTCCCATAAAACTTGGAAAACCTATATTAGAATAATATTATATTATTTTTATAATGGTCATCTTAGTTGTCAGCGTAAGTTATTTTTAGTCTTAGACTTAGAATAGCTTTTTGCTATTTTTAGCTTTAGTTAACTGATTGTTTCTTTCTTGAAACATCGTCTTGTAATCTCTATTTAAGGAGCCTTCATCTCCTTTGTTTAATATTGAATATTGAATTATCTGAACATGGTATTAGAGCGGGAGTCGGTCTAGGTTTGACTCCCTCACGAAGTTTTTTCTGGCGAATTTTATCAAATTCGTGGGTAGTTTTCATAGAATGTTTTTGAGGGTATTTTCGCAAGGTCTTTCAACCTGTTTTTTGTTTGTCGTTCATGGGTGATTTTTTCGAAGGGATTTTTTGTGAAAAATCACAGATTATTTTTTCGTGGGTTTTTTGTCTGCTAAAGGTCATGATGGGGGTCTTTCTTTTGCAACTGGGAAGTTTCTTATTCGTGCCTTGTGTCTGGTCGCTTGAGGGTTGCTGGGTGTGTTCTTTCTGCACGTGACTTTCTTTTCCGGGCCGCGTTGTTTTTCATTGCCTTTTTGAGGGTTTTCCATGCGTTTTTCGCTACACATGTTCTGTGTTTCGTGGAATTTCGTTCGCAGATTTTTTTGTGTTTCCTGCTTTCTGAGTGGATTGATTTTTTCCGACAGTTTTTCCAAGCAGCGTGATTTTCGCATTTTTCCGACCTGATTTTTTGGGCCTACTTTTGATTTTTTCCTCGCGTGTTCGTTTTTATGCTCATGAAAAGGTATTTTAATGGCGACTTTCGTTGTGGGTGTTTCTTTTGTGGCCGTGTTTTTTTGGACAAAATTTTCGTGCGATTTTTTTTGGCAGCAGTCGACACGACTGTGCGCAAGGTTTTTTGCCGCAAATATGGTTATTTTAGCCTATGTGACCTATTTTCCTACACGTGGTTTTTTTTGAGCCCTGTTCATGGATTTTTTGCGTGATCTCTTTGTTTTCTTCGACAGATCTAGTTTTTTTTTTTGCAAGGAGGTTCAAGCAATCTGGGTGTTAGGGTTTTCTAATTTTTGTTCTTAAAAAATGAAGAAGTAATGTTTTGCCATGCACAATTTTTTCTTGGTGGGTTTTGTTTGTTATTTCTCTTCAAGATTTGTGTTTCATCTGTACTTCGCGAAGGTGCTTGTTCGTGTGGGATTTTGTTATTCTTGGGTTTTTATTGTTTTTTCCATGAAAACAATGATTTGTAACTTTACTTTTCAGGGTTTGACTTTTTGTCCACCAAAATAGTGGTTTGTTGGAGTCTGTTTTTGGTCGCACTTGGAGTTGCTGGGGTGAACATTTGCAAACGTGGTATCTTGCAGTCTGTTTGGGAGTTGCTAGGG
Organism: Cryptomeria japonica; assembly: GCF_030272615.1. Classification (NCBI taxonomy): domain Eukaryota; kingdom Viridiplantae; phylum Streptophyta; class Pinopsida; order Cupressales; family Cupressaceae; genus Cryptomeria; species Cryptomeria japonica. The sequence continues at coordinate 393,778,044 of NC_081407.1, read as the reverse complement.
TGAACAATGCTCAGTGCTCATCTACAAAAGTTTTTGTGGTTTTTGACAAAATTGTGTTAGTTGCTCTTAAGGAGGGTTTGCCGATTTTTCCTCAAAATCGTGGTTTCAGTTTTCTTTGACTTAGTAATTCACATGTAAGCGTTACATCAGGTTGGATGAATTTTGGTACTCTTGGTCATTAACATTCTTCAAATCTAGGGAGGGTCTTAGTAGCAGTTGATTGTTCTAAAGAGAAGGGGCAACCTTCTTGAGTTTGTGATTAAAAAAATCTATAGTGTCTTCTATAGTGTAGTGAGTACGATGACCATTAAGGGAGGGTATTAGAATAATATCATATTATTTCTATAATGGTCATCTTAGTTGTCAGCTTAAGTAATTTTTAGTCTTAGAGTTTTAATACCTTGTTGCTATTTATAGCTTCTGTTTTAGCTACAATTAACCAATTGTTTCTTTTTAGAAACATCGTCTTTTTAATCTGTATGTAAGGAGCCTTCATCTCCTTTGTTTAATATCTAATAGTGAATTATCTGAACAACCTAGTCATCGTGCAAAAATGGTCTTAAAACTTGCAACAAAATTTGGAAAATTGTCATGCCCTAGCCATTCAAAAACTCCACAAGTTTATTAAAAACCATTGATTAAAAAACTTGTGGGTAAAAACCTTGGATGACTCCAAAAGACTCATGAATCATCAAAAACTTTAGAAATCTTGTGGAGCAAGTTTGGAAATGGAAAAAGTCCCAAGATTATCGAGCATAAAATGTTTCTTGATTTGTAGAACCCTAATCGTGGTTTAAACACATAGTTCCATAGAGTTTCCTGATGGGGGGACGTGAGGACAGTGAGGGGACAGCAACAGAGTGGCAATGGGGAAGCGACGTTGATATACAAATTGAGGTTAATTGAAATCTTGAGGGTAAAATCTACAATATAACATCTTTGTGAGTGCCGCATGAAAGGTAAACTAGATTTCATGAAGTTAAAGGTTGCAATCAGTATGTAATGGCATGTGCCATATAGAAAGTGACCTGACAACATCTTTGACGTAGGTGGCAGAGGTGGTGGTGCTGTGGGGGGATGTTTCCCTCAACTCCTCAAGTCTCGAACACGTCTGCCTACTAGAGACGTGGGTTTTTTAGGGGGTAGACATCCCTATGGAACAATGGACTAGGAAGTATTTCATTTTCATTAACTATTCCCATAAATTCTTGTACAGTATATCTATTTGGATTTTTAGTTTCTAGTTGTGAAAGTTGAAACCGAAATATTTATCTAAATGAATTTCGATTTTCGAAGTTTATAGAAAACCCAAATGATAATTTGTAAAATCTTCTGTTGATTGTAACTAGGGTTATAGGGGTTCGGATTGCCTTAAGGCAACATCCGAACCCCCTTTAGGACCGGGTCCTATCCTAGGGTAATGTGACCCTATCCTATTCACAATGCCACGCTATGCTAAATACATGCCATTTAACATTGGCGCCAAAAACCAAGGAGGCCGACTTACATTTCAAAGAATAAAAGATGCATATAAATAAATGACAATTTGCAAGTCAACCACAATCATCAAGTTCAATCATATACAAAGGCGATTTAGCTCTGCTGTGTGAATTCTTAAGAAGGGTGCGAACTTAAGGAAGAGTGCGAACTTATTCAGCTTGGTGCGAAATTGTCCAAGAGGACACAGTGGATTTTGATACAAGTCTTTGAAGCATACAAGGGACAGATCTGATATGTGAAGATCAGATTCAAGCTAAGTATTGTACTTATATTTAGAGGAGAATATATAATCTGACCTGTGGGTCTTTCATGCTGGGTTTTTCCTCCTTGGAGGTTTTCCCAGGGTATGCTTGTTTGTCTACTGTTCTATTTCTGATTTATGTTGGCTTATTAAATACTGCAAATCTCATTACAATCTAGGGCACAATTAATCTATGTTGGTTTACTAAAATACTGCAAATCTGATTACAATCTAGGGCACAATTAATCTATGTTGGTTTACTAAAATACCACAAATCTGATTACAACCTAGGGCATAATCAATTATATAAATCTGATTAACATACCTAGGGTTTAAAATTACATCTTCAAACCCTACCACACAGTTCAACAACACCTTGGCTGCACATTGTAGAGCATCTTCCCATAAAAGAAAACTAATTGTCACATTTGGAAAACCTAGTCATCGTGAAAAAATGGTCCAAAAACTTGCAACAAAATTTGGAAATTTTTCATGCCCTAGCCATTCAAAAGCTCCATGTGTTTGTAAAAATACCATTGATTAAAACTTTTGGGTAAAAACCTCGGATGACTCCAAAAGACCCACAAATCATCAAAATACTTTAGAAACCTTGTCAAGTAAGTTTGGAAATGTAAAACGTCCCAAGATTCTCAAGCAGAAAACTTGTCTCGAGTTGTAGAACCCTAGTTGTGGGTTAAACGCATAGTTCCACAAAGTTTTCTGATGGAGGGATGCGGGGATGTGAGGACATGTTTTGGGGATGAGAGGACCAAGGGCCTAAATTTGGGGACGGCAAGGGGATAGCAGGGGGACGACTATAGAGTGGTGATGGGGAAGTGATGCTGATATTCAAATCGATGTGAGTTGAAATGTTTAGGGAACAATCTAAAATACAACAACATTGTGACTGCCCCATGAAAGGTTAATTAGTTTTCATGAAGTTAAAGGTTGCAAAATATGTAATTGCACGTGCCATATAGAAAGCAACCCAACAATGTTTCCGATGGAGGTGACAGTGGCGATGGTGGTGTTGGGGGATGTTTCCCTTGTTAACTTTAGTACTTTCAGATTAGATGAAACTCAGAAAATCAGAATTTGTTTCTAACTAGGTTAATTAGATTTATTGGTTTTCAGATTTAAGCATAGTAAGAAATGAATGCAAAAGAGACAAGACAAAGTTACCCTGGGAAAACCTCCTAGGAGGAAAAACCGAGCCAGAAAAGATCCTCAGATCTGATTATGGTTTTAGATTCAATTGACAATTACACACTTATCTGGAGTATAGAAGTTGCAGTCACAAGGAAGATGATATAGAAGACTACACAGCTAATTTGTTGACAGTGATCATGATTTACAGTCCTTCTAACTTGTCTTGCTGTGCATGCACCTTTCAACTAGTTCACAATCCTTTGCTTGAGCCTTCAATGGAGATCCCCGTCTTTGATGATAACTTGTGATCACAAATTAGATATGCTGCACATACATGGAGTTCACTGTGATCACCAATTAGATCTGCACATACATGGAGTTCGCTGTGATCACCAATTAGATCTGCACATACATGGAGTTCACTGTGATCACCAATTAGATCAGCACATACACTGAGTTCGCTGTGACCTAACTGATAATCTGCTACCTATGAATGAAGTTCGCTGTGATCTGCTGCTTGCAAAGGAGTTCGCTACCCAAGAAGGATATATTTCGCATTTACTTGAAACTGCATTAATGATATTGTGAGAGGTATATGTCTTATTTATAGGAGAGCAACCACTCCTAATCAAGTCGGCTTATGATGAACTAATAACCTTTAATTTATTTGCATCACTTTAACCGAAACCCTTTATTAGATAGGGTCGGCCCTATTCATGTAAGCATGTTATCTTGCACGTAGCGTGGTATTGAGGAGTAGCGTGGTGTTAAGGAATGCGTGATGTATAGGGCCCAACCCTAAGAGTGGCGTGTGGGATGAGAAGGGCCTAGCCCTAAGAGTAGCGTGTGAGAGGAGAAGGGCCCAGCCCTTGGCGGATTCCAATGTTGCCTTAAGGCAATTGGAATCCGCATTCTACCTAGTTACAATCAACATCCCTTAGGTGGCCAAGTATCAAGGAAAAATCTATCTCAATTTTTCTACTTGTGCAATCTTCCAAAGTAGAAAAACAATGCGCTCTTAATAGTGAACAACACAATTAGCAAAGGACCAACACAGTTACCAAATGAAAATAGTTGCTTGTGATTTTTCCCTTTTTTCTTAAAAAAATAGCGAATTTATGTAGGAGCAAGTGTAATTCTAAGAGAGAGACCGATGCGAGTTGTAAAATAAAAACTCATGCGATTTTTCTTTGAATAGGTTTGAAATTTTCATCGCTTAAATCTAGGGACAACTTATCAAGAATCCCAATCATGATTTTCACAAAAAAAGAAAGCCATGTTTTTTGTTTTTAAAAATCCTGACACTTGTGATTAAGAGACAACCCTACCCTTGTAATGGACCCTATAATCTAATAGCTTCAGGCAAATTATTAGTCTATCTAATTCATGTAGGCCAATAATTAATTAAGGGAATTAAATACTAATTATTTAATATTATTCTATTAAGTGTACATGAATAATATTATTTAATTAATATTTAAATGTGACTTAAAGAAATTTTCTAAAATAATAAAGTAAGTCACTTTTAGTAAATTTCCCTCTAAAGATTTGAAAGTCCAAACTTATAAAGAGAGGGAATTTCACATTTATTTAAAGTGTTTTAAAGAAACTTTCTAAAATAATAAAGTTACTTTTTGTAAATTTCCCTCTAAATATTCAAAATTCAAAATAGAGGGAATTGATTCAAATTTCTAATTTCTAAATTTGGAGGGATCTTATTGAGAAGATTATAAAAGGATGATTGTGGAGCCAAAATTATTCATTTTGATTTGATTTCTCTGTGATTGTGGCTAAGAGCTCTGAGAGTTGAAGGTTTGAGGGTTTCAGTGGTGAGACTTGTTGTGAGGTATTCACACATCGCCCCATCGCAAATGGGGATCCCCACTTTTATGCTTTCTAGGTTAGTTGTCTTGGCTTAGTTGTTAGTTGTTGTCAAGTCTTTATTAGCCTTTTGTTTGTAGTTGCTCAGGTGTTGATCAAGTCTCTTTCTTAAGGATGAAGTGAGGTTCAACACTCCCTTTGCCCAGCCAAGGCACAATCACTTCCACTTCTCCTAGCACTATTAGTGGGCGTCCAAACCCGATCTCACTCATTTTCATCTCTCATCATTGTCGTCCCCATTTCCCCCTTCCATCTCATCACCTATACCCTTCACCTACACTACCCTCCCCTACCTTTCCATTTTTCCTATCATATCCTAAAACTTCATTCACTATCCCCATATACCCCATCCTAACCTCCTTACCCATCTACCTATCCTCATCACCTATCCTAACCCCATCAATTATAGCCTTTACCTACCTTATTTCCCTAAGCTTGCCTCTACCTCATACCCATTGACCTATCCATTCATTACCTACCACTCTACCTCCTATCCCTATCCCATCTTAACCTACCTTCCATTTCCTGCATTTTCTAACCTACCACCCTACCCCCCTTACCCTTTTTACTACCCCTTATATCTCCCGTTCCATTTTACTCACCATATATCCTAACTCCTTTCACCAACCCCTTTTACCTCCTACATCCTAAACCTCCTCACCCTATGTATTTCCTACCTTCCATCATTTTTATCCCTTATGTCCCCCTTTCCTCCAACATCCCATTCCCCCCTCTTTCTCCACGTAGCTGCTACCCTTGACATTTCCTACCACTCCCCCCCTCATATTTCTCTCCACCGTATCATATCATCCTTTTGGGCCCCACACACTAAAAATGGAGAATCAAATAAGATTTTTAAGGACTTTCCTTGCTGGGACCCATCGAGGTTTAGCTTGGGGATTTTAAGTGTTTTTAATTACCATGCCACATATTGCTTGGGCTCCACCAAATCTGAAGTGGAGATTTTTAAAAAGGTTCTTTCAAGGCATAGAATATTTCATTCTTTTCCCTCTTTATCGTATTACATTACTTGGGCCCACAAACTTGAAAGCTGGAAGTTTTAGAAGTCTTCACATGCCTTGCCACATCATTGCTTGGGCCCCCCCAACAAATTCTAAGATGGACATGAGATGAATGAACATGATGAGATGCATTGTTTGACATACTCATCAAGGATGGAATTGGTAGTACAAGGAAAGACCTTCTTTTGGGATGTTCCTAGGCCAGAAGCTGAAGAAAGCAATTTTAGTGTACCCGAGAGAAAAGATCCTCTTTCAAGTTTCTTGTGGATGATTGAAAATCAGCTTGTTTTGAATGGTGAAATGCGTTTAGAAGGCATAGTGCTACCATTGTGGTGTAGGATTCACAATGCACCTCATTCCGAATTCACTTGCCCATTGTGCGAAATGGGTATCAACCAAAGAAACGGGACTCGGGACTCGGCGTCAAACTCGGTTGGACTCGAGAAAGCGAAAAATTTGGAGATTTTTAAAGATTTAAAACTTGTTTCAGACACCCTTTATTGAATACACCTTAAAGACACAAAAACATAATCAAACTTGGCTCATTTGATTACATACACAAGTATACATCAATCACATAAGCATAAACGCAAATTGTAGCTGAAGAAAATAACAAACATAGATATATAAATATTGTCAAATGTATACAATATTACAAAACTCATGGAATAAAAAATCCATGTCATCATATGATCATCAAAAATGTTTCATACAAATACCAAGGGTAAATAGTAAATACTAAATACAACTACAAGTGTACAAGCCTATGGCTCAGAGGGCCATGCACCCTCTCGCCCTGGCCCCCTGTGAAGGCGTTTAAAGTAGGTCTTGGATGAGTCAGCAGCCATAGTCGCTCCCTGTGACACCATGCCATGCTCACCAACATCAGGAACAACTGTGTCATGCTCACCAACATCAGGAACAGCTGTGTCACTCTGAGTCTCAGTATTTCCTGTCTTTGCTCGTGCTTTTTGCTCCTCCTCTGCCATGGCTATAGCGACAACCTCTATATCTACCTGGTCGATCCAATGAATGTCATCATCACTAAATACAGCTGTAGGAGTCCTAGGAGCTGTCTGATTCTCATTGGCCCACTTTGCTTCAAGATCAACCTCATCTAGAATGATAGGAGACATGTCAACTATTGCATTCTTTCTCATTCTCAGGCGGAGGTTGTAGTGAACAAAGACGAGATCATTCATCTTCTCCACAGGTAATCTATTGCGCCTCTTGGAGTGTATGTGCTCAAACATACTCCAATTGCGCTCACAACCTGATGCGCTGCATGGTTGGCTCAAGATGCGAATGGCCAACTTCTGAATATTTGGTGTCTCTGGGCCAAAAAAGTTCCACCAATGACCTGAGTTTGAAATGAGAAAAATAAATAAAATCAGTCTCACTCATGAACTCATTTAACAAGTTACAATATAGTATTGAATAAAACTAAAATTAAGCCTTACAATTTATTTTTACCTGGCATCATAGTTGTCCTACCGTCTTTGGCGACATGACGAGAGAAGGTCTCCCCTTGTGCATCTGAGAACACTTGTAGCTCTCGAAAAAGGTCTATCTGAGAAGTACTAGCAGGTCCCATCTTCTCCATGATTGCATATAGCCCATTAAGGACCTCCACATCAGCCTTGAAAGAAGGGATAAAACGGAATGCCGGATTTAGATAATACGCTGCCGCATGGATGGGCCTATGAAGCTAATGATGCCATCTCCTATCAATGATCTCCCAAATGGGACCATACTTGCTCTCATCTCGTCCATAGACGAATTTGATGGCCTCTTTCGCCCTATCCATGCCCTCATATATATAGCCCATTGCGGGCTTATCTCCATCCGCAATTCGCAACAAAACCACCAAGGGCTTAACAAACTGCAAAATTGAAAATATTGTGTAATTTAGAAAAATGAGCAAATAAGAGAATACATATAATAAGTTATAAAACATGAAGTTAAATTGTAGAATTTATAAAAAAATTACCTTCACTATCTCATCACAAGGGACCCAAAAGCCTTGCTCATCAAAAATGCAGTCTGCCATATCTTTCCTTGCAGGGGTGGTAGCATAGGATGAGGAAGACCACTCCTCACCAACAATCATACGTCTCAAAGCAGACTTAGACCTAAGCATGGACTGCAATGTGAGGAAGTTTGTGGCAAATCTTGTGATTCCTGGACGAGCTAACTCCTTCTGCTCTGTGTATTGTCTCATAAGAGCCAACACCCATGAATGATTATATACAAATTTGCAGACATTTCTTGCCCTTTCTACACATCTCTTGACCCATGGGATTTTTCCAATATCCTCCAACATGAGGTCAATGCAATGAGCAGCACATGGAGTCCAAACTATAGATGGGTGCCTCTCCATCAATAGTTTACCTGCAGCAACATAATTTGTTGCATTGTAAATTGTAATTAATGGAGGTACAAACTACAAGATAGTAATTAATTTGCAAACAAAATTAGTTTGTAATCAAAAGTTTACCCTCAGCAACATAATTTGCTGCATTGTCGGTCACCACCTGTACCACGTTCTCCTCATCCACATCTTCAATCACCTCCTCTATCTTCTCACATAGGTAGGTGGCATTCTTGCAATGGGCGGAGGCATCAATGGACTTGATGAAAACGGTGCCCCTTGAAATAAAAAAATAAAGCTAGGTCAATGATCATTCAATAAACCATTAGATAAAATATAAAAAATTAAAGACTATATGAAACTAAAATTAATCAATCACTTGCGGAAGAAACAAGAAAATTAAGGAGAGTTCTATTTCTCCTATCCGTCCAACCATCAGTCATGATGGTGCAACCTTTAGTGCTCCATATCTGGTGGCGTTCATCTAAATCCTTCTTCACATCATCCACCATTTGGGACAAAATGGGTCCCCTCAAATCACTCTCACTAGGGGCTTTGAACTCCGCCCCGCATATGGTAATGGCATCAACCATTTGTTGCCAATAAGGAGACTTGTCGCAAAGAAACTCAATGAGATAAGTTAAGTATAAAAATTCAATGAGATAAGTTAAGTATAAAAATTAAAACAATCAAAGCTATCAAACATAAAAGTTCGTAAAACATTCATCTTGCTACAAAGAATGGAATACAACTGTAGCTCCAAAACCTACCAACTGCCATTTTAGTAGCATCATGGACCTCCTTGTTCCAACCCATGCCCTCAAGCGACGGTTGGGACCTAGGAATAGTGCGAGGCACAAAGAAGGAATCCAACCTAGATTTACAAATCCTAGGTCCAATGGTAGCACTCCCACTACAACTACTAGTGCTAGGAGCATGAGAAGTGGCGGTGGCACTGCCACTTATAGAAGCAGAAGCAGAAACGGAAGCACCAAAAGTAGCAAACTGAGTAGGACGATATGGAGGTAAGGAATAAGGGCCTCCAACACAACCTAACTGTGTCCCTCTTCCTAAAACTGTCTCTCTCCCAATGGCCGCTCCTCCTTTTGTTTCTTTTTCCTTTCAATCTTCTCAGCCATTACATAACATTCACGTACGGCCTCAGGGACTGCTTTTAGGCATGGTTCGGCATCATGCCCACGCACACCAACAATATGGTATTTCAGCCTATATATACCTCTATGGGCAAAACATACATTTTGTTTGCCCCTTTCCTTGCCTTGGAAAATCCTCATGATATTTCCAAGCAGGGTCCTTTCTAATGGGGTGTCTAGAAGCTGAAGTAGACATTTTATGATAGTTTTGTGAAACTTGAAGTTGAGGCAAATAATAAAGTGAAGTTTGCTGCAATAAAACATTACAAATACAAAATAAAATTGATACATATTACATACATTCAAAAAAACTAAAGTAGAGTTTGTCAAACCCTACTTAAAAAAAAAGAAATTTATAAACCCTACATAGTACAACACTAAACTACATACTACATGCTACATACAAACATACAAAAATTTTTGAAAGATGTAAAACTTTCAAAATAAATGAATAGAAAATGGAATTTTTGCATACAAGAAACAAACTAATCTTCAAAAAAAACAACCGTACCTCTTACAACAAGCTTGAAACGAGCTGCAAAGTCTTCCTATTCAACTCTTGATGCATCGAATCGAAACACAATGCAGCTCCAATGTGACAAATTGAAGAAAACTTGAGCTTCCTATCCAACCCTTGTTTTTCTTCCCAACTCACTTTACTCCTTTTTTTGCAAGTGAATGAAATGAAAGTCACTTTTAGGGATAGAAGATAATTAACATAAAAAAACAGACTTAAAAAAACTTTGCAAAATAATTTTTTTTTGTGTTTTTTAGTTGGCTTGACGCCGGCCGAGTCCGGGGCTCGGGACTCGCCGAGTTTGGCGAGTTTGGGCCAAACTCGCCAACTCGGCGAGTCTGGCGATTTTACTCGCCAGACTCGGACGAGTCGGAGTCTGAGCCCCTTGGACTCGCCGGGCCTAACTCGGACTCGGACTCACCGAGTCTGGGCGAGTCCCATTTCTTTGGTACTATCAACCAAGTAAGATACCGGTTTGGGATGCCAGCCTTATCCGAAGAAGAGTGTATCGCGAATAGATCATGGAGTACGTACCTTGCAGCTGAATTCAAAAGAACATATGAACAAGACATTGCTATATCATCAAACAACGTAGAAAAGCAATTACACGTTAATACCACAAGTTCACTTGATGATCAATGTATTGCAATGACTAGCTCACCATGCCTTGCACCTCAAGAAGAGTATAATGGAATGAAAGTTGAAGTGGTTGAGAATGCTCAAATACAGACAACTGATGATCAAAATGTTGAGCAAACAATAAAAGAAGAAGATGACTCATTCCTTGAAGAATTTTCATTCATGCTACAAAAGGAGATCCTTGAGAAAGAGATACAAGAAGTTTCAAAAAGCACTCTTGAAGAAGACAATCAAGTTGACATATTGAATGAAGAGCTACAGATCATCATAAGAGAGCTCGAGTATGGAGAACAATTCGAGGGGGCTCTCAAAGATTTCATTACTCTCATACTATTCGAGGGGGCGTTGGAAGATCTCATGGAAGAGGCACAAATGCAATCACTGCCAAAATTTTTCAAGACAAACAAGCTATTGTGAGTGATGTGATTCATCATCACCCCCGGCATCCCGAGACAATGCTTGAGAATGAGATACCACCAGAGATTGTATTTGGTCAACTAGAGGAGACGTTTGAAGTTCAATCTATCAAGGAGTCCTTAATTTTTGAAGATATGCTCATGGAATTTCATAAGGATGTATGGTTTATGCAAGATGCCATTGAGAAAGTAAAGAAGGCTGAGCTATTCGAAGGGGCGCTCAGTTTGTTTCAAGAAGAGTTTGCAAATCAGGATCAACATGTTGCAAATGCTCGTGGAATGGTACATCACCAATGGCGATCTCTTGAAGCAGTTGATGATCTCGCTTCCAACAACACACTGAACGATGAGCAAACACTTCCATTCGAGCAAGCACTTCCACTCGAGCATGAACGACACCAGGCTGTCTCTTTCCCTACTCTCAATTTTGATAGTTATTATGAATTTGACTACGGGGGTTTTGGGAAAACAACTTGCATTTGGATAAATCATGGTCCTGATGAATTGCCTCAATTGCTTATTCTACATGCGGAATTACTTGAATATGAGAGATGCATGGTGAGAGCTTGCTTTTCTGTATTTAAGGATGAATTTGCTCGACTGCGAACCATCAGCTTTGCCATGCTCATGTTGCACATATTGAGAAATCATGTAAAGTCATGTACATATTTCGCTTCTTTGAGTCGTGTTAAGTCTAGGAGTCTTGTATATAGCTTTAGAGTAGGTTTTCTTTTCGTGTGTTTTAGCTTAGAGGTTTTGTTGAGCCTTATTGTTAATTTGCCTTGAGTTATTTGACTCATGATCTTGAATAGCTCATGTAGTTTAGTTATTTGCTTTCTTTAGTTTGTTTGCTTTTGGTTTGCCTTAGTGTGGCGTGCTTTAGCTTAGTCTGCTTTGGGTTTATCTTGCTTTCGAGTCGGTCAGTTTGCTTAGTTTAGGTGTCCTAAGTGAACCTTCAATTGTGAGAAAGGCGTTTGCATTGTATACTCATGGGCTAGTAAAACTTTGGATTTTATGTTCGGTTCATTTCTTAGATGTCTGTTCATGAAGGTAGTACTATTGCAATCTTTACATTTGTATATGATTTCTGAATGTTGACATATAACCTGCAAGTGCATTAAGGTATCAATCTTTTCTAAGGAGCAAACTGTGGAATTCAATACTTGGAGGAAGGATTGAATTTTTTTGTCCAAATTTAGTCAGGAATATTATAGTGGTATCAGAGCCATGTGTCTTGCCAGCCAGTGGGTAAATAATCAAGTAAATGCAGCAAGAGCAGATTGATACATCGGGAAGAGCCACATATACAATACACCAGACGAAGACCAGTTAATCAGCTGGAGCAGCCAGAGATTGAAGAAGAGTTTAACACTAAATATCTTTTCATGGAGGGAATAGCAATGGGAGACAGGCAGGATCCTAGTGTGATGGCGATGTTGAATGATCTGGCTAGGGGTCAACAACAACTGGTTCAAACCCTCATTTGCTTCATAGAAACAATGAGCATCAACCAAAGGAATAATCAAGAGGGTAATCAGAACAATGGTAATAATGAGCATGGCGGGAACCAAGGAGAGAGTAGCAATATTAATGCACTTGTGAACCAATTCTGGAGAGCTAGTAGGATTGCTCCTCGATCATTGATGCCAAACTTGATCGAGGCACCTACTAGAGAGTGAGCTGGACAACAAGGAGGAGGTGAGGATTGGAGGGATTATGTAAGGAAGTACCAAGGGTTGGGCGAAGAATTTCATGCTTCAATGCCCTTGGCTCACTTTTGCAACATTAAATATTGAAACATGCCGAGAGCTGAAAGATGTTGAGGGCACAATGGTGATTTACAACGAAAACTGGGTAAGCTATCCATCTCCAGCTATGATGGTTCTGGTAAATGTTCCGCTTGTGCATGAGTTCAAAAGTTATATACGTATTTTCAGCTTAACCCCATGACTGAATTGGAAGCAATAAGTATGCTAATTTACATCTGGATGGGGAGGCACAGGAGTGGTGGTATCACGGATTGGTCATGCTTGGGCATAGCAATATCATCTCTTATGCTGATTCCATTCAAAGATTGATCAACAGAAATATTATAATAAATTTTATAAATAATTTAGAACTATTAATATTTAACTAATATTAACATTAAAGTTTTTCTTAAATTTTAATACGAGTTATTGATAAATTTCTTTTTTGAATGATTTTGTATTGAACTTTATGTTTATTAAATTGTATAATTAATTTTAAAGTATTAGTATTTGATTTAAATTAGTGTTAAGGTTTTATTATGTTTTAATATGAGGTATTAAAATATTAAGTGGCTTACTCTTTTTGGTAAAATTTAGATGATTAAGGATGTCGTTTCTACTAATCCAATTTATCAACTTTTATGCACACAATTAAGAAAGAAGGCTTGGAATAGTTTAAGGAGCATTTTAAAAGATTTTAATGGGAAGGATCAAAAGAAAACAAATGGATCCTTTTGGTTGGATGATACATGGTATGCCGAGTGAAAGATAATGGGGGTATTGGAGAAAGGCAAATAGAAAAACAAAATAAGGCATTGGGAGAAAATCTAATTTGGAAGATGTATGCAAATCTAAACATAGGGTGGTGTCAAATTTTACAAAAGAAATATCTAGTTTCAGACAATACATCCTAAATACTAACAAGCTCGAACTCTTGTCATGGCTCTCACATATGGTATTTCATGTTGAATTGCTGCCATCTCATCACAAATCATATCTCATGGGTTGTAAATACTAAACAATGGTCAGAATGCAAAATTCTAGGTGGGTTGCTTGAACGTGTTTGTTCCTTTAATGGATATTTGTGTGAGTGGCTATGCATAGAAATGCATTGCTAGAGAGTCCTACAAAGTATACATAAATGATTTTATGGAAGATTCTCCATCTAGTCGAAATTGGGATTGGGCATTGCTAAATGGCTTGCCACTACCGACATCATCTAAACATTGATGGAAGATGGAACTGAATGGCCTCTCAAAATATTGGAGGGCAAAAGGACTCTCCAAAAGGTTGGTGCCTTCTCATGGACAAATAATTCATAAAAAGATCCTTATAGGAGATGGACCAAACAGCACCATCGGCATTGCTAAATGGCTTGCCACTACCTACAAAGTATACATAAATGATTTTATGGTTTGCCATTGCTAAATGGCTTGCCACTGCTCTCCAAAAGGTTGGCTTGCTAGAGTCCTACAAAGTATACATAAATGATTTTATGGAAGATTCTCCATCCGGTCGAAATTGGGGTTGGGCATTGCTAAATGGCTTGCCACTATCGACATCATCTAAACATTGATGGAAGATAGAACTGAATGGCCTCTCAAAATATTGCAGGGCAAATGGACTCTCCAAAAGGTTGGTGCCTTCTCATGGACAATAATTCATAAAAAGATCCTTATAGGAGATGGACCAAACACCACCATCGGCATTGCAGGCCCCTCTTGGTGTGTATTATGAAAAAAGGAAGTAGAAACTGCTAACAATATGCTTATTAGTTGCCCCTTTGCAACTCGTCGTTGGGACTAGTTACATGTAGCTTGAATGGGTATGGTGCCATGCCAAATGATATCTACAACACACACTTTCATATGCTGGCCAAAAGCTCAGCCCTCTGTGTGGAAAGGCATATGGGAGTTGGGTCCTTCCCTCCTATTCTGGGAAATCTGGAAATAAAGCAATAACAAGATATTCAATGAAAAAGAAATTTCTGTGGAAATGGTAATAGAGAATATTGAGAAAGGAATCTACGAAGTTGTAAAGGTCATGATGTATTTTGAGTGTCTTGAGGATGATGGTGAGAGAAAGCTAGTCATAGATGGGTGCCTTTATCCATTGGGAAACAGAGTCTTTGAATTTAATTAAACATGTAACGATTGAAACCAAGGTCACGCCTTAATCAGTACAGCACAAAAGATTATGCCTTTTAGAATTCATAAGCATGGTAGACTCTACACATACATTTTAAGAAACAATAGGTGGTTGCAGAATATTAAGTGAGTCTACTTAGTTATCCATGAACATACCCATACAGTTCCTTTATTATGTTAAAAAGATACCTTGCAAGGGCTTTGCAAGGATTTTTCAGACACTAAACAACAATATCTAGAAATGTATACCATACATAAGGAGACACTCAATTAAGGTTGATTGTGTTGCTAATTATTCAATCTTCAAGGTTACAGATATTACAAATTGGGGATAAAATGAAATCATTACAATACCAAAATTACAATGGTTAGACTTGGAAACTATGAACCTTTGGGTTCTGTTGTGTTTATTCTTCTATCTGCTATGCTCCTCTCCGCTCCAAAAATGTTACCCTCTGATCTCTCCTCAAAAAATTGCCACCAATGCAGATATATCCACAACTGAAAGGCGTATCAGTTGGTAGAAGACCATGGTGCAGGAAGAAATCTAAGTCGTGACCTCACCAATACTTTGTGAGAATGTGTGCTTTGCAAATCCAATCTGACCACCAAGAGGCATGAAAGAACATTCATTTTGACCACAACCATACTTGAGCATTGATGATTGATGGGTTTGAGTAAATATGGGCATTGTTATTTTCCTTGGATCCATGGAAAAATGCATTAAAGATCATTATGGAGCCTTCCTGGAGTAAAATTTGGGTAGTTACGGATGTGGTTGCATGTTGATGGTATTGTAGAGGGAGTGGTTGTGTGTTAATGGCATTGCAGGAGGAGCCATCTATTCATGCTCTCTCTCTCTCTCTCTCTCTCTCTCTCTCTCTCTCTCTTTTTCTCACTCACACACACAGACACACAGACACACACACACAACCAAACAAATGCTGTAGTTTTAAATCAACTCTGGGAAATCTAGGGAAATTTCTAGGGCTTTTTTTCTAAATTTCTCTTTGTGACTTTCATGCAGCTCTGTCAAATGGGCATTCAAAGACTTTCAGTTGCAGATTCTATCACTCGAGGTCTTAAAAGAGGCAGTGTATCCTTAATAAGTTTTTAATTTATTTACAATGAATCTTTGGTTGTGTATTGCGTACAAAGCTTTACAGACTAGTTGTCTTGATTACAAGTTACTTGATGATATCTTCTAGGGTGTGTAGCCATTTCTTTTCTTTACCATGCATATTATTTTATGACTTCATGTTTCTTTCAAATATATAATATCTGTTTTTTTGTCTCTGCTTCTATTCTTTAACAATTTTTTCCAGATATGGAAATTTGAATAGCTTACAGTTTCTGTTTGAAAATGAAGGAGTTACTAAATTTTCTGACATAATTCGTTGGTCAGCATTTGTACTTCCTGTGCTTGAGTTGCCAGAGTCTGATATATTGGAGACTGGCCAATTGATTACAGGTTCTAATGATGACAGGGCTCTTTTCCCAGAAGGGTTTTTAACTGGTAGCTCATCTGTAAGATTTGACTTTTCAGAAGGTGCTATGGATGGTGACAAATACAATATTAATAAATGGGGTTTTCATGTTGCTCACTTGTGTAGAATACTTTGCTCCTTTCTTGTTCCTTCTGGGAATATTGATTCTCTGTCCAGTCAATTTTTTAGTGGTCAAGGTTCTACAGGAGTATCTTTTTCATACTTGGAGCTTGCTACCAGGTGGATTTTGAAGGTTTTGCTTTCAATATTCCCTGGAAAATCTGTTTGCTCTCATTGGGAGGAAATGCTCAGAGATCCGAGGTAATGCTTTGGACCTTATGTTGCATCACAGTTGACCTGTTTAAGTGATACATGTTGAAAGTTATAATTATATGCTCAAGAAATTTTCTCATGTTCTTTGCTGAGATTCTATAGCTATGCATCTTCTATAAATTTCAGAATCTTATGAAGGATTAGGATTGGTTGAAGTGGGAATTTCTATATTTCTGTGGAAATTTCTCTTTTCTGCTGTTGTGTTTCAAGTTTCAACTAGGATGCAGATTATTCACTGTGTAACTTTCCTAGGATGTTTTTATCTATTTTTCAGTGCATAACAAGTAAATATCAGTGTTAGAAGTTTTGATTATGAAATATTCACCCTCAATTGAATTTTTAGTTGTGC
This sequence comes from Cryptomeria japonica, assembly GCF_030272615.1. NCBI lineage: Eukaryota > Viridiplantae > Streptophyta > Pinopsida > Cupressales > Cupressaceae > Cryptomeria > Cryptomeria japonica. Next base: position 393,761,090 of record NC_081407.1, on the reverse strand, counting down.
ATGCTTGGAGACACCATGACACTTTGTTGTGATTTGTTGTTTGTCTCCAATACTTGTGTTGGCATTCTACTATTCTCATATAAATTGTCTTGAAATGCAGGATGTTATGCTGCAACTTGCAACATTATATGCTGTATGTGTTCAGAAAGATTCTTGCTTCTTCACCAGCATCCCTTAAATTTTTTCGGGAAGGAATTTGGGACATGCTGTTCTCGGAATATTTCTTCTATTTTAAGATAGGCGCAGAAAGAATTCCATCTCAGACTATTTCCGACTCTGAAGCTTCAATAAAGGGATTGCCTGCACATTTTTTGGCATCTAAACAATCAGCTACTGATTGTAGTTCCTCCAAAAATGATAATTCAAATATGATCCATATTGAAATTCTTCAGATGGATGTGATCTCATTCGTTGAATTTGCAGCAACAATCAATGTTTGCGACAATAACATGGTACCTTTCTTATTAATCTTGATAGTCTTGTAGTTGATCTTAAAAGAATGAAAACTTGAGATATTGAATGTAAATAACATGCTCTTATGTTTCATAATACCTTCCTAAAATCAATCAAATCCTAAAGAATGGTATCCTTTGACTCTTATGTATGTCTAGAAACTCACTACTGTAAAGTGATTAAATTTATAATCTTTTTAAAATTATGTTAAATTTACCCATTTGGTTTAGGGCAACCAGCTAGGAACAGTAATTTTTACAGTCTTCACGATGGTTCCATTTCTACAGGCTCTTGGGAAACTTAAATTGGTAACTTGGATAGTAGGTTTCAAACTTTACTGATGTGAGCCATATTAGACCAATTTTGTTGCTACAGATTCAAGTGCACCCTCATGTGCACTTTGAGTTCTATCCTAAGATTTATGCTAATTTTTCCCAGTAATTTATGATCAAATGATGAGATAGAAGCCAGGGTTTTCCTAGGTGGATAATATTGCCTTAAACAATGTAATTGGGATCATACAGATGGAAGGAGTTTCTGTAACAATTATACAAGCCATTAAAAATGGAAGCATTAGTTCTTGAGATTGAGAGATGCTAACTCAGCACATCAAAAGTTTGCCAAAGAAATTTAGTACAATAAAAATTGGCTATACCTTGAGAGGGGGGAATGGGGCAGCTGATACGTATGTACCCCTTTGTGAATTATAGAATCAACCTGCAAAAAGAGATGAGTAAAGACATCATGATTTTTCTCAAGCTTCCGTTGTTTTAAATAATTGTAGTTGTTAATGAAGGGGTAAGCTGTTGTGATTTAAATATGGTTTCGGTTGCAGTGTTTTTCCTTTCTGCATCTTGTGCTTCTGAGTCATTCACCCTTAGTACATAATCAAACTTTAGTTTGTGGATCCTCCATGGGTGGTCCTCATGAACACTATGGAAGAAGAGAGAAAGAAATTTAAAGCTTAATTGTTAAAGTATATTAAATTTATTTCAGACTAATGCAATTCTTACAATATGCAGATTATAATGTACTGATTTCTTCTTTTGATTTCAGGGTATATATTCAGAATTTAATCCTTAACAAATATGAATGTTAATAATGATAATGTATTGATGAGATACTGATGTACTTCTATTCTTCAAGTCTGAGATTGCCGATCAAAGGGAGAGAGCATTTTCGTTTCTATATGTTTCTCTTTATGATATCGGCATGTATAAATATATATGTGGAGGGACATGTCATGAGGGGACATGTCTCTACAATGTGGAGCCATGTCCGCTCATGACATGGCCCTCTCTCAAACAATACAACACTTGCCAAAGGGTGCTTTCAAGAGGCCCGACCCTCAATCTGTTTAGTTAACATAAAAACCAAAAACAATATTATGAAAGCTGCCGATCTGCTGTGCATTACATTTGATCATTACTCGATCCAGGTATGTTTGATATAATAAATATGATCATTTCTTGATCTGTTATATATAAAACAATGTTGCCGTGGATGATCATTGCTCAAAACATGGCAAGAGAAGAGAAATAGAATCTGATTACATAGATTAATATACTTGTATCTGTATAGTATTTTGATCAAATACAAGGATGATGGTTTTACAAAGCATTTGAATAATTATTCTTATAGGCACAAGAAATATGTATGTGTGTATGTATGTCAGTTCACATAGTGAACTGACATACATACATACTTATATATATATAATCAATATAAACGATCATCCTTATATCTGACCGAAGCTACTATGCATCAACACTCCCTCTTAGCTAGGGAAGATAATCAAGTATATATCAATGGAGATATCACCTAACTCGTGATATCAGAGGATGTTTCAAGAACATCAAGTCACATGACATTCTTCACATATACATCTAAGTTATGGTATGTGCATTGACATCACGTCTCATGATGTCTACCATAACAAGTCATGGCATTTCCATGGATAGTACATCTCATAATATCCACCATGATTATCTCATAAGGAGCATAATTATATTCAACTGATATCAAGTATCATGATAGCTATCAATAAGTCCAAGAGATACTAACTATCATGACATGTCCATAAATATCAAGTGACATGATATTCATCATGATAGTGAACTAATCATTGTAAAGTTGTCACCTTTCAATGTTAGATACAAGCATTCATTATTTGAAAGATCGTCATCTTTCAATAATGTACACAGGGTAGGCCCACAAGTCATAGAGTCACACATATGACAAAAGAGTTTACACATTAAACATCTTTATTTATATTAATACAAATAAACAATTTTGAGATTCAATCTCAATAACTTACATTTCAACCATATCAAGTTTCTTCCTGAAGTGTTCAACTTTCACTCTGGGGAGAGGCTTGGTGAGAATGTTTGCTGTTTGATCGCTTGTATTAATATACTCCAACTGGATCACATTCCTTTCTACCATGTCTCTCACATATTGGTAAGGAATCTCTATATGTTTCGATCTATCATGGAATACTGGATTTACAGACAGTTTGATGCAGCTTTGATTGTCATAGTGGATGATAGTAGGTTTCAGAGGCTCACCAAATAATCCCACAAGCAGTTTTCAGAGCCATACTGATTCTCTTGCTCCCAAAGATGGTGCAATGTATTTGGCTTTTGTTGAGCTTTGAGCTATTGAAGATTGTTTTCTACATATCCAAGAAATCATAGCTGATCCGAAACTGAAACAACACCCTGATGTGCTTTCCCAATCAGTCACAGTTCCAGCCCAATCAGAATCAGAGTATCCATGTAGATTTAGGTCAACATTTTTTATATTTGAGACCATATCCAATAGTACCTTGAAGGTACCTCAATATATGCTTCGTAGCAACAAGATGTATCTCTCGAGGTTCACACATAAACTGGCTCAAAGCATTCACTACATAGCAAATATTCGGTCGAGTGTTAACCAGGGACATCAGTGATCCAATTATCTGTCTGTAAAGAGTAGGATCTGCAAGTCTTGATTCTGCTGCTGCTTCTTTCAGTTTATGTAAGTTCGTTTCCATGGGTGTTGACATTGGTCTGTAGTTCCACATCCCAAATCTCTTCAGAATATCAATAGTGTATTTCCCTTGATTTAGAAAAATACTACCTGATTTCTGCCAGACTTCCAATCCAAGGAAGTAATGTAAACTGCCCAAGTCTTTCATATCAAATTCTGATGCTAGGTCCTTACATTGAACAATAAGGTGATCTTCTCCTGTAATTTGTAGATCATCAACATATAGGATTAGTATCAACATATCACCATTAATTACTTTAAAGTAAAGATTTGGATCTGCATCATTCTTGGAGAATCCTAGACCCAATAGATAGTTGTCGATCCTCTCATACGAAACTCGGGGAGCTTGTTTAAGTCCATATAAGGCTTTCTTCAGTTTGCACACATGTGAAGCTGCATCATGAATCACAAAACCTTCAGGTTGGTCTAGATAGACTTCTTCTTCAATAGTCCCATTCAAGAATGCTATTTTCACATCCATCTGATGGATCTTTTAGCCTTTAGTTGCTGCAATAGCTATGATTTCTCTAAAGGAGGTGTACCGGGCAATAGGTGCAAATGTCTCTTCATAATCAATACCTTCCTTCTGTGAGAATCCTCTGGCAACAAAACGTGCTTTATGTTTCTCTATACTGCCATCTGCAACATGTTTAATTTTGAAGAGCCACTTGGACGAGACAACATATTTCTCTTTTGGTGTAGGAACTATGTCCCAAACATCATTTTTCAGAATGGATTGATACTCTTCTGTCATAGCATCCTTCCAAACTTGATGCTTGAGAGCTTCTGTAACACCAATAGGTTCATAATTAATGATTTCACTCATTAATGCATCATATGTTAACTTGCGAGGTCTTTTGCTCTATCTGAATGTTCCTTCAGGTGCTGTATGCATTTCTGCTTCCTGTATCATTTTCTAGCCCAAAGTGGTCTCTTGTGATTATTGTCCGGTTCCTCTTCTTGAATCTCTGGGGGAATGTGACTTTCATTTGTGGTTTCATTTGGATACTCCTTTTGAAACTCAAGAGCAGGATCCTCTTCCATACCTTTATGTGAATCTAGTATTTCTATCTCATTTGATCTCTTAGCCTTCTTAAAGGCAATGTCTTCTTCAAAAATGACATCTTTACTTAGTTCAATTTGTCTTTGTCCAGGTATGTATATTCTGTAAGCTTTTGAAGTTTCACTATAGCCTACAACAATTCCTTTTCTTCCAGAAGGTTCTAGTTTCAACATCTTCTCTTTAGGCACATGGATATAAACTGGGCAACCAAATATCCTTAAGTGACTGATATCAGGTTAAAACACCAGTTAAGGCTTCTTCAGGAGTTTTGTTATCCAAGTGTGAATGAGGACATCTATTTTGTATTTATATAGCTGTATTAGATGCTTCAGCCCAAAATTAGGTTTCTAAGTTTTGATCATAAAACATTGCCCTAGCTGCTTCTACACTAGTTCTGTTTTTTCTCTCAGCAACTCCATTTTGTTGGGGATTATAGGGTACAGTGAACTCCCTCTTAATCCCTCCATTTACACAAAATTCTTTAAATATTTCAGAAGTATACTCTTTCCCATTGTCTGTTCTAAGTATTTTAATTTTCTTCGCGGAAGAGTTTTATGTAAGAGCTTTGAATTCCTTAAACCTTTTAAGGATCTCTTCCGATTCCTTGCACTTGAGGAAGTATATCCAGGTCTTCTTGGAGAAGTCATCAACAAAAATTACATAATACAAAAATCCTCCTATGGAGGGTACAAACATGGGTCCACATAAATCAGAGTGGACTAATTCTAATACGACTTTAGTTCTACTCAAACTATTAGGAAAAGTACCCTTAGTATTTTTTCTCAAGGCAAACCCTTTACATGACTCATTATGAGTTTGATTTAGTTTAGGTAGTCCAGTTACAAATCTATCCATAGAAGTTAGGTCACGAAAGTGAATATGGCCTAATCTTCTATGCCATATCTCATTTGAGTCAGAAGTCTCATGAATAAGGGCTTGATTTGACTTAGTGCAAAGTTTGTATAGGTGTCCTTGTCTTATGGCTATAGTTTGGGCCTTCTTTATGGTTGAGCTCTTCGGCCATGCTAGGACTTTACCCTCCATAAATGTAACCATGTATCCTGTTAAGTTCTTTCAAAATTCTGTGATCAAAATAGAAGAGATGGAGATATGATCTGAAAGTTGTATTTTATCTGCTATAGCGTGTTTTAAAGATGCACCACACTTATTAATTTCGGTGTGTGCATCCTCCTCAATGTAAGCATGCTATATAAGTGGATGAGGGGTTACGTAGTGAAGAGATATGTCTTCCCACGTGGGAAGACACATCTCTTCCCTACGTATCTCTCACCATAGTATATAAACTAGTCATTGTTTACTTACCCGATCGGAAGGAGTGCGACTTGTTTGAGAATCGTTTTACCACCCGATACCATGAACGGTGTAACCGTTGATCAAACGCGATAAGTTAACTTTGGTTTTAGTTATCATTAGTTAACGTTAACATATTAGTATATGTAATCAAATTTATATATATATATATATATATATATATATATATTGGAAGCATGAAATAGTACGACCGACGTTACAAAATGTAACATATCCGTTATCTTCAAGAGCTGATATAGATATCAAATTTCTCTTAATACCTGGCACATATAGTACTCCAGTGAGTTGAATAGAGATCCCGGATTTCAACTTGATGGTGCAAGTTCCAACTCCTTTTACCGGATGTGCAGAATCATCCCCAATTGTAACCTCTTCATCAGATTTTTCTACCATAGTTTCTAAGTGATCTCGGTATCCTGTAATGTGCCTTCATGATCCACTGTCAATTACCCATGTGCTGAGTTTGTTTGAAACTTGACTAGACAATGCTGAGTAGAAAGCAAATTTCTCTGAATCATGTTCTATATTTGTCTTTCCAACTTTAGCAAATGAGACTTGTTGTTTTGTTCTGTCAGGGCATTTGATTGCATAGTGTCCATATTGATCACACCTAAAACATTGAATTTGAAATAGGTCTTTTCTTTGCTTGGATGAACCTTTTCCATGAGAATTTCTCTTCCTTTTGAAGTTCTTCTTCTTACCTTTCTTATGAGAATTTGTGTTAAGAACATGAATATCCTCATCAATAGGTTTCTGCTTTCCTTTTGTTATTTGCCTTGACTCTTCTTGTAGACAGTCAGATCTTAATCGATCAAATTTAGGAAGCTTGGATCTTGCGCTTATCCCTTGAACAAATGACTCCCATGAATTCGGTAGACCGCCTAAGGTTATTAGTGTCAACTCCTTGCTATCAATTTCATATCCAACTATTGATAGTTGATCCCTTAGCTCAGTAATTCTCATGAAGTATGCATTGATAGATTCTCCCTTGTTCATACTTATATTAGTCATTTGTCTCTTTAGAGCGAGGGTTCTGCCTGTATTATTTACTTCAAATGCACTCTCAAGAGATCTGAACATAAGGTATGCAGTTTCATGTTTTGCCAATATAGGTACAATGTGATCGCTGACTGCATCCACTATGAGTTTCATGGCTCTCTCATTGCTCTCGATCCATTGAGTTTTCTTAGGGTCATCTTTAGGTTCAGCTTTATTTTCTTTTACAAAGGAGTCTAATTTATTCTCCTTTAGTAGCATCATGATTCTGATCTTCCAAGATTTAAAGTTGTTTGCTCCTTCGAGTCGATCTTCAAATCTAATCATATTTGACATTGTGAAGAATGAAATGTGACTGCGATATCAATAGATGATAGTCTGATATCTCAAATTAAATTTGGATCTTCTTTACCAATGCTCTGATACCATGTTAAAGTATATTAAATTTATTTCAGACTAATGCAATTCTTAAAATATGCAGACTATAATGTACTGATTTCTTCTTTTTATTTCAGGGTATATATTCAGAATTTAATCCTTAACAAATATGAATGTTAATAATGATAATGTATTGATGAGATGCTGATGTACTTCTATTCTTCAAGTCTGAGATTTTCGATCAAAGGGAGAGAGAGCATTTTCGTTTCTATATGTTTCTCTTTATGATATTGGCATGTATAAATATATATGTGGAGGGACATGTCATGAGGGGACATGTCTCCACAATGTGGAGCCATGTCTGCTCATGACATGACCCTCTCTCAAACAATACAACACTTGCCAAAGGGTGCTTTCAAGAGGCCTGATCCTCAATCGGTTTAGTTAACATAAAAACCAAAAACAATATTATGAAAGCCGCTGATCTGCTGTGCATCACATTTGATCATTATTCGATCCAGGTATGTTTGATATAATAAATACGATCATTTCTTGATCTGTTATATATAAAACAATGTTGCCGTCAATGTTCATTGCTCGAAACATGGCAAGAGAAGATGAAATAGAATCTGATTACAGAGATTAATATACTTGTATCTGTATAGAATTTCGATCATATACAAGGATAATGGTTTTAGAAAGCATTTGAAATAATTATTCTTATAGGCACAAGAAATGTGTATGTGTGTATGTATGAACTGACATACACACACACACACACACACATATATATATATATATATATATATATATATATAATCAATATAAACGATCATCCTTATATCTGACCGAAGCTACTATGCATCAACATTAATCTTTTGAGTGAAAGGATAGGGCCTTGCCTGTTCTAGATAGAAAGAACTTTACAGCATTATATGGAGGGCTGCATATGTTTGGTTTGCTTGCAAAGACAGCTATATGGCTTCTTCACTTAATTTGGCTCTATCTGATGGAAATGAAATTTTGTTTCAAGACAATGATCTGCATTATTTGATGTTGTTCATTCTGATGAATATGGAATTTAATTGGATATTCTGTGGGAAGGTCATATGATTTAAATAAGCAATGGATTAACAATAAATAGAACAAAGTCAGTGGTTTTATATTTTCCTTTATCTATGCTGTTTGCTTTTGTCTACGAAATGTTTATTTCCTTGCAAGGTCAGTTAAAATGGCGAATTCTGCATCAATCAAGATCTTGTAGGTGGCAAACAATGCAGTTTGCATTTACGCTTCATATCTAAACTTATGCCCCTCATGGGAGTTGAATTTAACCTTGGACTTTTTGATCATGTGTTTCTGTTGTCTGTTGTTTATATTTTATGGGAGACCTAAGGTCAATCCCCATTTATTAATCAATAGAAAAATGTTAAATGTTATTCCAAGTTTAAATGTTATAGAATCTGAACCACACGAGACACACTTTGCCATTATGGACCAAAGTTCATCATCATACACTTTGACTCTTAAGATTTATGCTAAATATTTCAAGTGAATCATGGACAAGTGAAAAATGCAATTACAGAAGCCAGATATCTGCTAAGTGGATTATTATTACCTTAAACCTATGACACTGGGTCCTGCAGGAATCCCTGCCATACGTGGACTGTTATGCTGTTTGCTTTTTGTGTATAAACTGTCAACTTCCTTGCAAGAGCTCTTCAAGGGGGAGTTCTGTATCAAGCAAGATTTGAAAATTGGCAAACAACGCAGTTTTCATTTACGCTTTGTATCTCACTGTGAAACTTAGCTTCACTAATGGGAGTTGAAGCTAACCTTAGTAGATTTGTTCATGGATGCTACTATTAGTTAGTTGGGTGGTAATGGGAGCATTGCTAGGAACTTAAGAGGAAGTGATTTCTTTATATGAATATTTGGTTATGGAAAAATGAAAATATCCTAATGTATGGTTTGGGTCCGTGCCCTTGGCTTGCAAGTTGTATTGTAAAATGGAGAATTAGATTCCCGTTTGGAATCTACTTATAATATAAAGATTAATGAGGGTTGAAGACTGTGAATACCAATCATAGCTAAGATGATTGGATGAGGAACTTCTACTTAATTGAATATATTTTGATAACATCAGATGGCTTTCATTTAGGATAATTTTACAATAGTTGATTATTTTTTTTGACCAATTTTATTTAACAGCACACATTGATGGCATTCTGTTCTTTGAACTTCACATAGAGAAATCATATCTAAGATCTTTCATCCTTTGGTGAGATTATTAATTTATTTGAATTGAATGCCCAAATCAGGATACAGCATACATTGATTTTTAATGACTGACAATAAACTATGCCTTTGCATGGTCATCATAGATCCGATTAAATTACAGATTGAATTGCCTATTCTGTTGGAAGTGAGCAACATAGGTATTAGAAGTTCTCACTCTCATAATTATTTAAGTATGGAAATTTTAGTTCAATATATTTATCTGGTTGATTGCTTTTGAACTATCATTATAGTTTAGGTGTTTGGATTATTTGAGCTGCAAGGAGTCCATTCTGATTCCATTATTAGCTAATTTTTGTGGGGATTAATTTTAAAATTATTTATCTTGTAGATTTCTTTGAACTATCATTGTATTATAAGCATCTGCTGATGCTTTTATCTGCATGAAATCATCATGATCTCATCATTGTATTAATTTGGTAGATAAATTCCTGAATTATTTGTCCATTTGATTGTTTGGGAACCATCATGATATCTTAAGCGTGCCAAGACTATTTATTTTTCATCACCATTTTATTTTGGCATGTCAATTTGGAGCTAGCTATCTAGTTAATTGCTTTTTTGAACTCTCTCTTTGTCTCATTGAGTGTGTGTATATATAAAGGCAAGATAAAAGGATGCAATAGGTGATATTTTAAGCTGATAAAATTGATAGAAATGTCTATTTGTTTGTTTAGTAAACAATTATAGCTATTAATTCGCCATTTATATTGCAGGCTGAGTGTTTAGCATTAATGGATGCTCTTGAAAGGTCTGCCTGTCATCCTGAAATCGCAACCATGCTGGTTAAGAGTCTTCATCGTATCCTACAACTTGCAGCAGACCCAACTGCTGCTTCTTTCAAGCATTTAAATGCAACTACACGGTTTTCAAATGTGATGTGTAAACAGATGCAGGACTTTGCAAAAATTGTCAATTCATATGATCCTTCTACAAACAATAAGCTCCTTGAGTGCATACAAGATGCAACTGAGACTTGCAATGCCTTTAGTCATGAAATTTGGAGGCGATGTCTGGATGCTATGTTTGCTCTATTTGCAGAATATCTGTCTATATCAGAGGATGCAATTTTTTTGGCTTTACACGATCCTGTGACTGTTGATAATTTATTCAACTTGCTATGGGAGGAATATTCAAGAAAATTTGCACTGAGACATATTTTGGACTTAATAAAGGTATGATGTGGTTTTGATTCTTGAAGATGTTGTCTTTGTTTGTTGCATATTTAAAGTTCCTAATAGTTGTTTGACTGTTTTATTTTAAATTTTAATGGCTCACAGTTACATTCCTTATCTGAAAAAGATCAAGAGGCAAAGCTAGGATTGTGTTTCAAGTATTTTGAAACATTTCCTTGTATAAAGGAATCAGATCGAAAATTTGGAAAGAATATTTGCAGAGATTTGCTTGCAGGTGTGCGAGATATACTACAGACAAATCCAACAGTAAGTATCTTGTACTTACTTAGTTCTCTGTTATCCCTACTCTTTACTTATGATAATCTAATCTTTCCTTGGTTTGAGAAACTAGGTTTCCAAAGCAATAATTCTTTATGAATGGTTATTTATCTGAATGGAATAACATACAATTTTCTTTGTAAAACAGTATTATCAGGATCTATTTCGTGATGGGGAATGCTTTCTTCACATTGTAACATTGCTAAATGGGAACTTTGTAGATGGACTTGGTGAACAACTATGCTTGGATGTTCTTCAAACTCTGCTAGCACTTCTTGCTGGCAATGAAGCTTCCAAGGTATGAGCCCTTGTCAATGTTTTGGTTTGTATTATAAATTTCAATATTGATCTGAATTTGATTTGTAGTCTGTAAATTGAAACGGTTATAGTAAATACCTACTAATTATGAAATTTGTAACTCAAATTTTTTTGTTGTCATGTTTTCTTACCTTATGTTTTAAAAAACAAGCATCACTGCATAAATTCCTTTATTGGTTTTGTTCTTCAAATCTCATCAAGTGGTAAAATGTATTTATTTTGTTTTTAATTTCTCTACAGTACTCATGTTCTTCATAAGACTAAATATTGGATCACAAATGCTTTTCATAAGGGTTGACTTGATGTTTTGTCTATTTTCTAGACAAGGTTACTTGTTTGGGGAGGTGGTACAGGAGTAGATAACCTCTTATTAAGTAAATATGCCCCTGATGCATCCATATGAAATAAAACTATATAAACAATTTTTTATTAAAAATTCGATAGGTATGGTGGGTACATTGAGCTAGGTGCCTCTTCCATTCATTTGTTGCGACTTGTTTGAGATAGTTTTGTATCCAGCATACTTTTGTCTGTCATGTCTAAGATTTCTCTATTTTTCTTATGCTGAAACCTATAAGATCATTACAAACCTCTGATTTTGATAATCTTAATTCAGAGAGGATATGCTTTTCAAAAGCTTTAAAAAAGAATGGCTACAAAAATTTGCAAATTAGGAAAGCTTCAAGAAAAGCTGAGAAAGTCCATGCATGAGAAACACTGCAAATGAGAATAATGATAAAGTTTTTCTGCCTCACATAAAGGGCATGGCCGATAAAACTTCTTGAATAACAGAAAAACATAGCATAAAATTATGCTCTATATCAAGAAACACCCTTAAGCCTAATCTTACTAAAAATTCATTTAGAATAGTATTAGGTGTGAGAATAGTGGGGTTGTTTACTTGAAATTATCATTATGAAATCTATATAAGTAGCTCTCAATATTGAACAAAAACGTCTTGCTACATGCTGATTGTTGAATGCAAATTAGCATTTAGTATTAGATAAATGGAGGATTCATGAAAGTTATGAAAAAAATGCTTGAGGAGTCTAGGCAGACCTAGGTAGAATTGTTTCCTAAGTGAGTGTGCTTGAAAGAAATTTTTATGAAATAAAATGAAAGGAGGGTAAATTATGGTATGTTTATTTTTAAAAAAAGGAAAATATTTTGTACAATATTCTTTAAGCCTCATTCACCAAACATTCTTTGCTACAATTTTCACTTATATTTATTAAAATCCTTTTGATATATTGGCTTATTTTAAATGTATCTTTTGGCTCATAACTCTGTTTTGAGTGAAATTTTATTTTTCATGAAAGATGAAGATAGGGGTTTTTCAAAATAACATATGATAGTATGGGGTTTGTAGGAGTGAAAATGATCAAACAATACACATAAATTAGGCACACGTCAATGTGCAGTTGTGAGAATTTGTTGCAGAGTGCAGAGAGAATTATGCATATATGGTCGTGCAGACTCATAGAGTACATAACAAAGATAAAAATGAGGTTTTCTGGTACAATCTGTTGAAGATGAAAACAATTTAGTGCGAAGGGCCATATGACATGAAATACAACCTTACAGAAGAATAGAAGTAGTAGCAGAGCATAAATATGAGCTATTTATAACTTTGATATAGAGTATTTTATATAGTCTTGGTTCATAAAAAAATAGAGCATTGTTAATACAGATGCAAAAGCATATGGATTTCAAAGAATTGATGTTGCTCAATTAATCAAGGAGACAAAGCTCCTTTAAATAGAGTTACAAAGACGATGTTTCTAAAAGAAACAATTGTTAACTAGAGGCGAAATTAGAAACAACTTAAATAACCATTAATAACACAAAGAGAAAGATGTTATTCTAATACCCTCCCTTAATGGTCATCGTTCTAACTACCAAGAGAAATAACAGAGAAGGTTGCCCCCTTCTTCTCAGAACACGCTACAACAAAAGACTAGAGCTTGCCACTAACTCTGCCACTTGAGATGAGTCTGCCACCAACTCTCCCAGAAACTGTAGAACTTCTGGAGATACCCAAAACAACACCAACCATCCAACCTGATGTTGGAGAACTGTCCCTCCCTGTAACCAGAGACACCAAGAACAACTGTCACGATTTTGAGGAAAAAATTGGCAAACCCTCCAAACTATTGTAGATGAGCAAGATGCTCAAAAATAGATTGCAAATAAGACTAGTGCAGATGTTCGCACAACAACTCCAGGTGCAATGAAAAAAAGACTGTAGCAAAGTACAATTTTTGAAGAAAAAATCATAAACCCTCATGATTTTTTTTTTTACAGGGACAAAATATTTAAAAATCCACAGACAATTTTTTAGGACAAAATTTATTAAAACCCACAGATTTTTTTAAGGGAAAAAATATTAAAACCCATAAGAATTTTTTTTAGGTAAAAAAATATTAAAAACCGAAACAAACATTGATGCCCATAAGCCATCTTCATGCTTTTCGAGGCATGAAAAATGAGGTACCGAGAAGATGCTAAGTGCACAAAACCTGACTGCCTTCCAACATCAAGTTGGTCAATGACGCCATCTTGCACGTTTCCCAATGCACAGAAAACGAAAAACTGAGAAGAGGCGCTGGCACGGAATTCAAAAAAATTGAATCCCAATTCAGAAACAGAGGCATATGCAGGTACAGACTTCAAAAATGAAGTGCGGCGGGCACAAATTTCAAGAAAAAAATTCCGGTTGACCTAGAAAAATATGAATACAACCCAGAAATCCTTGCGAAAAACCTAGAACGAATTTGCTGTCAGAATCTGGATTCGCTGGCTCAACAATCGAGGCACAAAAATTGAGGCACCTAGAAAATTCTGATGACGACCCAGTTGAGATCTCGAAAAACCCACCAAGAATCTGCAATTGTAAAAAAATTCGACTTGATTTGAAGGGAAAAAACCATAGTCGAAAATGCAGATTTCCGTCCAAAAGATGGTTGAAAAAATTAGCAGGCGGGAAAAAAATCGCGTCGCGTGGTCGCACAAAATGCAGGAGAGATGGGTCGCGGGAGAGGGCAGAAAATAGCCAGAAAATAGCTGAAAACCCTAGTAGCTGCAGCCAAAACAAACTGCCAAAGTAGCAATTTCAAATAAATAGAAATTTTTCAAAAAAAACTGTCACGAATTTTTAATTGAAAAATTATTTCGAAAATAACCAAGGCTCTGATACCATAATACAGATGCAAAAGCATATGGATTTCAAAGAATCGATGTTGTTCAATTAATCAACGAGACAAAGCTCCTTTAAATAGAGTTACAAAGACGGTGTTTCTAAAAGAAACAATCGTTAACTAGAGGCGAAATTAGAAACAACTTAAATGACCATTAATAACACAAAGAGAAAAATATTATTCTAATAATTGTGTGACTTTTATATATATCCAAAAAATGATTGAAAAATACACATAAATCAGGCACACGCCAATGTGCAGTTGTGAGAATTTGTTGCAGAGTGCAGAGAGAATTATGCATATATGGTCATGCAGACTCGCATAGTACATAACAAAGATAAAAATGAGGTTTTCTGGTAGAATCTGTTGAAGACAAAAACAATTCAGTGTGAAGGGCCATAAGACATGAAATACAACCTTACAGAAGATATATATCCAAAAAATATTGGAAGGGATGTTGATTTTATAGTTGATAATGATATAATGAACTATGTTATTTTCTTTAATATTTTCCAACTAGCTTGGAGAGAGTGAGAAATTCCATATCTTTCAATCTAAGCTGAGTCGTCTGTTGAAACTCTGAGATGAGTTGTCTTTTGAAACTTTGCTAGCATGACTGGAATAGCAAGAAGGGGCATCCAAAGACTATAGTAAGGAAGGAAGCGTGTGAGCACATATACAAATGGTTTGGAGAAAACAATTAAGTCTCTGAGTACCAACATTGGCTTCATCTAGGTGAAGCCAATGAAACAAACTGTTTGAAGGAGCAAAGGGCTAAATATGGGTATCTCTCCTAACCTAATGCAAATTCACCCATAGACCTGATCCTATGAGGATTGAATACAATCTTCAAGATGTTCTAAAGGTGAAGAGACTGGGCCTTAAACTCAGCCTATACGATGCTCTGATGGACAGTCCTATTAGAAATATCTTGCTAAGATACTGGCAAGCACAGAGGACTTTAAAACCACTTCCCACCAAGAAACCCATCATTACATGTCTAAAGATCTCTGTTTGAAACCTCCTTTCAGATGCCAATATTTGAACACAGCCTAAAATGACAAGCTCAAGTTCTGTACAATAGCATGTTCTTTAAAGGCATCTGTTATAGTGCTATAAAAATTGTGATGTGTTAAGACATATCAAGATCTATATTGCAGATTGCCTTTTAAGATTTCTATGTAATCACAACATGATTGAGACGAATACATCTATTCTTTTGCTCTTTGGCAATTTTATCCATTGCTTCTTTTCTGTTAGGAACTTCTTCTGTAGTTATTACTTTTATAGCTCTTCTATGTCAATCTGGTTTTAGAATTGAGATAAGTAGATCAAGAAGATTGCAATTGACCCTTGTGGTATATATAGAAGTTGTTGTGACCGATGAAATATGATGATGTCATTGCCAGGTACTCAGTTTAGTCAGTTTCACATGAGTTTAAGCCACTGAAACATTGTAGTCAACAATTTAGCTATTATCATTGCTATAGAATAATGAAACCATTCTGGGGAAGGACAATGGAATTTTATCTATTGGACAAGTTTTATTAGATTGGCCATGTATCCTATGGTTGCTAATAAATAAACAAGTGTACGGTAATGCTAACATGAGACTAATTCTACTCACATTTATTTAAAGCTAAGTTGTAGGGTTTGCCCCCCTAGGCCCCTGGTATTGGTTCGGTCCGGTCCAGGTCCGGTCCGGTCCAGGTCCGGTCCGCTTGTGGTCCAGACAGGGTTCGTGATTCACAGGCCTGGTTCGAACTAGGTCGAACCTGGGCGGACCCAAGTAGAACCCGAGGATCTGGCGGCCCAAAAACCAAGTTTTTTTTGCATTTTTTTTTCAAATCCGCCACTTAAAAAATTTAAATGAAACCCTAAACTGAGTTTTAAAAAATGAACTTGGCTCATTTCTCCTCATTTGTGTTGCAAACAACAGTTTTTTGTTTCTCAGCTTGTTGCATTTGATGACTCGGATAGCGAGCAAGCTTATAGTGCAAGTGCAAGTGGCATTGGCATTGGTTCATCTAATGTCAATGCCAACGATGATGAGGAGGAGGAGGAGGAGGAGGAGGATGATGATGAATTAGAGAATCCATTTGATGATTAAACTTTAAATTGTTGAAAGTTGAAACAATGATACTTGAATATTTTGTCATTTTGATATTAAACTTGATGTATATGATGCTATTATGGTATGATCATGATGCTATGATTACAAGTTTATGTTGGTTTTGTTGTTTATATGATGCTATGTGACATGCTAATCTTAATTCATGCTTATATGCTGCATATATATATAATTTACATGTTTTTGTACTAATGAACCCAAACCCCTTTCAAAATTTTGCTGTACTGGCGTACTGGTTCTTCGAACCCGAACCGGCAACTTAGATTTAAAGTAAAGCAAGCAAAATGCCCTGTCAGGGTTCGCATAGATGATGAATTTAGTTTTGATTTATCTTGTATTAGGCTGTTATTGATGCATTAATATTTTTCTTTGATAGCATCCATCGGTGTTACTGGATGCTTCTTTTAGTTTATATCTTTATTTTATGTGTAGGTTGCATTCAGATCACTTGTTGGCTTGGGTTACAAGACTCTAGAAAAGCTTCTTTTAGATTGTTGTGAGGGACGACCGAGTCAGGATCTCTTGAATGCTCTTTTGGATTTGCTTGTTGATGGAATTTTCAATATGCCATCTTATATGACAATACAGGTAAGGTCACTCACTTTCACTATTGAAGCAAATCATTGCATTCCTGTTAGACTTGGGAAATTAAATGCCAGAGAAGTCATGATTAAATGTACTGGTTCTTCAACGCATGGGGTAACTGTATGGAATACTGACTTATTGAAGAGTTTCTTTGTTATTATCTATTTAATTTTCAAATTCTTAACCTTGTGATTTTGACGCATATTTTTGGTGCAGAATGAGGATGTGATCACTCTGTTTTATAACATACTTCGACAGGTTAATACGTTATTTTATTTTCATCTATACCTTTATCATTATTGAAGTGTGCAGTAATTTGATGTGATTAATTATTGGCATTCTGATTTTTATATTATTTTTTGTGGTGCCAGTGCAATGAGAAAATGCAGTGCAATGGGCTTGATACCTTCCTTTGTTTATTAGAGGAGTCAACTGCCAATTGCGCTTCTTGTGTTAGAGCAGGCTTGCTTAGTTTTCTATTGGATTGGTTTAGCACAGAGGAAAATAGCACACTAATTTCCAAAATCGGACAGCTTATACAAATTATTGGTGGACATAGTATTACTGGAAAAGATATTAGAAAGGTATTTGCTCTTCTCCGGAGCACTGAGGATGGAGCTAGGCCAAGTCATAGCAGTTTGCTTTTGAATACTGTTCAGGGGATGTTGAAGGATGAAGGGCCAGCTGTGTTTTTTGAACTCAATGGCCGTGACTCGGTATGTATGATTGAGGCTGGAAAATGTACTTGTTTCAGTAAATATCTTCCCTCTATTTTGTTTCATTACTTTGCACTCCAGGATAGGAATCAATAAAGTCATGAATTAATAGAAAATATTTATTGAAAAAAGTATCAAATCCAAAGAACAGGTTTAGGTCATTTGGTTGCTTCATTGCATTTTCAATATTCCAGTAGAGTATTGTTGTGTATACAGGAGTGATAGAAAGAAAGATAATTAATTATACATGCATTCAAATCTAGTTGATCCATGGTTATATGCTGTCAGTTTGCTCTCTGTATCCATCCAGACCTGAAGCCCTTTTGATGAAGAGAAAATTGGCACTGTGTGCTGGTGCACATGCAGGAAAATTAGACCATGAGAACATGACCGAATAATGTGCATAAAATTAAACTGTGTAATTAAAGACATTTAATAAAATGTGAACTAATGCTTATTTTGCACAATTTTTTATAGAAATGGATGGTAATATGTTTGATAATGATAAATATAAAAACAATAAAGATGAATTTCTCAGGAGCTCTTGAATACTTGGCATGAGTTGGACTATGCAGCGAAGGCATGGAATAAGTAGAAATGAGCTCATATTTTAGCTATGGGTGATTCCATCTAGTTGCCTGTTTCTTGTAAGCTGTCTTAGATACATCAAATTTCAATCCTTTTGCTCTTTTATGGAAAGATGCTTTCTATGAAGGTAATAATTATGTTAGTCATTGCTACCCCGTTAGAAAATTGTGCAGTTCAATTCTCCAGTGTTCATTGCAGGCTGCCCTCAACCTCAAGTTAATTATTTCTGGAAATCTATTCTATTGAACCAGGATGGAAGAATTAAGATGTTTTTTATGCAGCTGGTGTGTTTTGGAATGGAGAAATTGCCTTCTTATGTGCGTCATGCTCTTACATGTACTTCTTTTGTAACCTCATATCTCTGATGGATTATAGGAGTCCCCATTGCATCGTCTTGTAATTTAATTGTTCTCCTCTCCGTTGTCTGGATGTTCATGTACCTATAATTACTCTATGGATTCAATGCTATGCTGATAAATGGTTATTGTGACAGATTGAGAATGAACAAGTTTTGAAAATAACAATGACATATTTATCTGCACTGCAATTGCATGCATGTAGATGTACTTCCTCATTGGAGTCAATGGTATATCCATAAAAGAACAATATGCTATGGATACTAAATTGTAATCCTGCAACCTTTTATAGACTAGGAATGACCACCATATTAATGACATCTATGTATCTGCATTGCATTGACACAAAATAGTTACAAGGGGGGTGAGCCTAAAATTAGTTGACTTGTAACTCTGTGCGCCATATTTAAGGCCATGTGGAAAGAAAAAGACATTGCTTCATTGACTATATGGGAATCACCCTGTCATTTGTCACAGGTAGCATCACAGGACTCCCTATGTTAGGTTCATACTGCTAAGGCTCTGTGTTCTTCCTTGTAATGTATTAGAGTAATGAATATGGAGTTAGCATTTGAAAATATTGAGAAGAATGCAATCAAGCATAGAGTGCTGTATATATTTGGCAAGCAGGGGATTGAATACAAATAAACCTTGGTCTGAGCTACTTGTTGGTCAAAAGAATTCACAACCCTACAGATTTTATATGAATACTTTCAGGCAGAAGTGCTGTTAAATCACAGTAGAGAACATATTGGCACAACAGGGATGGAAATAATGGGAGTAGAAGGAACAAGTGAAACTGTTGCAAGTTAACAGTTCCAATTGAAAAAGGCAACTTAAGCAACTATAAATCTGGACATATTTATGTTATCATCAGACTAAATGTTTTTCTAATTGTTGTTCTTTACTTGCAGGGAATTGAGATAACAACACCTTTGCACTGGCCTTGCAACAGAGGTTTTACATTTTCATGCTGGGCCAGGGTAGAGAGCTTTCCAGGAAATAATGAAGTTATGGGTTTATTTAGCTTCCTCACTGAAACTGGAAAAGGATGTACAGCGCTGCTTGATGAGGAGAAACTCATAATAGAGGTGATTTATTTTTAGTTTGTATGAGTTAGTTATGCAAACAGCTGATTATGAATCTTTGTAATCTTGTAAGAAAAAATGTTTTAGATGTTTTTTTGCAGTTCGTATAATAAACTTGAAACATTCTACTGAATGGTACAACTCTTCAAACATCTCTCATCATTGTTCATTGATTAATGATATGCAATGTTCTTGTTTCTGCTGAACCTTTGGTAAGTGCTTAGATTGGTAGAATTTTTAAACCTTTATTAAGCATGGTATCTCTAAAGACCTTATATGGAGCCATTTACATATATAAAGTACCTTATCTGATCACAAGTTTGGCAGAATTATATTGTTCTTTAATGTAATAAATAGTAAGGTGCAACTTGAAAGCCCAATTCAATGGTTTGATGTAAAGAATGCCCATTTCACTTGTTATGCCCATCATAGGTTAGCTATCTCTCTGGTTCGGAAGAACCTTCTATTGACTGTTTGTAATCAAGGGCATTTTTCTACAGAACACAATTTTTTTGTATCCATTCAGTTTTCTACTCCCTTGTGGAGAATTGAGTTATATGTTAGGAGAAGCAGAGAGAAAACCCTATGATTTATGGTACTCGTTATGCTCACTTTACCAAGGGTGCAGATTCTCTACAAGGGAAAATTGTATCCATTCAGTTTTCTAATTCCTTGTGGAGAATTGAATTTTATGTTAGTAGATGCAGAGAAAGAAAACCCTATATGATTCATGGGACTTGCTTTGTTCACTTTGTGATAGGGTGCAAATTCTCCACAAGTACATGACTAGAAAATATTTTTAAAAAATGTATGTTTTGGGGTGAAAGGTTTGTATTGCTGCAAAATGGCACAATGTTCCGAATTGGCATGAAAATATGGTAATCCATGGTTACTTGGCTTCATTTTTGCTGCTGTGGATTAGGGTTTTACACTTTAGATTTATCCCCTAGTTAGAATATTTTGTTATTCCATGTAGCTTTTAGCTTGTAGGATTCCTTTTTTTGAAGTGTTGGAACTGATTTTTGACTACTACTTTCTATCATTACTAGGTGTGCTTTTGAGACTCATTGAGCCTCTCCTTGATCTATTTTGATGATTAGTTGAAAATTAATTTAATACTTCTTTTTCTTTCTTTATTCTTTTGAACCTATTTTAGGCATGGGGGCACTAGAGATATGATATAGAGGCATCTTTGCATAGAAGCTATCTAGCCAGATACAGAAAATTGTCAGCCATAATAAGAATGTTTTATGCAATAAATAATAAGATACACCTTGTATACCCAATTTATAAGTTGATTCAAAACCTTTCTACTTCAGCGGTCACAGACATCATAGGTTTGGTATCCCTTTGGCTGGCAAGTTTGTTTCATGACTGTTGGACAACAATTTAAGAAAATATTCCACAGAAGATAGAAAAAATGTATCCTTTCAGTCTTCTAATTACATGTGGATAATTGCATGTTATGCTAGCAGAAGGATGGAAAGAAAGACCTCAGGATTTTTACTTTTTGTATCTCAATATGGAGGCTGATAATGGATGGAATAATAAATAGTTTGGAAAGGGAAGATAAAAGCGTAGCTCTACCAGTTTGCCTTGATATGATTTTGTGGGCTAGGGGCTTGATTCACGACTGCAGGATAAATAAAAGCACTGCATTATAATTGTGTTGTAGCTAGCTAGGTTTGAAATGTAAAAATATTTCTAGAGTTGTTTTTGATTGTCATTGTATGCTATACAAATTGTGTGAGAATTAACCATTATATAATGGAATTTGCAAGGATTTGCTGTACAATATAATACTTCTACCCAAGAATGTAACTCTATCTTCATACCTTCATCTTGTTTTGTATTTAAGGCCCTTGATTCACATCGCAGGATAAATAAAAGCATGCATTAAAAGCGTGTTGAGGTAAGCAATGGTTTAGATGTGAGAAGATAAGGACAAGATATTTTGAAAAGCTAAGTTCCCGGTTCAGGTTTGGGTTCAAAGATTTGGTCAAAATTTTTTTGTGGTTGGGTTCATCCATACAAAACTATATAAAAATAAAAAATCTATACATATTTGCAGCAGTAATCAAGTTCAAAATATTAGTCAAACTCGAATGTCATGATATATATTAAACTTTTAAGTTTAAAAATGATAATGTCAAGTGTCTACAATCAGCGACCGTTGATCAAATATCATATGGATCATTGCAAATATCATCATTATCATTCATATTAGATGATCTATGTTGGGATAAATTAGAAGAACCACAAATAGTGCCACGGGCACTACCCCTAGCATCCACACTAGCACTCTCAAGTTTGCTAGGTGGCTCACAGTCATCATCAACATGAAGTACAGCAAAGTGGGCAGTGGAAGCGTTCCAAGTGTATACCTTTGTACTTGATATCTCACTTCTTTGTAGCCAATTTGCTTGTGCATAAGGAGCCAGAAGTTTGAATGCAAAAACACCAAGTCCTCAGCCGTTTTTGGTTGCAGTCTATTGTTCTTTATTGAGTGGATGGAGTATGTGCTCCAATTCCTCTCAAATGCAAATGAACTTTCAACCTATTAAGACAAAATTAGAGAGTTAAAAATTTTAAAACTTAAATCATAAAATGAAAATATAAAGAAACTTAAAAGATACAAGATTTTTTTTTTATAAAACTTGCTATAAAATTTTGATGACAAGAGGTTTCATCATGGAAGTACTACCAACTATGAGCATCAACCATGTATTTGTTTTGAAGAGCATCAAGACCACAAGCATTGGAGCTGCGAGCATGAAAAACCAAGGTTCTCAGCCCTCACTGCATCCTGCATGTCATGATCAGCAAAAGAGGCTATGAAGTGTTGGCTTGTATCCTTGAGGAGCTTCAAGATCTCTATATAGGGCAACTATTGTCGGATGAGAAAGGAGCTGAGGACTATAATATTTGAGACTCAATGCAAAGGCAGAAGATGCAACAGAGTGGTCATTTTGTTCCTTCTCTCTACAATACTTTGTTGTAGTTCTTTGAAGAATTTTTCTTCATGATCTTGCACTTTTGCATCTATGATGACTTTCATCTTCTCAATGATTAAGTCAATGCCATCATAAACTTCACACAGATATGGCCTATCCATTTCGCTATAATAGATCATGCTCAATATGGGCTCAGTGAAACTAAGGAGATACTCAACATGTGTGATGAACCCTTGCTGGTTCAACACTTCAACCTGCTGTAATTTGTAGATCTTCTTTGTAATTTTGATTATTAAGATGGTCTTTCAGAAATAGACAGAAGTTGCAGAAGGGGGTTTCTTAATTTGCAACACATATTGAAATAATACATGAAATTAATCAATTGAAACAATAAACTGGAGAATTCAGAAGCATACCCGTAGGTCCTTAACCAATTTATTGAATTAAAAGAATTCAATTAACAACTTACAAAGTTCTTATTTTTATTTTGAAACAATTCATAGTAAGACACCCAAACAGTGGAAGATGGTGCCAATAAATGAGCAAGTTGTGAGTTTGGGAAAAAGAAGCCTCCAAACCACAGAAGAATTAACAACAAACAGTGAATAGGAAACCTACAACAAATCTGCCTTGTAAGTATTCAAATCCGCCCCAATTTAATTCGATTTGACTTCTGAATGAAGCCAACCAAGCTGCAACAATTCGATTGATCTTTCACAATCTCAAAGCTACTGAATTTTGAAGAATGCACGCTCTCCAAAACAGGTCCAAACCCTAGCCGCCATAGCCAAGTGCTCAAAAGAAATGTCAAATACTCAATATCAATGAATGAGGTTTAATTTCCATCTTGGCTGCCTAAATACCCAAAAAGTACGATTTTTGGCAATTAGGGATTTAAAAATTATAACTTGCTTTTAGGGTTCCCAACTTAACCCTAAAAGCAACACCTAGCTTAGGAGATATTAAATTTTCACTTAAATAAATTTAAGTGATGCACTTTGTGATTTTATATTAATATTTCATTAAAATATTAATTGCCTGTGGAACCACTTAAAAATTCATCTCTCTCCTTATTGCTTGGAAACTGAATCTGTCAGAAGCGGGGGCCATAGTTCGCCATGCCAATGAAAATAGGACCATGTCTATTTTTAGCAGTTTTTCCCTAAAAATTATATGATTGATATGTTAAACAGTTAAATAAAGGGGGGTGCATTTAATTTGTTGTAGTTACTTGTTTATGTTAAACAGTAACCAAGTAAAGTGACTCTTCATTTTAAAAAGTCACGAAAGGGTGCATTTAATTTGTTACTTGTTTATGTTAAACAATAACCAAGTAAAGTGACTATTCATTGTAAAAATTACGATCTTTTATAAAAGGTTATCATCTAACTTAAGGGTTACATCCCTTCAT
This sequence comes from Cryptomeria japonica, assembly GCF_030272615.1. Lineage (NCBI taxonomy): Eukaryota > Viridiplantae > Streptophyta > Pinopsida > Cupressales > Cupressaceae > Cryptomeria > Cryptomeria japonica. The sequence goes on along the minus strand of NC_081407.1, from coordinate 393,736,739 downwards.
AAAAAGCATGATAAAATATATATATTGAAAATTTGAATGTAAAAAAGGGGAGGGAACGGAGAGAATATATGAATGATGTGTGTGAAAACAATCACGTATGTAGTGTGAAGAAGTATAGAAGAGAGTGGGGTCTAAATCAGCAGGCAATTCACACATGTACGTAATATCAAATACAGGCCACGCCGTCCCTAGGTTATATCTGGCATAATTTAGCATAGGTAGACATAATAATCGTATCAAGATTTAAAAGGTAAAACTGCTATCAGAATTATAAGATACAGTCAAATTGTTATCAGATTTAATAGGTATAAATGCTTAGGATCGAGGACTAATTAATCATAGTGTTAAGTAATAGGAATTGCTCTGAAGTGATTCAATTGTATTTCGTTAACACTAACAGATTGGTTTAATTGGGAAAAGATGTGCTTAATACGTATGCTGGATATATGAAGTTTGATAATGATATTATGCAGAATTTAATAATAATATTTATGTAGACTACAATACGTATGACAGTCATTTAATTTCCTTATTGTGGCAGACCAGATCTAACACCTGTCAGGTTTGTCTGCTCTTACAACAAAATTATAATAACTAATGTTTTTTAGGCAATGGTGGTGTTAATAATCTATATAATAAGTTTTATATATATATATATATATATCAGAATAAGGAATAATATAAATATTGTAAATATAGATATTGATAATAATAAATATTAATATAATAATTATAGTTAATATTAATATAATCAAAAGTCATTATTAGTAGATTAATAAATATTTATTAAATCACCAAAAACAAAGTATTTATTAATTGATTGATAACAATGAGTATTTATTAATTAAAAATGCGTAAATGATTTATAAAGCAAAAATAGGATTAATCATTTAGAATGGTGAGATAGCTAGTACTTGATGGATTAAAGAAAAGGTAGAACATCCTAGGTTGGATTCGTGTTAAGATAGTTTTGTCTCTTAATCGATGTAGTTAAGTATATTGGAAATCAATTAATTACGGTTACAACTGTCTTGAACCAAGTTGGGGACATTACAAATGGTATCAGAGCTATGATCTTGCCATCCTGAAGGGTAAGATTGAATCAACGAATTATTCTAGTCAATGAACAGAGGCGAGTACCATGACCGACAAGCAACGAAGGTTCTATCTTGTAAGATGAATTTAAAATATATTATTATCAGCCAAATAGATATTGAATGGGTATGACTTCAGAGTAATTCAAATTAAAATAGTGGAATTGTCTCATTGATAACAGTATAATCTTAAAGAAATTTAGACTTCACATTCACCACTAGTGTGGGAGAGAGACAGAACAATGAGGTCAGCAGAAACTAGGCCTCTGTCAGGTAGCCCACCCACTGCAGTTGACAAAGGGCTTCTGGCAGGGGGGCCAAGGGGGTGTGTACCGTCCTTGGGCCTGATAAGCGCTACGGGCGTCTCATTGTGTCTAAATCTCTTCTCTCTCATTAATGGCGAATAGGGAGTTAAGCATAGTCCATTTAATACTTGAGGAAAGTATCCAAACATGTGCTATCTATCCTCTTTGTCGATATGGCTAATCAGACTCATTACATTTATTCCAATTGAAATTCTTAATAATATAAGTTACTACCAAGATAATGAATAAAACAATTGCATATCCAAACCCAGTGAGATAAATGAGGAATTAGGCAACAGGGATAGCAGGAACTAGGCCTCTGTCAGGTAGCCTACCCACTGCAGTTGACAAAGGGCTTCTGGCAGGAGGGCCAAGGGGGTGTGTACCATCCTTGGGCCTGATAAGCGCTACGGGCATCCTAAGGTAGCTTATCCCTTTTATCCCACTAGGAATTAAATATGGAATTGACTTATTGATAACAAATAAACTCAAATTAATGTAGACTTCAACTAGGAATTCTAGGGCAAATTGAGTAAAGTCCCAATAGGGGACATCACAAACTAGATTGGATGTTTATATTTTTGCATTAGGCAAGTGTTGATTTGTATTTCTACTCATAACAAGAAAGAAATTTCACAATGTGTGTATTCACGTGTATACTCTGTGTTTGCATATATGTATGCTTCGTGTTTTCCATGTGTATGCTCTGTGCCTTCCATGTGTATACTTTGTGTTTCCTTTGTATATGCTCTGTGTTGTTTTAACTCATGTCGGTAGATGACTTAGCTGAGAAAATTAAAATGAACATTTGCTTGAGGACAAGCAAATTTGGGAAGGGCGGACTGTCATAACCCCTCTTTTGACATTGGATTATTGTGATTAGCTAAATACGATAATTAAAACATTTATTAATTAACATTGAATAAGATTGGAAAATCGTCTCATTTATGAGACTTCACGATTTTCCTCTAAAGTAAGAGGGTTGTCATAAACCCACATCCTGGTGATGTAATTAATAATAGATTTTGTGATTCTTCATCATAATAATAAATTATCATTTATTATATAATTAATAATTGATGTTAATAATATTAATAGCAATATTAATCATTCATTGATATAAAAATAATATTAATATTATTATTTATTAATTTGTTATTTACGATTATCTATTACTTACATAAAACATAATTTATTTATAATCTTAAATTAACATATTTATTAATAATCTTAAATTAACATAATATTATTATAAATTGATTATAAACAATCAGCCTACAGTATATTATAGACTCAGATATTCCCGAGTACAGAATACAGACACATCTTGATGAAGGTATATTTTACAGCTTAAGAGGAGACCATTTTGAATATCGAGTAATGCTAAGGAATCATATTGGCATAGAATACAGCTACGTTAGGAGTGAATGATATCCATCGACCAGAACAGAACAGAACTGTTATTAAGATTCAGGCAAAACCAATAATGATATCTAATATTAATACTAATTGATTCAGACAGAACAAACATAGAGAACACAATGATTATAATCAGAGTTGATAAGTTATTTCAATGCAGAAAGCTTCGATTCTGATGTGGCATATGGTAATTATATAAGGCTTCGACTTGTTCAAGGTTCAGATATTATTCAAATAAAGAATCAAACACCAGAGAGAAGGTAATCGTATATGCAAGGGGTGCGCTAAAAATTATATGATTGATATGTTAAACAGTTAAATAAAGGGGGGTGCATTTAATTTGTTGTAGTTACTTGTTTATGTTAAACAGTGACCAAGTAAAGTGACTCTTCATTTTAAAAAATCACGAAAGGGTGCATTTAATTTGTTACTTGTTTATGTTAAACAATAACCAAGTAAAGTGACTATTCATTGTAAAAATTACGATCTTTTATAAAAGGTTATCATCTAACTTAAGGGTTACATCCCTTCATAAAAAGCATGATAAAATATATATATTGAAAATTTGAATGTAAAAAAGGGGAGGGAACGGAGAGAATATATGAATGATGTGTGTGAAAACAATCACGTATGTAGTGTGAAGAAGTATCGAAGAGAGTGGGGTCTAAATCAGCAGGCAATTCACACATGTACGTAATATCAAATACAGGCCACGCCGTCCCTAGGTTATATCTGGCATAATTTAGCATAGGTAGACATAATAATCGTATCAAGATTTAAAAGGTAAAACTGCTATCAGAATTATAAGATACAGTCAAATTGTTATCAGATTTAATAGGTATAAATGCTTAGGATCGAGGACTAATTAATCATAGTGTTAAGTAATAGGAATTGCTCTGAAGTGATTCAATTGTATTTCGTTAACACTAACCGATTGGTTTAATTGGGAAAAGATGTGCTTAATACGTATGCTGGATATATGAAGTTTGATAATGATATTATGCAGAATTTAATAATAATATTTATGTAGACTACAATACGTATGACAGTCATTTAATTTCCTTATTGTGGCAGACCAGATCTAACACCTGTCAGGTTTGTCTGCTCTTACAACAAAATTATAATAACTAATGTTTTTTAGGCAATGGTGGTGTTAATAATCTATATAATAAGTTATATATATATATATATATATATATATATATATCAGAATAAGGAATAATATAAATATTGTAAATATAGATATTGATAATAATAAATATTAATATAATAATTATAGTTAATATTAATATAATCAAAAGTCATTATTAGTAGATTAATAAATATTTATTAAATCACCAAAAACAAAGTATTTATTAATTGATTGATAACAATGAGTATTTATTAATTAAAAATGCATAAATGATTTATAAAGCAAAAATAGGATTAATCATTTAGAATGGTGAGATAGCTAGTACTTGATGGATTAAAGAAAAGGTAGAACATCCTAGGTTGGATTCGTGTTAAGATAGTTTTGTCTCTTAATCGATGTAGTTAAGTATATTGGAAATCAATTAATTACGGTTACAACTGTCTTGAACCAAGTTGGGGACATTACACCATAGTAACGTGGCTTGAGTTTCTCTGAGCCCTTCTTCCTAAGAGAGGATTGTCTATAGGGCTGTAGCATCAAATACACCATATCCCCAATCTCAAAAGATCGCTCAACCCTCCTTTGATCAGTATATTGCTTTTGCTGATTCTGAGCCTTCTGAATATTATCACGAAGTGGTATCATAATATCCTGGTTCTCATGTAGCAGATTCCCAACACTTGGTACTCTGCAATCGCTCATCAATAAATCTAGAAAACTAGGAGCATCCTATCCATACAAAGCTCTTAAGCTAGGCGTTGCTTTTAGGGCTAAGTTGGGAACCCTAAAAGCAAGTTATAATTTTTAAATCCCTAATTGCCAAAAATCGTACTTTTTGGGTATTTAGGCAGCCAAGATGGAAATTAAACCTCATTCATTGATATTGAACATTTGACATTTCTTCTAAGCACTTGGCTATGGCGGCTAGGGTTTGGACTTTTTTTGGAGAGCGTGCATTCTTCAAAATTCATTAGCTTTGAGATTGTGAAAGATCAATCGAATTGTTGCAGCTTGGTTGGCTTCATTCAGAAGTCAAATTGAATTAAATTGGGGCAGATTTGGCTTCTTACAGGGCAGATTTGTTGTAGGTTTCCTATTTACTGTTTGTTGTTAATTCTTGTGTGGTTTAGAGTCTTCTTTTCCCAAACTCACAACTTGCTCATTTATTGGCGCCATCTTCCACTGTTCGGATGTCTTAGTATTAAATAAGAGCAGATTTGAATTGTTTCAGAATAAAAATCAGAACTTTGTAAGTTGCTGATTGAATTCTTTTAATTCAATAAATTGGCTAAGGACCTATGGGTATGCTTCTAAATTCTCCAGTTTATTGTTTCAGTTGATTAATTTCATGTATTATTTCAATATGTGTTGCAAATTAAGAAACCCCCTTTTGCAACTTCTGTCTATTTCTGAAAGACCATCTTAATAATCAAAACTACAAAGAAGATCTTCAACAAAAAGAATGACCAGCCTTCTCTCTGAGATGTTAGTTACCATAACGGAAAGTTTCTAAAATTCACTAATATAAGATTCCAAGCTGCCCATTTGTTTCAGCTGAGCTAAATCCTTGAAATACAACTCTGGATCTCTTTTATCAAAACGCTCAACCAATTTGTCAGTGAATTCTTGGTATGTAGTAATAAGGTCATGATGCAAAGTCACCATCCCATGGTGCCACCAATCATCGGCTACCCCATCCAAATGCAAAGCTGCAAACTTAATAGCATCTTCTTTTGACATAGGATGTAGGTTCAGGAAGGTATCCAACTTGCTAATCCAAGCTCTGGCTGTAACACTATCACTGCCATCAAAACTAGAAAGTCTGAGCTTGTTGATTGCATATTTGAGATCATTAGTTTTGTTCCAAGGTTTCCTGTCATTCCAATTCCACTTCTTGTTGTGTTCCCTCTTTTGACTCATAAAACTGTCAAAGTTAAGATGTTCCTTAACTCTTGGTGGTAAAGCATCCCATTCATCATGAAGTGTGGTCACGTTAACCGTAAAGGCCACCTCATCTTCCTCCTCAGCCACGTCCTCTTCTTTAGGTTCATTTCTAACAAAGGTTGGGCGTGTAGGCCTATCATAGGTGTGTGTGGGAGTCAGTCTTGCCCTTGGGCGACCAGCAACACTATCATTTTCCTCTTGGTTCTGATTATGCCCCCTTGGCACAGTGATTTGTTGTATGGCTATAGTCAACTGCTGCAACACATTGGGAACCTGTCGCTGCCCTGTTATAAAACCCCTCATAATAACTCTGACATCTTGGTCCTCATTGTTCACAGGCTCTTTGCGTGGCTCACCATCATTCCTATCCCCCATAATTTCCAAGGGTATTTCTTCAGTTTGATCAGGATCACCCTGTAAATCAGGTCTCCTGCGTGTGTAATACTTGTGAGGCCCAGTTTGTTGTTGATGCATAAAAATAATTCTAACCCTCGAGGAAGGTAGGATTAAAACTCTGATACCACTATGATGAACCCTTGCTGGTTCAACTCTTCAACCTGCTGTAATTTGTAGATCTTTTTAATTTTGATTATTAAGATGGTCTTTTAGAAATAGACAGAAGTTGCAGAAGGGGGTTTCTTAATTTGCAACACATATTGAAATAATACATGAAATTAACCAACTGAAACAATAAACTGGAGAATTTAGAAGCATACTCGTAGGTCCTTATCCAATTTATTGAATTAAAAGAATTCAATCAGCAACTTACAAAGTTCTTATTTTTATTTTGAAACAATTCAGATCTGCTCTTATTTAATACTAAGACACCCAAACAGTGGAAGATGGTGCTAATAAATGAGCAAGTTGTGAGTTTGGGAAAAATAAGCCTCCAAACCATAGAAGAATTAACAACAAACAGTAAATAGGAAACCTACAACAAATCTGCCTTGTAAGAAGCCAAATCTGCCCCAATTTAATTCAATTTGACTTCTGAATGAAGCCAACCAAGCTGCAACAATTCGATTGATCTTTCACAATCTCAAAGCTTCTGAATTCTGAAGAATGCATGCTCTCCAAAACAGGTCCAAACCCTAGCCGCCATAGCCAAGTGCTAAGAAGAAGTGTCAAATGCTCAATATCAATGAATGAGGTTTAATTTCCATCTTGGCTGCCTAAATACCCAAAAAGTATGGTTTTTGGCAATTAGGGATTTAAAAATTAGAACTTGCTTTTAGGGTTCCCAACTTAACCCTAAAAGCAACGCCTAGCTTAGGAGATATCAAATTTTCACTTAAATAAATTTAAGTGATGCACTTTGTGATTCTATATTAATATTTCATTAAAATATTAATTGCTTGTGGAACCACTTAAAAATTCATATCTCTCTCATTATTGCTCGAAAACGCAATCTGTCAGAAGCTGGGGCCACAATTCGCCATGCCAATGAAAATAGGACCATGCCTATTTTTAACAGTTTTTCCCTAAAAATTAGGATCTCCTCAAAAAATGTCAGAAACTGATGAAACGAAGAGCAGAACTGAACTCAATACCGAACTAGAACAAATAGACAGACCACTCCTCAAGATACTGTATTACTGACCCCCTTATCCATACCCTGTTAGCCTACAAGGGTCCAAAAATAGGCTAACTCCTCAAACCAATGTTCCTGACTAGGATGGGGACATTACAACATGATCCCACCAAATGCCATCTAGGGTCATTTGCTTAACCTTAATTGCCCTTGTAGTGTTAGATTGCCTCCATATGGACCAATTTGGGCAGATTACCATGTGAGAAAGTGCGTGACAAACCTTCACAAATCATCTTATCATAATTGTGTTGGAGGCAAAACGGGTTGCAACAACCTGTTTGAAAATCAAAATTAAAAAAAAAATTAAATTTGCAAAATAAATTTAATTTTTTTCTTTCAAAAAAAAACAATCTTTGTGAGTTCAAGTCAGTATACAGCCAACAATACTATGACAGTGAATAGAGGACAACATTAAAAGACCACATGGGGCCAACAATACACTAGATGCTATACAGTTCTAAACCTTACTACGAGTAACCCCAAACGTTTTGTTTTAGCTGTTCAAAATCACCAAAGATATACAAAAATGCAGGGTTGGGAGAACATAAAGATCAACAACTACCATTAGTGCTTAGAAGTTAACACTTTCACTGTATTGGTCTAATTTACCCTATCCAATAGGGGGATCAACAGATGACATGCTACTGTTGGAGCTCAGAATTTCTATGCCCATGCTGTCAATCTCATTAAGATGCACTCTTACTCTGTTTTGGTTATTCTTCTGTTTCCTTGCTTCTCTTTGGGGTTCATCCTCATTGTACCTATTAAGAAACTGCATTTGTTCTTGCAAGAAAGGTTTGTTTTCCTCTTTGTTGGATGACTGTTTTTGTCCATATAACACTTTTGAAGCATTCACAGTGACTATCACGTTTTCCAGCAATTTCATGAACTTGTGTCTTTATATTTTCTTTGTGACAGTGACCTGCACAACAATAGTCTATAGTGCGAGTCTTTTGAAAGGTCCAGTAAACTCCCTCCTAATCCCCTGAAACTTTTCCTTATTTCTTGAAATCCAAATATATCAAAGTATTTCATTTGTTAATACCAACTAAAATAAGTTACAACTTTTATCCAATTTATTAATATGTCCAAAGAGAATTTCTATCCAGATGATTTTACCTTTCCAACCTTTTAAATCAAAGCAAAAAATGTTCCATATTTTTTTTGTGAAGAAACAATAAAATATTATATGCTTAATCGTTTCTAGCTGTCTACATATGCTGCATCAATGTCAGTATGGCTCATTTTAGAAGGTAATCTTTGTAATATTAGCAGCCATTTGAAACATGTTTTTTTTGGTTCAGAGATATTACCTCAATGCCTGCTAAAAACATCTTGCCATTGCTTATTAGTTAAAGGAAGATTCCAACATTGGTTAGCATAATCAATAAAAAATTCATGAGTGCATAATGTTTTATATACAGTTCTACCATTGATTTTATGAAAGTTAGAACTATCAGACCGTCAAAACTGATTAAGACAATTGCTACATTGTAAGCCATCTTTAGGTAAATTAAGACTACTACAAGCATTCCTGAGAATGGTGTAGGTGCGCGAATTGGAGGCAGGGAGATAAAATTTGTAATGTTCCCACTTTGAAATATAATTTAGTAATAAATAATAATAAAATTAAAATACAAAAGAATAAAAATAAAAATTAAATTAAAATATAAAAGAATATAATTAAATATAATTTAAATTTGATGAAAGTTAATGAATGGTCAAAAGGCATGAAATGATAAGTTGTGACTACCCCAAATGTGAGGTTTAAAAGGGAGAAGAGTACTCATTTGAAGGGGGGACAATTTCGGAATCAGAAGCATAGATCTGATTTAAATAAGAAGTGCAGATCTGATTGTGAAAGGTTGTGTCCCTTTCAAAGGGCAGAAAAAATGAAGAGTTGCACGCTTTCAAAGGGTGCTAATGGTGAAAGGGATGTCTCTTGCCTAAGGGCATACATGATGAAGAGGTGTGACCTCTCCCTCGCATTGAGAGATATAAAGGAAAGGAATCATAAGCATCCAGTGACATCACTATCGATCAAATCAGATCACAACTGTTATTAAGTTACAGACAGTAACATCCTTGATCTTGGTGGTATGCATGGGGATGTGCTGAATATGTATGCTTAATATATGAAGCCTGATAATGTTCTTGTGCGGAATTTAATAGTAATATTAGTATAGACTGTAATATGTATGACAATCATACTTAATTTCACGTTGTTGAAACTAAGTAGCGTCGGTCAGATAAATGATTGAATGAGAGACTTCATTTATCTCTCATTCAATCATCTACCTTATTGATGAAATTACAAAACAAATGGTAGACTTTATGTTGATCAATCAGTTTGATTGAATAAACTTGTTATAATCATCTTTATATATATTTCATGATTTCAAGTATGGATTTGCATATATTGATACTTAAACAGCATGTACAAACTTTTCATTGATCGTGTTATGATCATATTACTTATGCCATGATCGTGTTCATATGTTTCAGATCAGATCGTATTAATATTGCATATCATAGTTATCGTGTATGATAACTATCACCGATTTTGGTTATCGATCTGCACTTATAATAAACCGATTGTTATCGGGTTAATCAATAATCATTAGCATCTGAAATGACACCGATTGGTATCTGATATAAACAAAGTTTGTTATTATTTGTTATGAAACGACGTCTACTTCATAGGATCAAGAAATGTCTTGATCGGACATATCAAGAGACATGCCCGGGCAAGGCATGCCTTGATCAAAGGTTATTTACATATATATATATGCCATTCGAGTGCTGTAGAAAGATATCGAAATCAATTAATGTTCTATACAGTGATCTGCAATACAAAGGAAATTACGATCAGTAACCAGCAATAAAATATTGAATATATCTTCAAGTAAATATAGAAAGAAAGACTTCTTAGAAAATAAAAGAGAGACAAAATCTATAATCTTTAGATTTTGAACATAAATTTGAATATCATTTACATGGTATCAGAGCCATGGTAGGAAGAACCTGAGGCATTCAAATTTGAGAAGTTCAAATCAAAGGTTATAAACATCACATTTCTCCATGGCCAATGATATCAGATTTGAGGATAGACTTGAAGGGGGAGATAATTTCTCAACATGGAAATTCAGAATAAAAATGTTCCTAAGAGAAAATAAAGTTGAATCTTTTATAAAAGATGAATCCAAAGAACCAGAGAATCACCCCGACAAATCGGCATGGATTGGGGGGAATGAAAAGGCTATGAAGATCATAGTCGATGGAGTTACTGCTTACCATATGTTCAAATCACTCGAAAGCACATTCGAAATAAACAATGCAAGTAGAACCTTGGCTCTAAAGAGGGAAATTAATCATATAAGTATGAATAAAGGAGAATCAATCAATGCATACTTTATGAGAATATCAGCACTAAGGGATGAATTGGCAACACTTGGATATGAGATCCAAAGCAAAGAGCTAACACTTATTGCTCTAGATGTTTCGCCTAGTACATGGGAATTATTTGTTCAAGGCATCAGTGCAAGGGCTAAATATCCAAACTTTGACCGGCTAAGATCAGATTGTCTTCAAGAAGAGTCAAGACTAAACAAGAAAGGGATCAAACAAAAGAACATAGATGAAGATATCCATGTCCTAAACGTGAACTCCCACAAGGAAAGCAAGAAGAAACACTTCAAGAAGAGGAAGAACTGCCATGAGAAAGGTTCATCTAAGAAAGATGTTTCCCATATTCAATGCTTTAGATGTGATCAATATGGGCACTATGCAGCAAGATGTCCAGATAGAATTAAACAAGCAGCTACATTTGCAAAAGTGAAAAAGAATAAGGAAGAGCATGATTCTGAGAAATATGTATTCTACTCTGCTCTCTCTAACCAAGTATCCAACAAATCTAACACCTGGATCATAGGCAGTGGGTCTTCAAGACACATTACAGGGTATAGAGAACTATTGGATTCCATGTTAGAAGAGATTGATGAAGAGGTAACTATTGGTGAAGACTCTGCACATCCAGTGAAAGGCATTGGTACCTGCACCATTAAGTTGAAGTCAGGCATGTCTTTTCAACTCACCGGTGTTCTTTTCGTTACAGGCATCAAGAGGAAACTAGTTTCTGTTTCTGCACTTGAAGATGATGGGTATAGCGTAACCTTCATGAATAGAAAAGTGTTGGCATGGCCAAAGAATTCTTCTATCAAGAAGGCTATAACCATAGGGCATAGGAAAGGCTATTTGTATGAGGTATGTATTGAACCTAACCTAGCTCTACTTCGTGAGATTGCAGATTCTAATGAAATTTGGCATAGAAGATTAGGACATTTAAGCTTTCGTGCTCTATCTTCAATGGAAAATTTATTCACTGGTTTACCTAAGTTAAAACAATACCATTTAGGTACATGTAAGGGGTGTGCCCTAGGCAAGAATACTAAGAGTTCCTTTCAGAATAATTCTAGTAAAACAAGCAATGTCTTAGAACTAGTTCACTTAGACCTATGTGGGCCCATGTCCGTACCTTCATTAGGAGGGTTTCTATATTATGTAATATTCATTGATGACTTCTCCAGGAAGACCTAGATCTACTTTCTTAAATGTAAAGAATCTAAAGAGATCCTCAAGAGATTTAATGAATTCAAATCTCTCTCTGAAAACTCTTCAGGAAAGAAAATAAAAACCCTAAGAACTGATAATGGGAGGGAATACACCTCAAACATATTTAGGGAATTCTGTAAAGAAGCGGGGATTAAGAGGGAGTTCACTGTTCCTTACAACCCCTAACAAAATGGGGGTGCTGAGAGAAAGAATAGAACTGTTGTAGAAGCAGCTAAAGCCATGCTCCTTGATCAAAATTTAGAAACTCATCTTTGGGCAGAAGCCTCCAACATTGCTGTATACATACAAAATAGATGTCCTCACTCCCACATTGAAGACAAAACCCCTGAAGAAGTTTTCACTGGAATAAAGTTGGATATCACTCACTTTAGGATATTCGAATGCCCTGTTTATATTCATACACCTAAAGAGAAAACAACAAAACTAGAACCTTCTGGAAGAAAAGGGATCTTTGTTGGGTATAGTAAAACTTCTAAAGCCTATAGGCTATTTGTACCTGGACATAGTAATATTGAACTTAGTAGAGATGTAATATTTGAAGAAGACATAGCCTTCAAAAGGGCTAGATACTCTATTGAATCAGAAACTTATGCTCCATCTTCAGACCTAGAAAAGGATCTTGTTCCTGAGGTTCAGAGGGAGTATTCTAAAGAGAATGAGAATGAAGTTCAGATTAACCCTAAGAAAAGACCACTATGGGTTCACAAAACAGTGGAAGATGCAAGGAACTTTGTAGCTCCTTCAGGGACTTTTAGAGAAAGTATGAGGCCCTGAAGATTTACTAGCTACGTAGCCTTAGTGAATGATATGTCCAAATCAGAACCTTCTAATGTATCAGAAGCACTTAAACATCGAGTATGGAAAGATGCCATGTCAGAGGAATATCAATCCATCTTAAACAATGATGTTTGGGAAATTGTTCCTAGACCAAAAGGAAAATCTATTGTTTCATCCAAGTGGCTATTCAAAATCAAACATGCTGCAGATGGTAGCATAGAGAAACATAAAGCCAGATTTGTTGCCAGAGGGTTCTCACAGAAAGAGGGAATAGACTATGATGAGACATTCGCTCCAGTTGCTAGATACACCTCAGTTAGAGCAGTACTAGCCATTGCAGCAGCCAAAGGATGGAAAGTCCATCAGATGGATGTAAAGACTGTTTTCTTGAATGGGAAAATTGAGGAGGAAGTCAACTTAGAGCAGCCAAAAGGGTTTGAGATCCATAATGCAGAATCACATGTGTGTAGATTAAAGAAAGCCCTATATGGACTGAAACAAGCCCCCAGGGCCTGGTATGAAAGAATTGACAACTACCTCATGGGATTGGGATTCTCAAAGAATGATGCAGATCCAAATCTATACTTCAAACGAATCAAAGGTGATACGTTGATATTGATCTTGTATATTGATGATCTTTTGATTACAGGAGAAAATCACCTTATTGATCAATGTAAGAAAGACCTTGAGAAGGACTTTGATATGAAGGATTTAGGCCTTCTACATTACTTCCTTGGATTAAAAGTTTGGCAAAACTCTGACAATATAATGCTTAATCAAGGGAAGTACACCTTAGACATATTGAAGAGATTTGGCATGATGAACTGCAGACCCATGACTTCTCCCATGGAAACAAATCTTCACAAGCTAAAGGAGGCAGCAACAGATTCCCCGTTTGTAGATCCTACTCTCTACAGGCAGATGATTGGATCCTTGATGTACTTGGTCAATACTAGACCTGATATCTGTTATGCAGTAAATGCCTTGAGCCAGTTCATGTGTGAGCCTAAGGAGATACATCTTATGGCTGTGAAACATATTATGAGATACCTTCAAGGTACTCTTAATTATGGCCTCAAGTTTGAGAAAGTTGATTTGGATCTTCACAGGTTCACTGATTCAGATTGGGTTGGAAGTGTGACTGATAGGAAAAGCACCTCAAGATGCTGGTTCAGTTTGGGTTCAGCCATGATATCTTGGGTTAGTAGGAAACAATCATTAGTAGCTTAGAGTTCGACAGAGGCCAAATATATCGCAGCTTCCATGGCTGCAAGAGAAGCAGTATGGCTCCAGAAATTGCTTGTGGGATTATTCGGTGAGCCACTAAAACCTACTATAATACATTTTGATAATCAGAGTTGTATAAAACTCTCAGTGAATCCATTATTTCGTCATAGATCCAAACCAGAGAAACGAGACTCGCCCGAAATCGCCCAAACTCGGCGAGTCCGAGTCCGAGTCAGGCCAAACGAGTCCCAGGGGCTCGGACTCGGACTCGGCCGAGTCTGGAGAGTAAACTCGCCAGACTTGCCGAGTTGGCGATTTTGGCTCAAAATCTTCAAACTCGGCGAGTCTTGAGCCCTAGACTCGGCTACTGGCTGGGTTAATAAAATGACAAAAAAAAAAACATTTTAAAAAGTAATAAGTTTTTTTGGAAGGGCGAAATTTGACATTTTGGTCTCTCCGTCAGGATTATTTTATGGAATATAACATTTAAGTATAAGTGTGAATTTCCTTATATCTTTCTTCTTTCTTATACTTTAAGTTATATTCCATATATACTGTCAGGATGTTTGAGAGTGGTTTCGGGCCTCCAGGAGTTATATTGCAAAATTTAGTTTTTGGAGGATTCTTCAGTTTTCCAGACTTAGTCAAATTTCAGGATCAGGACATTCCAGACTTAGCCAAATTTCAGGGCATTTGAAGATCAGGATGACATTCTAGACTTTATCACTCACCAACTTGACCTAGCTTGGACCTTCAAGAATGATACTCACTCACCAAGCAAGACCCAATTAGCAACAAGAGCAAAACCAGGCCCTAAGGAAGACTCTCAAAGAAACCCTAATTCAGACTTGTAATAAGTTTTTTTGGCCTCGCGGGGCGCTGCCCCTCGACCTCGCCTTGTATAGCGACAGGGAGCGCGCAAGGGGCGCTGCCCCCAAACCCCCGTCGAAAAATATGGGGGAAACTGCGTCGATAGAAGTAGAGAAAATTTAACTTCCGAGTCTGACATTGATTGGATCGACTAGGTAGATATAGAGGTTGAGATTGTAGCCATGGCAGAGGAGGAGCGGAGAGCACGAGCACAGACAGGAGATTCAGAGGCAGATAGTGACACGGATGTTCTTGATGTTGGTGAGCATGGCATGGTGTCACGGGGAGCGGCTATGGCAGTCGAATCATCCAGGACCTACCTTAGACGCCTTCGCAGGGGGCTGGGGCCGGAGCGTGCAGGCTCCTCTGAGCCATAGACTTGTAGTTGTATTTACCTTTGGTATTTGTATGAAACATTTGAGGATGATCATATGATGACATGGATTTTTTATTCCATGAGTTTTGTAATATTATATACATTTGACAATATTTATATATCTATGTTTGTTATTTTCTTCAGCTACAATTTGTGTTTATGCTTATGTGATTGATGTATACTTGTGTATGTAATCAAATGAGCCGAGTTTGATGATGTTATTGTGTCTTTAAGGTGTATTCAATAAAGGGTGTCTAAAACAGGTTTTAAATATTTAAAAATCTCTAAATTTCTTGAGTTTTTCACTATCCCAAGTCCAGTCGAGTCTGGAGCCGAGTTTGACGCCGAGTCCCGAGTCCGAGTCCGAGTTGGCCTTGCCGAGTCCGAGCCGAGTCCGAGTCCCGTTTCTTTGATCCAAACACATAGAGATTCCTTATCACTATGTAAGAGATATGGTGGATAGGAATGTGATTCAGTTGAAGTATATCAGTACAGGAGATCAGACAACATACATACTTACCAAACCACTATCTAGAGTGAAAGTTGAACACTTCAGGAAAGGTCTTGGTATGATTGAGTCGTAATTTGCTTTGTAATCTGTACTAATATATGAGATGTTTAATGTGTAAACTTCTTTTGTCATGTTATGACTTTATGGGCTCCACCCCCCTGTGTACATTTCTAAGAGGTGACGATCTTTTAGATAATGAACACTTGTATTTAACATTATAAGGTGACAATTTTGTAATGTTGATATCATGCTGACTTGATATCATCTTGACTCATGGATGTGCCATGATATGTTATGGTAGACATTATGTGACGTAATGTCAGTGCACGTACCATAACCTGGATATAAGGAGAATTTAATATTCTCGGGCATTTTATATCCATGGTATCACTTGTTATGCAATATTGATATCACGTGTTATGTGATATCTATATTACGAGATGATGTGATATATTTCTGTGTCACGTGTTATGTGATACATCATGTCACGAGCATATGTGATATGATCCTTTGTATTACGAGGTTATGTAATACATCCTATCATGAGATAGTAAACATTCTTTATCACGAGATGATGTGATATTTACACTTGTCATGTGCTATATGACATATTGGTTATCATGTGAAATGTGATGCTATATACTTAGATGATTATCTCAAAGTTTAATAGTTCTCCATTTACCTTCCCTATTTAAGAGGGAGTGTCGAAACTAAGTAGCGTCGGTCAGATAAATGATTGAATGAGAGACTTCATTTATCTCTCATTCAATCATCTACCTTATCGATGAAATTACAAAACAAATGGTAGACTTTATGTTGATCAATCAGTTTGATTGAATAAACTTGTTATAATCATCTTCATATATATTTCATGATTTCAAGTATCGATTTGCATATATCGATACTTAAACAGCATATACAAACTTGCCATTGATCGTGTTATGATCATATTACTTATGCCATGATTGTGTTCATATGTTTCAGATCGGATCATATTAATATTGCATATCATAGTTATTGTGTATGATAACTATCACCGATTTTGGTTATCGATCTGTACTTATAATAAACCGATTGTTATTGGGTTAATCAATAATCATTAGCATCTGAAATGACACCGATTGGTATCGGGTATAAACAAAGTTTGTTATTATTTGTTATGAAATGGCATCTACTTCATACGATCAAGACATGTCTTGATCGTACATGTCAAGAGACATGCCTGGTCAAGGCATGCCTTGATCAAAGGTTATTTACATATATATAATGCCATTCGAGTGCTGCAGAAAGATATCGAAATCAATTAATGTTCTATACAGCGATCTGCAATACAAAGAAAATTACTATCAGTAACCAGCAATAAAATATTGAATATATCTTCAAGTAAATATAGAAAGAAAGTCTTCTTAGAAAATAAAAGAGAGACAAAATGTATAATCTTTAGATTTTGAACATAAATTTGAATATCATTTACACATGTATATTCACAATATATTAGAAGTTAGTGTACTCATAGCCCATTCCTTAATAATTCGCTATTACCCTTCATCAGGATAGGTTGGTTTTGTTAGGGTGAGGTGGAGTAATACCTCACAAGTGACAAGATAGGTAAGCCCAAGATGGGATATAGACGGAGTCTTGAAATCTTGAGGCAGCCTACTTGTAGACTAGCGCCCTATGACAAGTAATTCCCCATCCTCTGTGAGGGTTGATGATTAGGATAGAAGTAAGGATTGGGGCTTAAGTATAGTAACTGTCAGATGTATTATGAATCCTAATTGTTCCTTAATTTCAATAATCTGATTTGAGATATAATAATGCATAGTGATGTATGTTAATCATTGGGAATTGGCAGCCTTCCAGTAGGGACATCGCAAAATTCAACACTAAGAGCAGCCCAGGGTTTTAACTGCCCCTCCTTGAGAATGTCATAAAAGAAAACGATACCTTTTGAGGCCCCACTCTTTACCAAACATCCTTTTAGGAGGGAAAGGGGTTTATTTTTGTGGAAGAGATTCCACCAAATAGATCTCTATAAATGAATCATATTATTGCCAATAATTTTATCTTTGTTGATAGTCTTCTCCTTAACAAGTTCCTGGCTTTCCAGATGCTCTTAGCCTGTTTTGGGACAGCCAATTTACTTATTACGATTTTCCAAGGCTCATCCCTCTCCATAGCCTTAAATATCCATTAGATAGCAAGTGTTATACCTTGAGTTTTAAGATCTTTTAGCCCAAGGACACCCCACTTTTTATCTAAACAGCACTACTCCCATTTAACAGTGTTGTTTGTTATTGCCTTTACCACCTGACCAAATTTATTTTCTGATTTTCTTCTGTATATCACTAACTTGATAGTTGCTAAATACCCATATTGAAGCATAGTATAGGCTATATGGAGATAGTATTTTTTGACACACTTGTATCCTCCCTACCAAGGAGAAGAATTGCTTATTTCATCTATTCAACTAACTGTCAATTTTATCTTTTATCGAGATCCACTTGTGTAATGTCCCCTACTTGGAGGCTGTCATGCTTTCAACGATTATCATACGTTACTGAATGCATTATCAAGTTATTATGCCTTTTCCCAATCAATTCCACATTTTATAATTCATAGCCCTCTATATTATGATCTAACCTTGTTACTACCAAACCCTAAGGGAGGAAGGGGTGATTATGTTGCCAGGGTGCTAAGAAACCAAACTACAACAGGCTCCCTCAAGGTTTACGGATGCAGACCCTTACCTCATCTCGGGATTATATCCTCAAGGTTTATGGAATATGATCCTTACCCCATCTTGGGACTACCTAATTGGTGGGAATTAGACCGCCTCTCCCTGAGCATAAATCTAGCTTATCCTCCATAGGCATTAGCAGAAATAACAGAGATTTGATCAGAAACATATGAATTTCGCCTGATAATTAGCTACATAAGAATTCCTTATAATTATGATATTTACTACTAATACCGCTAACGAATAACCAGATTTCTTTAGGAAAGTATATTATTTCTTTTATGCTCTTAACCTTATTCTGAGAATTTCATTTATCTATAAATCAGAAAGAACAATAAATCCATATTGTAACAGCAAGGGTATGCTCGGCATACCAGGCTGTAAGTCCAATGCTATTTTCTCAGCATTTGATACCTTAACTCGAATATCTATTCCTTTATTCCTTTATTCCATTCTTCTCCTTTGATGATGATATTATTGGATAATGACTGCTGCTTGTCAATGCTTTTTGTTCGATGCCTTCCCTTGGAGATTGATCTTGCTATTAAAATCCCCCCTACTGAGTGAAGAGGTGTGTCTCTTCTTATGGCCAATGGTTTGCACAAGGGCTGCCCCTTGCCTTTGCGTCCCTTGACCTTTCATCAATTTCACCTTAACTAACATTAATACAGATCGTACCTTAGGAGGGTGCCCTTTCCTTTATTTAATGACTTTATTGTTTAATGTTAATTGCTGTATGTCTCTTAATGCTTCAATTAGAATATGAATTGGTTTGCTATCATATAACCAATGATTTGTAATATAATTAATTGCTGTTATATAACTGATTCTCATGTTGACCAATTGGTCTTCTAATTAATGAACTGCTGTAGCAATTGCATCCCATTAATGCTTAATAGCCCTTAATCTATATGCTGCATTATTATTATCATATATGGATTGGTTTAGATACTTAGCTTTATGTATTAATTTTAGAGTTATTGCCTACGTCCCTACTTTATGAAGATAATTACTGCCTGATATATTTAATTCATTTAATCTCAGATCATGGAAAATTGTGAAGTCTTAATAAGATGATTTTCTACATCTGAACTTATCTTAAGGATGGTGAGGTAGACGTTATTAAGGCGGGGACATGACAGCTTGTCCTTAAGATAGGGACAAAGGGCGAAAGGGATGCCAAGATATCTCACTTGCTTGTTGTGGCCTCCCCATTGGAATACATATTTTGCATACCAACCAAGAGGATAATTTGTCTACCCAAGCCTGATAGATTTAGTATTAGATAGTTTGGCACTTACAGAATATATTGAGTTTCTGCTTGAGAGAATCCATATTAATTTCACCTATGTCAACAAACAGAGTTGTTTCATGAACAAACTTTATGTTGATAAGATCCTCCTTGTTTGGAAGAGAGATACCTTTCACCTTTGGAGATATTGTAGTTTCCCTAAGGAGATGATAGAGAGCATCAGCTGAAATAACAAAAAGTGCAGGAGCAAGGGGGAATCCCTGCCTAATAGATCTTTCAAGCTTGAAGGGTCCTGAAAAACACCCATTGATATTAATCTGTGCCATTGCATCTTTTAGCAATGTCTTGACATAGTGGCAAAATCTGGCAGGGAACCCAAAAGCCTCTAAGGCCATGATCAGATAATCCCATTCAATTCTGTCATAGGCTTTTTCAAAGTCTAACAAAAACATGGTCGTGTTCTGGTTTCATATTTTAGCCCATTTCATTTTTTCCCAATTTGTGAGGACTGAGGAGATTTTCCAGAATATACCTATCTTTAATAAATCCTGTTTGTGTGTTGCTAAGTCACAGAATACGACGAATTTCAAGGATGGAGTTCAAATTTTTTCGAATTTCAAATTTTTATAAAAAATGCTTCAAAGTCGGCCATAAATTCGTATGGCCAGAACGTCACTTTTTTTTATTAAAGCAAAAATTTAAAGAGCGTTTTTTAAGGATTTTTGAAAAGCGTTTAGGGTTTCTGTTGATTTTTGGCGGAATTTCTTTATAAAACACTGCTCTCCACCTCTGTAAACACACAACGTAGATTTTCGACTGATTCGACTGATTTTCTTTAGGGTTTTTGAAGTTGAAGTGCGTGAAGAGGCTGAGTTAAACTGCTGCAAGAGCTTCTTTCTATTCTCCCATGGCTGCTGGGTCGATGTCGCTGCTGGGTTTAGGCTGAGTATTACATATATTTACAAATAAACAAAATTATATTTAAAAATAATTTTGATATAAGGCTAATTTTAAACTATTACATATATTTACAATAGTATTACATATATTTAAAAATAAACAAAATTATTAGAAGTATTTCATATATTTAAAAATAAACAAAATTATATAAGGCGAATTTTATCTGAATTTGTTTTTCCCTTGTCGAATTTCATGGCTTTCAAATTCGAACCTTGTGACTTAGGTATTGCTGATAAACTTGGGAAGGATGTACACCAACCTTAATGCAACAATTTTGGCAAAAATGTTATAAGATACATTTAACAGTGTAATAGGGTGCTAGTTCTTGATGAGAACTTCATCTCCATCCTTAGGAAGAAGCTCAATCACTCTTTTGTTTATCTGAGGGCCACGAAAGCCCTTGTCAATGGCCTCTCTATAAATTTGCATCAGATCCTCACATATCCAATCCTTATTCTTCTTGTAGAACTCGAAAGGAAGACCATCAATCCTTGGATATTTATCATTATTTAAGACATTTATAGCCCTCTTTATCTCATCCATAGTAATATTTTTGTTTAGGGACTGTTCATCTTCTTTACAGATTTTTTTAGGAATGAGTTGTTTACATATTTTCCTAGCCTCTTGTCTGTCAAGGCTATATCCCCCAGACATGAATAAGTTCTTATAAAAACCAAGAAATAAATTTTTAATCTCTTCTTAATCTCGCACTATCTTATCTTGATCCCATAACTTACCAATGTTTTCCTTAATCTCTTCGTTCCTTAGGAATCTAAAGAAATATTTTGAGCCTTTATCTCCATTTTGGCTCTAACTCTAAGACCTTGTATCTTTCTGGTTTGAAGCCTTCTGAGGGCATTCTTGGTCAAAACCATATCTTCATTCAACTTCACATTAGAGGGGTCTTCTTGTAAATTCTATTATGTTGTAGTCAGATCATCATTAAGATGGTCTTCTATTTTTCTGCTATCCATCCTCCTCTTTTTTCCAATTGTTTGGTATATTTTTTTCCATCTGGTAACATTTATATTCCATCTCCCAATGGTGTGGCATGTTTGTCTTTGGATATCCATTTATTTATCTGTCTCAGCATGTAAATAGCATGTCTTTGGATATACCTTGACTACACACCCATCTTCAAATTTGTCCAAACTGAAGTGATCTTTATTGGCATAGAGCCTGTCTACGCTACAATAAATCCTCTTGTTGCCCTGTTGAGAGTTGCAGCAGGTATATCAAATGACCTTATGGTCCTTTTTGTTACCTTCTAGGGGATCATAGAGGTTCAATTTGGAATTCATCCTCAACCAATAATAGAGGTCATTTCCTTTCCACTCCATTTTAAATCCTCCAGCTTTATCTTCTTCTTGTTCTACCATATTGAAGTCACCAACATTGATCCATGTGATGTCTTCAAGATTATATAAGCATTTCCACATATCAATCCTTTCCCTGTAGTCATTTGATGCATATACCAAGCATGACCCAAATTAAATCATGTTTCTCCAAAGTAATCCAGATTGCTCTGTTTCAGGGAGTGGACCTATTTTCCATGAAATGTTCAGCCCACTTATTAGATAACAATATTGTGGACCCACCTTTATGTCTTGTATGGCTGGTGGAATATTGCATAAGTCTTTCCATATACATTTTAGATTTATATCAAGAGTGAAGTTAGTAGCCTTGACTTCTTGTAACAAAACAGCATCCTTATCTTGAACCATATTGAAGAATCTACCCACCACATACTTCCTTTCAGTGGTTTCCAGGCCTCTGACATTCTAGGATGATCATTTGGAACCCTTTATGGTAATCACTGAGATGTGTCCATAGTTTCCCTAAAGCTTTCAAAGCATTTAGGAAGGCTGCTTTTTGTATCCTTCCTCTTTGGTAGAGGAGATGGTGTATCCTTGGTTCTATTCATTCTTTTCCGTTCGGCAAACTTTCCATTACCAATGGGAATGATTTTCTCATTGCTGTTTTTTAATCGGGATGGAAAGGTTCTAGCCCTAGGGGAATGCTTATTACCTATGATTTCCAAGCTCGACCCTTGCCTTATGGTACCTGCAAGGTTTCCATTGTTCACTGCTCTAACATCATTATAAAATATTAATTTGTTATCAGTTTCCAAAGGTTTATCATTGAAACCTGTATCCACTCCTACATCCATATTCAAACCTTCATTAGTTTCCATGTCAGGTTTGGATGTAGATGTAGTAGTTAGGCCAGGCCTACAAATATCCATATTAGAAATCAAATCCCTAGAAGTCTGCAAAGTGTTAATATTTTTAGTAGGTATGGTAGCAACTCCGTAGAATATTCATTATTCATAGGATCCTTGCTGTAATTTTCATCAGCCGAGATCTCATTGTTCTTATCCATAGCAGTAATAGTTTCAAAATCAGGCCTGTTTGCTTACTTATCATCATTTACTAGATTGAATGAACTTATCAAAGTATTAACCTTTTGAAGCTTCCTATAAGTCTGGCTTTTATTTTCTATCTCTCAGACAATATTCTTAAAAAAGGATTCAGCATCCTTCTTATTCTCCAAACTGATATTAGAACTTGTGTTCAGATTATAGTTTTCAATAGGGTTTGAGTTGTTTTTGTTATCCACTTTGTTAAGCAATTCAATGTTCAAGGTATAGTTTTCTTTATGTAACAAATTACTATTTTCTTTATTTGCCTCTTGATGTCTTAGAGAAATTTCTTTTCTGATTTCCTCAGTAGCAATCTGCTGGGCTTTTCCCCTCCTATGTTTATTTAGTTTAGAAGAACTCTCAAAACATTTGTTAGGTTCAGTAGAGATGGGAAAAGTAGGAGCGGGAAGGGAGCTAGCCATAGGGGGAGAACAAGTGCATAGCTCCAAGGAAACCATATTATGAGTAGGGAAGGGGTTAGGGATCTCAGAGAAAGGCATCATATCTTTGGAGAATGAGACAGGTGCATCAACGACTATGGCCATGGGTTCGGTAGGAGGGCTAACCCCAAAATCAACAATGGGAGATGGATTGGCACCCAAAGTTGTACCCCCAATCCTCTGGTTCTCAATTTTGGAGTTAACACTGGTAGCATGCTCGGGATAAAAAGGCTTGAAACCATTAGGATTAGTTGAAGCTCCAACATGAGATAGGTTAGGCCCAGAGTTACTAGTTCTTTTAAGAATGATAGGGCATTTTTCTCTTATATGGCCGTCTTTCCTACACAGATAGCACACGCTAATTCCCCCTAAGATTTTAATATCATAGGTGAATGAGGTGTCATCAACATTAATGTTGATGGAATTGGGTATGTCCACTCGAGGCGTGACTTAGAGAAAAACCCTAACATCAAGATGAGGTAAGGTTACCCTTGTCTGGTCCATTAAGCACTTTGCCGATTGGATAAAGAAAATTAGGGTATAATTGTTTGCATAAGAGGTGGAACGTTTTTGACAATCACCCATCTAGGGCTCGGAAGTGCCAAAACTCGTCATTTATTGCCTTAAGAGACCATTTTAGAGCCCTGAAAGAACAACCACCTATATTCCAATATTGTTTGTTAGCTATAGTTTCTTGCATCTTGAAATCCTTAAAGAAGATGAAAAGACCCTTCTGGATAATTCTTCAGAAGGAAACCTGTAGTCCTAGTTAGTTATACCAAATCTTTCTTATCGATTCCTCCATGATTCGTCCATAAATTTCCTTGTTGGTATTTTATTGTTGTCAATAGCTGCTAACAAAATTGCCATATTTCGAAGCCTAGGTTTTTCGTCATTAACAACTTTGATTATATTAGGGTTTGCAAAAATAGTAAGTTTGGAGGGTTTGTAGGGAGGGGGCTTACCTCGCCCTCCTCCCTCTTCGCCATTGATGATCTCTTTGTTGTGAAAGATTGCCTTGAATGCAGTGATATTAGGCCTGGACGGTTGATAGCCATCCATTAATTACAGTTACACCGCCAAAGACTCATAAATGTCGTACTTTCGCATACGGAAATGTAAATTTTTTTGTATACCACAAAATAGATGCAAACAAAGCTAAACGAAAACAAGAAATAAGGGATAAGTTACCAGAGTTAGCAGGGATGCTTACTCTAGTGTACGACAAACCTTTGTAGAGGAGGCTTGGGTGCCATCCACGGTCTCTAGCCGTTTGGCCTCAAATGCTCGTCAACCAACTTTCGCACAGTCCCTTCAAACCTTCTAGTGCTCTGCTGCCTTTTGCCACTTTCCTTTAAGAGCTTAACCAATGCTTTGTAGGGCTTGCAAAAAAACCATTGAAAATTGCTAAGGATGTCTTCATAAAGCTTTACAAGGGCATAGGTCAACATTTTCTAGTTTGATGCTTGTGAATGGAAATGGGTCTGTGCTTTTCCCACGACTCAAGAAATATCTATTTCTTTGGTCCTTGGAAAGAGAGATTTAGAACTTGTCGGAAGAATTGAAGGAAAATTCAAAAGAACGAAGCGATAGTTTGCAAGGTTGAAACTCTTGTTTCATAACACTGTAGTTTCCCCTCCCATCTTTTTTTTAACCAAAGTGAAACATATTTATTCATATTGTTTAACTTATCTTAAGAGCTCCAATCTTGAGAATGTTCTAAATATGCCTTTTGACATATGGTAGTTGGATATCTTTGGCCTCAACATAAACTTGTTTGATCTAATCAATTTCGATGCCAATTTTTTGTAGCATCACGTTGAGAGAGTGGACAACACAAGGTGTCCAAAAAATGTGTGAATAACAATCCTGAACCAATAATCTAGCAGCCCTACAGTTTTTGGCTTTGCTTGTTAAAACTTGTACAACATTTCGGAGGACAACTTCTTCAATGGCTTGACAAAGAATGTTACAATAAATGCACTATCCTTCACTTCTTCACAATCCATTGCACTCTTAAACATTGCCCCTTTAGGGAACATTGCAATAGCATTGATCAATAACTGATTTTTTGCATGTTTCTATCCATCAGAAACAATGGACAACCTTGTTTTGATCTCCTAATTCCTTATGGGCTTTTAGGAGTCATCTACAAATATCACCTCTATATCCAATAAGGTCTACACATCTTTTGAAAACCTGGGCCCTCGTACCCTTTTGGAGCCTCATTAATTGATTTCACCATTTTTTGCCAATATGGTGAATGAACAACATTGAATGCCAATCCACACATAGATAGCTGTAACTATGTCTTGATTGACAATCTCTCTAGACGCGTTATGTAATACCTTTTCTAGCGATTCGATTGATCTCTTATGTGTAGAGGCCACATGTTGTTCAAGTATGGACAAAAATGGATGGATCTTTGTAGGTTCAAAATAAGAAGGCAATGGAGGGGGCTTCATCCCTCTCGATCCTCTCTTTAGCAAAGAATGATTTGGATTTGATTTATGATTTGATTTACGCCTTGATACTTGGTTTGCTTTTTCTTGCTTTTTAATATATGCAGAGACTACTACTGACTACATGTGGAAGGCTTTTATCATGTGGGCAGTGATTGCATGGTGCCTTGTCCAAAGAGCTTGTACAAATGGCCTTTCAGTCGACTTTACAATCTCTAACTTTCAGTGAGCTTGAATATCTAACTTTACAATCTCTACAAATCCAAACATAACCTCCACCACTTGGAAGCTGTTGTGCCATTTCAAGGTATTTCCAATGGGGAGAGTTTGGGTCTGTTTTGAAGAAGAGATGGTTCATAGAGCTAGAAACAATTACCATTGTAATACCTGAGACAACAAGCTCAATAAATAAAACATTCGAGACAAACCAAAAGGTAAAAACTTCATCACAAAACAAGAGAGTTCATTGTTTAAAAAAATTAAGGAAAAGAAACAAAAAACTGTAAAAAATCTGTCTCTTTTGAAGGAATCTTCCTCTACGATCTCCTTGACGATAAACCAACACTTCCAAATGCATTAGAATATGTAATGTCCCCATTTGGGATTTGCCCTTAATTTAGCTTTGAGACATCAATTTTTTTAAAATAAAGTGAGAATTGTAATAAATAAACATAGTTTTATCAGAACTAAATACATTTCATTATAATATTTAATTTAAAATTTTAAGAATAGTTTAGAGGATAGAACTTATCTTGATACTTTTTACCGATCTGTATATTTCAGATATATGTCTTAATGTTATAAATCATTACTGCATTATTGCTTAGCAGAGCCAACATATTAGAATAATAGATTCTTCACGATGATTGTTCTCACTCTCTACTTAATCTTCAAAGGTTATAAATGATTGAATTGCCCCAATATACTCCTTCATCCTTAAAGCGTCCCTGAAATAACATTGGAGACGAAGTATAGAATTGGCCACTGCATATGTGCCCATGCCCCTCCTGTGTTGGCAGTTCAATTTTGTATTACCTTCCACATACTTGGCAAGTCACCCAATATGATATGCTATGGAGTGTTGCATTGAAATTCTCCTTCTAATATGATGTCTTTGGAAAGATAACTCCCCTTGTAGGAGACACATCCCATGTCCGTAATATTTATCTTTCTTTATACAATTATTAATCGCACCTCTTTGTAATCTCCCCTACATATTGTAGTCTATATTGATATTACTACTAAATTTTGCATAAAAACATTATCAAGCTTCATATATTAAGCATACATATTCATCACATCCCCATGCATACCACCAAGAACAAGGATGCCACTACCTGTAAATTAATAACAATTGTGATCTGATCTGATCTATGGTGATGTCACTATATGCTTTTGATTCCTTCCCTTTATATCTCTCAATGTGAGAAAGAGGTGACACATCTTCATTGTGTATTCCCTTTGGCAAGAGACACACCCTTCCACCATTTGCACCCTTTGAAAGAGTGCAACTCTTCGTTATTTCTGCTCTTTGAAAGGGACACAACCTTCCAAAATCAGATTTTCACCTTATTTAAATCAAATCTTCACTTCTCATTTCCAAATTCTCCCCCTTCTCAAATGGGATTCTCTTCTCCGTTTTATAAATTATGTTTGAGGGAGACACAACTTTTCCTTCCATGTCTTTTGACCCTTCATTTTCTTAATTAAATTTTTATTATATTTAACTATATTATTTTATATTTTAATTTAAACTTTATTTTTATTCTTTTGTATTTTAATATTATTATCATTATTTATTATTAAATTATATTTCAAAGTGGGGACATTACAATCTCCCCCACTCAAGATTGCTTGTCCTCAAGCAATGATCAGGGAGCACTCAAAATGATTCTTAATATGAAATGGCTTTGGAAATACACATGGAATAAACATACTGAAAATACATCAGATATGAAACAGACACAAATAATACACACAAAACACGGAGCATACACACAGAAACACATATTGTTAGGTTCTTGACACTCACTAAGAGTATCCTCTACATTCACTAAGAATGTCCTTAGCACTCAATAAGAATGCTCCTGGCACTTGCTAAGAGTGCCCCAAACATTCACTAAGAATGCTCCTAGCACTCACTAAGAATGCTCCCCAACACTCACTAAGAATGCTCCTCAAGTGCCCCAAACACTCACTAAGAATGCTCCTGGCACTCACTAAGAATGCCTTGATTTCTTACTGGATGTTTCTCCATCACAGCCTTCTTCTATCATATGTATTTTTCCTCTTTTGCATTGATGGCTATAGCTCCATGGTTCTCTACATTTGAAACATAGACTCTTCTTCTTTAATCCAACCTGGCAGCCCTTTTCCCCCAGGTGAGCAGGAACATGCTCTGATACCACTTGTAATGTCCCCATTTGGGATTTGCCTTAATTCAGCTCTGAGACATCAATTTTTATAAAATAAAGTGAGAAATGTAATTAATAAACATGATTTTATCAGAACTAAATACATTTTAATAATATTTAATTTAAAATTTTAAGAATAGTTTAGAGGATAGAAATTATCTCGATAATTTTCACTGATTTGTATATTTCAGATATATGTCTTAATGTTATAAATCATTACTGCATTATTGGTTAGCAGAGCCAACAGATTAGAATAATAGATTCTTCACGATGATTGTTCTCACTCTCTACTTAATCTTCAAAGGTTATAAATGATTGAATTGCCCCAATATACTCCTTCATCCTTAAAGCGTCCCTGAAATAACATTGGAGACGAAGTATAGAATTGGCCACTGCATATGCGCCCACACCCCTTCGGTGTTGGCAGTTCAATTTTGTATTACCTTCCACATGCTTGGCAAGTCACCCAATATGATATGCTATGGAGTGTTGCATTGAAATTCTCCTTCTAATATGATGTCTTTGGAAAGATAACTCCTGTAGTAAGAGACACATCCCATGTCCTTAATATTTATCTTTCTTCATACAATTATTAATCGCACCTCTTTGTAATGTCCCCTACATATTGTAGTCTATATTGATATTACTACTAAATTTTGCATAAAAACATTATCAAGATTCATATATTAAGCATACATATTCATCACATCCCCATGCATACCACCAAGAACAAGGATGCCACTACCTGTAACTTAATAACATTTGTGATCTGATCTGATCTATGGTGATGTCACTATATGCTTTTGATTCCTTCCCTTCATATCTCTCAATGTGAGAAATAGGTCACACATCTTCATCATGTATTCCCTTTGGCAAGAGACACACCCTTTTGCCATTTGCACCCTTTGAAGGAGTGCAACTCTTCGTTATTTCTGCCCTTTGAAAGGGACACAACATTCCAAAATCAGATTTTCATCTTATTTAAATCAAATCTTCACATCTCAACTCCAAATTCTCCCCCTTCTCAAATGGGGTTCTCTTCGCCCTTTTATAAATTATGTTTGAGGGAGACACAACTTTTCCTTCCGTGTCTTTTGACCATTCATTAACTTAATTAAATTTTAATTTTTTTTTTTTAAATTAAATTTTAATTATATTTAACTATATTATTTTGTATTTTAATTTAAACTTTATTTTTATTCTTTTGTATTTTAATATTAATATCATTATTTATTATTAAATTGTATCTCAAAGTGGGGACATTACAGAATAGCACAACAACCAGCCTGGAGTATTCAATGATCAATCTTCAACTCTATTCGTGCAATGGAAAGCAAGAAAATAAGTTCAGTGATGGAGGAAAAGTTTTTTTGTTTTTCATTCACAATATGAAAAATGAGTTTGGTTTTGCCTTTTAAATGTTTTGAATGGCAAAAATATATTCTCCACACACTCAATATTGATTCCACACACCACATTTATACACAAACCTTCAAATCATCGATCAGTTATAGATGGTTACAAAAACAAGTTTCTTACAACTAACCTTCCAGTTATAAGTAATCTTAGTTATAACCGGCAACTGGTCCATAACAGATGCATTTCATTTAAATATTTATGAAGAGCAATACTCTTTATTTGTATTGGTAGGGATATTCTAAAAATGACAAATCGATCTTAAATACGACTGTAGCAATCAACAAATTCTAAGATATTTTGTGAGTTATTTAACTGATCACAACTGAAACAAGGGAATCAATATAATCTTCATTTACTAACCAATATTGATCATTAAATATGCAGATCAAGCTCATTAATGCAGAAGAATGCAACGGCAAGATGGGACTGTGTATTCGATACAAATACAATATTAATTTTCTAGTACTGTTCCTGATCGATCTAAGTCACAGACAAAATCAAGAATAAAAGAATGATCATCCATTTAATATTGTAGCGATGTATGCAGACCCGACACCCTGTGATTAGTTTGCTAAAGATTGTCATGCCCCCATTTGATAGAAACAAATTGTGCATTCTATAGTCTAACAATCTAGGGTTTCACATAACATAATGTCTGCAAATTGCATCTAACTGCTACATCATTGTTGGTAGTTGTATATCTGTATTTGACATCAACGACAAATGCTGCTAACAAGTATCTCTAGCCTACGTGTTATGTTCCAACCAGTGTTATCGGGAGATGTGTCTTCGGACCCCTAGGACACGTCCCCAAGACCAGGACGTGTTTCCGGTATGTGAGATGTCTCCAAAGTTGTTTGAATTTGGAGGGTGTGGATGACTGGTGTCTCCGACGTCTCCCTTGAAATGTATGAGTTCTCCAGCAAAAATGATAGTGTTAAATGTGATTTAAAAAAATGCTCACGACGCATAAAATGAAAAACGCGGCACTAAAAGAAAAAACACGGCCACAGTTCTTGCAAAACAAGCCTCCAATGCTGCTAACAACCCTTTGACGGATGCCGCAAATGAGCCCTCAACACAGTAATAAGGTAGTCAGCAAATTTTAAATGCTGTATTCAGGAATTTTTATGAATGAAATTTTAAACGCTGTATAAAGGAAATTTTATGAATGAAATTTTTAAACGCATTCAAGGTATACGGTATGTATTCAGGAAATTTTAGAATGTAGATGTTTTCCTCCTTAAATTCTAATTTTTTTAATTTATTTTTAATACCCTATAGAATGTAAGGAGTCAAGACGAAAATGGAAAACATCTTAATAAATTTTGTCTTGAATAATTTTTTTATCAATTGAAATTCTTTTATATGTGAGTTAATGTGAATTTTCAAACTTTACCACTATTCAAATTGAAAATAATATAATCGTAAAATATGTAGTGTGAATTTAAAATTAGTTTTATTATAATAATTATAATTATATAGATTTTAATTAACTGATAATAATTTTTTGATTAATTTAAAATAATATAATCTTATTATTAACTATTAAGTTTAGTTGTTAGCTTAAGATTATATTTAATTTAATGCAATTGATAATAATTTTTTTAAATTGGGGGGATCACCTATTAGTGTAACAGTGAAATGGTTGCATTGTTTGTGGTGCAACCCAGGTTCAAGTCCCTGCCTGGACCAAAGCGGTATGTTAATCTACCGGTTTGATGCCACCTTGGTAGGAGATATTGATGGTGGTTGATCTTGGAGGACATACAGGTGATCTTGGCGGACGCGTGGATTGATTGACCGTGCTCAACCCTTGTTGGGCTAGGTGTTCTCGCAAACCCTATTTCTAGAAGGCGTGTGCTGCTCGTGGACTTCTGTCAAACCCACACGGGTCTTTCACCTCTACTGGTTCATGGTCCCTGCTGGGCTACCCAGCTCGCGGTTTTGCATTGTTGGTTTCAAAGATATAAGGTTGAGGAAGGCACCAAGGATAGATAAGGGTGTAAGATAAAAAACGCCGTAAAAACTGAGGATGAGGCTCCTCAACAATGTGGTCTCACTGGTTCAAGCTGCAGCCAAAAGTGATTACCGACCCCCCAAAAAAATAAAAGAATTGAAAATTGAAAACAATATAATCTTTAAATTTGTAATGTGAATTAATGTTAATTGTTAAAATTTACCACCGCTCTTGTTTTCAAAGTTCTATGTCATGATATTTTCTGAAAATCATGGTAAGCTTTTTTCCAACCCTTATTCTCCGTCGGCTTGATGTGTCAAGATCTCCCAATGTCTATCTGCTGTTCTTTTCTTGCCAACACGAACCTACAACAAACTGGACTTGGACTACAAACTGGCTGAGGAGCCAGCCTCCTACCCCAGCAAACCGACAACTTAGTTGAGAAGTATGACTGTATGTTGTACAAATTACGTGAGAATTAAGAATGAAATAATGGAAGTTGTAAGGATGTTCCATATAATATAAATTGTAATATATATACTACGTTAGTAGAGAAAACAACAATCATATAAAAAGGCTATATTAATATACGTCTACGCATAGTTGGACTACTCGTCGAAAACTCAATGAGTAGTTAAAAACTCGCGAGTTTTTACGACTTTTACTCGCCATAAAAACTCGCCAAGTTCTTGGGAGAAACTCGCCAAGTTTTGGGTGCGTTTTTCACAAAAACTCGGCGAGTTTCTATAAAAAACTCGGCTGCATTAAAAAAAGAGGCCCAAACATGTCAAATTTTTTTCTATTTTTCTTTTCAAGTCAATCTCATTCTCTTCATTAGAATATATACATGAAATCTTATATTTTAAGTTATATTTCATGTATATATTGGCAAGATGTTTGAGAGTGGTTTCAGATCTCTAGGAGTTACAATTCAAATTCTAGGTTTTAGAAGATCTTTTAATTTTTCAGACAGTCAAATTTCAGTAATCAGTATGCTCCTATCAACATTCTCTCACTCTCTCAATCTCACTTTATCTACCCTGAATTTTAGATCTATCTATCTCCCTATCACTCTTCCTCTATGCCCCTCTCTACCACTCTCCATCTCACTCTCTCCTCTCTCCCCCAAGATCTAGACCTATCTCTCTAACCCTCTCTTTCTCACCCTTAGAGTTTCGCGAGGGGTGCTACCCTCAACCTAATTTTATTTTGCAGATGCTTGGTGGCAAAGTTGGGGTGGAAATACCCTAAATCTCAAAAAAATTGCCCTCATAATCGTTTGTTAACCTTGTAGTTCATCCAGTTGTGAGCGCAATTGGAGCTTGTTTGAGGCCATCCACACAAAGAAGAGGAGCAAGTTAGCTCAAAAACGCCTCAATGACCTTGTCTTTGTGCAATATAATCTTTAGTTATGCATAAGGAAGGTAGAGGAAGCACCAGCTGGTCCAATTGATTTGGATGATATAGATCCTTACGGTGATTGGACATCGTAGGAGCAACCTCCATTGTTTACAGAGGATGACATCAATGATTTGGAGAGGCAAGCTATAGAGGAGGAGGGGGGTGGATTTGGTTTCACACTGGATGACATTGAGGAGGATGAGGAGGATGAGGAGTCATTGCCAGTGCCAAGCACAACTAGAGGCAGAGCTACATCTAGGATGGAGGATGAACCACAACTTGAGCCAGTCATACCGAGCAAGGAGGCACAATGACGCCCACAACAGACTTCTAGGACTAGATCCTCTAGTTCTACCTCCTACCTAGTATTTACTAGAGTTGGGAAGAGGAAGATGTAATTGTATTGATTTATTTACTTTTAGTTCGACACAAACTATTTACTATTTTGCTTCCAGCCATCAACATTCCACACGAGGATGCGATTTTGTACCCACTTTGCGTTTAAATATATCTAGACTTAGCTTGTTTCTTTTTTGTTCTCATTTATTGACTCGTGGGATGCATCTTCTCATTGAATTTTGCAAAAAAAAAAAAAAGCATTTCTAATTAAATTTAAGCAATTTTTTAAGTTCCCGAGTTTTTTGCTGAGTATTAGCTGACTTTTTACCGAGTTTTTTTTTCGGGGCTTGGCGAGCAGTTCAACTATGCGTCTGCGTATGGTTCTGTTGCTATGCCTGGAAATATGATTTAACTGCAAATGGCAAGATAGAAATCATTTGTGGTTGCAGTGTTTTTGCTATGGTGGTTAGAAACTTTAAGAAGTGGAGTATACACCCACACAGAATGTTCTGTAGCTGGTTACAGTTTCTGATTCCCTTGAGTTCTTTTGGTTATTTGTAGACATTAACGTGACTTTTTTCCTCTTTTATTCTTTCTTTCTTGAAACATGTTGGCAAACTGTAACTTCTTAGATTTGATAAATTATACTTTCTGCTTATTCTCAATAATTTCTTCTGTTGGATGGTACTAAAATAAACTTCATCTTAAGGAACTTTTTCATTTACAGTTGCAATCTCTTTTATTTACTTATATATTATTTCTGTATTAAGTAAACAGATTATTTATACAGGCAATTAATCCAGTCATAACTGTCCTGAGCCCCTGAGGATTGTGTTAGCGGTTAACACTAGATTTTTCTATCATCAATGAGTGTTAATTGTTTACTGATGATAGTGCTATCTATTAAATTTCATCAACCATTTTATAATTGGTATGAGCTGATCATTGGCAGACTGTGACTATGAAACGACAAGCTGTGTCTCTGAGTAGCAAGTTGTCTCCTAAAAGGTGGTACTTCCTTTGCATAACTCACAGTACTGGAAGGACATTCTCTGGAGGGCATACACTAAAATACTACGTGGATGCAGCTCTTGTTGGTAGTGAAAAAGTCAGGTTTGTGTTCTATTGTCTCAATTGAACTGTATTTTCTTTATTACTTTGAAGGATTATTTTTGGTAGGTATACTGTATGTCTATGATGTTTACATTTTTGGAAAAAGCTTATATATTGGTCTATAATTTATCACATTCTGTTTTCAGATACCCAAAAGTAACAGAGAAGTTGACACAATGCACAATCGGAGCTCGTACTCCCTTTCTTTCAGTCAGCGAATTTGGTGATGAAGTTATTGCCCACAAACTCTCCTTGCCCTTCTGTGGGCAGCTAGGCCCAGTTTATTTGTTTGATGAAGTTCTTTCCTCCAACCAAGTTTTGGGCATTTTCTCTCTTGGGCCAACCTACATGTATTCATTTCTTGATGCTGAAAGTGGACATGTTCAAGAAAACATTTTAACATATGGCATCCTTGATGCAAAGGAGGGTCTTGCTCCAAAAATGGTTTTTGGGTTCAATGCACAGGTAAAATGTTTTTGTTATTGGTACACAATTTCATGTAAAAAGGTAATTTTATCTGTGAAAATATATTAATCCAATGTTATTCTTTGTGATGCAGGCCAGTTCCAGCAGAAGTTTGTTTGATATATCACCATTGTTGGATCAATCAAAGGATCGAAGCTCATATACAGCAGTTATCATGGCAGGAACCCGCTTATGTTACCGCCGAATTCTACGTGACATACTTGATTGTGTTGGTGGTGTTTCTGTTTTTTTCCCCCTTCTTACACAACTGGACCAACCAATTACACGGTCATCTGTCCATGGACAAGGAGACATGATATATCATGGATGTGGCTTTGGTGACCATGTTGCAGCTGAAGTTATTGAGCTCATAGCTTCTGTATTAGATGGGAATCTTGCAAATCAACAATTCATGTGTAATATATCTGGGTTTTCTATACTCGGATTCTTGCTCCAGTCAGTTTCTCCTCAGCACCTCACTAATAGTGTTGTTTCAGCATTAGGAAATCTTTTGACTATCATTGGAAAATATGGTGAGAACCGTTGAGCAACATCAGTTTTTGTAGAGCTTTTTCAATTGTATGCATTCTTTGTGCAATTGAGTTAAAGTAATTGAAGTACTGTGGGAATATAATTTCATTTCAAGTTAATTAACAATATTTGGTGTCAAACAGAATCAGATGCTTCTCAGATGCTTGTGAAGAATGCACTGCTGAGAATATACCTGAATCCGCATATATGGATATACACACAATTTCTTGTTCAGAGGGAACTGTACATGTTTCTTCTAAATTATTTTGAGAGGAACTTTTTAGTGCTAAGAGATCTTGTTGGACTCCCAAAGATTCTTGATATCATACGTCAGTTTTATTGGGACACCCCGAAGAGTCATCGAGCTTTTGGAAACAAACCACTTTTGCATCCTATAACTAGAGAGATAATAGGAGAGCGACCCAGGCCGGAAGAAATTAGTAAAATCCGTCTTTTGCTGCTGAGCCTGGCTGAAATGGTGTTGAGGTATTGAATAAGATATAGGTCTTAATTTTGATATCAGTGATGGTCTTCATATGAGTTTCTAATAATGTTAGCAGTTAAGTTTCTTTAACATAGTTCTTGTAACTGCTGTACTCCAACGGCCAGAAAAGGTAGAAAAGAAGCATATGATGTTAATATTTAGAAGATTTTGTTTTCTTAGCATGCAGAATTTCTCTGTGATTTCTTATGCCAATGGGAAATTTGCAGGCACTGTGTTTCAAGATCTGATGTAAAAGCTCTTGCTGCTTTCTTGGATAAAAGTGAGGACTCAAAGTGCACTGAGGATGTCTTACATATGGTGCTTCGACTTCTTTCTCATAAGCCCTTTTTTTCAGCATTTTTGGAGCATGTCCATGTTCTTGGGGGTTCTCAAATTTTCTTAAATATTCTGAAACGGTAAGTATTTTGTACAGTCATCTTCTGCTGCCAATCTAATTTTATACATTTTAAAGATGTTTTGGCTGCATCATATGTCCAAATTGAAGACAGCCTTGACGTTTAGGCAATGAATGGCTTGTTTTATAAATAATATAGAAGATGTTAATGGGATAACCATAAACCTACGAAACCCGGGGACACGTCCCCAGCCTGAAAGCCCCCGTCCCAGTCCCGGGGACGTTTTGGGGACTTGGGGACAGCCAGGGGACATTTCCCCCCATCCCCAAATTGCCAGAATTTAGAGGGAACGTCCCCGAAACGGAAGGACGTCTGCCCTAGCTGTGGGGGACGTCCGTACATCCCGGGGATGGCTGGGGCGTCCCCAATCTGTCCCTGGTACATCCATACGTTCCCCACGTCTAGGGCTATTAAAAAATTAAAAAAAGTCGTATTTTCAATTTTTTTTAAAATATTCTAACATTAATTAAATTTTAAATTTATTAATTCATATCAAACATTTAAAATTAATTCATATTATGAATAGAAAATATTAAATTGTTAAACTTGTAAAAATTTAAAATTAATAAATAATAAATTATAAATAGAAAATCAAAGTAATAAAATATCAATTCATAAGTTAAAAAATAAAAACTTAAAACTTAACGATATAAACTTATAATATATATTATTAAAACTTAAAACTTAACAATATAAACTTATAATTGACAATGAAACAATATGGAAGCAGTGTAGCCTTTGGGCATTTTGTATGTTATTTCTTTAAAATCTATTATGATATGTATGATATGCATATTGACAATGTGAATGAATTGAAATTCTGAATTATGAGTGCATATTGAGTATTGAGTCTATTGACAATGTTGTATGTTCAATTTTACATTCTAAAATGTTTTCATAGTATCATACACATGCTATATCCATGTTTTCATATGAATATAATGTATATATGCATGCTTTATCCATGTTTTCATATGAACATTTAGAATTTCCCTATATATTTTAAATTTTCCCTATATTTTATATAGCCGTCCCCCCCGTCCCCAAATTTGGCAAAAAAAATTGCCATCCCAGAAACTCAGGGTAACATAGCCATAAACATGTCAATTGTAGAAAACAAATGTTTACATGGTGATATTTGTTGTGTGTTGATGCATAATGTTGTTATGGGAAATAATCTGCCGCTGATTTCTGCATGCTCATGTATGGACATATTTTATTTGAAGTTTCTGTCTGAGAATGATTATGTGGCATTTGCTAGTGGGTGTTAAAGCTTTTTATGTCTTCCATAAAGGCAAAGAAGAGCATTTGATAAACAAGTAAGAAGCAGAAAAAGATCATAAAAAATGTTGCGTGGAATTCATTTCTTTAAATTCTATGTATACACTTTTCATATATATTAATTTGTATGATATTGTGGCATTTGAAGTATTCCTAGAATTTCAAAAGACATTTAGGTCTATAGTTATATCTTTTAGGTCTGTAATTAAGGTTCTCGCTATTTAATTTCATGAGGTGGTGACATCTTCCATCTATTAGCCTGATTTCTTTCATAAGAATATTGTATTGTAGGTTTTCAATAATCTTACACGAGCTCTTTATTCTAACAAGAAAATACATGGACTAATTTGTAATAACTTGGTTTTTGACTAATTCAATTACGACACAAAATACCAAAAAGAGAGCTTGTGAGTAAAGAGCAGCTTGCCTGAAGAAAAAATCACAATTTAAAGGAGGATTTTCTAACGGAAAATGGAGAAAATGTAGGGAGGTTCAGATAGAGGAAGATCAAATATGGTAGTAGGAGACAATATGTGAACAATGTCAAGGAGAAATTGGGTGGAAATGATTAACCCCGGGAATGCTAGAAGAATGTTATACAAGCACAACGAATGGGGGTCTAAAGAAAAAGGGATAAAGGAATAATAAGAGAGGAACTTAGGGAAATATCTTTCAGGATTTAAAATGTCCAAAGAAGCTCTAATAAAACCAAAGGAAAGATTTCCAGCTAGTAAAGTCCTAAGCGGTAAATTTCTAGGTCATTGACTTAGAGTGTAAGAATTTTATCTGAGGGTAGAAACAGGGGGAAGTTGTAGAAATATGATTCCTGGCAAATGGCTTGCTCCTAGCCAAGTTTAGAAGTTTGAAGGATACAGATAGGCCTTGTTAGTGGGTTGCCTTGGTTTATGCAGAGTGTAAGATTATATACGGTCATGGATACCAAAATGATCCACTTAAGGAAATGATAACAAAAGCATAGTTTGAAGACTCTCTGAGTACTCTGCAAAACTTTGCAAAAACCCGAGTCCTTGAGCTGGCTGAGCAAAGTCAACCAGACTCCTGCACCGAGTTTGGCCGAGCCTTGCCCCAAGACTCTTCGGCTCTCGGGCTCATACTACTTAGTCTTGAGCTCAAAATCTTCATCTGGTGTGTGGACTTAACAGCTGCACTTTTTAAGTGATATTTTGACATTTTTTAGTCAGTTTTGCTCATAGTTGCCTATTTTACCTGTGAAACATGAACATACAAATAAGTTGACTTGAGAAATGATTTTTTAAGGATTCAAAGTTGATCAAATCATCAAATATAAGCAGCAGAATTGGATGCAATAGAGGAAAATGAAGACACTTTTGATGAAACAATCATCGTCATTTTGATATTGGCTTACCTTCTAGTTCAAGGCTTGAAAACTTTAGTTACACTATGAGGCGAAAGACAAAGATGTAGATTGTATTTGGTTGTTTTTTTTCATTTTAAGATATGTAATCAGTTATAATGCTGTTATACATTTATTATTGATGATTTTGTTGTAATATAGTGTATTGTTTGACTTCGAAACTATAAAATTTGAAATTTTGAGAGTTTGAGGATTATATAAAATTTGAATTATGACAAATTGATAGTCAAATTAGACCTTTGTGTTCTCTCTTTCTTTTTGGTGTTATTAGGAGCTTTTTTTCCAAGTACATGCCAAGTTATGAGTCCAAGTCAAAATTTTGTGCTTCCAAGTTGAGTCTGAGTTCGAGTTTTTGAATTATGAATAAAAGCACCAGTGTAGGTTATGTTATTTTAGATCATCATCTAAAATTGCAACGTGACTCAATTTTTCAAATATTTAGAATTTGTAAGCATAGTTGATATCTCTATGGAAACATCCTTAGCCACTTGTGTCTTGCATCCCTACTAAGCTTAGTTTGTTAATTTACCTTTCGTCAATTTGTCATCAAATTGATCATTGCTTTTGTGTTGATTAAGCCATTCATGGTTCCCCAAGTAGTTTGCAAGGATATCATGTCATGGTTTATCTGCTTCAAGTAATGATTTTGCAAGGAGGTGATGATCACCACAAGTTGGATAAGAGGTAGATGATGATTAAATATCAAGGGCACTGAGAGAGCAGGGAATGATGGAGCAGATTTGAGCAGAACAGCTTCATACAAGGACATTTAGGAGCAATGACATTTTCAAAGTAAAGGGTACCTTTGCTGACTTGACTTGCCATCCATAAGGACTGTTTGCAAAAACAGTTCAAAATTCCACCAAGCATTCACTCAAGAGCCTGAATACTTCATTTAGGTGGCAAACCCACTTGAATCTACTGCCAAGACATGAAAAGTGATGAAATGGTTGTCAAACCCTAATGAATGTTTTGCCCAGGGCTTGTGAGAATGGTTTAATGATTAGAAATTCTGCTTGGCATATGAAAAATTGGTTTAAGAGGTGAACTAATCTTCTTTTGGATTAAATGCAATGAAACTCCTAAATCTCTATCCAAGCTGGCTTAGGGGAACTTTTTGAGTGGTCTAACCACCAACATACCTATCTTTAGAGGAATAAAGGTAAAGTATGCCGAAATATATCATATTTGTTCATTATTCCACTTAAAAAATTATTATTTTATTATATTGTTATTAATATTAAATTATTATTAAGATATGATTATATTATTATGTTTTAATATTCTTATTATTATATTTTTATATTTCCATTAAACTCTTTAAAAAAACAAATAAGCTTTTAGTACCAAATTATTATTATTATATGATTATATTTTTATATTTCTAGTGACTTTTGACCAAAGCAAATCTATAAAGGCTATATTATTACTATATTATTATATTATTATATTATCACATCGTTGTATTTTTATTTTGTATTCTTTCTCCTTATCCTTGAGCAAAAAGTGGATTTTATATAGAAAGACTTTCAACCCCCCATAATTAATAATATCATCTATAATCTATTAATATACTACTATTTTATTATATTATATATTTAAGACCCCTGTTACTGATTCGAGTACAAGTACAGATACAGAATTAGGTATGGCATTTTTTTTCCTTGGGTACTGTTGATGTGTTTTTTATGCACATGCGAACACAGAATAAAATACCTAAAGGTACCTTATCCTCTCTTGAATAAA
This sequence comes from Cryptomeria japonica, assembly GCF_030272615.1. Classification (NCBI taxonomy): domain Eukaryota; kingdom Viridiplantae; phylum Streptophyta; class Pinopsida; order Cupressales; family Cupressaceae; genus Cryptomeria; species Cryptomeria japonica. Next base: position 393,695,620 of record NC_081407.1, on the reverse strand, counting down.
GTTTCCCGACTGCTGAAGATCTCGCCGAAGGATCAGTCGAGGCAACTCCAAGGTTCTGTTATGTAGGATCTCTACTCGTGGATAAGCTCTTCGTGGTATGATGTGATTTTGCTGGAATCACAAGGGGACTTACACTCGATGACTTGAACGTCTGATTTGCTGGAATCACAAGTCCTATTTACTAACTGGAAGACAAACAAATGGCAAAAGATGCAGGGTTCTGGAAGTCTACTCTACTACCTAGAATGCAAGAAGATGGATGAACGACTAGGTGGAGTCCTACTGGGCTGGGTCTCACCATCAAGTTGAACAATTCAACACCAACTCAGTGCGATCTTCTGGTGGATGCTTCAAATATATTCAAATCGGACACCTTCAGATACTGATCATCATTCAAGTTAATGCATGAACAATAGACGTGTAACGACTTGAGATTAAGCTCATTTTATGCCAGTTGACCACGTAGGGCGCACTTACAATCAGTAAGAGGCTAGTGGTATGGATTAGATGGATTCCACACTGGTGCATTCAACGACTTCTTTCATTCAATTTAATTATCTATCATCTAAAATGAAGATTCAACAAGAGACCATGCATATTGCAACGAATTGACATATTTCACCATATCTTCAATGAAAAAGAAGTCTTTACAATTAAGGCAACAATGTCTTGTCTTCTCTTCCTAGTCTACTCTAATTGCTATTCTATTTGCTATTCTACTACTTATTCACCGACTATCAACTATTTACTAACTATTCTCTATTAGCTAACCACTGACTAACAGATGAGGAGCCAAGGCTTATATAGCGCTCTCAATACAATTCAATGGCTCAAATCAATTTTAGATCAATGGTCGAGATTTTACAATGAAAACCCTAATTAGGGTTTGTTACAACCAACTCAATTCTGACCAATGAAATAATTGCATTATTTGGACACATGTCTTCTCTGGAATATTCGACCAATGGATAACTGAGGTAGTTACATTGAAGTTTGTGCCATCTTTGATGAGTCAGGTACATTGAATCTGGACATGCTGAGGTGGACCAATCCGACTGGAGGAGTGATGACTGGGATGCCACCTTGTCTGACACTTGCAACTTGGTAGATATTCAATTTGATGATGCTGAGAAGCTAACTTTAGTTAACTCTTCTGGAACTGTTTGCTTCTTCAATGAACCCTTGCTTTAACCTCCTTTGTCTTTGATGTGCAGGATGGATGGTGTACCTTTCCTTCAAATGCTGGACTGGAAGAGGTCGTCCCTGATGATGCTGGACCGGAGAAGGCTATCCTTGTTGATGCTGGACTGGAGAAGGTCGTCCTTGTCTTGGCTTGAACTTCTTTCATTTGCAAAAACAAATCAAAAGATGATTAAGGACATAATAAATTCATTTCAACATAGTATTTCACACCTTAAATCATCAACAAAAGATATCAAAATGAAGTTAGTTCAAGACTCTTTCCAAGGACAGGCCCTATAAGAATTTCGACCTGGACCCTCTGGAAGGGTCAGGAGCGAATTTTGCATTTTTGGACAAATTCCATCATGTCTCTACTCCAAAATGTCTTCCAAGGCAAGCATACGCTATCCTTCTCCTCACCAAAGGCTAGGAATCTACAACCTGATCTTCCTCATGGGCAAACTAGGTGATTTTGGGAATTTCGCTCTGGACCCTTTGGAAGGGTCAGGAGCGAAATTCAAGTTTTAAGCTTGATCCTTCATCTTCTTCACTCCAATCTATCTTGCAAGGCTAAATAACATCCTTCCATCCCAACTATGCCTTAGGATTCCAAGTCTTGACTTGACACAAGGAGGAAATAGGTAGATGAAGAATTTCGCTCTGGACCCTTTGGAAGGGTCAGGAGCAAATTTCGCTTTGGACCCTTCCATTTTCGACTCTCCGTCAGGATCATTTTATGGAATATAACATTTAAGTATAAGAAAGATATCTTTCTTCTTTCTTATACTTTAAGTGATATTCCATATATACTGTCAGGCTGTTTGAGAGTGGTTTCGGACCTCCAGGAGTTATATTGCAAAATCTAGTTTTTGGAGGATTCTTCAGTTTTCCAGACTTAGTCAAATTTCAGGATCAGGACATTCCAGACTTAGCCAAATTTCAGGATCAGGACATTCCAGACTTAGCCAAATTTTAGGGCATTTGAAGATCAGGATGACATTCCGGACTTCATCACTCACCAACTTGACCTAGCTCAAGCAGAGCCTGCTATCCAAGTGATCCCCCTGGCGACACTCGAAAAGCAAAGGCTAACAGACAAAACTCTAAAGCCTAGGAAAACAAACCCCAGAAAGCAAAAAGTAGGGGTCCCCATTTGCAATGGGGCGAGGTGTGAATACATTACAATAGGTACAAGTATATATATATCATAATATTATATTATTTTTATATTATCATATAATATAATATAATATATGAATTTATAATTTTTTTTTAAATTAATAAATAAATAAAAACATATATTACTAAATATTATCAAATATATAAAAATAAATTTAAATAAGCTCTATATCAATTGTTATACCATTTTGTAAACTTTAAACAATATTTCCGACGATTATAAATATATATTTCCTTGGCTTGGGTGCGAGATGGGTGTTATATCAATTGTTGTTTAAATTTTACTGTACAAATTAAATATTTCCCACGGTTCGGTAATTAGAATGCTATCTCTTGGTGGCCTGAACACAGTACGAATCTAGGGCTGAACTGGGCTTAGACAGGGACTCGGCTCGAACCCGGCCTGGCACCCAGAGGTAGCACGACGATTCTGGTCACTTAGTCTAAAACAATGTAGAAATATTTTTTTGTTTTTATAGATATTTATGAAGAATATTAATGCAATAATATTGTGAAATAAATAAAATTAAATTAAAAATGATAATAAATTGATTTTTGTTTTAGTTCTCCAGTATTGAAATGTCATAAACACATCAAATTAAATGCTTCTAGTTTTTATTGATGGACATTTTTGTATCCATATGGTGTAATCATTTTTTTCCTCAGTTGATTTAAGTGGTCTAAGCTTCCACCAACGTCTCAGAAAACATGCCAACATTGATTAGGAATTCTGCCTTAGACAAAATAAATATGGCTAGGCACTCATGGGCAGTCTTTAAGAGTGGTGAAGCGATTGGAATCTCCATCAAAACTCATTGAACATGGTAATAAGAGAGTGAATCTCTGCCAATTTGTAAAAGACATGTCTAGGCATAGTTTTTGTGCGGTGAAACAAATATAAAGTTCTAACAACATGATAAAAGGTGGCCACATCTGTTACAAACTGCACTCTAATCTCCATTAGGTTTATATCAGCTCTGAGTTCTGCCCAAAGAACGTTAGAAGATGGCTTATGTGTAGATTTTTTTTTTGGCCATGCTATTTGTTGGTTGAAAATTTTGTACACATGGGAAGGAGTGCAAAATTATGGTTTCAGCCACAACGTGTGAGTTAAAAAGTCTCCTAATTCTAAAGGAAGGCTCCCCCTTTCCTACTATTACAAATTAACTATAACCTCTAAACACTTTTCTAACTTGGGTGGGACAACGTTGTTTTCTTTTTTTTCAAAAAAGATGATATTCTTTTCTCTTTTCAGAAAAGAAACTGCAACTAGAGTAACAAATTCAAAAACTCAAGAAATTTCAACAATTACAAAGATGCCTATACCAAAGGAAGCGAAGTTTCCATGAAAGTGCAAAGTCTTTTGTCTCTTCCCCAAGACAGGAATGTAGAAACAAAAGCTCAAAGTCTTCACTCTTGTACTGTCCTATCAACCTTCCAAAATGATTAGTATGATCACAACATACAACATATAACAGTTCAAAGTCTGTCAATATGACACACTTCCAAACTGCTATGAATAGGAATAATTACAAGCACAAAGTCTTGTAACTTTTCGCTATTATGAATACTTAACTATTCTAATTTAATCCTCAGTATTTGCAGCACAGTCTACAAGAAATTAGATTAAAGCTCCATCCAACAACCTCACTAGGATCTCAAGTACATGCAGAAAAATATATCATTGTGACATAAGAACACAATGAATATATGAACAAAGCCTCAACACAAAGTCTGAAAACTCTAGTGTTCTCCTTATATTACTTGAAAGTCAAATTTACAAATATAAGGCACAGTTTTTATGGCTTTAAATTTCTGCAGAGTTTTTTTGCTTGCCAAAAAGATAAAAATTACATAGAGTACCCTCCAACATATAGGAGAGGGGCTAAGAGCAAAATGTGGGAGAAGTCCAACTAACTAAGATAACTATAACTAACTATGACTTATCTCAAATTACAGTCCTATTGTCTTTCAACTAGTAATTTGTTTACATGTAATTACAAGTTACAAGAATACAAGTAATGTGACTACTTGCAATTACAAGTTTTGATATAATTTGTAATTTTTCAAAAAGGGAAAACATTCTACAACAAAATAAAGACATATTTCAAGTGTCAGGAGACACTTCTTGTTGTTCTCTATTCTTGGCCAAGAAAGCTTGAAATTTGCTAATTGATTCATGCAATTCATCAAGATTTGGACCTATTGTATTCCTTGCAACAATAACAGTTTTGATGATGATATTGAAATATCTTATTGTTGCTACTCTTTGCTTTTCAAGAACAGTCTGCATCTTATCAAGGAAAACTTGGCAATTCACAAATCTTTTGATTAAAGTCATTGTATATTGCTCGGATTCAAGCTCTTGATGAAGCGTTGACACCAACTCAGAGAGTATGACATTTTCAGGAAGCAACTCTTCATCTTGACTTACCATCTTACAAGACATTTTCTCAAAATTGGAGATAATATCCTGCTCCTGTTTAGTACTCATTTCTAGAGCAACTTCTATATCTTTAATATGGTCCTTGATAATCAAGAATTTGTTGATCATAAGCTCATCAAATTCAATATACCTTTCTCTGTTTGGTATCATTGTGTTGTTACACAGGATTTCCAACTTTACTTGATCCATTTCATGCATTATCTTTGTTGCCTTCACATTGCCTAGCACCTGTAAGGTTTTCTTCACCATTCGAGTACTTTGATGTACCAGTTGATCTACCCAAGAATCAATAGCTTTTGCCTTCTGAGCAACTCTTTCAACCTGTTTGATGGATTCCTTAGAAGTGGAAGAAGTTAAGAGATCAACCTTTTTTGAATATCTAGTCATCTTTTGGATCACTGAGATGAGTAGTGCATTTTCTTCTTTGAGCTTATCCTTATTTGCTAAAAGCTCATCATAACTCTGAACTAATGAAGCTACAGAGGCCTGAGTATCATGCATTAGTCCAGCATGTGTCTGCTTTCCTAGTTCCACTCTTGTGAACTTGTAATCAGATAGATGCATTTCCCCTTGAGGCTTATCAGTAAGAGGTTCTGCCACTTCTACATACTTCATCTTATTACTATCCACAACCACTTGTGAAATTGTTTTGGCTTTCTTGGCAGCCTTTGGTTTGGATTTTCTAAGCTGCTGAAAGTCAAACACATCAGGAGAAATCTACTGCCTTTTCCTTTTTGGAGTGATGAGCTCAGCCATGGTGACAAATTCAATGAGCTTGCCTCAGTAACAATTATTGCAGTTTGTGTAGAAATAGACTCGGTCTGTACTTCAGCTGTCATTCTAGGGGAGTCCTCAGTTTGAACAGAAACAATTGTTTGCTCAGATGACACGTCATGACCGACTTCAGTCATAAACTTATCGAAGCTTACAACAAAGGTATCAATCTCAGGAAGTGACATACTCAATAGAATGGCATAAGAAGGATTTTCATCAAAAACATTCTCCAGGTTCTCATGTGAAGCATCCATAGGTATCTTTGTTGCTGATGGTGAAATAATAGTGCAAAAGGATACCCTCGGTACAACAGGACTTCATGAATCAACATTTGTGTCTATTAGAGACATAGGGACATCCAAAGACAATTGAGGAATGGTCATATGAGGAGAATCTGAGTTCAAATTAGTAGGAGATTCTAGAGCATCATCCTCTTGCGGTTCATCCTCAAGGTCAATGACCTGAATTTGCACTCGAGGGCACCTCCTTTGGTTTTAACTCTTACTTTAGAGTCAGAGAAACGAAAATCGCCTGAAATCGCCCAAACTCGGCGAGTCCGAGTCCGAGTCAGGCCAAACGAGTCCCAGGGGCTCGGACTCGGACTCGGCCGAGTCTGGAGAGTAAACTCGCCAGACTCGCCGAGTTGGCGATTTTGGCTCAAAATCGCCAGAGTCGCCGAGTCCTGAGCCCCAGACTCGGCTACTGGCTGGGTTAATAAAATGACAAAAAAAAAACATTTTAAAAAGTAATAAGTTTTTTTGGAAGGGCGAAATTTGACATTTTGGTCTCTCCGTCAGGATTATTTTATGGAATATAACATTTAAGTATAAGTGACATTTCCTTATATCTTTCTTCTTTCTTATACTTTAAGTTATATTCCATATATACTGTCAGGATGTTTGAGAGTGGTTTCGGGCCTCCAGGAGTTATATTGCAAAATCTAGTTTTTGGAGGATTCATCAGTTTTCCAGACTTAGTCAAATTTCAGGATCAGGACATTCCAGACTTAGCCAAATTTCAGGGCATTTGAAGATCAGGATGACATTCCAGACTTTATCACTCACCAACTTGACCTAGCTTGGACCTTCAAGAATGATACTCACCAAGCAAGACCCAATTAGCAACAAGTGCAAAACCAGGCCCTAAGGAAGACTCTCAAAGAAACCCTAATTCAGACTTGTAATAAGTTTTTTTGGCCTCGCGGGGCGCTGCCCCTCGACCTCGCCCTGTATCGCGACAGGAAGCGCGCAAGGGGCGCTGCCCCTTGACCCCACCTTGGGGGCGCTGCCCCCAAACCCCCGTCAAAAAATATGGGGGAAACTGTGTCGATAGAAGTAGAGAAAATTTAACCTCCGAGTCTGACATTGATTGGATCGACCAGGTAGATATAGAGGTTGAGACTGTAGCCATGGCAGAGAAGGAGCGGAGAGCACGAGCACAGACAGGAGATTCAGAGGCAGATAGTGACACGGATGTTCCTAATGTTGGTGAGCATGGCATGGTGTCACGGGGAGCGGCTATGGCAGTCGAATCATCCAGGAACTACCTTAGACGCCTTCGCAGGGGGCTGGGGCCGGATGGTGCAGGCTCCTCTGAGCCATAGACTTGTAGTTGTATTTACCTTTGGTATTTGTATGAAACATTTGATGATGATCATATGATGACATGGATTTTTTATTCCATGAGTTTTGTAATATTGTATACATTTGACAATATTTATATATCTATGTTTGTTATTTTCTTCAGCTACAATTTGCGTTTATGCTTATGTGATTGATGTATACTTGTGTATGTAATCAAATGAGCCGAGTTTGATGATGTTATTGTGTCTTTAAGGTGTATTCAATAAAGGGTGCATGAAACAAGTTTTAAATCTTAAAAAATCTCTAAATTTTTTGAGTTTTTCACTTTCCCGAGTCCAGCCGAGTTTGGAGCCGAGTCTGACGCCGAGTCCCGAGTCCGAGTCCGATTTGGCCTTGCCGAGTCCGAGCCGAGTCCGAGTTTCGTTTCTTTGCTTTAGATTTACGTCCCATAGGTCCCACTGAATCATCCTTTGCTCCAACCTTAATCTTTATGGTTTTAACACTACTGGTTTTTAACTAGGCATTGGTATTAGCAAGGATAGACTGAAATTTGTCAGAGATTGAAATGCATTCCTTTTGTGACCAGTGTGGTAATTGGAGAGGAGCCTCTGCAACTATTTGCTGTATATACTCGGGATCAAGTATTTTCCTGTCATCTACCATGCCTTCTGGAATCTTGGTTAGATTCAGGTCTACAATTTGTTCCAAGGTAAGCGTGCTATAATCCATCTTCCTGATGTCTTCTTCTGTACGAAGATCAACCCAAATATCCTCAAGGCGATGAATGTGAGTGAAGGCTCTCTTGATTTTATATTTCATCCCTTGATAATCAAAATCTTTCGTTGCCTTGAACTTCTTCAACTTGATTTCGTGAAGCTCCGTCTCCATCGCCTTGGCTCTTGCTAGAGTGGACAAGGAGTATCTACCAATCTGCAGTGGATTATGTGAGGATATATTGATCTCTAACTTATGTTGAGCTAATTGGACTACATGAACTGTCATCAGTTGTCTAGCCAATTCCATCAGCATGATCCTGTCAGTAGGATATCTTGGAAGCATATATGGTTGGCCTTCAAAACAACCAACTCTCATGTAAGTGAAAGTCGAGAATTGAAGGAATAGGCATTCATACTAATTCATTTTCTTCCAGGCTTTCTCAAACACTCTCTTGTTCTTAAGTGTCCTATCAAACAAACACATGAAGTGACCAAAGAAAGCATCTTGGACCCTCCTATAGTAAATCCTTCTAGGTCTCAATGTAATGTCCCCATCCTAGTCAAGGACTTGGGATTGAGGAGTTAGCTTATTTTTGGACCCTTGTAGGCTAACAAAGTATGGATAATGGGGTCAGTAATGTAGTATCTTGAGGAGTGGTCTGTCTATTTGTTCTTGTTCAGTGTTGAGTTTAGTTCTGGTCTTCGTTTCATCAGTTTCTGACACTTTATGAGGATTTCCTATTTTTTAGGGAAAAATTGCTAAAAATAGACATGGTCCTATTTTCATTGGCATGGCGAACTGTGACCCTAGCTTCTGACAGATTCAGTTTCCGATCAATAATGAGAGAGATATGAATTTTTTAGTGGTTCCACAAGCAATTAATATTTTAATGAAATCTTAATATAAAATCATAAAGTGGATCACTTAAATTTATTTAAGAGAAGATTTATTATCTCCTAAGCTAGGTGTGGCTTTTAGGGTTAAGTTGGGAACCCTAAAAGCATGTTATTATTTTTAAATCCCTAATTGGCAAAAATCACACCTTTTGGGTATTTAGGCAGCCAAGATGGAAATTAAACCTCATTCTTGATATTGAGCATTTGACATTTTCTCCTGAGCACTTGGCTATGGAGGCTAGGGTTTGGACCAGTTTTGGAGAGCGTGCATTCTTCAAAATTCAGTAGCTTTGAGATTGTGAAAGATCAATCGAATTGTTGCAGCTTGGTTGGCTTCATTCAGAAGTCAAATCGAATTGAATTGGGGCAGATTTGGCTTCTTACAAGGCAGATTTGTTGTAGGGTTTTCCTATTTACTGTTTGTTGTTGATTCATCTGTGGTTTGGAGGCTTCTTTTCCCAAACACACAGCTTGCTCATTTATTGGCACCATCTTTCACTGTTTGGGTGTCCTAGTATTTAAATAAGAGCAGATCTGAATTGTTCCAGAATAAAAATCAGAACTTTGTAAGTTGTTGATTTATTCTTTCTTTTCAATAAATTGGCTAAGGACCTACGGGTATGCTTCTAAATTCTCCAATTTATTGTTTCAATTGATTAAATTTATGTATTATTCAATATATGTTGCAAATTAAAGAAACCCTCTTCTGCAACTTCTGTCTATTTCTGAAAGACCATCTTAATAATTAAAAATTACAAAGAAGATCTACAAATTACAGCAGGTTGAAGAGTTGAACCAGCAAGGGTTCATCACACTCAAGGTGAGTTGATCATAGTATTTCCACACTCGTACCAACGACCTGTTACCTTTGGTAGAAAGACCTGGAATTGTCTTAGTGATGCTGCTATGTATACTAGGTAGGAGTTCATGTAGAAAGTGAGAGTGGTTGGAACTTGTGAAAGTTGCTCACACAGAGTGGCTGGAATATGAGACTGATCTTTTCTCATGACCACAATGTATTTATACATCCAGACCTCAAACATATCAGACTGCTTCAACCCCATTATTTTGCTCAAGAGTGTGATCATGTCACTGATTTCTGCAATGAAGTCAGAGCGGTACAACTTGGGCCATCGAGACAAACAGGTCCTGGGAGTCTTAAGCCACTTAGAATTAATATGCCCTATGCAATCTGACCTTTTCTGGTTGTAGTGATCAAGAGCACTCTTCATGGTGATGTCTGCATATATTGGAGCAGTAGAAACCTTAAAGATTTTATCAATGGTTTCTGCATCCAATTTGATAACAATATTGCCATCATCATCCTTGATCGTTCTAGATCCCTTATCAAAATGAGCATCACAAGCTAGGACAAACTCTGGTTCCAGGGCAGCCACTGAGAAAGTGGAAACCAAGTGAATATTACTATTCAAAAGTAGATGTATGCTATGATTCGGTGACCCTTCTGCTCTCTCAAGGAACTCAAACATATCAACATGCCCAATCTTTGTATCATTGATTTTATCAACAGGAGAGATCACTTGAGAAGGAGAAATCTCATTCTGGTACTTGTCATATTTGTACTTCATCCTCTTTTTTGAAGGAGATGCTGGTTCTTTTGTCAATGAACAAAAAATTGTAACATTGCGATGAAAACCCCAAAGAGTTCAGACATCATCACAGGCTATTGGAGAAGCCATGACACCTTCTTCAAATGAAAGAGCTTGGAAAACAAATCCTAACTCTTGATCTATGATTGTTGAGTTATATCAATTTCAATTAAAGAACAAGTTATGAACTATGTATGCTATATATGGATATGAGGAATTATGTCAATGTCTAATAATTCTGATTTTATCTGCAGGTCTGAAGGAGAGAGATCATTTAATATTTTCTATGTCTTCTCCAAATGAATTCAATTGGCATATCTATCATTTAGGCAACTGGTCAATTGGTGTATTGATCGGTCATGCCTTTTAGGCATGACCGATCAATGCACCCATTGATCGGTGCCTTTGCAATTATACCATTAACACAATGCTGATTATCGGTTCAAAACCCCTGATAGCATATTGTAATATCATAATATAATGACTGATCAATTTAATGAATCGGTTCATATAAACACCGATGATTCAAAGTGCACGATGTATGTAATCCAACCGGTGCAGTTGTTAACCAATGTTAATTCCAAATGAAGCGGTGTATTCATTAAACCCGATAACAAATATGCCCGATATAATTAAGCCCGATAACAGATGTGAATCGGTGCCAATGGTTATGCACTCGATAGCAAGTATGTATCGGCGAATTTAACCCGATAACTTATAGCATTTAATATGCTATCGGGTTAATACCCCGATAGCATATTAATGCCAATTAACAATTGACATTAATATGCTATTGGGTTGTTAGCCCGATAGCATAATGATAAGCAATGTTTGTACAATCCGATAATCATATGCAATATAAATCAGACATGAAGCATGTAGATAAATAACAGAACAAGGAAGGTTAGGAAGATCTTATCTAGCATAAGCTACCATGCATTAACACTCCCTCTTAGCTTTGGAAGATAGATAAGGCAACTTGCATCACATTTCCTTTTTATAACTAAGATAATGTCAGTCAGTAAAAAATCATTTATACATGAGAAGTACCATCAAGACATATGATACAAAATAGAAGAACATCACCTGAGCATGTGACATAAAGTATTATTTTAACATGTGATAAAAGTAAGAGAATCATCACCTGATCATGTGAGAAATCACCAAAACATGTGATCTGTAAGATTCATCAAGATATCACCTAACACGTGATATTAGTATTGCCTAACACGCAATACTTAAGGATAAGTCTATGAGCAAGGTTAGTTTCTCATCATATCCAAATTGTGATAAGTGCAATAACATTTATAAATGTTTATCACAACATAGTCATGGCACATCCATGACTTACCAGAGATCCAACATGATCAATGGTTGAGATATCACCTACACGTGATATCAGTATTGCCTAACACGCAATACAAGGACAACCATATGAGAAGTGCTTAAGTTCTCATTATATCCAAGTTGTGATAATGCAATAACATTTGTACAAATGTTGTATCACAACATAGTCATGACACATCCATGACTTGCCAGTGATCCAACATGATTACTGGTTTGACTATCATAAGATCGTCACCTTATGATGTCTACATACAAGTGTTCAGTATCTGAGAGATCGTCATCTCTTAGATATGAACACAGGTGGCAAGAAGCCAAGAGATAGTCCAGACATGACAGAGAAGTTTACACATTAAACATCTTAAATATATGTAAGTATAGATTACAAAGCAGATTACCTTTCTATCATACCTAAACCCTTTCTGAAGTGATCAACCTTCACTCTGGAAAGTGGTTTGGTCAGAATATCTGCAGTCTGATTTCCTGTACACACATATTCTAACTTTATCACATTCCTGTCAACCATATCTCGTACATAGTGATATGGAATCTCAATATGTTTGGACCTGTCATGAAATACTGGATTTACAGAAAGTTTTATACAGCTTTGATTATCACACTGAATGACTGGAGGTTTCATAGGTTCTCCAAATAATCCCACGAGCAATTTCCTTAGCCATACTGCTTCTCGAGCAGCCATTGAAGCTGCAATATATTCAGCCTCTGTGGAACTCTGAGCTACTGAAGATTGTTTTCTGCTGATCTAGGATATCATAGCTGACCCTAAACTGAAGCAGCACCCTGAAGTGCTCTATCTGTCAGTCACACTGCCAGCCCAATCTGAATCTGTAAATCCATGTAGATCTATGTCAACCTTTTCATATTTGAGACCAAGCTTTAGGGTACCTTGTAGATATCTCATTATATGCTTTACTGCAACCAGGTGTATCTCCTTAGGTTCACACATGAACTGACTTAAGGCATTAATAGCATAGCAGATATCTGGCCTTGTATTTACCAGATACATCAGGGACCCAATCATCTGCCTGTATTGAGTGGGGTCAGTAGGTCTTGATTCTGTTGCTGCTTCTTTAATTTTATGGAAGTTGGTTTCCATAAGAGAGGTCATGGGTCTGTAGTTTAGCATTCCAAATCTTGTCAATATGTCCAAGGTGTACTTCCCTTGGTTCAGTACAATATTATCAGAATTCTGCCATACTTCCAATCCTAGGAAGTAATGAAGAAGCCCCAAGTCTTTCATATCAAATTTTGTGGATAGATCTTTCTTGCATTGATCTATTAGGTGATCATCTCCTGTAATTAATAAGTCATCAACATATAAAATTAATATTAACATATCACCTTTATTTCTTTTGAGGTAGAGATTAGGATCTGCATCATTCTTAGAGAAACCCAGCTTTGAGAGATAGGTGTCAATTCTTTCATACCAAACTCTGGGAGCCTGTTTGAGCCCATAAAGAGCTTTCTTGAGTCTACACACATGAGACTTTGCATCATGAATTTCAAACCCTTCATGTTGCTCTAAGTAGACTTCTTCCACGATCTCGCCATTTAGGAATGCTGTCTTAACATCCATTTGATGTACCTTCCACCCCTTTGCTGCTGCAATGGCTAGGACAGCTCTTACTGATGTGTACCTGGCAACAGGTGCAAATGTTTCTTCGTAATCTATTCCTTCCTTCTGTGAGAACCCTCTAGCTACAAATCTGGCCTTGTGTTTTTCAGTACTGCCATCTGCAGCATGCTTGATTTTAAACAACCATTTAGAAGACACGACAGACTTCTTGGTTGGCCTAGGAACAATCTCCTAAACATCATTCTTCATAATGGACTGATATTCTTCAGTCATGGCATCTATCCATACTTGATGTTTGAGTGCATCTGAAACATTGTTAGGTTCAGCTTTAGAGAGATCATTCATAAGTGCAACATAGTTGATGAATTTATTAGGCCTCTTGCTTTCCTTGAAGGTTCCTGAAGGAGCAGCAAACTTCTGAGCTTCTGCTATAGTTTTGGTGGCCCATAGTGGTCTTTTCTTGGGATTATCTATAGGTGGGTCTTGTGTTTCACTTATAGTTTCCTCAAGATACTCCCTCTGAAGCTCAGGAGTAGGTTCTTCTTCTAGGTTAGGAGTAGGATTATGAATTTCAGGTTCTATTGTATTTTGGGCCCTTTCGAAGGCTAAATCTTCTTCGAAGATTACATCCCTACTGAGTTCAATATTTCTCTGCCCTTGTACATAGATTCTGTAGGCTTTAGAAGTTTCACTGTATCCTACAAGTATTCCCCTTTTTCCAGAGGGTTCTAGTTTTAGTCTTTTCTCTTTAGGTACATGAATATAGACCGGACACCCAAATATCCTAAGATGGCTGATATCTGGTTTTGTCTTGGTAAAGACTTCCTCAGGAGTTTTATCTTCAAGGTGTGAATGAGGACATCTATTTTGTATGTACACAGCAGTGTTAGTTGCTTCTGCCCAAAGGTTCAAGTTTAGATTTTGATCTAGTATCATGGCTTTGGCAGCTTCTACTATGGTCCTATTTTTCCTTTCAGCTACTCCATTTTGTTGTGGATTATAAGATATTGTCAACTCCCTCTTAATCCCAGAATTTCTACAAAAGTCTTTAAATAGTTCTGATGTGTATTCCCCCCCATTGTCAGTTCTTAAGGTTTTAATTTTATTTTCAGAGAGATTTTCTGTTAATGTTTTAAACTCTTTGAACCTACTTAGGATCTCTTCTGATTCTTTACATTTCAGAAAGTAGATCCACGTCTTCCTAGAGTAGTCATCAACAAAAATTACATAGTACAAAAATCCCCCTAGCGAGGGTACGAACATAGGTCCACATACATCAGAATGAATTAACTCCAAAACTTTGCTAGTTTTCCTAGTACTATTCTGAAATGCATTTTTGGTATTTTTACCTAAGGCACACTCTTTGCATGCCTCTGAATGATATTGCTTCAACTTAGGTAGACCTGTGACAAGGTTTCCCATGGTTGACAAAGCTCTATAATTCAGATGGCCTAATCTCCAGTGCCATACTTCATTTGCATTAGTTGCTTCATGGATCAATGCTAGATTGGGCTCTGTACATAGCTCATACAAATAGCTTTGTCTTCGACCAATGACCTTAGCATCTTTGATGGAGGATCTCTTTGGCCAAGCCAACACCTTGTTTTCCATGAAGGTCACTCTGTATCCTTGATCTTCTAGTGCTGATATGGAGATTAGATTTCTTTTGATGCCTGGAACATATAGTACTTCTTCAAGTCGTAGTGACATGCCTGTCTTCAGTTTGATGGTGCAGGTTCCAATTCCTCTGACTGGATGTGAAGAATCGTCTCCGATGGTTACTTCCTCATCATCTTTCTCTATCATGGAGTCTAGTATTTCTCTAAAGCCGGTGATGTGTCTGGATGAACCACTGTCGATCACCCATGAGTTAGATTTGTTTGAAGTATGGCTTGTAAGTGCTGAGTAGAGGACATAGTTCTCGGAGTCATTTTCTGGTTGTGCACTTTTAGTTTGGACATATGAATCAACTTTGTTTTCTCTTAAAATCATTTTGATTCTAAACTTCCAAGCTGAAAAATCTTCGCTACCTCCGAGTCTATCTTCGAATCTAATAGCGTTGGCCATTATGGAAATGTGATGTAGTTTGTAACTTAGTCCTTGAATTTTATCAAAATTGAATAGCCTTAGGTTCGATTACCGTGGCTCTGATACCATGTTGAGTTATATCAATTTCAATTAAAGAACAAGTTATGAACTATGTATGCTATATATGGATATGAGGAATTATGTCAATGTCTAATAATTCTGATTTTATGTGCAGGTCTGAAGGAGAGAGATCATTTAATATTTTCTATGTCTTCTCCAAATGAATTCAATTGGCATATATATCATTTAGGCAACTGGTCAATTGGTGTATTGACCGGTCATGCCTTTTAGGCATGACCGATCAATGCACCCATTGATCGGTGCCTTTGCAATTATACCATTAACACAATGCTGATTATCGGTTCAAAACCCCCGATAGCATATTGTAATATCATAATATAATGACTAATCAATATAATGAATCGGTTCATATAAACACCGATGATTCAAAGTGCACGATGTATGTAATCCAACCGGTGCAGTTGTTAACCAATGTTAATTCCAAATGAAGCGGTGTATTCATTAAACCCGATAACAAATATGCCCGATATAATTAAGCCCGATAACAGATGTGAATCGGTGCCAATGGTTATGCACCCAATAGCAAGTATGTATCGGCGAATTTAACCCGATAACTTATAGCATTTAATATGCTATCGGGTTAATACCCCGATAGCATATTAATGCCAATTAACAATTGACATTAATATGCTAACGGGTTGTTAACCTGATAGCATAATGATAAGCAATGTTTGTATAATCTGATAATCATATGCAATATAAATCAGACATGAAGCATGTAGATAAATAACAGAACAAGGAAGGTTAGGAAGATCTTATTTGGCATAAGCTACTATGCATTAACAATGATGACATTTATCATGGGAAAGGGAAAATGAGTGGACATGCTTGAACAAAGTATTATGAAAAGGATGCATATGGAGACAAAGGGCAAAAAGTTCGGATTTTGGAAGGTGGAATGCAAGTGCAGCAAATTTGGAATGTGCAAGTTGGGGAAAAGACGCTGGAACTCACACTTGCAATTGGGTCTTAAAGACCCAAATGCAAGTAAAAGAGCTTGCAATCGGTTCTTCAAGACCCGATTGCAAGTAAGTGAAAATGCAAAGGCGTTTAGGTATAATCAAGTTTACCACTGTCATCCTTGATTGCAAGTGCAAAAGAGAGACAAGGATAAGCTTGCAATCGGGTCTTTAAGACCTGATTGCAAGTGAACAATCTTGCAATATGAAAGTGTGAATGATATACTTGAAATCGGGTTTGAAAGGCTTGATTGCAAGCTGACAAGATTTGCAAGGCACAAACTTGCAATCAAGCCTTTGAGACCCAATTGCAAGTGTGCACATAATGAAATGCTCACTTAAAATGGTGGCTTGCATTCGAATAGTGCAAGGAACAAACTTGGAAAGAAAATGATACTCGCAATCGGAATTTTGAAAGAAGATTACAAGTGGATAAGATGGAACGAAGACTTGCAATTGGGTCTTAAGATTCCGATTGCAAGTAAATACAATGAGACCACCAAGGGAAAAGTTCAAACAAAATGCACTTGGCAACCGGAAAACGTGAACCCAAATGCAAGCGTAAATAACGCGGGTGATGAAGGGGAGAGCATAGGAGAAAGACACGTAGTCTCTACAACAACATGAAAAGGAAAAACAAAGAAAAGAACAAAACATGAAAACCAAAAGACTTACCTCAAAACGAGACCCCAAAGAGATGAAGAAAAACTTGCCTAAAACCTTATGCATCGCCAAAGAAGAAGATGAAATGATTGCAAATCTCCACACACGTGCTTAATAAACAGGCAAAGAAGAAGACTCCTATTGCAAAGCAAAAATAACTTAAGGAGGCTCCTTATTAATCGTGGAAATTCAGAGGGCAAAAACTAGAAAGAAAATAGGGTTTCCATAAGCTCGATGCAAGTGCAAAATACGTTTTCTTTTGTTTTTGCAAAACATACTTGTAATCGGGTCTTAAACATACGATTACAAGTTTGTTTAATTTTTAAAACTATGAACTAACTTGTAATCGAGATTCTAGGACCTGATTACAAGTAAAGCTCACTTGCAATGACATTCAAAAGTTCCCACTTACAATAATTGTCTT
Organism: Cryptomeria japonica; assembly: GCF_030272615.1. NCBI lineage: Eukaryota > Viridiplantae > Streptophyta > Pinopsida > Cupressales > Cupressaceae > Cryptomeria > Cryptomeria japonica. The sequence continues at coordinate 393,678,077 of NC_081407.1, read as the reverse complement.
GAAACCCGAAATTGCACAAAAAGGAAGGAAAAAGAAGACAAAAACCAACCAAAACCTAGACTAAGAAGGCAAGAACACCCACTAACAATTAGAGACGAACAAATACGAGTTTTGAACCTCGTAAAACGTGCCATAGAGAAGAAAACTATGAATTTTGAGCAAAACATTTGTAGGGATTGTCATAAGACCACTATTAAGGTAGACTTTTAGTATGGTTCCACTTCTGCCATAAGAAACATTCACCCAACAGATGAAAATGTGGCTTAAGTGATGCAATACTCTGCTCTGGTCATAAAATTTGGTTTATGTGATACAAAAATCCTCTCATGTCCTCTAGGCACACAGTCCCAATGGCTCAGCCAACATATATCTCTGCCTAGGTGTCAAAAGTGGCAGAAATGGCAAGAAGGTGTGTCTGAACAGCCAAAGATGACTAATGGCAGCAGTTTAAAGGACACCAAATAGGTGAAAGTATGACTTTTATGTAGCAAGAGCAGAGAGAATGGGAACTTGGCAGTTGGTTCAGGTGCCTGGAATACCATGAAGAGGGTGCTGAAGACCATTCTCAAGTGGCATTATTCATAGAGACAGGTGCTTGGGTTTTTTCTTGACAACTTGAAGGACAGTTATGCATAGCATAGTTGCCTTTAGCAGCAGCTTTCCAAGCAGGAGAGATGACAGTTTTCGTACTTACTATATCTTCATCTTCAAGCATATATTAATATTTTGATACAATTTGGATCATTCTTCAAGAGGGAAACAATTTACGCATTACCCCTAGCAAGTTTAGGATACCATAAGAGCTCCTAGGGTTTCCTGAAAGTTGCAGATTTGTGCTTGTTATCTATGGTTTCTAATCAGATTTTGAACATACTTTTGCCGTCACAGGGGACCTAATCTGAGATGCAGATTCAAGGGCGAAATCTTAAACAGATACTAGTCATTTTTCAAAATATCATTCATTGCAGATTTTAAGTACAATTTCTTGCATCTATTGCTGGTTTCACAAAATATTTGTTTCTAGAGTTTTTGTCAAACCTCTATTTGAGAGATTCAGCCATGACTTTTTCAACTTTGTCAAAACTGTAATGTCCCCATTTTGAAATAGGATTTAATAATAAGTACTAATAATAAAATTAAAATGTAAAAGAATAAATATTAAAAATTAAAATATAAAAATAAAATTAAAATAATTAAAATATTAGTTAAGTTTAATGAATGGTTAAAGGCATGAAATGAAATGTTGCGACTCCCTCGAACATAAGGTATAAAAGGGAGAAGAGAACTTCATTTGAAACAACTTGAATCTACAGCCCGTAGTGCATATCTGATTTAAATAAGAAGTGGAGATCTGATTGTGAAAGGCTGTGTCCCTTTCAAAGGGCAGAAATAATGAAGAGTTGCACTCTTTCAAAGGGTGCGAATGGTGAAAGGGTGTGCCTCTTGCCAAAGGGCATACATGATGAAGAGGTGTGACCTCTCCCTCACATTGAGATATATAAAGGAATGAAATAAAATATTCTAGGATGGAACAACAGACATAAGCAGAGATAAATCCTAAGGGCAGTAAGTAATGAGCAGCAACAATAATATATTAAGAGCAGCATAAGGGACAACGAATTAAATAATGCAACAATCAATGACTACACAACGATAGTATATATATGCATCAGAAACAAAGACAATAAAAAAATAATAAGAAAATATCCAGATCAAACAGGAGAGAAAATACAGAATACAAAATGCTGCAACAAATAATGAGATCAGAGTATAAAATGTTAATATTTCAGTCCACTGTGCATCCAGGACCCACCAGCTTGAAACAAATGCTTCAGATTGTTAGTAATTGTTCACCAACGAACTATATTATGAGAACATTAAAAGTAGTTTCATTCCTCCCTAAGGAAGTCCTTGCCTCAAGCAGAGAACCCACAGAGGATGTCAGAATAGTGTCAGATTTGGTCCCCTTAAAACTACATCAAACAATAAGATGTTACATCAGATTTAGGAAGACTCAGGGCCTGCATTGACTAATGATGAGGTGGCATTGAGTATCTAAAACTCACCATATTATTTACTTTAATCACTTCCTTCCTTAGAGGAAATAATATGGTACCAAAGTCTTAAAACTTCACGTCATACTTCTACAGGCTGCAATCTTATGTTTAGTTAAGGCAGCGATAAAGTAGTGTCTATTAATAATAAATACAAATAGGATAATGAGCAGCGATGTTAATGAATAAATAAAAGAACAACAAAAACTTCGATTGTTTTGGAAAGGACACCTTGTGGAAAAGATACTCTTATGTAAAGGGTGTGACTTTACGTCGTACTTGAGGGCTACATAAGGAAGGATTGCATCTGGAGGAAAAGGAAGGACTAAGAAATATCACAGCAGTCATGGAATAAGGCACCAATTATTATCATCAACCAAAGGCATGAATCATTAAGTCAAGAAATAAAATAGAAGAAATTGCAGGGCTGATCACAGCGATTGTAGAAGGGAACAAGGAAGCAGCCAGTCATTAGTAACCTGGGTATGCCGTATCATTTGGATGCATCTCTGCTGTTCATATTAGTAGTATATCAAAATGCATTACTGTATTGCAGCATTCCTTTCTATTCCCTTCATAGCAGTCTAAAGGATATGATGCGCTTAGGAAAAAGACTATGCTTATCAGATTTAAATTAATCATATCTTATTGGAAATCAATCATGATTAAGTATGAATAATATATCAAATTATGCATCAGTCAATATAAATATAAAATATGTTTCTTTAGGTAATATTCAAATAATGTTTGCATCATAAGAACATACCCTTGTGGAGGAAGGGTATGGAATGTGATGAAGGGGTAACGAGGGGCTTGTAAATAGGGCATCCTAGGATGACCAAAGTGGCATCAAGAGCTTGGATGGCCCTTACACGGAGGAGTCATGGAACCTGGTTGCATTCTCTACCCGTTCCCCCACAAGACATGATAATATGGGAGAAGTGGATTTGATAGGCAAGCAAGTGCAAGCTGCCAAGTGGAGCAAGAAGGTTGTAGAGGGTAACCTTTCTTGGGCTTGGTGTAAAAATGGCTCCAAGCAAACCTTCATGTCCCTTTCTCTCCAACTCTTATGCATTATAAATTTAGTATTTGATCTAACCCTTATGATAAGATGAATGTGTATTTGTATTTGTATTTGTTCTTATGCTTTATATGCAGGTTCTTCATACAAGAGTGCATTTTGTTCAACAAATTGATTGATTGGTAAGTCCAAACCCTAAGTCTAATTCATTTAATTTATGTTTATAGGTAAAAGTTTGTGCAATTTGGGAAGGGGACATTACAAACACCCCATGTAGTGGTTTTCACAATGTGATTGTATCAAGTGAATAGGGTTTCAAATTCTCATGTTAGGACATCATCATGATAGGGCTTTAGTATTTGTTAGGAGGATTCACTCATTTCAATGCAAAATGTGTTTCAGAATCATGGAAGACACTCAAGTAAATTGCTATTTAGCAATGGCTATATTAGGTATTGGTTATTTCCAGTGTTCTATTCTAGGCAAGATGAGGGCCAATTATTCTTAGGAATTAGCCTTCTTTTATTTTCTAAGATTTAAATAACTTTCCCAACAAATTAGTGTATACCTTCGAGATTGAGACATGCAAGAAAGATCTTTTACACCTAATGACTACACATGCTAAGAAATTTACTCTCCCTTAAAAAATCTCAATTTCATCTTTGAGAAGGGTATGGCTGTATGATATTAGCTTGGCCTTTCGTTTGTCTATTGTAGGCTTGTCTTCTTCATTCAAAAACTTGTTTTCTTTTCCTTGTCAGTGGGCTGCTTTTATTGCACTCTAGGTTTCTTGACAAGACCAGGAACGACCATACCTATACATGCTTGTTTCTTACCCATGATCTCTTGACTTGGTCATGTTTTATAGGCTTAATTGTATGGTGGCGAGTAGTCTTGCAAGGAATTTATCACTTTCTCTCGCTACCTTAGTTCTTGAAATCACTTTCTTGTAGAAATCAGCAATTCAAACGCTGCAATTAATTTGTTTGATCTAGTTATTAAGACAAAGAACCATCCACAATATTGGAAGAGTGTATTACTTCAATACCAATATGATTTGTAATTTTTTTTGTTCCAAATCAGTTTGTCCATGTTACCTTTCTGGTCCATTTATGATCCATTTTGGGTTCGGATACTAGTCTGGTGTGAGTGGAGGTACGACTAGGGTTTGAGATTTAGATGGTAGGTTCGTACTAGATGAAGTTGGGAAAACCCATGAAGAATTTTGCATTTTAACATATGTTTGTTTTGTGTGCTAGAGATTAAGTGCTAAACGGCTGCCATACTCTCAAACAAAATGGCCAACTTAGAAATGATGCGTCACACAACATGGGAAAAAATCGTCTATATGAAAGAAGCATGGAATGTACCTGTTGTGAGGTATTCACACATCGCCCCATTGCAAATGGGGACCCCCACTTTTTTTTGCTTTCTAGGATAGTGGTAGAGTCCTTTGCTATTAGCCTCTACATTGAAGGGGTATATTTTCTTAAGTAGCCAGAGGGTTCATCAAGTCATCTCCTTAGGTTTTAATGAAGACAGTCAGTTATCACTTATCAGGGCTTTTGGAATGGATGATTCGTCCTCTGATCATAGGGCTATGATGTGAATGAATGACTAAGATAGGTCAAGTTGAGCATGGAAGTTGGATGTAGGAGCCCTTAGACCAAGCATAGTCAACAATTCAAGTATCTCCTTCATCATCCAAGTGACTCAAATGTATTTCAGTGTGAGGTGGAATCCGGGAGCGAAATTTGACTATGACAAAATTTCCATTGCTCCCCAATTGGAGCGAATTTTGCTTCCATTGCCCTGGTTTAGGAGTGAAATCCCTCTCCAGGCCCTCCAAGTCACTTACACCACCTGTAATTAACATGAGATGTCTTAGCTTGGGCAAGGAATGCTATTATGAATCAATGACCTTGAATTGGGATAGTTGAGGAGATCACTTCCTTTGCTCCCTAGTTGGAGCGAAATCGACTTCCTTTGCTCCTTCTCCGGAGCGAAATCCTTCCATTGCCTCTATTTTGGAGTGATTTGAACCTCTTAGGCATATTTGAGGATGTTGAGCTGGTCTAGTGCCTCCACAATCACTTTGATCATGCAAATTCATCAAGTGCATCATGATTCTGGCTAAGTAATGGAGGGAAGAAGGCAAATTGAGGTCACTTCCTTTACTCCTCAGTAGAAGTGAAAAACACTTCCTTTGCTCTCCTTTGAGAGCGAAATTTCCTTCCATTTCCTTGAGGTGAGAGCGAAATCCTATCCAAAGCAAGCACTGAGGTCCTTTGATGAATGAAAGCTAAACTTAAGGTGTGAGTTGATAAGACTAAACTAGAAGATGAATGTGAAGATCATTTGCTTTGCTCCCAAATTGGAGTGAAATCCTCTTCCTTTGCCCCAAGTTGAGAGCGAAATTCCTCCTAAGACCTCAAATTGAGCATGGTTTGATGCATTTGAGGTGAGAAAGTGAATGTGAGTTAGCGAAAATGAATTAAGTGCCAACTTGGAGATGATTTCCTTTGCTCCCTGTTAGGAGCAAAATTCACTTCCATTGCTCCTTAGTGGGAGAAAATTTCACTTCCTTTGCTCTCTTCCAGGAGCGAAATTCTCTCTAGAGCTTTCTCTGAGGCTAGTTTGATATATTTACACACAAGGAAGAAAAAATCACGAGGTCTAAGTTCACGCAAAGGCAAGAAAATGATAAAACCTGGCTAAGAGATGAGTTTGAGGTGTACTTCCTTTTCTCTCCCATGAGAGCGAATTCACCTCCAGAGCCTCACTTGAGTATGATTCAATGTATTTAAGTTGATAGATTGGGTAAAAAGGAGCTAAGTTACAAATTGAAGTCCATTTCCTTTGCTCCTCATTGGGAGCAGAAATCTCTTCCATTGCTCCTTGTTAGGATCAAATTTGTGTTCCTTTGCCTATGTCTAGGAGCGAAATTGCTTATGGAGCCTTTCTTGAGGTTGATTTGATGCAATTTAAGTGAAGAAAGGCAAAATTTGGTTAAGTGTGAGATTATTTCCTTTGCTCCCTGGTTGGAGCAAAATCTACTCCTTTGCTCCTCAGTGGGAGCAAAACACACTTCCATTGCCCTGGTTTAGGAGCGAAATCCCTTCCAAGGCCTCCTTTGGGGTCAATTTGACATGTTTCCACGTGTGGGTGGCTAAAGACTAAAAGTTTTAGTCAGGGCAATAAAGGTAAATGGATGAGATTGAGCTAAGAATCCAAGTTGTAATGACTTACTTTGCTCGTTGATTGGAGCAAAATGTCCTTCCATTGCCTCTACCTTGGAGTGAGATCATCTAGAAGAAGTTCGGTGAAAGAGAATTTGACGACTATTGCATGTGAAGACTTAAATTGAAGAGATGACTTGAGTGAATGGAGAGCAAAAATTTGACTAAGTACCCAAAAATTTCCTTTGCTCCTCCCTAGGAGCGAATTCTTGTTCCTTTGCTCCTTATTGAGAGCGAAAAGCTCTTCCTTTGCCCTTAGATAGGAGCGAAATTGATTCTAATGCTCTTCTTGAGGTTATTTTGACGCACTTTCATGCATGAAGGGTAGAACTTGAGTTTTGAATTGATGGAATGAAGATAGAGATTGAAAATTTGACTAAGTATCATAAAATTTCCTTTGCTCCTCTCTAGGAGTGAATTCACCTGCCATTGCCCCTTCATAAGAGCAAGTTCACTTCTAAGGCACCCATTGAGTGTAATTTGATGGTTTTTGCACAAAAGGACTAAAAAACTCAAGGAATGAACAAGGTACAAGAGATCAATTGATGAAGAAGTGATGAAATTGCTCCAACTTCCATTGCCTATTATTAGGAGCACCCTTTTCTCTAAATGCACTCATCAAACCTGCAAATCACATAAAATCAAAGATTATATCAAATTAGGAGGTTATATGGAAGGTATATATCATGTGTGTTTGATACCCATTTGTTTGTTTTGCAGGAGGTGAAGAAAGAAATCAAGGAGATTAGGTTGGAGGAGGATCAAAACAAGTGTCATAAGGGGGAAATTTCAATATCAAGGTCAAGATATAAGGAAGATGTCTTCAAGAAGAAAACATCATCGACAAATACAAGGACATCAAGGAAGGTGACTACACAAGAAGGATTCACTTACACAAGAACCTGATCCACAACACCAACAACATGAAGGGAATCACAAAGAAAGAGTTTCGAAGGAGTGAAGAAGTAGGTATAACATAAAGGATTCATTCCAAGACAGTCTTGTTGTGCGTTATGCACACCTTACCCCGTCCTGGACAGGGACCTGTTGACGTGTTTTTTATGACAGTGTCAAACACAGAATAAAGTTGCCTAATGGTCTCTTCACTCTCTCTTGATCAAAGTACTATTGCATGCTAAGATTGCAAGAAGTTCAAACAATCGACTCCAAGGTTCCTTCAATGCGTGGACGTGACTTAGTTGGCTGATGTGATTGTTGGTAATCCAAGGGGCCTTACGTGTGCATCGTTCTTTCACTTCTTTGTTGTGGCTCGAACTCCATCATCGGATATGGCAATTCTGCGATGCTATTGCTTTGAATGGACTAAAATGAACTGAAAGGAAAGGGAAAGGGTTCAGAAGGATCTAAATCTACTCCTAAGGGCAGTGATAACAATGAATAGTGCTCTGGTGGACAAATTTCAAATAAACCAAGCTTTGCTTCGCCAAGTTCAACTACAACTCTACAAGAACCGGTGCAATCTTCTGAGGATATTGAAGGATTTTCAAATCGAGAAAGTGCATTTGAATACCCAAAATGGCGCAATCCAAACGACTGTCCACAACCGAACTTAGCACAAGTTTAGTGGCTCAGGCTAACTTTACACTGCAACTTACAATCAGCAAGATACAAAAAGTATGAACCATGGAAATTCATCAGACACCATTACATCCTCCATTGAAATCAAAGCACTTTACTACTTCTAATCTAAGTGAGGAAGGTGAAACCATGCAAGTTTTGAAAAAATAACTCAAGTGGACACCATCAGAGAACAATGTTTCACTATTATTTTCTCAAAAACTTATCACAACAATTTCATATAAAGCTCCCTCCCTTACAAATGAGGGGGATCACCCATTATATAGGCTTCAAGCCTTGGCTACATGCAAAACCCTAATTAGGGTTTTCCCTAAAAGATTCTCCACTCAAGATGCAACAAGGTGGGAATCTCCAATTAATAACCCATCATGCCCATATACAATCAATTCAAAAGTACCCAAAATAGCATCCATTGCGCATTAAATGCACCACCTCCTTCAAATTCGTCCAACATGCATTGAATATTCATCCATGCAAAAATCACCCCATTATGTCATAAATGCTCCATCATTTCTACATGCGGCAGCTGCATGCAAAAGGAATCTGCCATAAATTCAACATGCAATGACCAGGTTGCCATTTGGTCAAATATTCCGGTAATGAATGCGCCACTCTACTGCCACGTGTTCAATAGGTCCTCACCATGCAAGTGGACCCCGCCGTTGTATATCCACTCTTGCACATCTAGAATTGTTGGAGAGGGAAAATTCGATTCAGGAAGAATTTTCTTGAAGTCTCCTCAACTTTCCTTGCTTGAAGCAGGTTTTTCATCAATTCTGCACATTTCCTAGTTTTAGGAAAATTTCCAAATTAGGGTTCCACAGTCCAGGAGAGAGAAAATCCTCCTACGAATCCAAATCTGTAAAACTTTTGAAATTTGGATGTGATTTGATGTCCGAGAATGGATTTTTCAATTTTTTCCCTGGAGGGGAAATTTCTTGTTCAGTTCATCCTTGATTCTTTCCTTGCCTTAGAAATTTTATGTTCAATTCATCCTTGGGTGTATTTCTTCCTTGCTTGGAATTTTGTCTCGAAGGAAGGAATTTCCAATACTTAGCCAAATTTTCATCTTTCTTGGAATTCTGTCCTGAAGGAAGGAATTTCCAATACGTAGCCAAATTTTCACATTTCCAAGAATTCTGTCGTGAAGGAAGGAATTTCCAACACTTAGCCAAATTTTCACCTTTTTCAGAAACTCTGTCATGAAGGAAGGAATTTCCAACACTTAGTCAATTTTTCACCTTTCCTGGAATTATGTCTTGAAGGAAGGAATTTCCATCACTTAGCCAAATTTTCACATGTCTCCTTTTCAACATCCCTATTTTTAGGGATCCTCCTAAAATTTAGGAGCCGGGTTCATTGGATGAAGAATTTCACCCCGATTCTGAATCTATAAAAATTTCCATATTTGGCTTGGATTTGATGTCTAAAAATAGCATAACTGAAAATTCGCTCAAGGGGAATTCTTCTTTTTATTCCTCCTTGACTCCTTGGATTCCGTGCCTCAGGCAAAATTTTAAATTCTTTGCTTGGACGAAATTTCTTTTTACCACGCCAAGGATTCATGAATTTTCTCTCTGTGAATGACTTCTTGGATTCAGCGCCCCAACCTAGACCCGGGCGCATTTAGGCTCTATCCATGGAGAGGTGGATTATTGCACTTGTGAATTCATTCTTGGTTTTAGCGCCCCAACCCTGACTTGGGTGCATTTTGGCTCTGTCCATGGAGAGGTGGATTATTGCACTTGTAAATGGCATCTTCAATTCAGCGCCCCAGCCCAGTCTTGGGCGCATTTTCACCACGTTCATGGATTCATGGATTTTTCCATCATTTCAGGCTCTTCGTCAGGATATATATATGAAATATAACATTTAAGTATAATTTGAGAGTGGTTTCAGGTCCATAGGAATCATAATGCAAATTCTGGATTTTGGAAGATCTTCCAAATTTCCAGACTTAGTCAAATTTCAGGCCATTTTCGGGTCAAGATGACATTGGTGGATTGATGTGAATTTCTCGACTTGGATGATCATGCTTGCTTTCCTCTTCTGGAATAGGAGATCCAAACTTAGCCAAATTTTGACCACTGTCTGTGCTTAGATGCCACTTTGGGATTTTGAAGGTGGATTTTCCAGACTTCGAACAATTTTGTGCCTTCCACTTCAGGGATGATTCTCATACTTAGCCATTTTAGACCCCTGCTTGTCTACTTTCAACTTTCCAGATTTAGAAGTGATTGTGCATGTTGATTCTTCACTGTCTACTAGCTCGATCCTGCCACAAATAGACTTTCCCGAAATAGAAACTTTCCAAAATGTCAGAGTTAGAGCCTAAAACAGGACGCAGGAATGACTTACTATAAATAGAAACTTACTAAAAATAGTAAGCTTGATTTTTGGCAAAATTACACCAATCTGAGACTTAGTAAAATCCCTAAAAAATAGGAACTTTCTAAAAATAGAAAGTTGCTCCGTTTTGGCTCAAATTTTACTGGGAGGTTCCTTGAAAGGTCCCGATTCCAGCTGCATGCTTAGTTTCTTCAAAACCCTAACATAAACCCCTAAAATCTAGGACAGAAGGCGAAAACCCTAAAATTCACAAAACGAGTCCTAGACTTAACCGAATTCGCTCAAACAAAAAGCAGATTTAATCAATATGACCCCCAAACACTTGCAAAGCAGAGAGATTGACAAGACTGCTGCGAAAAGACCACAAAAACGCAAGCCAAAAAACCGGGAGGGCCTAAAAAGAAGGGGGTCCCCATTTGCAATGGGGCGATGTGTGAAAACGTCACAACAGGACCCCCGATTATCTTTGGTCTGCCCGCAGGAGTGTGTAGGACCTCCCAGGCACCTTGTCAATCCCGAAGTTCATGAGCGTGAAAATAAACTAAAGCTCTAAGTTCAATCAAAATCGTGAATCTTATAAAAAATCAGCCTAAAAGCCAAGACTATCATACAGCTCTCAAAATCATGTTTAAAGCCAAAAAGGGCAAACAAGGAAGTAATCAGTCAAAATTGCCAGAATCAAAGAAAAGATGGTCAAAAGTCTTAAATTGCGTTTTTGACGAGAAATCCCGAGTACATTCAAGGAAATAGTTCGCACAAAAGCCTGAAACCTATAACTAAGTCCAAATCGTGCATTTCAGGCTGCAATGCCAAAAATGAAATAAAGGGTGAAAGTCGCACAAATGATACCTATAGGTCGAAAATGACTTAATTGTGCTAAATCGGCTTCTTGGCCGAAAATTTCAAATTTGCAAATCACGCAAAATGGCTCTTTGAGCCGAAATCATTTCAAGAGATAACATTGCGAAAAATAAACTTAAAAGCCGAGAAGATAAAAGGAAAACAAATCTCGCAAATTCACCTCATAGGCCGAAAAGTCTCAATTCACCCAAAGGCATCATTCAAGCCGAAAACCCTGAGGTGCAAGTCTAAAATCACGCAAAACACCTGATGTACCCAAAAATCAAAACCTTAAATCGGCCTATTAACCTGAAAAGACAATCAAAGTTCAAATTCGCTCAAAAGAAGCTTATAACCCGAAAATCTTAAAGAAGTTTTCAAATAGTTTAAATCGTGCAACACCAGCTAAAAGCCCGAAAATGATAGAAGCTTCAAAATCTCGCATAAACCGAAATTCGCCAAAAAGAACAAGATATTAAATCACGTCATTGAGCCTCTCAGGCCGAAAAGGAACTCAAAATGTCTAAAGTAAAGGAGGGTCTTCTTGTTTAGTCAAAGATCATTCAAAAGAAAAGATCGCACAAAGTCCTCCCAAAGGCCGAAATTCATAAAACCAAAGTCGCGTAGAAAATAAGAAGTGCATGAGTTTCATGAAGTAGGAAAGGTGTTCGAAGTTTGCAAACAAAGTCGCACAAAATAGCCCAATTGTTAGGAAAGGGGCATTTGAACTTGATGAAAGTTCGCGCATTTTGACCACAATACCCGAGTTTTCAAAACAAGAGGTACATTGGGCATCTAGAGTCAAAGGCAAGGTTCGCCCATTTTAAGCTAATTGGCCAAATTCCAACAAGGCAAAAGGGTTGTTCGTTTGCGGACCATTGTGCTTAGTTCAACTGCAGGTGTTCGTCTTAGGCTGGGACAGAATTGGGTGCCTAAAACGAGTGTCTCCGGTCTGAAAACCCTTCATCCCTTGGAGTTTGCATCGTTTCTGTCTAGTTGTGAGGGTGTCTCTGGCGAAACAAGAATTGGTTTATCGAAATCTGTCTACCCACTGCATCAACTGTTATCATCCTTGTCCTTAGGATTCCTGAACCCTTCTCTTTTGCTTTTGTTTCCCAGTCCAAAAATCGCAGCAGACCAGCTTGTTGCAAAATGTAAGCCCCCTTGTGCTCCTAGCAAAACACATCGACCATTGAGCTATCCCGCAGCCAAGAACTGATATTTGGTACCTTGAGGTTGTCCCCTTTGATCAACTAAAACAACATTAGGGCTCTCCTTATACAAGAGAAGATAGGATACTCGGCGAGATCATTCTATTTTGCATTGGCTGGATAGAGTCGTAGCAGTGCGATTTTAGCGGCGTCAACAAGTCTCAAGATCCAAAACTAAGAGGGAGTCAATATTTACACCTTGCACCAAGACATTCAAGAGGATAGTTTCAGAAGAGTTAATCAAAGTTAGAATATCATCATCATCATTGTTGAAGCTGGATAATGATATTCATTCATGACGATCTACCAAGCCGACAAGCAAGATGAGATGGTATCCTAGTCATCATTCCACCAATCAAAGGAGTTCTACCGCAGCTTGTTCGGATTCAGTGAACCAAGCTCACCCATGGGGGCACAAACTCCAACGCACCTACCCCCACTATTTACTAGTCGAATATTCCAGAGATGACATGTGTCAAATTGTTGTAATTATTTCATTGGCCATAATAGAGTTTGTTGTAACAATCCCTAATTAGGGTTTCATTGTAAAATCTTGGCCGTTGATCTCAAATCAATCCAGGCCATTCATTTTAATGAGCTCTCTATATAAAGCCCAAGCTCTTCATTTGTAAAGGTTAATAGAGGAATATAATAGTGTGTAGTCCAAGGATAGATAGATTAGAAGTTAGATTAGGAGGAGGAATTGTTGTTAAGACTTGTAAATGAGATACTCTTTTCATTGAAGTTATGGTGAAATGTGTTATTTCAACAAGTCCTATGCTTTTTGCTTCTCATTTGATTTCATGTTGATTAGATTGAATGGAGGAATCTGTTGAATGTATTTGTGTGGAATCCATTTAGTCCATACCACTAGCCTCTTGCTGATTGTAAGTGTGCCTTGCGTGGTCAACTGGAAATTGGAATGATATGAGCTTCACTTCAAATTGTTATATTTCCATTGTTCATGCATTAAATTGAATGGTAATCAATGTTTGATGATAATGATTTGAATATCTTTGAATTATCCCTTAGAAGATTGCACTGAGCTTGTGTCAAATTGTTCAGTTTGATGGTCAGACCTCGCCCAGTAGGATTCCATTGAATCATTCACCCATTCTCTTGCATTCTTAGGATTAGAATAGACTGCCTCAAACCTTATATCTTTTGTTCTTTCTTTATTCTCCAAGTGAGTATCTAGGATCTAAGTTCCACGAATTCAAGCATTCATGAACAATGTAAGTCCCCTTGTGATTCCAGCATAATCACACTAAACCAACGAGCTTATCCACACGTTGTGACCCGACTTATTAGGAACCTTGGAGTTTTCTCAAGTGATCCTTAAGCTAGTCTTCAGCATTTGAGTAACTTTGTTGAAGAGAGGATAAGATACTTTTGGACATTTAATTCTGTGTTCGCATGTGCCTAAAAAATACATTAACAATACCCACATAAAAGTTGTGAAGAAATGTTTAATGCTAATATATATATATAACAGATTTATGTATAAACAAAAACTTCATGGTAGGTACAAAAATGAGTAGAAAAATAGAGGTGCACTTGTATTTGGAAATAGGGGCTGTTTTCTGAGGACAGGGTTGCCTAGGGTATCTTTGTCTTCCGACTTCTGCACACCAACCTAGATCTATGCTCCTGAGACCCCGAACTGCACGCCTGTCAAATCTAGAGTTGTTTCCTATATATATATATATACACACACTATAAGGTACTGATGTGTAATAGAAACTTCATAGAAGGTATAGCAATGAGCAGAAAATATAGAGGTGCTCCTGTATTTGGAACCTGGGGCTGTTCCTCCATGGTCACCGCGAGCGTCTCTGTCTTCCAACTTCGACACACCAATCTAGATCTAAGCTCCTAAGACCTTGAATTGCATGCCTGCCAAATTTGGAGCTTTTTCCTAAGGACAAGGTGTGTGTGTGTATTTGATTTGTGAATGTGGGATTTTCAGTTTGGCCCAAAGCAGGCGAGGAGCTCCTGAGACCCCGCACTGCACGCCTGTCAAATCTGGAGCTGTTTCCTATATATATATATACACTATAAGGTACTGATGTATAAATAGAAACTTCATAGAAGGTATAGAAATGAGCAGAAAATATAGAGGTGCACCTGTATTTGGAACCTAGGGCTGTTCCTTGAGGATGGGGTCACCGCGAGCGTCTTTGTCTTCCAACTTCTACACACCAATCTAGATCTAAGCTCCTGAGACCTTGAATTGCATGCCTGCCAAATTTGGAGCTTTTTCCAGAGGACAAGGTGTGTGTGTGTGTGTGTATTTGATTTGTGAATGTGGGATTTTCAGTTTGGCCCAAAGCAGGCGAGGCCACAATTGGGGGACCTCATCCCCAACATGAACACACATAACGATTCAAATCCGTGAGCATGGTAGCCCAACGGGGGCATAGATCCCACAAGCAAACCAACCCAAGTAGGGTATTGGCCACAGAGGCACAGGGATGGACACTTGCTAAGTTAGCTAAGATGAATGCTAGCAAGATTAATGCTGAAATTCAAAACTTCAAACCCACAAGCACACTTGATTAGCGAGGGTACATGCCCATGATCACAATGGGCTAGTGGGGGTTTGAACCTTGGTGGCAACATCAACAATGCAACAACTTAACCATCACACTATGGGATGAACCCACTATATTTTTAATATTAATATATATTATATTTATATTTTTTATATTGATATATTTTTATATTTCATATATTTATTTATATATTAATAAATTAATTATTAATTTTATAATTCATATATATATAGAAAATCATATTAATATGTTTTTCATTTATATATATACAAATGGATATTAAATATATTATTTATTAAAGAAAAGTCTTCTAAATATAATTTTTATATGATTTTGTATGGATGAACCCAAAGCAAACCCAACCCCCCAAAAAAAGTGACCAAACTCACGGACCAAACCCATGGACCCAGACCTGAACTAGTATGAGGACCAATAAATTAACCATTAGTGAGTAAAAAATTGTTATACTGTCCTACTTGTAGTTCATACTAGAATTAGTATTCTTATGTTTGAAGTGAGCATTATTATAATCACACAAACAAGATGGAAACAACCATAAAAGCATTATAATACAGTAGCTACAACAATTTTGGAAAAACATTTAACTTGGAAAGCCTAGTATGGGTGTGAAATCTTCTTAACTTCCTCTAAACTCCCTCTCCTCCGTTGGAATAGAACAATTATAAAAGATTAGATAAAGATAGTCCAATAATCTCCCTAATGCTATGCTGATTTAAACAACTATATCTTGCAAGAGATTAAAGTTTCTAACTCTTCTTTTGATACCCACACTCTTAAACCTACGCATTCTATACACTTTGGTCATATGACTTTTACTTATAGAAACATTATTAGTGTCCTTTCATAAAGAACTCCCAAAGAGCATTGAACTTGAAGAACTCTTAATGATCATTGAACTCGAAGAGATATTGTTTTCCAATGCTATTCTGCCTCAAATAGATTCTTAACATAGAAAGATTTTAGTATTGTCGGGCAAGATCCGAATGAATTGAGTTCATTGTTAATATGTATTATTTCAGGGAGTTGATAGGAAGTCCACCGATTATTTGAAAGGAGGCTGTTTGCATATGGAAATGTTGATAAGTTTAAGAAGTAAACTTCTATTGTAGGATCCACAATTTGGTTGTCCACAATAGGGAGAGTTATGGACATAACCTTTTCTGAGGAACAATGGGAAAATATTAATATCTGTCCACTTCAAAGACAAACCGCCAAGGGGTGCAAGCTTATGAAGAAAAAAATAGGTGTTTAGGTTCTCTGAAGACAGCTGTTGGATGTCCACTTCAACTTGGATGTGTTTATAGAAATGGTTGAATTGGTATGGAACAAGAGGGAAATAATTAAACAAATTTTTTGAGCTATTGGATTGGGTTTTGAGGATAGTGGATGTTAATGAGCTGGCTAAGTATTAGGATGGCTCACTAAAAAGGGCATCAATGTATCACATGTAGGAGATGAGAACAAATAACATCACTTTGGGCAATCATTGGTAGAGGTGACAACACTAGTATCACAAACCTGTGCTTGCAATGAGGTATGATTTTGGCCCATCTTTCTTTTGTTATTGCACCATTATTGCAGATTAAAATACTTATAGAAGGCGTTTGTTTGTGCATTTAGAGATTAAACTATTTGGATTCTATATAAATATATATCATAAAAGCTAGAATAATAAGCATACTCAGGGCCTTTATTGTATGGGCTTGAGATGTATTGTCCTCCATAAGACTTTATTGTCAACAAGTAAAATGCTCTTTCTAATTCTTGTTTGGTATAGTATAGTTGAGTGGCCTTATCTTTTCTAAAAATTTGATGCGTACACTTAGTTCTGATATATATGACAGATGAAGGAACAACCAACTATAGGGATATATTGTCCTCCATAGTATTTTATTGTAGGGGACATTCAGAGATTCCACTTCCTGTCATGCATATCAAAAATTAATGTGGTCTTCTACTTCTTCTGTAGTGTGGTATGGTTGAGTGGTCCTATCTTTTCTAGAGATTCGATGCTCACTCTTAATTCTGAGATATATGAAAGATGAAGGGTAAACATGAATATTATTTTACATGTGTATGAAGTATCTATATTTATATTTGAGTGAATTTACTAGCTCCGTAAAAGTGAGATATATACAATATAAGCTAGTGTTACTGCAACCTTTGCTTTATTGGCAATACCATGATTCATCACAATGCAAAGTTTCTGCCCTTTTTTGAAACTGTGAAAAATAATAATAAATTAAAAAAATAGAAAAATATGCTACAAATATAAAACAAAATTAAAGTTTTATAATTCACACAAGGTGAATATTATGGTTCCAGGTTTTCCTTTCTTTCTGTGTAAATCTTTGTTGGGATAATGAACCCACCTTTAAATGGTGCAGGATAAGCCCTAGACTTTAGTCATAAGCTTGATAAACTTGGGATGGGTCAGGGTTGAATGCACCCCATAGTCATTGCATGACAACCTCAGCACATATACATTGGAATAATGTGACTAGGTCTATGATATTATGTAAATGGATGATGGAGATGTTGGCATGTGGCATCCATCCTCATTGCTTAGTTATAATGGGTCAAGTATATTTGGTGAGTGGGTAGCTTGTGGAATTATATTAATATAGAGTAAAAAGTCATCATATGTGGAGATTAGTGGTTTACCCCTATGTTATTATTAGTGGGAGGTCCATATATAGGAAGTAAATGTTATTGTGATGTATGTCCAGTTTGTTGAGAATTTTCAGTTTGGATTGGATCTCAAGCTGGAGATATTGTGTGGAGTGCCTTCTTCACTAAGGAGAATTATATGGTGTTGCTCCACCTTCAGGTTAATTATTTTATGAGTATATTGGATATTAAGGTATCTTGGCCCACAAACATCTCTTTTGTTGTGTGATCTCTATTTCATTATTGCATATTGTTATAATTATCTGGCAAGTTTTCGTTGGTAGATGCATGGATCTTATCAGGTGGTCTAAGAGCCAATGATTTGCAGAAGGGAGAACCATTCTGTATAGATTGGGAGATTTTTACCGTTTTACAAAAAAGCTATTGTGCAGATGTTCTCCTGATGCAAGTTTTTGATTAAAATGGTTCATGGTCCATTGGAAAATATTTTCTGAGATTTGAGAAATTTCTAGAAAGTGGTCATGGGAAAGATTCTGAGCAATAACAAGGGAGACAAGGCTATCTAAGGTTGGCACTTGGCACTATGAATTTGATTTGTGGCGAAATTTTTTGGCATAGAGTTAGGGAAAAAAGGAGACAACTCTAGAATCTTTGTTTTCTTTTCCAGATTTTTTTTGTTCAGAGTCCAGACATTTCATACATTTCAGAAGGAAATCATTGGGGACTTCAGGGAAGTGGTCACAGTTATGACTGGTGATGCTTTATTATGATTATTATTTACTATTACAAGGGTATTGTCCTATATGGAAATGAAAGTTGTGTTTTTGGATTCCATGGGTTTCAAGGTTTGTTTGTTTCCACAATTGGGAAGATAAGTCCTGACCAAGTTTCTCTCTTACATATACTGCAATATGTTTGATCAGAGAATTTGTCTGTGGTTCTTCTTTGTTAATATTTTATTGTTCAGATTTGCAGATGATATTTTCCATAACTTTTAGTAAACTGTTGTGGAAATTCAAAAACTGATTGTCTTCTATTATATAGTTTCTTTGCATTGATTAATTACATTCTTTGAACAATAGAAGGTGAATTTATTTCCTTTATCAAAATTAAGATGTCAGCAACTTAGAGCTTTCATTATGCTTACAAAGAGACATATTTTTTTATGGTGATTTCTCTTTTCAACTGTTGCATAATTGTCACTCTTTTTTTGGATATGTTCGCCATTTGTAGATTCACATGAATTCAAATGTGAATGAATTTCAACATTTTTGATTGCTGATTCTTGAAAATGTCCGTTCATCTGGAGCATTTAGAGATAGTGATATATTTGAGTGGATTGGTTTATCTTTCTCAAACATTTCATCTCTGAACATGACACTTTCTGTATCTTTTACAGGATTCAAACATGTTTATGCAGAGTAATGGTTTATGATTAAAACTTTAGGGTTGTGCGGTATAGATCTTGTAAATGAAGATAACCATTTGTTTAAGTTTCATTAAGTAAATAACCGTGTGTACCAAATATTTTTGACTTAAACCAGAAGCACCTGTATTTATCGCAATATTTATGTGTGAGATTTCTGTATTAATATAACCATGTGGTAAATCCAGAGACTTTTATTTGGCCATCATAGGTTTGAAGAATTGCTTATTAGTGTGAGCTCTACACTCTGTTTTGTCATTTGCTGCTGCTTCCTTGTTTCTGCTTTGCAACTTTATTGGATTTAAATGTTGTCCATTCTGCTTTATGAAAATGACATTTGTTTTTTATTGCAGACAAACAGAAGTTATCAGGTTGCAAGGTTTGCAAGTTTTGGGAAGGATTTTGGTTGGAACACCTATTGAGAAAAAGGGCATGCGCTTATTTTCACTTGGAGGTGGGAGTGCAAAATTTTCCACTGAGAATCAGCAGAGGGACCAGTCAAAATTTGAACCCATTTTCGGTGCAATTGCAGATAGACTCTTGTCATTTCCCTTCACAGATGCTTTGTGTGCTACTCTATTTGATGTTCTTCTAGGTGGTGCTAGTCCTAAGCAGGTAGTTTTTCAGAACCTGTCCATGACCATTTCCTTATGTTTGTTATTAATTTATGTTATTATGAAATGAACTTGGCTTCATCTTTCTATTTAAGGAGAAAAATACTGATGTCAACTGAAGGAAAAGAAGCATATCTTTTCTAATTCACACTGTGTATGCTTGGTTTTAATTCAGGTTTTGCAGAAAGCTCATCATCCACAGGAGCAAGGCGACAAGAAAACATCAGCTGCTGCACCTTCATCCCATTTTGTCCTGCCTCAGATATTGGGAGTTATTTTTAAATTTATTTTAAATTGTCAAGACTTTGCAACAAGGGAGTGTATATTGACAGATTTACAGATGCTGCTTCAAGCAAATCAGTCAAATATTGATTCCTTGATTTCAGTAGGCATTTTCCTTATTGTCCCTCCTGCCCCTTCTGTCTAATTTCCCTAATGAAACATGTACATGAGATCATTTAATCTGTTCGTAACCTTTTTCTTGCAACTCTTGACAGGAGTATATGTGGCAGGCCTGGTTCTTGCAAGTTTTGTCTGATGACAAAATAAAGGAACGTCAGATTCTAGAGTCCAGTGAAGCTTATATTACACAAGATAGTGAGAAAATGCTAGTAAGAAATACTTTTTGTATTGTTCACTGTCACTGCATATGTAATGTAAAAGGGGGATGGCATCACATAGAGCAAACCGTGAATTTCCTTCTCTTGTATGTGGAACAGGTGAATATCAGCTTTTGCTCTTTCTTTTTTGGTTGGTAAAGGCCTTGTATTTTCTCACATCTGATGAGTATATTTTTAGCACCAGTTGGAATTTACGTATGCTGAAAAGCCATTCCCACTGAAGCTTTTTTATCTGAAATTTTGTTGTAGGCACAAGTTTCTGGATTAACTCTTATGCATGAACTGCTGGAAGACTTGGTAAAAGAACTGCTTGACATTGCTTTGAAGCAGACCATATTTGCTGTGCAACCTTGTCGTGATAACACACTATATCTTCTCACGCTAATTGATGAGATGCTAATCAAAGACACTCTCAGTTCTTTACCCGTATGTTCAAGAACCTACAGTGTGTGATTGTCTCAATCTCCTTCATGAAAACAGTATTATTTTCATTTATGCTAAAGTGTTACTGATAGAATAATTTTCTTGAATGTCTTTTCCTTTATACTTGCATTCAAATTTCGAAAGGATGTGTCTGCATGGCTTCTTTCTTATACTTGCATTCAAATTTCGAAGGGACTCCTTGATAGATTGAGCATCAAAATTTTCCTCTAGTTGATTAAATACAATCTCTGGTGGCATTTCATCTTCAAGCATAGTCTCGGGAGGCCGGAGTTGATGATGAATCACATTACTCACCATAACTTGTTTGTCTTGAAATTTTTTTGACAGTGATTCTATTTGTATTTCTTCCATAAGATCTTTCAGCGCCCCCTCAAATAGTGTAATGGTAATGATATCTTTGAGTGTCTCTTCAAGTTGTTCTTCATATTTGGGTTTACTTGCGATGATTTGTAGCTCTTCGTTCAATATCTCCATAAGATCTTTGTAGCTCTTTTCACTCCAATTCCTCTCCATTTCGTCAAACCTTCAAGCTTAGACTTGACCATGGATGCCTCCAAAGGATAAATATGTCTGTCTCACATCAATCAAAGCCTAAGAGCACAAAACTTCATCAAATTAAGGCAAGAAATCTCTCAAGGGAAGGTCCTCATAAAGGAACCCTAATGCACCTAACCGGGGACTCTAACTCATCTTAATCTAATGAGCTCTCTAGAAACTCTCCAATGCAAAGATTGATAGCACAAACCCAAAAGACTAAGCCAAGAAAGCTAACCCTAGAAAGCAAAAAGCAGGGGTCCTCATTTGCAATGGGGCAATGTGTGAATACGTCACAACAGGATCCTATATAAACATCAATATATTATCTAGTGGAGAACCACATAGATGATGAAACAATCAATAATTGATTATGGTAATTGTTAATTTTGTAACATCGGTCGTGCCATTTCATTCCGATGTATTAATCTGTTTGCATGTTAACATATACACTAATAAATTAAACCGTTAGTATATATGTTAATGAGTAATAAATAAAACAAGATTATGTTTAACCAACGGCCATACCATTCTTGCTATCGGGTTGATTAGCGAGTCTTAACAATTGCTCTCCTTTCGATCGGGGAAATTGATGATAGTTAATGTGTTGTGGTGAAGAAGGACGTAGGGAAGAGATGTGTCTTCCCACGTGGGAAGAGATGTGTCTTCCCATGTGGGAAGACATATCTCTCCACCACGTAACACTTCATCCACTTATATAATTAGCATACATTGAGAAGGATGCATACACCGAAATCTATAAGTGTAGTGCATCTCTCAAAATCACACTTTAGCAGATAAAATACAACCTTCAGATCATATCTGATATTCCAGATCGTATATTGCAGATAGTGCCATATAAACATATTGCATATCGTGGCACACTCATATAGCAGATCGTGAAATATTTAATAAGCACAGAATCTACTTACAGTAGCTTATAACATTGGGTGAATTCTAAGGTCACACAGTAGATTAGTGACATATACTACAAGCAGTTTGAATTTTTCAAATCTGATCAAAACTTAACAGTAACACACAAATTCTGAGTTTATATTCTGTAGAATCCCTTAAATATTTGGCTGAAAATCAAATCACAAACTTATAGCAATGCTGATACAAATGGTTGCAAACTTATAAAGTATATTGTGATTCGTGTTTGTAGTGATCTATGGCTGTACAGCAACAATCAAAAGATATTTATTACTTGGAAATGGATTGTAGCAAACACCATAGTCGTCAACATCTTTGTCACTTTAAGATTTTGTGTTTGCATAGGATATTGTAACAGAAGCTGTGGGAAATGCTTATGGTAAATCCATGCACCTGTACAACATTTGGGAAAGCTGCAGTTCCAGTCAGAAGTCTCATGATTTCCTTATACCACAGCTCAAATACTAATAACAACCCTGTATGGACTGGTTAAGAAATGTAGATTGCTGCACTGCCATAGTCAAGGGTGGTTTAAACAATATCTTGATGGTATGGCAAAGATAAAGGGTTTCAATTTGTAGCAACTCATTTGGATAATGGTATGGCACCTTGGTATTCTATGACAGCCTTTTGGAGATTAATTAGCTTTATTTTCCAATGGTTGAGATTAGAATTGACATGGTATGATAACAAAAGTTGCTCAGCTAGCTATAGAATCTTCCACTAGAGAGAATATTCTAAATAAATTGAATAAGATACGTTGTAAACAACAAATATGTTAGGAATTGCATGCAAAAAATATCAATTATATGTAGATAAATATTAAACACAGGAATGTTAAACACAGAAATAATAACAACAAAGACACAATATTTAACGTGGTTCACCCAATCTTGGGCTACATCCACCAAACAGAGAGTCCAATATTACTCTCCAATAAATCAAAACCGATTACAACCAGCAATCCCCTTGCAACTCAATATCGTTGCAAAATGCTACAAAATTCTCTATAGAAAACCCTAACCCTTAGCCTTTTTAACAAGACATGTCGGTTACAAAATTAGGGTTACAACATGCCAACGAATAGGAAAATAACATCGGACACCTTTATAAAATAATAAGTGTCTTTTTGGCCTCGCGAGGTGCTACCCTTGGCCTCCGCAAGGGGCGCTGCCCCCAAACCCCTGTCGAATAATATGGGGGGAAACCTCGTCGATAGAAGTAGGGAAAATTTAACCTCCGAGTCTAATTAGGCTCCATATAACAACACAATAGATATTGATAGTCCACAACAAAACGGAAACTAAACTCCAACACTCAAAATCAGAAAATCTTCAACACAAACCAAAAACCAATAGAAGCTGGAAATGTTTCCTGCAACTTTTAGGACGATTGTGATATCTGAATGAGACCACCATGAAGTACCCAAGGGTTTTCATCCCAAATCCCAAATACCTAGAATTTTTCTTCTCAGGCAAGAAAATGAACAAATGTTCAATCTTAGAGAAAAGGAGTTTTGATTTCATAAATTGATGCTTTCTTTTGTACCTAGCCTCTGCTTTTATAACCCTCTTTCTAATTTAAAAAACATTTTCTCACTTTATTCTAGAAGTGTCTAGAATACATTTTTTTGATAGAACATTATGTTGGCCCCCTTTTGTAGAAATACTTTATATAATTGAACCCTCTTCTAATAATAAAACATAAGTCACCTTTTTATAAATATAGCATAAAGTTACTAGTGTGACTTAAGTTATACTATTAAATTATTTCCTTCATCTTTCCCCTCTAACATACAGGAAATAAAATAATAGGCTATTGGAATGCCCAATTACCTATGTCCTATGTTTCATAAGGTTTCCTAGATGACAATGGAGGGATGTGTTGGCAGTCTCAGGGGCCACTATTTGGTGATGGCAATATGTGAGAAATATATATATATATATATAGAGAGAGAGAGGGGGGGGGTTATAACATAATACATACATACATACAATAGCTAGCTATATAGTATTTATATAATTACAAATTATTATTTATTTATTATTAATCTATTTTATGTTTACCTTATTGTTAATACATAATCTTTATTTACTTTATATATATTTATGTTGTTATCATGTGTATTTTTATATGTTTTTAATATTTTATACGCAACCATATTGGACTTGGGAAAAGAAAATAGCTTTCATCAATGAACCTGAACCCTGAGCCCATATCCAACTCCATACCTGAACCAAAAGACAATTATCTGATGAAATGATAACTCCTGCTGAAGTTGGTGCTAACAAACTTTGGAAGAAAACAATATGAGAGGATGAATGAAGAAAGAAGATCTATTTATGAGTGAATAATATTTGCTAGTATCGGTCCTTAAGTTGCATATATTAGGTTTTTTTTTTAGCTTTTTATTTTTGATCAAACAAAATAAGTTTCCTTTGCATTGAGCACACCTATTAACAGAAAATCTGCTCTTTTATCTTGCAAACATTTCTTCATAGGAAGGTGTGCCTATTTTTACACTTACACAAATTTTAAAACAAGAAATTAGTTGATCATCATCATAGGTGCTTGCTTATCAATGGCAACACAAGTTGGCGCATGCTTGTAAATTACCTTGTAATTTTTCAAGTTTGATGAAAATTTGTTTCATCTTCTAATGGTGGATGCCATTACATGCCATCACAACTTTATTTAAAAACTTCAAAATGTGACTCTTTTTATAATGACACCCATTGCTCATTATTCATGCAATTTTAACCTCAAAACAAAATTTGCTTCTCCCTTCTGTGTTTGCTCAGTAATAGGCCTCCATTCTTTTTGTTTTGAGAAATTGTTTCACTTTAGAAGGGTGCTCTTACGTACACTACTTTACATGTTTTGACTTGGCAATTTCATGTATCCTTAATACTGGCATGTACTTGAAAATTAGGATGCAATTTTTGACTAGGTTTGCTCCACTTCATTGAGATGCAAATTCTTGATTAAATGCTTTGTGAATTTCCTCTATTTCTTCATTGATTTAACTCCATTCTTTGCTTTGGTGAATGCATTTTAAAGCTCTTTTCATTGATCTTGGAAAGACATTGATGACAGAACAAAAACATGGATGACAATGATGAAGCTTAAAACATGACCCATTATTTATGAAACAAGGATTTTGCTAGGAATGTAACACAATTTAAAAGATCTCGTATGGGTACACAAGCACTATATTGGATATCCTACAAATCTTTAGTGTAGTACAACAAAAGAATAATTTCACACACAAAATATTTAAAAATCTGGCCCTAAGCCTAAACCTTGAAAAAATAGAGGATTTAGGTTGATAGTTAGCGCATAATAAATCATAAAATTTCCCTAACTTGAACCTTAAATTAAAGAAAAAGCATCACGTAGGGTTTGGATTATAAATTTTAATTTTATGATTCAGTGTTAACCTTAACCCTAAACCATTAGAAATTTAAGGTATACAATTAGGGCTAGGATGTACCTAAAGTATACAAATACTTATCTTTAATCCCGAACCTTGAAAATAATAATTCACTGGTTAATGTTAGGGTTTACTAAAACATTAAAAGTACCTAACAGTAGGTAATAGGTTTAAGCTAATGTCTATTATGGATAGCTTCTCAAGGTATAATCATGTTACGGTAAGGGAGTTAGAGCAGCCCAAAACAACCTTCATCATGCCATGGGGAACATTTGTGTATGTTTGAATGCCATTCAAATTGAGGAACATTGGAGCCACATTCCAAAGAGCCATGTATGTCACCTTTGCGGACCTCAATTGAAATTGTGGTGGTTTACCAATATGATCAAACTGCATAATCTAAAGATCAAATTAATCATTAAAAGCACTTGGAGTTGATCTTCCAGAGATGTTTAGAGGATGAGATTTCTTTGAATTCCAAGAAATTTATTTTCGGTAGGGAAATGGGGAAACATCTTGGGCTTATTGTGTCTAAAGAGGGGGTAAGGTTTGATCTAGAAAGTGTCAAAGACATTGATTTTATTTTGTATCCCAAAACAATCATAGCAGTTAAATTGTTCTTTGGGTAGATAAGTTTTGTTAGGAGGTTTGTTCCTAACTTTGTAGAAAAAACAAAGGCTATCTCCATGGTTCTAAAGAAGGGATAGTCATCAAGTTGGGATAAGGAATCAAATGATTCCTTTGTTGAAATCAAGGATGCACCAAAGAAGGCATTGGTATTGGCAAGCCCAGATTATTCAAAGTTTTTCTAATTATTTTCCTTTATCTCATTCTACATTATTGTATTGTTATACTACAGAAGAATGGTGAAGGGTATAAACAACAAATAGCATTTTTTAGCAAGTCCTTATGGGATATTGAACTGAACTATTCCATAATGGGAAAGCATGCCTATAGTCTTGTTAAGGGGATGAAGAATTTCAGGCATTATCTTGTAGGAGCCAAGATCACTGCTTTTGTGCCACATATGGTGGTTTGAGATATCTTTGTAGAACAAGATGCATTGGGAAAAAGGCATAGATGGATCAACAATATCCAAGAGTATGACATGGAGATTAAAACAACCAAGCTGGTTAGAGGTCAAGGTATAGCCAAATTGATGGACAAAGAAAATTTGGATGCAATTGAAATATATTAGGTGAACTTTGATCTATCATTTCCTTCACGTCCTTTGAAGGATTGTCCTTGGCATAAGGACATTATATTTTATTTAGAGAATCCATGTTTTCCTCTAGAGCTAAATGACAAACATTAAAGAAAAGTGATGTTGGAAGCTTAGAGGTACGTGGTGCTTGAAGAACACTTAATGTGGAGATTTTTTGATGGTGTGATCCTAAAATGTTTAGATGAGTAGTCTATGAAATGTATTCAAGAATGCCAGCAAGGATTGTGCAGTGGGTATTTCATGTCAAAGACCATTGCTCATAAGACCATGAGAGTAGGTAATTGGTGGTCCACGTTATTTAGAGATGTGGCCAAGTTTGCAAAAGGATGTGATGCTTGTCAAAAGTTTTTTGGTAAACAAAAATTTGTAAGTACTCTCCCCCTCACTACCATTTTAGCTTAAGGCTCTATGCTAGTAGTGAGGCATAGGCTTTATAGGGGAAACAATAGAAAAATATAGCAATAAACATACGTAGATATTGGTAGGTTTTTCCACAAAATGGCTGTTAGTAGTCCCTACAAGAAATGCTACCTGAAAAGTAGTGATTGAATTTTTGGTAGATAATATAATTACTATTTTGATGTGCCATCCAAAGTAGTTGTTAATAATGCAATGCATTTTAGATCCCACGATTTTGTTGGTGTGTTCTCAGCATGTGATCTCCTTGAGATATTCATCCCCTTATCATCCATAGGGAAATGGACATGTTGAGTCAAGCAACAAATGTATCATGAATATTGTTAGGAAAACTTTGGATTCAAACAAGAAGAGATTAGATGATAAACTAAAATATCCTATTTGAGTAGACAGTCGTGCAAAAAGGCATGGAGGCCAAATTATCAATTGGCCTTGAATTGCTAGTCTATAGATTGCTACAATTGATTAAAGGGGAAGAAGGAGATACCATTTCTAAAAGAATGCATTCATTGATTGAGCTGGAAGAGACAAGAAAGGCTGCCCATGGGAGAAGTTTGTTGAGAAAATAGAAATTGAAGTATCTCTTTGATAAGAAGGTTGAAGAGGGAGTTCTACGTTGGGCACCTTGTCCTCATGTGGAATTCTAGGATATAAGATTAGGAAAATATGGAAAAGTTGATGCCCTATGGGTGGGGCCCTATCAAATTGTTCAAGGATGTGGTCAAAGCATGTTCTACTTAAGGAGCCTTGATGGGAATTTCATGGAGTTGTTAGTTCATGGTCAACATCTCAAGCACTAATTCTACTAAGGGTAAGGATCTCCTAAACTTTGTAATATAAGTTGTTATTTTGTTGTCATATATGTCTTATTAGTAGTCTTGTACATATTTTGTTTTGAGATTCTTTCTGCAATATAATCCTTGTTTGATCATGATGAAGTGTATTTGTCTTGGTCTCCCTTTTGGTCCCCATTTTGGTCAATTCCTAGAGACCTAGAAATCTTTCTATGCTTGCAAGAGACACGTGTCCAACTAGAGCCAATGTTGTCGCCTCATTTTTGTGTCTCATCATTGCTTTGTTCTATTCTAAAGTTGTGCATTTGACCCTGTCCACTCTTTGTTGATAATTGATCTGAGAAATATTTGGTTGGGTCCCTTATGTTGAATAATTGTCCATTTGAAGTGTTTTCATCAAGTATCATTAGTAAAATTTGTTAAAGGGTACAATTCAATACCTTTCTTTAAGTGATTTTAGGCAATTTCAATTAATTGGACTTTCTCATTTTGGCATCCCTATCGGACTTTTCATCCTTGACATGCCTTTCCCCCCACTCCACTTTTTCTGTCTAATCCCTTCAACTTAAATTTTGAGATTTTGGATTTGATTGTCCATGCATCTTTTCCTCAAAAGTCACTTTTAATCCAACTTTTCAAATATTAGAGTTTCTCATCCCCATATACCTATCAAATTGTCATCCCTAGCATGCCTTTCCCCCCAACTCTTTGTTTCTCCTCTAAGCCCCTTTTCCATGAATTTTGGGATAATGGGTTTGGTCATCCATGCATAATTTTTTAAAGGTTACCTTTTCTCCCCAAAATCCAACTTTCCAAATTCTTGATTTCAGAGTTTGTCTTTTGACTATCCTTGCTTGGCATGCCAAGTCTTGAAACTTTTCCGTTTGTAACAAAGAATCTTATCTAGCTCTTTGCACAACCCATGTTACCATTAATGGTCTCAAAATGGATGAGTTTTGAGTCTTGACAAATGAAGACATTCTCAAATACCTCTTGGTACTTGTGGGCCCCTTTGAAACATGAATGGTGTTCAAAGACATGGTTGCTAATGTAAAGGGCAAGGGCATGGTTTCAATTGTATGGCCATGTGAGGGTGATGCAAGTAGACATGGGAGGTTTGTACAAGTGCAAGCGACCATGGTTCTTGCCCCAAAATAGCTTTATGGTGTGGGAAGACACATTTTTCAGATTTGCTTGGAAGAAGAGAGGAAGTTGAAAAGAGTAGTTATAAAACCAAGAAGAAGAAAATATTGTAGTAGGCCTTAGGGTTTCATTTTTCAATTTTGGGTACTACTATTTTGAGGCTATATTGATGTGGATTTGTTCAAAATTTATAATAGAATTAGTGCAACTTTGAGGAATGATTGTAAGTAAGAGATTTGACATTGTTTGAGTGTCTCTAAGAGTTCTTCATATATTGCTTAAATGGTTTTTTGATCAATTTCTTAGCCAAAAGGCTATTAAAGCATTCCAAAATTTTTGTAATGTATCTTCTCAAGATCAATAAAGAAATGCACAAGTTTATTATTAGATCATTGATTAGGCTTTTATAAAATTTGTGATTTTTGTTATTTATTTATTTACGTGTGTAGAAGCTAGTTTATTTCTGTATTTGAATAAATAGTCTTTAGGTCTATTTTGGTTAAGGTATCCCATTTGGTTTCAATTATTACATATTTTGCATGAACTGCAAAACTCTGCCCAACTGGATACAAGCACCAATCTATAATTTGTTCTTCATCCCATCACTTAAATACTCTCAAGAAAATTAAACATTATATACATTTTCAGTTGTATTGTTTTTCTAGCTTCCATGTATAAGTGCATAATGGCTGAGTTGCCGGTTTGGGTTCAGGTAGAGATTCGGGTTTGAGGACCCTGTTTGGCACATTGACAAAATTTTGAAAATAGGTTTTGGGTTCGTTAGTACAAAAACAATGTAAAATTTGCATATATATATATATATATATATATGCAGCCTAGAAGCATGAATTGAGATCAAAATATCACATAGCATCATATACTTCAAGTTCAATATCAAAATAATAATATCGAGTTCAAGTTTCATTGTTTCAACAATTGGAACATTTAACTTTTAAGTTTTAATCATCAAATGGATTCTAAATCATCAACATCATCAACATTGACATTAGATGAACCGGAAGCAATGCTAGTTGCACTTGCACTAATAGTGTTCTTGCTTTCCGAGTCCTCAAATGCAATATGTTGAGAAGTGGAAACATTGAAGTTAGTATGCGCTTGCTCTATATCCCACATCTTCATCTCCCCTTGCTTGTAGTCATGTTGTTTGTGTGAAAGGGGATGCAACACCAAAATGAGGTTGAGGGTAGCACCCCTCGTGGGGGTTTGAGGGTGAGAGAGGGGTAGAAAGATAGGTCTAGATCATGGGGGAGAGAGGAGGGAGTGAGATGGAGAGAGGAAGAGTGATAGGGAGAGAGATTAGTCTAGAGTTCGAGGAAGATAAAGTGAGTGAGATAGAGAGAGTGAGAGAATGTTGATAGGAGCCTGCCGATTATTGAAATTTGACAATGTCTAACAATTTATAAGATGTTCTAAAACCTAGAATTTGCATTATAACTCCCAGAGATCTGAAACCACTCTCAAACATCCTACTAATATATACATGAAATATAACTTAAAAGTATTAAGAAAGGAAAAAGATGTCAATTGTGATTGATATTTAAATTTTATATATCATGTATATATTCTAGGCGAATTTGTGCGAGTCTCATTTCTATGGTTTTACTGGTCACTTTCTGGGTCCCTATGGCATTGAAGTCAAATTGGATGCCAAAAAAGGCCTAACATGTGCAAATTTTTGTTTGTTTTTGGCACTTGGGCGTGTGGGTTTGCCCTAGGTTTGCTCGGGTTTTCCCAAGATGAACCAGGCTCCAAAATGGCGAACCTTGCTCGAACCCACAGAGGAACCAAACCCGAATCCTAACCGGGTTTGAATCGGACCTAGATTCGGCACCCCAAGGGACGAACCCTGCAATATAGCATAATAGCAATAAAAGGGTTGTTATATCTATATTTTAAAACGCTTTTATTAGTTATTATGGACAGTGGAAACTTAATGCTTTTAATTTTACCTAGTAAGCCTTTTTTGCTGTATAAAGGTGTATAGCCTTGTATATTCAAACTAACACATAGTTATGTTGTGACAGTTGGAACAGGGGTACACTATGAAGTGGGTATGGTTTGTAGCAAGACCATTGTTCAATCTTTGTAGTGTCATATAATTTAGCGTTTTAAAGAAATTTATTTGGTTTTTAGAACCAAAAGTGAAGAAGGTCTGATGCACCTTAATAATTGGTCCTTGGTTACCCAACTTGAATATGTGCTTTGTGCTATGTTTCCTAGGTTTGAAACCCTTGACTTGAGTGAGACTATCTAACCTTAGGGATTTGGGACCTACAACTTAGATTACTAACAAGGATCTTGTCTAGAATGTCTTCAGATAGTTTCAATAGCCTTTTTGGCTTCTTTTGCATGCTCGGTAGCCTCTTTGTAGCGGCTTTGCTTATCAGAGACCTTTGTTCCTCAAGGTTCATGGCTGGGTGATGGGCTCTTTGGGGTGCTCTTGGAGATGGGTTTGTGACTAACCCATCTAGTTTTTTGCCCTTTTTGCTTTACCTATGGCGCTGGCTACTTGGAAATCTTTGTCTTGTAATATGTAATCAGTTTCTTTTAAAAATAAAATAAAATTTCTTTGACTTTTTGCAATTGTGGACAATTGAGTGGCCCAGGTGACACCTGCTTATTGTTTCAAAATGCATAGGTGATTAGCTCCAAGTGCTAATTGTTTAGTCTATGTCATGTGATACTTCTAATATTCTGGTATCTGTTAATAATGAGTCAATTTCTGCATCTGAGAAAGGAATCTGATTGATGTGAAAATCACTTGAATGTTTTTCTGTCCACAACCTTAAGGACCTTCTTACGTTCCTTACTTTCTGTTTGGCTGTTCATCTATTTGTAGGTGTGTTTTTGGTGCCTTGACAATTGAGACTGCTGTTGATGAATAATAAATACAAGTTCTCCTGCGTTGTCATGCTCGTCTCATCAACGATAAAATTTGTTATCTAACTTTTCTTTAAAGCTTCTAGTAAGGTGCTATTAGCAGTTTGATGTAAGTAACAAATAACCGAATATAACAGTAATATATCATGGCTATTTATGAAGATAACATCAGTTAATAGCAGGAAGATGATATAGTTTATTCTTCCTTGGTGGTTTTGTAGTTCTCTTTTATATAAGGTTATCTTCAATATAATCTAGCTTTCTAACTTTTCAACATACTTATTTAACTTAATTATAACATGTTAAGCATTTTTATCAAGCTCAGATTACTTGGTGCTTAACTACATAAAAAGCTTACCCAAGTGCCTTTTAAGCTGTCTTCAATATATTTTTTAATAGAGCTTACAACTGTTTCTTATAGATATTCAGCTATAGACAAGTTAGAAAGGATAGGACTCCTCTGTTTGAAAATTCATGCCATTTGTTGTACGATTAACTAGTATTTCTTATCTTTTTCCTATGTTTTAATAATTATATGCTCTCTTCATTAATGCAGTTTCCTGGAAATAGTTTGTCTGAGGAGCTAGTGGATGATGTTCATGCTTTTGAAGGTTCTTATCTGGCTGGGCCTTCTGAACATTCAGGAAAAATGCACGCTTTAGTTGATGATTTGAGTGGAATTTCTGATGGCAGGTTTATCTGTTGCCCTTTTCTGCTTTACCTTATATATTATGCTCTGGAAAAGCTATATCCTGTGCATAATTTACGTTACTTTCTCAAGTATATTCTGACATAAAGTACTAATAACTGGTAGTCGGCAGCCATAGTGTTCTGCTTATATAACAATCCTTTTCTGTAGTTATCTTTTCTTTTTAAAATTATTTCCTTATCTGTGGCATCTGGAGTCTTGAATCTTTCATATTTTTCTGTAAGGTCTCTTAATGTGAGGGCATGCTTATTTAATATCTGTTGATATTATAGTAGTGGTGCTTTTTTCCGTTTATAAAAACTTGATTATGTGTTTTTTACTATTTGTGATTTGTCAGTTATTTTCAGTGTGAAATATGGGTTTGAGGAATCTTGTTTTGTTTGAACTTGAAAAAGAAAGAAAAGTCTGTTCTATGCTAATATGATGTTTATTGGCATGTTGGTCAGAAATTACTCAGAATACTTACTCCTAATCATCTATATTCCCTGTATGATGGATTGCCTTATGTAATAGCCTTGCTGCTAGGAAGCATTCATAGCTGAATCTGAAATAAAAATTTCTGTTTTAATATAGTAACTCAAAATAAAATAATATAAAAGCATAATTATTTTTCCCCTGTGGTGTTAGAACCCTTTCTTTTCGGGGAAGAGGGGATAAATGTTGACCAACTTTCTCTTTGACTTTCTCTTTAACCATGTATTATCATAAATCGACGATACCATTGAAATTGCAGCACTGGTCAAATCTTTCATATGCTATTGACATGTTATGTGATCTTAAAATTAGGAAATGTTTGGAAAGATGTTGCATTGATAACCATGCACACTTTTGGGTTAAAACTATTTCAACACACTTTGGTTTTTGAAATCATGTGTTTTAACTTTTGACAGAGGTATTAAAAGGTCCTTGTCAATGAACCAGTTGAGAGGTTGGCAGCATTCTTCTAATCAGGAAATTGCCACAGAGGACCATTGCTGGCACTTATATGACAAGGTTTGGACACTTATAAGTGAGATGAATGGAATGGGTCCAAGCAAGAGATTCATAGAAAGAACAACGGGTCCATCTTTGGGTCAAAGAGCACGTGGTTTAGTAGAATCTCTCAACATACCAGCAGCGGAAATGGCTGCAGCAGTTGTATCAGGAGGACTTGCTGGAGTAGTGAACATTAACACAAGTAAGGTTGCTGACAAAGCTATCCGACTGCGAGGAGAAAAATGGCCAAGGATTCTCTTCCGACTGGTGTTACTGTATGTTTACAAAGCTGATCTGGGAGGAGCATCTCGTTGTGCTCAACAATTTGTATCACTTCTTCCACGTCTCTTATTAAATGACAACGAGCAGATAAAAAACAGGCTTCAACTCTTTATTTGGTATTTCCATTTCTCCTTATTCAAATGTTCTCAGTTTGGACTTTTATGAACTGTTAAATTAGGTTTTAATATTTTGTATGCTTTTTCGATTTTAATTTCGATTCCTTCTTAGAGGTATTTCTTTTGAACCCAATTTATAACTGAATCTTGATGCTATTCTCTTGAGCAGGTCCTTGCTTGATGCAAGAGCACAAGTTGGGAGCCTTGATGATGGAGCCCGTTTTCATGTGATCTCTCAATTGATACGAGAAAGTGTAAGGCATGGTAAGAGCATGCTAGCTATGAGTATTGCTGACAGAGACAACTCAGAGGATCCAAGCAGCATGCTGAATGAGACTGGATCTGTTAACAGTTTACTGCAGAGAGATAGAGTTGTTGCAGCGGTATATTGACAGAAGCCCATTGTTGTGATCCTATTATTGAATTTTGTAGGAAACATAAATGTATAAGTGTCCAGCATATTGATTTGTTTCTAACTATAGCATCTGAAGTCTATTGCATGAAAAAACACCAATGCCATGGTGCTTTCCATACTTCACTTTTTTGTATCTGTTCTATTTATAAATCTATTAACATGTTCTAAATAACTTGTTACAGGTGAGAGAGGAAATAAACTATATAAAATCATCCATTTCAGAGCGCTTAAAGCAAGTGCAGGAACTTGGCATGGAGGTAGAAGAGTTGTCTAATTTGGAATGCTTGCAGAAGAAACAGCTGGAGGATGAGTTGCTAAGTAACATGGGTGTGATTTGTTCAAGTGATGGAAATCGTAGAGCTGCATCACGGCTTTCTTACGATGAAGATCAACAATCTGTAGCTGTAAGATATATTTTATAGGGTTACTGGCATAATTTTCACATAGAGGTTACTTGAATGTATTTCCCGTTTGCTTGTTTCTGTGTGGGGTTGCTTTTTTTCTTAGTGTATTAGAGCTCTGAGTGGGTCAGGAATGTGATATTACCTTCCTACATCAAGATGTATACTCATATCGGTTTCAGCCTGTCACTGTTTGTTAAACTCTTCACATACAATGCTCCTTGTATCAATTGCATTATTGTTTATTGTATGTTTGAAGTGAATATCACCCTAGATTTTGTCTAGTAGTTGTAGTTTTAGAAACCTAATCTGTAAGGACATAGTGGCTCATTAATATCTACTAAATGGTAGGATAATAGAACCTAATTTATTTGTGGGAACAAAAACTGTTTCTTACTTCTGTTCTATTTTGCAGGACAAATGGTGCCATATGTGTAGGGAACTGACTGATGAAAGAGGGCCATGGTCAGCCACACCTTTCCCAAACAATAAATTGACACGGTGGAAGCTTGATAAAACTGAAGATCCATGTCGACGAAGGATGAAACTTAAAAGAAACTATGTCTTTGATGAACAACTTTGCCATCCTCCATCTACACTTGTGCATGATGATTCTGAAACTGGCCAAAATGTTGATAACTCGAATCCTGGCATGGGGATTAATGTGCTGGGTGAAGTCAAAAGTTTCTTGCTCAAGGGTTTGCGTGGAATCAGTGAGGAGGAAACTTTTGATGCTCCAGGAAATGAAGAAGATGAGCCCTTAAATGCTGATTCAGCTCCCAGTGAAGTCAGTCCAGCAGTAGATCTTGCTACTGAATTTATTGATCACAATGACAAGAAAGTAGATGATGAAGTTTCAGACAATAGGCAGGAGCAGACAGGAAAATTCTCAGAGGCAGGAGAAAATGAGGTATAGTTTATATATATGCATGTGTTTTACATAAGCATGTATTGAAGTTTTCAAAATTAAGCATCTTGTCTTTGCAGGTGCTTCTTTCAGTTTCTTGTGTTGTTATTACACCGAAGAGGAAAATGGCAGGGCACTTAGATGTTATGAAAGCTTCTTTGCATTTCTATGTTGAGTTTGTGGTGGAAGGAACAGGAGGATCACGTGTTTTTAATGGTCAAGGTGGTTTAAATTATCCTGAAAATGCTGAATCATACCATTTGGAAAGAGCTTCAAAACAAAAAACCTATAAAATCCATGCTAATGGAGAGGGCGAAAAGGGAAATCCCATGGAGAGACTTGATCCTGTTCAACAACGGGCTTTCTCTGGGAAGCAAATAAAAGATGTTAAGCGGCATAGGCGATGGGATCTCAGTAAGGTAATTTTGTTCAATATTTCAATATAATAGTTACTTTATTTTTATTTTTAAATCCCTAACAATTCTTGAAGTTATTGCAGGTCAAAGCTGTCCATTCTACTCGTTATTTACTGCAATATACTGCAATTGAAATCTTCTTCAGTCATTCAATTTCTCCTGTCTTCTTGAATTTTGCTTCACAAGACCATGCAAAAGATGCGGGGAAGCTGATTGTCTCTTTGAGGAATGAGATATCTTATCCAAAATTAAGTTCAAGAGGCAGAGATGAGGTTATTCATTTCATTGATAAACGATTAGCAATTGAAAAGGCAGAAAGGGCAAGAGATGACTGGCGAAGGCGAGAAATAAGCAATTTTGAATATTTAATGATTCTTAACACTCTCGCAGGGAGATCTTATAATGATCTAACGCAATATCCTGTTTTCCCATGGATCTTGGCTGATTACACTTCTCAGAATCTCGACTTCAACAAATTGACAACATTTCGTGACCTTTCCAAACCTGTTGGTGCTTTGGACACAAAAAGATTCCAGGTTAAAACAAATTCAAAGCTTCAAGTTGTCTTATGCTTGTAGATGTGTTTTTATAAGTAAATAATGCTATTTATTTTATGTAAATCATTCCTTGTAATTCACTGTGAAAGTAAATTTCTAATTCTTTTACAAAAATGCATTTCACAGGTCTTTGAAGAGCGGTACCAGAACTTTTTTGATCCTGATATTCCTAGGTAAAGCATTGTTCACACACCCCTCTGCCCTTAACATGTTCTTTTACATTTTGTATAAATACATGAGAATAGGCTGATTAATGAGACTGTGACAAGGATAATTGATTTATTTTCTCAGCTTTTATTATGGATCTCATTACTCAAGTTTGGGAAGTGTACTTTATTATCTACTGAGACTGGAGCCCTTTACAACACTTCATCGTAATTTGCAGGTATCATGATATGGAAAGATTTAATGTTGTTTCTGTCTAAGCCATTATTACAAACATAGTAGAATCTGATCATTTTATTAAATTAATCTACTTATGACTTAGAAAATTATTTAATGATGTGTAAGATTATGTTGTTTTTCCTTAGGTTACTGAAAATTAGCATGGCATGTGACATTTTCCCTTGGGTGCACTCTTTTACAATGTTAAAATGTAGAGCATATACATAAGATATTATCAACACAATTTATGTTTTGACTTTAAAATTTGTAAAACTTATAAATGATTATCTAGAATAGCTAAGTTTAAGACACCTTCACTTTGGTGTTCTGTAATACAATTTTAGATACAGAACATGAACAGATCATTTTATGTCATTTCGATTTCTGTAAGTTTTTATGCCATTAGACATTTTCTGATAAATGAATCTGATTGTTATCTTCTTGAATATTTTATTCTTGTCAGGGAGGTAAATTTGATCATGCAGATCGACTTTTTCATAGTATAGCAGCTACATATGCAAATTGCCTGTCCAACACTAGTGATGTGAAGGAATTGGTGCCAGAGTTTTTCTATATGCCAGAATTTCTGACTAATTCCAATGAGTACCACCTTGGCGTAAAGCAGGATGGTGAACTTATTGGGGAAGTTTTGCTGCCTCCCTGGGCAAAGGTAGGTAATGGTTATATGTACTTATATTGTATGTAAACATCCCCTTTACAGGCTTTTGTTTTGGATAATGATGGGTTGATTATAAGTCAGTACACTTTAATGCTAGCATAAACAAGCCTTCAGATTGTATTCACAATTAAGGATCCTCTTATTGGTCAAAGTGGAGTAGGTTAAGGTGAGACTCTTGTCTATCCAAACATTAAGAGTCTCTTTTATTCGGAGGTAAAAAATATATAACCTTCTATTGCACAATTGTATGGAATGGCTACTAGTTCTAGTTCAATTGGCATTGAGGTGAACAAACTATTTAAATATGACCAAGCATCTCCTCTATGGGAATATGTTATGATGCTTGGAAATCTGACTTTCTAATAGAACTACTCTGCAAGTTTTTCTGTTAACAACTTTCAGCAAACTACTGCTAGGTAATCTTTAACTATCTTAGAAACTAGTAACTAGGCCTTTCATTTACATATAACAAATTCAGTACCTCAAATATCTGCTATACTATTGAATGAAAAACAATAGAAATCACCATTACTGAAATTTAAGAGTTCAAAATATGCAGGAATCACCTGAGGAATTCATATTAAAAAACAGGGAGGCCCTTGAGAGTGAATATGTTAGTCTGAATCTTCATAATTGGATTGACCTAATATTTGGCTACAAGCAACGTGGCAAGCCAGCTATAGAGGTAGTTCATTTTGACAAATTATGAGATGTAACTGATTTCAAAAGCCTCTTTCTTTTTGTATTCTATCTTCTTTCAGTGCTTATGTTTGACTTTGTAAATTGATACTTTGGTTACAGGCTGCCAATGTTTTCTACCATTTAACTTATGAAGGTGCAGTTGATCTGAAAGTTATGGAGGACCCATTACAAAGGGCTGCAGTTGAAGATCAAATTGCAAATTTTGGACAGACACCCAGCCAGCTTTTCCGTAAAAAGCATCCTAAGCGAGGTCCGCCCTTGCCCATTGCTCGCCCATTATACTATGCACCTGGTTCTATTACATTGACTTCAGTACTTCCGGCACCATTCCAACAGTCATCTGTGATAATATTTATCGGTGTGATAGACTCGACTGTTATACTTGTCAGCCAGGAGCTTATGATGTCAGTGAAAATGTGGCTAACACCACAATTACAGGCTGGAGGCAACTTCACATTTTCTTCATCACAGGTATTTTAGAAAGCCTAGCTGTCTTAAGCATAACTTCTCCTATTGAATCTTATCGTTATGAGAAAACATAATCTTGATAACATATGAATCACAGGTATTAGCATGCCCAAGTAGCACTAACAGACAACCAATTTCAAGTATGAACAGATTTTAAGCACTTCAAAAGGAACAGAAAGAGAAAAGAAATTAGTAATTTTGTGATAAAGGGACAAGCCCTTATCAAACCGAACATTCTCATTGGAGTATGTTTTTGATTTCTATGCAGGAGCCATTTTTTGGTATTGGCTCAGATCTCGCTATTTCTCGTAAGATATGTAGTCCTTTGGCTGAGAACCTTGAGCTTGGATCGCAGTGTTTCGCCACTCTACAAGTTCGCTCATCAAACTTTTTGCTGAGTTGTGGACATTGGGAGAACAGTTTTAAAGTTATAGCATTGAATGATGGACGCACTGTTCAAAGTATAAGGCAACACAAAGAATTGGTTACATGTGTTTCAGGTATTTGATTTTGTATACTTTTCAGCAATTCCTTTGTAGACTTCACTCATTTTCATCCAATTTCTGTATATTGCATATAAAAATATTTATCAGCATATAAATACAAATTGTTGATTTCACAAGAGTGGATGGGCAAAATATAAAAGTACTCTAGGGCAAATATGATCAAAAATGTTGAGATGAGTGTCAAATATAGACCAGGGGTGGTGTTGACATAAAATATGTAGGTTTGAACTAAAAACCTGTATCTTATTATCAATCCATTCTGTTTTCTCAACTGAGAGTAATTAATTGTAGGTTGCTTATTCTGTTGGATGTATGAAAATAAACTAAATGTACACTCTATCCATGTTAT
This sequence comes from Cryptomeria japonica, assembly GCF_030272615.1. Taxonomy (NCBI): domain Eukaryota; kingdom Viridiplantae; phylum Streptophyta; class Pinopsida; order Cupressales; family Cupressaceae; genus Cryptomeria; species Cryptomeria japonica. Next base: position 393,638,207 of record NC_081407.1, on the reverse strand, counting down.
GTTGCTCAAGTTTTAGTCCCTTGGCATAATTTCAATTGCAGTAAATAAAACCAAGGTTTTGCAATGTACAATGAAATGCTGGAGGGCCAGTTCTAAATCTGATTTGGGAACTCAATTAGAGAAGATTCATTTACATATGACAGATGACCAATTTCGTATGTTCTATTCCTGAGTTTTGTAAATTAAACTAAATTATTATCCATTTGTATCTACTGGATTAGACTAAGCCTTTAATAAAGCTCAATAATCCCAACTAAGCTTGGAATATTCTAGGAATCTTTAGACAAAAGGATACTTTTATTATTTTCTGTTCTTTTTCACTGGCCTTGTGTTTCAATCTATGTTCCACAGCATTTCTGGGACAGGGACAGCAGGACGGTAGGGGAAGCCTTTTGGGGATGGCAGTCCAAGGGCTATTTTTTGTGGACAGTGGGGAGACAGCAATATATATATATATAGAGCGAGAGAGAGAGAGAAAGAGAAAGAGAGATTTCTACAAGTTAACAGTAGTATAACAGCAGCAATATAACATGACGATGTTAAAATGACGTGAGATGATGTCCGCAAGAGCCTGCATGCCAACCACATTCCAAAAAGAAATTGTTTGTTTGTACTTGATACTGTGCTGTACAATTGACAATAATAACTGATTCTAATACCATATCAAGAATTTTGGATAGTGAAAATCCATATTATTACTGTTAGTGTTATCTCTTATTTAACTGGTATCATTAACTGTGAATCTGAATCATGATATATTTATTGCTGTTATACTACAGTTGTTGCTGTCAGTACTGTCATGGTTATTTTAATTACTGTTATAATGCTGTCATGATATATTTAACAGTCATTTTTTAATGTTTTGAACAATTTCATTTTAAAACATTTAAAAAATATATTTTCCTTAGGGGACACCTAGACGTCCCTGAGACAGTTGAGGGATGTCTGAGACGTCTGTAGTTGCCTCAGGGACAACCAGGCGTCTCCTCTGCGCTTCTTGCTATCACCAATTTCAGGTACATGTTCGTGGACGTTTCCACATTTTCTCAGTTGGGGGGGATGGCCAGGGGACGTCTCCTAATGTACCCCACCTCCCCAAAATGCTTCAAGGGATGGGGATGGGGGTTTGAGGGGTGGGGGCGCTCTAATGCCCCTTTTTTTAAAATAGAATTTATTAATTAATAATAATAATAAAATTAAAATGTTAAAAAAAATAAAAAATTATAATATAATTAAAATTTAAATAAGTTTAATGAATGGTCAAAAGGCATGAAATGAAGAGTTGTGACTCCCTCAAACATGAGATGTAAAAGGGAGAAGGGTTCATTTGAAAGGGGATATGGAAGGAGGAAGGAAGAAAGAATGAAGCATGTGAATCAAGAAAGAATTAATGGAAGAAGGAATGGGAAGAAAATAAGGAAATGACTCGTTCAAAAGGAAAACATTATGAAGGGTTGTACTCTTTCAAAGTGTGGTCATTGTGAAAGGTTGTGACTCTTTAAAAGGCTAGAAATGATGAAGGGTTGTACTCTTTCGAAGGGTGGTAATTGTAAAAGGTTGTGGCTCTTTCAAAGGGCAGAAATGATGAAGGTGTGTACTCTTTCAAAGGATGGAAATTGTGAAAGGACGTCGCTCTCGCCAAGGGCAGACATGAGGAAGAGGTGTGACTCTTCCCTCACATTAGAAGATATAAAGGGGAGAAGGTTTTAATTGAGGAGGACATTCAAGGGAGATCTATTTGTAAAATAATTTACTATCGAAGGCAGCAATAGCGGGTGGTGAGTCAATTTGTATGAAAGGTGATGACCCTTTCACCAATAAAGGATACAGGAGAAACCATTCTAAGCATTCAAGGATGACTTATCAATCATTGCTCTTGAATCTGCAAAAGCAATCATCAATTATCAAATCAAGCAAACAATCAATCAGCAAATCACTTTATCCATTCAGCATCCATTCAACCATCATTCACCAATACATCAAACCAGCATTCATTACATCATTACTCATCAATCATTTAATCAACAGTCACTTAATCATCACTCACCAAGTCCTTAAATCATACAACCAAAGGAATTCATTCAATCAATCAATCATTCATACAAATATCAATGAAAATGGATCTGATTTGAATAATAAGGCAGAAGAACTTGAATTATAAAGCAGTAAGACTCTGAATTATAAGACAGTAAGATACAGCAGACTTATATTTCTGAAGTGATTGGAATGCCACATGTTTGAATCTAATATCTATTAATTTGTGAATCTGGTAAAGAACAAAATTTATTTATTTAATTAACTTGCCCATCCATCAAGAATCATAGGATTAGTAATTGTTTATTTGATTTTCCTACAAGCAATCATATCTGGGATTAGTGAAGAAATGTGATAGGGAGATGCAGCAGTACCGGTCCCCTCAATTAAGTAGACCACCCCAAGTTGGTTTGCTTGTGCGTCAAGGGGTTGAATTGACTTAGATGGTTGTTCCACACTCTTGGGCTTAGTTGTGGGGGACAGTCTCTGGATGTCCTATCTCGCTTTCCCATCAAATTCCTAATATGGTTGGCTGTTGGAAAAAGCTATGAAATGGATCCAATGCATTTAGGATAGTTTGTTTTCAATAGGGATTATTTATGTTCATAATGCTTGATGTTAATTAATTATAATTTTGTCTATGTTTACTTGCCATTATATAATTTGTACATAAAATACTCTTTATAAATAAGTTGTATTGTTGGAATTGTTATTTTTGGGAAAAAATCAGGTATATCCCAAAAGGACACATTACAGGTGTGTCCTTGTCTAACACAGGTTTCAATATGTATGGTATTTAGAAATCACATTTTTTCCTGAAGTCCATAATTTGAACAATTACCATTAGTCAAGTTAGTCCGTACTTTGCACTTCACATTTTGTGGAGATTATGCCTGGAATATTTTTTTAACTCTTGGCCTTTTAATATATTATTAGGCAGACCACGTAAAATTGTCATAGGCATCCAAAATCTCTGTGATCTATTGAACTAACTTTCAATCTGATAGTTCAATTCCATATGTTTGCTTCCTATAGTATACTTCCCTAATTTTCTAGTTGAGTTCACAACAGCAATTTCATTTAAATTCAGCTGACATATTTGTATTTATATTGATTTATTACAGTGGCAACAGATGGTAGCATTGTGGTTACTGGCAGTCATGACACAACGGTTATGGTATGGGAAGTGTTGCCATCCACTAGAATTGTCAACAAGAAATCCCGAGATGCTCTATTGGTTCAAGATCGTCGAAAAGATCACATAATATCAGATAAGCCTTGCCATATTCTGTGTGGACACGATGATGCTGTCACCTGTGTTGGTGTTTCCGTTGAGCTCGATCTTGTTGTGAGTGGATCGAAAGATTCAAGTTGCATTTTGCATACCTTACGGGAGGGTAGGTATGTACGTTCTATTCATCATCCAAATGGAAGTACATTGTCCAAGATTGTTGTCTCACAACATGGACGACTTGTGTTGTACTCTAATGATGATCTCAATCTTCTTCTCTATTCCATCAATGGGAAGCTTCTTGCAACGTCTGAATCAAATGGCCGTGTCAATTGTATGCATCTCAGCAGTTGTGGTGAATTCTTAGTTTGTTCAGGTGATAAAGGGCAGGTTATATTACGTTCAATGCATTCACTTGAAGTTCTGAAGCGATATGATACAATGGGAAGAGTCATTGTGTCACTGTTGGTGACCCCAGAAGACTGCTTCTTAGTTGGAACTCAAGATGGTAGTCTATTAGTGTATTCATTAGAAAGTCAGCAGCGTAAGAATAGCCTTCTTCAAAGTACAAAATCACGAACATTTGCAGCTGGGTAGATGAGTTGATTTTTAGTATCAGAAATTGGATCTGGTAGCCAGTGTAGTTTTTCAACTAGCAATTGCCTTCAGCTCCTCAAGGTACTTTTCTCCTTATCAGTAGTCTTGATTCGATATTCATTTTTGAGCTATTATGTAATGGATAGGGAATTTATTTTAATCTTTATTCTAATGATAGATCAGATTATATGAGATATCCTGTTTCTGTACAATTATTATGATGATCTTTTCAGCAGGTAACTGTTTGTCAGTCAAACCATTCATTATCTTCCCTTAAACAAGTTTGAGAGTGGATTGAGATTAGGATACATTAAACCAGAATGTGCTAGATGTAGGAAACTATACCAAGAGATGTATTAGTTCAAGATTAGGGTATTAATTGGTTAGTTGCAGTATTTTATCTAGTTACATGGAGTATTTGAGGTGTCTCTTGTATGGATGAGCGATTTAGGAAAGGAAATTTGGATTTCTGTAAGTTTCATGCAACTTAAGGAATTTTGTCTGTTTGCTACTTTGTAAAAATTGACAAATAGCTTCTTATGATCTAGTTGCCTCTAAATTTGCAATGGTGGTGAGGCACAACTGATGTATTGTCTTGACTGTTATTTTGTTTGTATGCAGAGGCCTTTGTGTGATAGCATACATAATGAAGGTATGACGAGACAAAAGGGACCAAAATTCTATCTAAATAACTCTCATTCCATCACATGCCAGCTCTATTGGCTTTTGTATGTTATATATTTTGCTGCAATTTGATTGGTGCAACAATGAAACTCTATGGAGAATAAATAAACCGGCACTGTTCTTTACTTGCAGAACAAAATTGTCTTTTTCTGAGGATGGTAAGTTTATTTTTGAGTACCATTTTAATTTGTTTTTTTCCCTATACGTGGAAGCCACGAGACACATTTATATATTGCTTTGTTTCTTCATTTCATTTGATTTTAGTGCAGCGTTTGCAGATGTGGAACTTATATGGGGTCTACAGCACCATGTCTTGAAAAGTTCTAATCTGTTATTGCACCTCGATGCTACATGATTTTGAACTGGAAACTTAACTGATACCTAAGGGAGAATTTCACATGAACTGTGGATTAGCGGATATATTTTGTCCAATTCCTTTAAAATAGAGATAGTGGAATTGCCAGATTGATGAGCGATGACGATAACTTTATCAGAATTGTTCTAACGACCATGTGAACATAAGTGTATTCAACATGTTCATTAAATCCAGGTTGCAACTATCAGGTTACCTGCATCCTTGTAAGTTCTGGGAAAATGTAATAATATATTCTTTTTTTCTTGTTTAATCATGAATTCTCCTTGATGTTGAGAAGCTGTACATTGTTATCTGACAAGTTTTTACCTTTCTAAAAGGTAATCTCACAGAGCAAAGTTAACTTGCAATCTGTGCAGATGATGTAAGTATTTCATTCTTTTGAAGTTACAGATATCTGTTCAAGCTGATGTATTATAATTGTTCAATCAATGCTATATTATTTTAATTTATGATGACCCCTTATATTCAGTGTTTTCAAATGGTCGGTACTTTACAATGTCATGTGTGAGATGACTTTTAATTAATGGCATAGCACTCCTCAAGTCAAGTTTAAATCTCAGGAACTAATGGAAATAACTATTACTAACAATAGTTTTTCCTGTAAACAATGTTTATGTAGAAGCAACACAATGAAAATGCCAAGATCGGGTCATATATAAAGTTAGCATCTAAAAATACTTCTTAAAAAAGGCATTTGGAAAGATTAGGGTTGGAAAGATTCACAGGCAGCTGAGTACCCATTTGGGCTGTGGTAGCCTGTATGCTGTTGAATCTGAGGATAGCGATGAGCCACCATAACAGGAGGATGGGGAACAATTGGACATGGATTTCTCAGTGGGTTCAAGGAGTGGGATTTTGGGGGGAGTGACAATGTGGGGCTTTTTGTAAGGATTCAAGCCAGTTCTTCTCATCATTTGTGTTGGAATCACCTTTAACCACAACCACACAACTAGATCACTGGGTATACAAAATCTCACTTGACCCTTTATTGACGCAATGATTTTTGTAAGTCTTTGCTTATGCAATGAAGGTGTATTTTGAAGGGAGAAATGACATGTATTTTAGAAATTTTTAGTTGAAAACCCCCAAGGATTCTGAATCTTCAAGCATGTCATTATATTGGCACTTTGTTGGTAAACCATTGGCATTGATGGAGGATAGAGGCTCTAAAGAATTGGGGCATGGTGCTCATGAGAATAATGAAACTCTTGCTTCCATTCTCAAGAGGATATTGAAGGTGCAACTAAAGCCTCAACGGAGAGATCGGCTCAAGGTAAAAATAGATCAAATTTAGTTGTTTGTATTAATGAGATGACCTTAAAGTCATCCAGGGATATCTCTATTCAACTGGCATCATCTCCTTCTCCCTTGGATCTTCCAATGGAGGTTGTTCAAGAGGCCTCCAACATTTTCAAAGAGAAATCTTTGAGAGATAAATTTGCATAGTTACTAGGAGACCAGTATTGGTACTGGTATAGGAGACTTGTACCAGTACTTGTAGGACTATTTTTCAATATTGGAGATAGGGTTACTTGGAGGCGCTATATTTCTTTAATATAATTTAATAAATCCAGTCGACCTGCATTGAATGATTTCCCATGCCTATAGAAGGAGACCATGTGATGGGAAGGAAAATAAAATGCTTCATAAACCAAGGCTTGATAGCAAGTAGTAGTCCTTTGTGTTTTTGTTAATGAACACTTACTAAAAAAACATAATAAATCTTAAAAACTTTAAGAGATCAACAAAATGGCGAACTTCGAATAATCATAATTGTAAGCTCCAAATAACAAAATGATTATTTTTGAGTTTCTAAAAGCTGAACGTGGAAAAAAGGCCTTTAATTGAAACTCCTTGTTCATGAGTGAGCTCGAAAAATTGACTAGTTTTTGGTTAGTATACTTTGTTGTTTTTGGTTACTTTGTCTATTTATTATTGTATTTAATGTGTGATTTTTTGAATTTCAAGTTTGTGTCATGTTATTTATTTTATCAACCCTATTTGATTTCAAGTATTTTTGTTTGTGATTTTCCCAAGCTTTATGGGCATATGAAGTAGATATATCATAGTTGAATATCAATAGGTTTTTTTATTTATTTTTTATTTTTATTTTTTAGTGGTATTTCGTGCATATTGCCTAATATTCATCATCATTGCCCAACCATTTTTGTTTGTTGAAAGATAGGGTGGTTATGGTTAATCCCTCAAATGTCATTATTAGTCATAGATAACTTTAATGGAGAAAGCAATAATGGACATAAAACTATAAATGTTGGTAGCAAAATTAGAGTGGAAGAAAATAAGGGAAATAACATCAAAAGTGATAGGAAATCTTACAAGGTGACTCACATTGTTGACGAACTAGTGGTGATGTTGGAAACACCTTTGATGTAAATGGTGAAGGTGATAGAGGAAAGAACTAGAATCTTGACATCAAAGAACTTGTAAAAGAAGAGAACAATAAGGTATCTTATCTTTCTAAAATACTTCACATTAAACCAAACATTGATTTTTTGTTATTTGTTTGGAGAGTGATTTTCTTTCATTGAGGAGTTTTGTTAATGAGTGAATCGCCAATTTGGGAAAAATCATGGGCATCTATGTTTCTTTGTATAAAATGATATATAAAAGTGTTTTTACTTTCTTCAAAAATCTTGGTATGCAATCAAGAGTTTGAAAAGAAAGACACATATAATATGGACAAATTTGTTTTTAGGTCCATCTCTTGAACCCTCTATTACACCCCATGTAATTCCTTAACTAATTGTACATCTAGGTGTTTAGAATATAGACATATCTACTCTTGGATGTTATCTTTTATTCTTCAAGCCGCAAAGTCTCTTAGCAATGTGTTGCAACTAGAAGAAATAGGATCTATTCTTCTCTATCTTAATTTTAGGGTTTTTATATCTCTCAACCTAATGTGTGTATTCTAGATATTTTGTGTTTTCAATTGTGTGATTATCAACTTCAATGTGATATGGAAGTTTTGAGAGTTTAGAGTACGTTATTTATATGTAAAATAGAGAGCCATCAAAGAAGACATTGCCCAAAAAAATTTAAGAATATTAATAAACTTGTCGTTGATGGAATTTCGTATTTTAATGTATAGGAAGACAACAACAAAATTGATGAGAAAGAATTTGATATATTATATGAGATTATTGGCAAATTGGAGGGCTCTCATTCTAGTGAGTAATATGTTATCCTTGTAGAACTTGAATAAAATAACAATTGTGTTCAAGATCTCCCTACCTCAATGTTTGGCCATCAGCCTCTTGAAGCCATTATGAATGTTGAGGAAGTAATTTGACTAGAATAGAGATTATTTTTTCAAATTGAATGGTAATTTGTTGGAGAAAGTAACTATATCAATGGTGTTATACACCATTAGGAAGATAAATAAAGTTGTATTCCATGTTAGACCCGTTATTAACTATGGAACAAGTTAATGTGTGGATGGAGTGACTTTTAGAGTATTGATATAAAGTAGAATTAAGATAAAAGAAGAGAAAAATATCTATAAGAGAACTTTATGTCTAGATTAAGCTACAAAATTACCTTGAGAACAAGGGCTATAAATCAAGTGGAGGTAAAACATTAGTACTAGCATAGTGTGATAGTTAAGTTGTGTTGTTGTTCAAACCCTGTTGGGGTGGTGTTGAGTATTTTTATTGGGGATGAGGTCCCCCATTTGTGACGTCACTGACTCATAGCTCCAGATAAAAAGTGTAACCTATTTTTTTAATTCTTTTTAAAGTAGATGCAAAACATAACCTATGATGTTAACAAGCTATAAAGTCTGCGCACTAAAGAGAAAATTATTTCTTCAATATTCTCAAGTCTAAATGAACAAGTGAGGCCATTGGTCCCATAACAATTTATGGAAGTCTTAAACGGGAACTTGGAGGAGATAAAAGAAGCCTTTAGTAATTTCTATAAAATGTTTTCTTTGCAAAAGATGATAGGAATCAAAGCAATGAAGCTAAGGTTCGCTATGCTAAAATCTTCTCTGGGAAGCTTAGTTCTCTACACAAAAATCATCTCTAGGAAGATGCTACTAAGATTAAGAGAGATTTCTAGAGAAGTATTTGAAAATAAATTGTCTTGGAAATGATTGAAATTATAAACTTAGATGAAAATCATTAATGAATGCAACTAACAATGACTTCAAAATTATTGCAAAAGTGTCCTATAAAGATCAAAGCTACTAATCAATATGATTATTGCTCTTCTGATCATCAACGAAGGCTTGACATTAGTAGTTGGTGAAAATACTTCAAAAGACTGCATATCACGTAAAGATTATTTTCATTGCACCTCTAATAAGTTTCTATATTAGTCACAAAGTTCATGATTGGTAGTATAGACATCTAAATTTGATCATTATCATTTGATCGAATTTATCCTTTTATTCCTCTATCCTTTTAGGTGAATTAATTTATTTAATTTACGTATTTCGTTTATATATTTACTTATTCATCTATTTAATTAATAAAACTCCATTTTTATTTAAATAAATACCAAGCTTCCTATTCCTCCGATTTTGAATTAAAATAAATTCAAAAATCCTATTTTCCCTAATCCACTTTCATCCTCCAACTCTCCCACTTGCATCCTAATCCTAATTGTAATCTCCACCTAACCCACTCCACTAAGCATGCGCACACAATTAATCCTTGATTAAGTGAGATCAAGCACATGGGATTGTCCCCTAAAGTACTTAAAAGGAATTTTTAGTTCCTTTATTCCTCTCTTGCATCCTCCACCCTTGATTTTAGTCTTTCAATATTAACCATCCATTCATTATCATCCAAAATCCTATATATCAAACCCTTGACCTTTTTTATCTATCTCATCCATTTTCCATTTAAGTGTTGTTGTGTGGCTGAAATCTTGAGTGAGCACACATCCAACCAAACATCTTGGGCAAATCCACTCAATGAGAGGTTTGATATACTTTGTTTTCATGGTATTTTGCGCTTATTTGACATCTTTTAGCCTAATCTCGATTGTTATTTCATTTTGTGTTTTTGAGTTGTTTTTATTGCTAACTCGCTCCTTTTGAAAGTCATTTGATCACATTTATCCCTTTAGTCATTTATCGTTTTAGGTGAATCAATTTATTTAGTATACCTATTTCATCTATATTTTTAGTTATCCATCTATTAATTAAATAAAACTCCATATTTATTTAATTAGATCCCCATTTCCCCTTTCTTCCAATTTTGAATTAAAATTAATTTAAAAATCTTATTTTCTTTCTTCCACTTGCATCCTAATCCTAATCTCCACCTAGCAATCAACTAAGCATGTGCACATACTTAATCATTGATTAAGTGAGGTCAACTCCTCCCATCACATCAAGCACATGGGCTTGTCCCCTCCAGTACTTAAAAATTCCTTTATTCCTCTCCTCCATCCTCCATCCTCCATCCTCCATCCTTGATCTTAATCTTCCAATCTCAACCATCCATTCATTATCATCTAAAATCATTCATATATATATATATCAAACCTTTAACAAATTTTATCTATCTCACCCATTTTCCAATCCATCACCATAACCCTCCACTATTTCTCATCCCCCATCCACTCCATCCTATCTCAATCCACCACCCACTTCCTCCTATCTCAATCCATTGCCTTCCATTCAATCATACCTCAATCCTACATCCAATCCTAATCCTTCATCAAATCCCACTTTCTCCTACCTCAATACATCATCCATTCCATCATACCTCAATCCCCCACCCAATCCTAATTCCTCTTATCCCATCCATCACCTTCCATTCCATCCCCTCAATCCTCCATCCTATCCTAATCCTTCGTCAAATTCCACCTCAATCCACCATCCATACTATCATACCTCAATTCTCCATCTAATCTTAATCCTTCGTCGAATCCTGCTTTCTCTTACCTCAATCCACCATCCATACCTTCATCAATTCATCCATCACACCTCAATCCCCTATCCAATCCTATTCCTCCATCCATTCCCTCATATCGTAATCTACATCTGATTATAACCCCAATCCCCCACTCCAGGCTTTTATT